>NC_080065.1:133793252-134405752 GCF_949987535.1 Balaenoptera acutorostrata | reverse complement strand
AGTTTTTCTGAATACTTAGCTCAGGATACATTTCCTTACACCATTTAACCTAGCTCTTAAATATCCAAATAAAGGGATATTCCATCTGGTTTCTCCTCTCCCACCCCAAACTACTTTTTAAGAATAAAATGTGTCCACTACTTTAGTACTGTTTCCAGGGGCTCTTGCTTTAAGTTAGGAAAACTTCCAGGTCCTCTGCTACTCTAAATGTAGATGGCAACATTTTATTTATATATAGGTGGCAAAGGAGGCATTCTCATTGAACAAAGTACAGTGAAAAGCCTAACTCAAGCATTTAAAATATTTCTGTAGTAAAGTCTGGGTTAATCTCAGTTTTGGAACAGTGACAGTTTGAATTCTTCCCCATCTCTAAGACCCCACACATTTATTTTTGTGAGAATACACTTTTATATCTATGGGAATACTTGAGCTCATGCAAAATACGAGAGATTTGAGCACATATGAAATTATTCTGTTTTTCATACTAAGTTAACTATGTTCTTGGTTTTGAGGGTCCTTTGATCCCCATTCTCTCTTACAGGAAACTAATTTTCCCCCTTCCTTGAACTGAATCTACATATCTAAAGAATGCAATTGCTTCATTAATTGCCAACAAATGTTAGCAATTGTTAGCTGTGTCCATAAAAGGGACATTTTTAATCTTATGAGCACATCCCTGTAAACCACGGATTTACAAAATACTTGAGATTTTGAAATGGGTGGGGAAGGGAATAGGGGAGTTGCAAAAAAAGCTCTCTTCTAATTAAGTTTATTAGGTTTTACAACAATGGCTGGTCAGTAAAGATAATCTAACAACCTCTTTCAAGGACAGAAGGAAAGGATAAAGATTTAAATTTGTAAAGATAAATCTAAGTAATGAGAAGATAGGATAGCCCACGAATATGGGTTTATTCATCACAAACTACCAAAACAGAATCAGTTGTTGTTTATGATACAAGGGATTTTAAGACCTTAGGATTTCTAAAAATATATCCTAACCAATTAATTCTGGATGTGGGCAGAGATTTAGCTATAGGAATATTCACTGAAATTGTTTATACTAGCAAAAGTTTGGAAATAACTAAAATACTCCATTGAGATTGGTTAAATGTTGTTCTGTCAATATGATACATATTTAATATAGAGACACTAAAAATGATATTTTGGAAGATTACTTAGTTACACGGAAATAGGTCTCCAACAAATCATTAAGTGAAAAAACAGATCTCAAAACTGAAAGTGCACTATGACTACTTGTTGCAAATTTTAAGAAATAAAATTAAATATATGTGTGTGCACACATATGTACTGGTAAGTATACATACACTCAAGATACACACACAGAATACACATAGGAAAAAAAAAAGACTGGACACATATACAGCAAATTGTTAACATTTCGTGATTATCTCTAAGAGATTTTTGTTTCCTTTTTTCTGATTTATCAAACTTCCTAAATTTTTCAAATGAATACTTGTCACTCTTATAAGGAAAAGAGCAGTCAACATCTTATGTGTAAATGAGCATACATGTGGAACTTATCAACTTTAGAATCTTGAAGGCATATGGTTCAAAAGCACAGATATATATGTTCAAAGAATTAAATTAATTGAAATAAATTTATGGTTAATGACCCCATAAAAGGTAAGAAATGTTTGCAGAATGTCTCAAAAGTGTTTGAAGTTGTTATCGTAGATGCAGCAATACACTTTCGCAAAACCTTGTGAATAACTCAGAGGGGGAGAACAGGAACTGAGACAAGAAAGGAACATAGAAACAGCTGTCACTGTCAAAGACTAGAAAAAAGACTTAATGGATTATCACTCTGATACAACAGGACATTTCTGATCTCATGTTTTCAATCACTTCATTAACTGGCTTATCTAATACTGATCATGCACAAAGCTACATAACAGTAACAGCTAAACAACACGTGAAAAAGCATTTGACATAGTCTCTGCCATTCCATTTTTCTACTTATTTGTACCAAACAACTCCAGAGATGGGCAGGCCACCTTTGTGATTTTATTTTCTTCCTTACTTCACCTATCTATACCTCTTAAGCTTGTCCTTATCATTTTACTTAAAACACACTCTGCTTTCCAGTGACCTTTCCTTGGGTAAGCACTGTGGTTTAAAAAAAAAATTTTTTTTTCAATTCATCTTGATCTCTCTTTGAAAACAAGTAATCAGCGGGGCATGACTGTCCCAATTTACCTTCTACCCTTTCCTTTTTCTCTTTATTTCAGTTAGAGGTTGGGGTTCTAATCCTTTCTTTGACACTAAGATCTGTATGATCTTGGGCAAGCCAGTTTGTCCTAGTTGGGCCCAACTGGTATGTGTGAAAGCACTGTGTAGATTGCAAAGCATTTACAAATATGATGATTGAACTAGATGATCTCAATTTCATTGAAGGTCTAAAATATTTATTCTATACTTTAAATTATATTTTTGGTGAATTCAGCTGATCCAGGAGTCAGGAATTGCATTTTGGCACATTGCAGAAGACTCCCTCCGTTACAGTAAAGCTGATGATGATTCAAAACAACAGAATGGGGAATTCCCTGCTGTCCAGTTGTTGGGACTGTGTGCTTTCACTGAAGAGGACGCAGGTTCCATCCCTGGTCGGGGAACTAAGATCCCACAAGCCACGTGGTACAGCCAAAAAACAAAACAAAACAAACAAACAAAAAACCCAGAATGATTTGTAACCAAAAACAGGTTCAATTACTGAGGCTGAAAGTTACCACGAATAATACATGATTTTAAGGAGAAGGCTGAATTCGCAGACAACACCTAAAATCCCCATTTTCTACATTAAAAAACCCAACTTTTGCCCTTCTTAATCTGATAAATTTAAATCTTAAGATTTTCAACTGAAATCACATTTGAAAAGGCTACTACCACTCATATAGCATTTTAGTACATTTTGCTGGATATTGTCAATGTTGGAATAGTGATTACAGCAGGCAGGAAACAAGTGAGGAGACACACCAAAACATACACATAAAATCATAGACTCTCAGAGTTGAAAGGGCTTCTAAAAGTTATTTAGATTAGTGAGTCCCAGAGTGTGGCATTTCAAAAGCTTATAAAAGTTAAAAAAAAAAATGGTGGGGAGGACAGACATAAAGTATCAACTTTTAGTTTTGCCAAACAAGGATATCAACAAAACAACCATCTACCATCAGGACCATTTTATAAAAGGGCACTTCAACAACACATATATAGGAAGATAAAACCTCATAATAACGTGTAATCTGAAATTAGATAAATTAAAGAAAAAATGCATTATACTTCTCTTTTCTAGTTATCTCATGGAAAACTTGATTTGCCCCTGTCCACGCACAGACCTTGGGGAATCCCTAATCTAGTCCACTCCATGCACACCGTTATCCCCCAACCCTGAGTTGAGCATCTGTATCCTCACTACAACAACAAAAAAATCCGTTTAAATGTATACCCCACCCCTTATAAGGAACTCTTTAAGCTGAGGAATCCATTAAATTTTGGATGGCTGTGGTGGAAAATCAGCAGAATAGTAGCTATCTCTGAAAACTTGGAAACTTCAAGATGCTTAAACTTGACCTTTTTTTTTTTTAAGACCAAACTCTAACAGCAGAGAATTTCAAGTAGGCCAGACATGCTTTAGAGTCACCAAAGGAGGTTGTCTAGAAGTGTTGATTTGGGAGTCAGGTGGCCTGGGTTTTGGTAGTGCCTCAAAAATTCATGCTAACCCTGAGTCTTTTCCCCCTGTTTTCAAATTCAAGACATTTAGGTCAGAGCTTTATGAATACAAATATTTAAGCCAGAAACAGAGTAACATGTAGGAATTCCAGGTATCTTCCAGGATGAACCCCATTACTAACTACTTCATCAGCTTTCAAACTTGCAGTTAAGCCTACATTTTTTCCAGTTTTTTTTTTTTTTATTAGCACCTTTATTTATTTATTTATTTATTTATTCATTTTTTGGCTGTGTTGGGTCTTCCTTTCTGTGCGAGGGCTTCCTCTAGTTGTGGCAAGCGGGGGCCACTCTTCATCGCGGTGCGCGGGCCTCTCATTATCGCGGCCTCTCTTGTTGCGGAGCACAGGCTCCAGACGCGCAGGCTCAGTAGTTGTGGCTCACGGGCCCAGCCGCTCCGCGGCATGTGGGATCCTCCCAGACCAGGGCTCAAACCCGCGTCCCCTGCACTAGCAGGCAGACTCTCAACCACTGCGCCACCAGGGAAGCCCCCATTTTTTCCAGTTTTAATGAAATTATTTTATTTGGGATAGATTTTGCTTAAATTTTCACAACTGAGGTTTTGATTCACTCATTCATCAGGGTTTGATTCATATTGCAGATGATAGCATCAACACGCAGCTTTCTTTTGTGATCATCATTACTACCAAGCCCAGTTTTCCCAGGTCAAATTTTGTAAACCAAAATGTGCTCAAGATCTGATTCGTTGACTAATTTTTAGTAAAAATTTTACCGTGTAAAGTTTTAAACATTGTCAATTTCATTTTGTAAGAGTTATTTCTACCCCATGTTTTTGGGTCAACACTGCAGTTTTCAACACGACCAAGATATGATTCTTCAAGGTTTCTTTTACGGGGGGACGGGGGCGAAGAGGATAACTTTCATATGGGCAGTTTTTTCACGGCAGTAATCTTATTTTCTATTCGCATATATTGGCCATTAACATTACTCGAATATGGTTTTTTTCTTCCTTTGGGAATCAAATATCATCAGCGGGTAAACAACACAAAGACACAGAGCGGCAGGGTTAATTCCTGCTTTCCCTCTTTTTCCCCTCCTGTAAAAACAGGGAATCCAACACTCCGTAAAGCGCAGAATTCTAATAAGACTCATCAACTAGACTGCTAAAACAGGGAGCCCTGAACAAACCCAGCCCGCACAGGACTGCTTTTCTCTTTCTCTCCACTAGAGGCGATAGCCTCTTTCAAAAGAGAAATTGAGCTGGAATGGGCCGGTTGAGGGAGTAGCCCCCGTAAAGATCAAAAGGTTAAAAACCACCTCAAACAAAGAGCAAAGGTCAATACCCAACTCCCAAGCCCTGACGTATCCATCTTCCACGAAAAATGAAGGTGACTCCTCCCTAACATGTTCTCGAGACCTGGGGCCGCGTGGCCTTTCAGAAACCAGGCGGCTCTGAGGTGACTAACACACAGGTAGTTAGCACTGGAACAGCCAACGACCGGAAGTGGAAAGGAGCCCTGGGCGGGGATGAGGAGGCGCCACGGCACGCTTGCGCAGTCAGCGGGGTTGCAGTACGCGTGCGCAGTTGGGCGGTGACGGGGTGACGCTCGGAGCGTGGGCCGTGACTCTCACGGATCCGGTTCCGCCCTCCCTTCTCGCTGTCGACCCTCCGGGACTAGCGCCCGCAATCCTTTTCCCACAGTGCTCTGCGCCGTGAAGAAGCGGCTCCCGAGCGCTGGGGGCATTTTGTGTTGGCTGGAGCCGGGGTAACAAGATGGCGGCGTCGGCGGAGTGACAGGGGTACCCCCGGGGCGGGAGCCGGCGGCAGTGGTGGCAGCGGTATCGCCGCCCTAACTCACCGCTCTCCTTTTCCAGCCCGCGACGTCGCCGCGAAAGTGAGGCAGCGGCGGCCGCCAGAAGCAAGTGGCCCAGCCTGGTTACCGTGAGAACCCCCTCAACAATCTGCGGCCTGGCAAAAAGAAACCTGACAGCAGCGGTGATTAGGTTCCCCTTGGCCGACTCTGGGCCCTGTAACGCCAAGAAAAGAGCCAGCGTTTTCTGCTTCCTGCCTCCCTCCGGAGCCTTGCTCCGTGGACGAGCCCTAGAGGTCTCCCGTTCTCCCCTTAGAGGTGTCGGGGCTTAGCCCCAGCCTCCATCTTCGTCTCGCAGGATGGCGAGCAGCAGCGGCTCCAAGGCCGAATTCATTGTCGGAGGGAAATATAAACTGGTACGGAAGATCGGGTCTGGCTCCTTCGGTGACATTTATCTGGCGATCAACATCACCAACGGCGAGGTAATCACCTGGGGTGGGGTTCACGACTACGCTGCGCCTGCCCTCCCCCCTCTCCCGCGAACTGTTCGGGCCTTTTCCCACCGCATGCACGCACTGGGAAGTCCAGAGGGAGCCAGTTTCCCTCCCTTAGGAACCTCCCCCGCTTTCTTTCCCTAAAAGGGAAGAACCCAAGATAAAGGTTGGGTGTACTAGGAAGTTTCCCAGCTTGTTAAAAATGCACCTTAATCGAACTTTTAAAACCGTCGTTTAAGGTGAGAACGGCAAAATCCTATTTCTGTGATCCCCATGTTTTTCTACCTATATTTTTAATTCTGCCGGGGTTCTTGTTCCCATTAGGACAGCATCCGATCGCCTGGTTTCTTCATAACCTCTCATTACATTTTCTGGATGAATCGTTTTCCTGCACTTGAGAGGACGTGCCGCTTTCGTCACTACCCCCTGAAGAGGCCTTTGAGGCTGGTTGCCTCGTTTTATAATTACAAAGAGAGCCTTCTTTTCCCAGCCTCTCACTTCCACCTTCTAGTCGAGAGTTGGAGTTTTGCTCGTGTTTCCCTCTTTTCTCCCAAATGACATTGAATCCGTAAGGATGTTGATGCCATCATCCCCTCTTTCCCCTGCAGGAAGTGGCAGTGAAGCTAGAATCTCAGAAGGCCAGGCATCCCCAGTTGCTGTACGAGAGCAAACTCTATAAGATTCTTCAAGGTGGGGTTGGCATCCCCCACATACGGTAAGAATCCTTAAGCAAATAGGCGATCCTCCGAGGGAAGTATGGGAACGGGGAAGATGTGTACGAGGCAGGTGATAGGGCCAGCTGAATCCGGCTCTTGGTATTTGAGTTACCTGGGTTTCCTGTGAAGCGTAAGTCACCACAATCACAGAGTAAATTTTAGTTTGCCAACTTAAGTTTAGAATTTCAGTTTGTAACACTCTGCTGCAAAGCTTCCGTCATTCTTCCCGAGGCTTTCGTTTGCGGTTAAAGTATGCAGCTCATCTTTGATCCCAACGCGGAAGGGTTGCCTGCTGCTTTCTTTTCGTCTGCACCTCACATGTTCTTGGGTTTGTCCGGTGAAGTGGATTTGAGAGTGCCGAAGTCACCGGGCTGGGCCAGTTCGGGTTGCTATTGGAGCTGGCTTGGGAAATGGCTGCTCTTTTGTTGTGTTTTTGTTCCAACATGTCTTCCTCCTCCGCTTAGAAAATGGCGGAACGACGTGACTCAACCACATATTCCTGCCCTTTTCTCTGCTTGAGTTCATAAGTTATGCTTCCTTGATTCCCTGTTTAGCAGCCCTGAGTTGATTAAACCTTTGAAAAGCCAAGAATAAAGCTGCAGACAGTGGTGGGGTTCAGGGAAGGAGATGCCATAATGACAGTCTGATCTCTGCAGCAGATGCGATGTGAAATTAAATTTACTCTGCAAAATCTTTCATAGTCTTTCCAGAAGTGTTAATTAAGTCTGTAAAGAATGGTAATGTTTGCCACATTTCAGTCTGTGTACTAAATTTTGTGGGAAATGGCAAAGGCAGTTTGAACAGCGCTATGTTGAAATTGACTCAGTTGTATTAAAAGAAAACTTAATCGTGTAACCACAGTTTGACAAGTAACTTTAACCTGTTGAGTTACTTGGTCAGTAACTCCTCACATCTGGGAAATTGTGGCTTTTTTTTGGAGATGTGATATTGGTGAAGGCAAATAGTAATCAGGATAAAAGATGACCAGATGAAGACACTGGGTTCTTTTAAATGGTTAACTTTAAAGGATTTTAGAATAGTTTGATTTTTGAGATTAAAGAGCCTCTTCCCAGAATAGAGACTAAAATATAGTTTAAGACTCAGCCATTTTCCAACAATTACTCAAAAATAACATTTGCAAAAAGATCCGGAGGTAGTTGAGAATTAACTGGAATGGTATTTACTGTAGCCTCTTTTACTATCCCAGCTTTTATTCCTCAAATCTTGAATTAATGACTGGGTTATATACATTAATTCTGATGTGGAAACAACCGGAGTGACACTATCCTTAAAAAATTTTCAATGCTGATAGACATTTTTAATGGAGAAATTGAATGATATGATTTTCTATTGGTTCAAAGTCAAAATAAATTATTAGGAAGAAAATTCCAAGTTTATCTTATGAGGTAAAGATTAATGTGAAATTGGAGATAATCCAGATTTGAGATTTTTAATGGTTCTCATCCCTTTAAAAAAAAAAAACAAAACCCTGCTGTGTAGGAAAATAAATTTGTTATTGTGGAAAAATGAAAACCTTGATTAAAATATCTAGCTTTTTTTCTTCACAAAATAAGAAATATCAATTGCATTCGCCTAAAATTTTTAAATTCCTTTCCCTTTGCATTTACTTTCATCTCTCCACCCTGGCCCTCGCTGATTTGCTTTCCATCACTAGTTTTTCCTAGAATTACATGTAAATGCAATCATACAGTATGAGGTCATTTGTGTCTGGCTTCTCTAACTTAACGTAATGCTTTTGAGATTCATCTGTGTTGGGAGGTTTTATAAATTTCACAAATCAGGTTGAATTTAATGTTTTCAAAAAAGCAGTAAGCATCTGGCATTTTCAGTGCTAAACCCAAATTAAATACATGCACTTTTATTTGTTAGCTTTTATTTAAGGACAACACTGATACAGACCAACAAGGGCAATAGTCAATATGCTGATTACACACATCAATAAATGAAATTGACTTGTGAGCAAAATTCTAAGAGGTTGAGTGCAGAGAGTGTTGTGGTAGTTATAAACTGGATGGAGCTAAAGAGGTTAACCTGACTTCCTGGGAGAGGAGATGGGATTTCAGGATCTGGCTCTAAGGAAGAAAGCTTGGTGAACTGGTTGGGGAGGGCATCCAAGAGTAAAGTGTGGCTTCTGGGAGTAGTCTCTAAGGCAAAAATGTAGTAATTGGATGAGGGTGAGGAAAGAGTAAATTTGTTTTAGGAGTAGTAGAGTCCAGGTACATAGAAACAAAAAGTGGATCATTGGTTTTAAAGTGAAGTGTGAGAGTACTGTTTGTCCACTGAAGTGGGAAAGATAAGAAGGACTTACATAAGCTTTCTTTATTTTGGGTGGCAACATCTTCCCCTTTGCTGTTTGTTCCCCACTATTTCCACATCAGCTATATATAGTATACACTTAATAAATATTTACTTGGGAAATATTGAATTAAATTGTTCAGCTTAGCTAGATTAAAAGGGCAGTCTCTTCTGTTACCCATTGTTTTAGAAATGTTGACATTAATTTAAAATTTTTAGGTTTGCTGCATTTATACCACACTAATATCTCCCTCCTCCCCCAATCCACCCCACACCCTGCAATTTTCTTAAAGATACTAGGAGATATTCTAAAACAAGGGCTGAAAATTACCTGGCCTATATAGCATACCTGCCTTATCAAGTCCTTAGTATGTAAGAACCTTACTAAGGGATCTATTGTGCGGAAGCATAGCATCCAGTGAGTGTAAGGAGCAAGAATGAGAGGATGGCATTCAGTCTCTTGATATTTTTAAGAAACTGAAAGTCCTTGGGCCTTGTGAATTGACCTCTGGGAGCTCATTTTAAATTACTGTGTTTCTGTTACAACCCTCCCTTTCTTTGTGCCACTTTGAACTGGATTAAATTGTTCTCTAAAGAAGCAGTTATGTTATAGCCAGGCTCTAAATCTGCCATGTGGTATTGACTGAGTGATCTGGGGTTTGTCAGTCCCTTAACCTCTTTAGGCATATCAGTTTTCTCATTTTTGAAATCAAAAGAGGGTTTTGCCAGGTTGGTAATTTTCTAGTTTTGCATGCTGAGCTTTTGGGTAGGGTTTTGTTTGAACAAGTTTCCCTACTTAAATAAGTCACTGGCCTAGTTGATCTCAGAACTTTCAGCTCTGAATTTTAAGATTTATTTTCAGATGATGGTAGCTAGAAAGCATTTCATCACAGTTTGGTGTTTTGTCTAGATCTTACCTTTGAATGATATTTTAGTGGTGAGATACCACTCAGGACCTTAAAAATGCTACCTGTATCAGGTAAACCATAGGTTACCATTTAGGAGAAAGTAAATTAATGGGATATACTTTTATAGGAAAACATGATAAAGAAGATGGGAGGGGGCATAGGATAATTTTGGTTGTCTTGTTTTTTGTTGTTGTTGTTTTTTAATATTTATTTATTTGGTTGCACCGGGTCTTAGTTGCAGCACGTGGGCTCCTTACTTGTGGCATGTGAACTCTTAGTTGCGGCACGCATGTGGGATCTAGTTCCCTGACCAGGGATTGAACCCAGGCCCCTCTGCATTGGGAGCATGGAGTCTTATCCATTGCGCCACCAGGGAGGTCCCAGTTGTCTTGTTTCTTTAACCACTTTTTTTTTTTTTTTTTTTTGCCTTCTTTGAATGTCAAATATTCTAGGAGATATTTATAAAGTACTAGTTAATCCTTACTGTCCAGTGATAAAAGCAGCTTAAATTTTAATCTTAGCTTTTTGGCACTGAGCATATATCCTGTAAATAAGTTCTAATACTCCTGTAAGTAAGTTCTAATACTCTTATCAGAGAACAAAGATGATGTCTACACTGGGTATGTCTTTATTAGAGAGATAAATTACAGATCACAGGATTCATACAGTAACTGAATCCGTGGTATACTAAAGGTACTTATATTGGCTTATGCTGGATTTCTAGTAATGGAATAATGTAATGATGCTTAGATAGCATTTGGAGCTGGATGAAACCTGAGAGATAATAGCCCAACACTTCATGATATATAAATTAGACTGTTGAGTCTCAGAGGGGTTACTAGAAATCTCCTAACTTCCAATTTTCCTGTGAGCCATTTTCACCTTTATGTCAAGGTCAAATCATACCTGCTCACATAACCCACACCTTTTCATTTGATGCTGCAGAGCCATATTTTGCCTCCTTCACTGTATGGCGTTTGGTCTCATACAGAAAAACTGATAAATGTAAGTAACCTATTGTTTGTATTATTATTTAATTAGATCCTTATGATTCTTATTCTCCCTTTTGAATCCATGGATTGCTGGATGAGAACTTTTGTGGACATTATTAATTTGTATCTTAAAGTGGAGTAAATACTTGTAAACCCTTGTATAGTCCATGGATTTTACTACCTTAGCTTTAATCGATTTTAGAGCTAGATTATTTTGTTTCCGAGTACATTTAATCTGTACCTAAGATATGATTTAGTGATGGTTTCTCATGATCTGTCCTGTTTAGTAAGAAACTTTAATGTCAAGAGGTCTATACAAGAGAAAACTAGAGTTTGAAACAAATGTTATAAATCTAATCTTTTGGTTTATTCCATTTTATTCTTAAAATCAGCCTTTGAGTTTTAACAAGTTTTTCTGAGGCTAAATGAGTACCTTAATAGCTTTCATAATATAAATGAATAACTAGTCTAAATGATGCTTTTTTGTTACTGTTTGTATTTCCAATACAATCTCAGGTGGCTCTTGAAAATTGTTAATAACTAGTAATCACATAACATGTACTTATCCGTGTCTTAATGGAATTTTTTTAATGAGATGTAATTTTCATACAATGAAGTGTATATAGATCAATGTGCCATTGAATCAGTTTTGACAAATGCATACACTGATGTAACCCACACTCCCTAATGAGATGAAGAATATTTGATTTTTTTTTTTTAATACTGCTAATCCTTGGTAGGCTATGTTTTGTGACAACATAGGTTTTATATATTTATTTTTTAATCGATCTTTTGAATTGTAGTAACATTTTTCTGGATTTGATGTTGATTTTTCTTTATGTAAGACTACAAGTTAGTAATATGTTTCAGCATGAAGTATACTAACCTAATAAAGTGACCAGGTTGGGGTGGTGATTCTCAGTGGCAACTGAGATCTTTACCCTATTTTCCTCCTTTGAATAGCTAAAATACTGCCTTTTCCTTGTCTGAGAGTCGTCAGTGGGGTATGTTGTTTAATGGAGACTTTGGAAGTGCAGGAGAAAAACGTTTAGTTGGACAGTACATTCTGATCCTTAATAAAAAGGGAAAAGGAAAGGGCATTATATTGAGAGTCAATACTTAGGGTTCTGTCTGTGATGTCATCTAGATTTGAACCTAGGATGAATTCCGTCATGCATGTCAACTTTGCTTTATAAAAGGGATTTTTGTAAGACCAACTCGGTCTTAAGAGTTTTTTTAATGCATTATATAAATTGATGGGATCAGTAGAATAAAAGGTACATCTTCCATTCTCTGCAATGATATTTTGTTTTAGTTGCCTTTTATTCATAACATTGATAATGTACTTTGAAATAAGTGGGTAGTTGGTTGAATTTTGTGTGGCTAAACATTCTTTTTTCCATCTATGCGCAAGAAAAAAAGAATCAACCAGTATCCAGGCATTGCACATGGTCTCATTTAATCATTACAACAATCCTGTAAGTTGAGGTTTTATATAAAGTGTGAGTCAAAATGGTTAATTTGTCTAAAGTCACACAGCTGATGTGTTATTTGAATAGATCTTACTGCCTCTTTCAGTGGTTCCCAAACTTTGCTGCACATTGGAATCCCTTAGAAAACTTAAAAAAAAATATTGACACCTGGCTTCTAACCTCGGATATTTTGATTTATTTGATTTGGGGGTATATGACTTTTAGTATTTCTTTTTTTTTTTTTTGGCTGCATCGTGCGGCTTCTGGGATCTTAGTTCCCCAATCAGGGATTGAACCCAGGCCCCCAGCAGTGGAACCGCAGAATCCTAACCACTGATCACCAGGGAATTCCCACTTTTAGTATTTCTTAAGTGAACTCAGCTGAACTCACTAGGCGGTATGCAATTTACAAATGGAAATATGGCTGTACTAGTTGATTTAGCTTTGAATCCTGATATAAAGATACTACCATATCAAAATGCTGGTGTCTATTAATTTCACAGTAAAGGCTTGCTAAGGTGGACATTTGTCAGCATAAGTATTTATCAGTGGTGAATTGGCCTTTTGGAATTTCTTTTGGTTTTGACTTGCAGTTTTTGTACAGAAGTTTTTTTTATTAAAGGGAAACAAGATGGTGACAGTGACTAAGCATACATAGTACACATCATATGTTTCGTTTGTGCCATCTTTAAGTGTGCAATGGCAGGGTTTGCAAATTAACCTGAAATTGAGGCTGTCCTATATTTCAGGTTGTCTGGAGGCTGCTCTGAGTACTTATCTGTTACACTTCTTACACTGCCAGATTATTCTGTCCTTAAGGTGGCTTTTATGGCAAGGGGAGTGTGAGATCTGATTTAAAGCTGCCTTGTTGGAAAGTAGTAGCATGAAGTTTTTGTAAATTTTGTTTTAAGTTCCAAATTTTCCAAGTCTTTCAGTTGTATTAGAAGTGTCTAATACACTGTCCTTGGTAACACTATAATGAAATTCTTAAAAGACTGGATTTTATACCTTTATGTAAATACCATTCTTTTCCTTTTCCATTCCTTTACTACCCTATTCACTATGTATTCACGTTAGCTTGTTTTGCTTTTGGCTCTTCTCACTTGATTGAAATTATTGTTACCACTAAGCTTCACTTATTGAAATCCTAGTGTTCTCATTTTTGGACCTCCATAATATTAATACTTTGTATACTTCTTAAGGAAGGGAGTGATGTTGGGTTTTTCTCTAAAAATTAAAGCTCTGTTGTTGGAGAGTGTCAGTGAACTTTACAGTACCTGTACAGTACCTTCTAGAGAATAAGCAGACATTTTTCATTCAGTCAATAAATACATATATTTGAGTGCCTACTACATACTGGGTGGGCAGTTTCAGATACTGGGCACATTTCAGTGAACAGACAAAAATTTTGTGAGGCTTAACGTTCTTTTTGAGCATCTACCATGTACCTGACATGTATATAATTGTGAATTTGTCTCTTGCTGAAAATTAGGAGCAAAGATGTCTAAATCTCCTGTGAGGACATGAACCTTCCCTTAACATCAAAGGGATAACATGAGTTTGAGCCCCAAACAGCATTCTGAACCATGCAGAGGTTGCCTTGATTGGAGAGGTCAGCAGGGACCCCATTATGTCTCCTTGTGAATCCTGCTTAGTCAGCATTTCTCAAACATCAACCATGCATAATAATTACCTACAGAGCTTGTTTAAAATGTAGGGTTTACTGCCTCACCCCCAGATTTGTTTGACCAGTACTGGAATGGGCCCCAAGAGTCTGTATTTTTAGCAAGTAACCTCAGATAATTTCTGCTAAAGACCACAGAACCACGCTTTGGGAAATACTGTGTTGAGGTTTTGACACTCCATTGTATTGAGCAGTTGGGGGTAGTTAGTGATTATTTTACTGAGAGGGCTCTGACTATTGTAGGAGATGCTGTTGTCTTGGTTGTTGTCATTTCATAATTGTTGGGCAACTGCTTTTTGTAATGAAAGTAATCCTTTTGTTTGTGTAGTGCTTTTACAATCTCATAATTACTATTATATCTCTTGATAGGTATAATAAGTTATATTAAGAATGTTTATCAATGGAACTTCCCTGGTGGTCCAGTGCCTAAGACTCTGTGCTCCCAATGCAGATGGTCCAGGTTGGATCCCTGGTCAGGGAACTAGATCCCACATGCCGCAACTAAAAGATCCTGCACCCCGCAACTAAAGCACGCCACAACTAAAGATCCTGCACTCAGCAACTAAGATGCCGTGTGCCACAAGTAATTCCTGGTGCAGCCAAATAAATAAATAAATAAATTTTTTTTTTTTAAAAAAAAAGGTTTATCAGCGAGCAAAAATGGCTTATGCAGGCAAGAAAGTGGCAAAGCCAGAACTAGAACCTGTTTTTTTTGGCTGCTGGTTCACTATTCTTTGCACTATATTGCATATACTGTGAGTTCAACCAGCTTCCCATTTTCAAATCCAACTTCTGGTTTACTGGGCCACTTTTTAATTGTCTAGTCACTGAAGGGCTTATTTTTATAAGTATATATTGCATAGTTCTATATTATTAGTTCAGGTTTACATAGAATTTAAATTTATGAATAGATATTCATGTGTTCATTCATTGCTTTTTTTCTTTCAGGTTAGATCATTCCTTTATAATAGCTTGCCTTGCCTCTTCCATTTTTCCCCTTTCCTATATCTTGCATTAACATTTCAAGCCCAGACTGTGTTCTTTCTTCTGTTCTAGTTTTAAAAGATTATATCAGACTTTGGAATTGTTTGTTTTCTTTTGTGTTCATTTGCTAATGCAGAGAAATTTGAGTTAAAATTTTTTTAACCTGGAATCTACTTAAGAAGGATTTGCTAAACAAATTAATTACTGTAGAATGTGGTGGGGGGGATGTTTCATCCAGCCAAAATTATTTGTTCTCTTAAATCTTTATATGTAAAACTGTCTTAATACAGGTGATTCCTATAGTGCAAAAAGTACCGTAAAGGAAACCTTTTGGTCTCTGAAGTATACTAAGAGATATTTTGATTTCTGTTACTTTCTTGCTCTTTTTTTTAAGGTATTTATTTATTTATTTATTTATTTATTTATTTTGGCTGCACTGGGTCTTCGTTGCGGTGTGTGGGCACAGTAGTTGCAGCACGCAGGCTTAGTTGCCCCTCGGCACGTGGGATCTTAGTTCCCCTACCACGGATCGAACCCGCGTCCCCTGCATTGGAAGGTGGATTCTTAACCACTGTGCCACCAGGGAAGTCCCTTGCTCTAACATTTTAATGTCCGTTTTCTCATATTTCTCTTCTTAAGGAGTGGAGGTAAGTCATTTTAGCCTTGAGAATTTGAGATTTAAATTAGGAAGAAGGAAAAGGGGGCCCAGTTTTGTTTTGGCTGCCTCATGCAGCATTGCGGGATCTTAATTCCCCAACCAGGGATCAAACCCATGCTCCCTGCATTGGGAGTGCAGAGTCCTAACCACTTTAAAAGTAGGGTGTATGGTTATAGCTTTGGACATGTTGAGTTTAAGGCGCAGGGTATCCCAAGTTTAGCTCTTGTATAATTAAGTTAGCAGAAAATACAGACCTAATCCTAGGCCAGGGAACTAGGACTGGTGTTAGATCTGAGCAAGATCAGAATAGAAGTGATAGTGGAGAAAGGAAATTGAGAAGTGAGGACTGAACCCTGTGGTAGAAATTCAGAGTTAATCAAGGCAAGAGGAGAGTTGGGATAATGGGGTGTTGCAGTTAAAGGAAGTCAGTTTTTAGGAGGAGGTAATATATATTCCAGAGAGAGAAAAGGAATGAGACTTTAAGGCTTTGGGCTTTGGCTGGAATAGAGCTCAGTATACAATCATGCTTAGTAAGTCACTGTTGACTCAGTGATATGGCCTGAGGGCAGTCTGGTGAGGCAATAAGGACATAGAATTAAAGGATAGGCAGAGATTAGATTTTTGGAGTTCCTCATATATATATGAAACTTGGCTTTTTTGGTGTGTAATTAGGGAGGGGCATTGGTTTTCATAGCAGAGAAACGACACCATGAAACTGTAGAGGAGTGACTGAAAGTAGGAGACTATGTAAAGAAATAACAGGCATTTTTCAAAGTTTAGCTCAGATACTAACTTTTCTAAGAAGCCTTCCCTTTTATCTTCTGAATAGCTCGCTCCTCTGTGTTTTATATTTACTTTATTGTCGCTTTTATATTGTACTTGTCACTTACCTGTTCTTTTAGACCTTATGATGCTTATGGCATCCTTATCGGCAGTATCACACACATAGTAGGTCCTTAATAAGTGTTGAAACAGAGACTGGAGGAGCAGATTTTGGTAAAAGATTGACAGTTTTTTTGAGATACTTTATCTATGTAAGCATCATCTACTTAAAGTGTGCAATTCAGTGGTTTTTGCTATATGTACAGCTGTGCAACCATCACCATAATCCAATTTTAAAATGTTCATCCCCCCCAAAAAAAAGAAACCTTGAACACATTAGCAGTCACTCTCCATATCCTCCCAGGCCTAGGTAGCTACTAATCTATTTTATATATTTGCCTATTAGAAAAGATTTGGGGCTTCCCAGGTGGTGCAGTGGTTGAGAATCCGCCTGCCAATGCAGGGGACACGGGTTCGAGCCCTGGTCTGGGAAGATCCCACATGCCGCGGAGCAACTAAGCCCGTGTGCCACAACTACTGAGCCTGTGCTCTAGAGCCCGCAAGCCACAACTGCTGGAGCCTGCGCGCCTAGATCCCATGCTCCACGACAAGAGAAGCCACCGCAATGAGAAGCCTGCGCACCGCAATGAAGAGTAGCCCCTGCTCACCACAACTAGAGAAAGCCCGTGCACAGCAACGAAGACTCAACACAGCCAAAAATAAATAAATAAAAAGAAAAGATTTGATCAACCCTTTATAATTGGTATTGTGAAAACTACAGATATATTGTCCCATTTCCCAGTGGAATAGTATATTTTAATACTTGTATTCCCCTGGAGGTTCCAGTTCTCCACATACTGTCTTCCAGTACTACTATGACCAAGGCTAGAGAGATCAGTGACAGCAAGGACCAAGGCTAGAGAGAGCAGTGACAGCAAGGACCATTTGTGATCTTTGAAGTATAATTTTGGGTAGTATGATGAGAATGATAACCATTATACTGGGAACCAAGAACAAAAAGTGAGAGTAAGATGGCAGGTAGAAACTAGATTTTCAACAAGTTAACTGTGAACAAGAAAATCGGATGATCTTGTCTTACTATGAACCAACTATGCTGGCTACTTTCAGTTTCTTGTGAATAACAAGCTTAATGCGTACTCCTAACCCCCACACACCTCTTTACCTGGCCGTCTTCTGTTTATGCTTCAAGAATCAACATACTTCTTCATCAAGAAGCTTTTCCTAATGCCTCCCTCTGAAAGATCTGTTGGGTCCCCATAATTTGTACCTTCTCACCATCAGTTTCTCTTTCATCATATGTGTTATTTATTTGCCTTCACAGACTGTGCTGTAAGCTATGAGAGCAAGAATTACTGGGTTTTGTCTTGTTAGCCACCATAAATATTGAAAGGGTAAATTAATAGGAGCTTTAGTAGTAGATAGTACTAAGTATCAAAGCACATTTTTTTGTTTGTGTTTTTAAAATTTGCAGGTTAAGGAACATTTATGCATCTTTTAAGGCAGAGGGCAAGGAACAAGGAGACTGAGAAATGTGGAAATCCTACAGCATAATTCAAAGATCTTAGGGATGATATTGTGAGCAAAGGATTAGTAGTAGCAGTTAGGAGGGTTAGGATGAAGAAGGAAAACAAATTATCTTAGTTGACATTATTATTGCTGAGTGAAACACAGATGATGCCCAAGTTTTAGATCTTATTCTGCAGTCTGTTTACCTTAAAAATCTGTTTAGAGCAGGGTTCTTAACTTGGTTCAGGGATTTACCCTCCACGAGGTCAGTGAATTGGATAGGAAAAAAATTCCATCTTTATTTTCATGTACCTCTAACTGAACCTAGTTTTTCTTTTATAAACGTAGGCAACAAGTCCCCACTAGTTTTGGCAGTACCTATGGCTTTGTCACCAATAGAAATCACAGGTATTTTCATATCACATTATTGTTGCACGTAACTCAAAATAGTCTTTATATCCAAAATTATAGTACTAGTTAGACCTGCCTCTAAATCTTATTTAATGCTTTAATAAAGAGCATGTATATTACTATATCAAGATTGATTTTGAAGTAATTTTATGGTAACTGAATTTCTCTAAAATTGGTTTTCTTTATAATGCTATGTATTTTATTTTATGCATTTAAAATACTCTGAGAAGGGATCAATAGGCCTCATTAGACTACCAAAGGTGGGGGATCCATGACAACAAAAAAGATTCAGAACACTTGGTGTAGAACTAGCACCTCCCACCCACCCACACACAACTTGTTTGGGCAAGTTCTTGGTTATTGTAGCTAAATACATTTGATGCAGGATTGGTCTCTCAGTTGGTGGATTTCCAGTATTTATTTTCTTTTCCCTTTCTAGTCTTGTTCAATTTTAAATTACTTCCTTGCTTATCAATGCCCTCCCCAGGGGTGTGAGATTGTAAGGGTGGGGAAATTAAGCCAATTAAAAAAGGTTTGGAAGACCTAGGAAAGTTCTGGGAAAGGTTCAGTGAAGTAAAAGATAGAATTAATATCTAAAATTTCTTGAAATCATCACATTATCAGAATTATTACTCTGCTCACCATACCCACAGCTAAAACGGTGGTTCTTTTCTTACTTAACGTCTAAATCAGTTTTTAGTATGGAGAAATAGGTCTAATCGGTATTTGTGTTTCTGGTTCTAGTTGCTTAATTCACCAGAAAACTTAATGTCTGTTTTCTTTATTAAACCTGATTTTCCAGTTCCCTGCAGTAGCCAAATAGCAGCAATGAGTGTCTTTCTCTAGTGAAAATGCTCTGGATCCCAAACCATTTCAAAGGTATTTCTGCAAGTTGTAAATCCAAAGCATTATGAATAAAAATTTTGTGTTACTGACCTTATAAAATATGAATTGTGTTTTAAATGAAATTGCAAGAGGAGGAAATAGGTTGATGGTCTTAAATTTTTGATGGCAAGAGAAAAGTTTAGTTCATTAAATTTTAGGTACCTAGGTATTCAAAGTAAAACGAAGGCCACAAATCTAAGGAGCAAATATGGGCAGAGAAGGAGAATGAGAGTTACACAGCAATCTTGTATACCAAGAGTTAATAGAAAAGCAGGAGGTGACCCACATTTTAGTCCTGTGTCTAGTTCTTCAGAAGCGCTGAAGAGTTACATGAATCAAAATGTAGTCAAAGCTGTGCATCGTAGTTCTGTTTTCATGATGAATGCCATTAATAAAATGGAGCTTAATAAGTACTAACAATTCTAGGTTAAAGGGTTACAGTGTCTTAAGACTCAAGTTCATAGATGCTTCCACTTTTCAGAAATAGTCAACTATTGAATGCAATACTAGGAGGATTGGTGACTTTTGAGACTCAGGAATTTAAATTGAGAATTGAGGGCTTGTGTTGTGGTTGAGGGTCACCTGCTGTTTAAGTTTGGTAATTTAGGAGGAGAGGGGGAGTAGGAAGTGCCTTTCTTAACTGTTTTAAATGAATTGTTAACCCCAACACACTCACGCCAGAAACAAAACAAAAAGGGAAAAGAAGGCAACATGGCATGATTACTATGAGAAGCAAGAAGAAAGATACAGGAAAAGATAAACAAGAATTGCCTGTAGGTGATTTTTTTTTGGCCCATGGTAATTTGGGTGCTGTTGAAGGATGGGAAGAAGAGCTATCTATAGTTTTTATAATATTATGAAAGGCAAAATTCTACTGTTAAGGATGGTGCACATAAATATTAATGTATAGGAACATTAAAAGGAATTCAGACAAAAGAGAGTAGGGTGGCTGGAACTGTTAGCAGTAGCAACCTAAAAGGGGAATTTGAGCTAGTTCTTAGAGTTGCGCGAGATTGTACTAGACCAGGTCCTTAAGTTCTACCCTCATAAAAAGGAACATAAAAGTTGGATGATGATAAGTTGGCAAGAGACTAAGTTTGAGATACAGTGTCTTGAGAATGTAGATGCTATGAAAACGGGTATATTACAGCACTGATTCAGTGCTCATACTTTTAGTTCAGTGAAGACTCTGACATTAATAATCTAAAGATGGGAAGATAAATGGCATAGGAAAAGACATTTATCTGTTACGACTGTCATTTCTAAACTTTTATAATTATTTGGCTTATTTGAATCAAAGATGAATAGATACTTCCTGATGACTTTATACTTTCGGTACAGGGATTATTTTTGTTTTCCTCATCTGCCACGTCAGGCATGCCCTAGCCTGGTAAAAACCTCTAATACAGCTTTTTATTCTTTAATTCAGCAAATGTTACTGAGCATTTCCTGCATATATAAGGCATTGTGCTGGATGCTGGGTATATAGAGTTGTGAACAAGACATAAAATGGCTGCCCCTATTATACTAGGATTCTCCAAAGAAATAGAACTGATGGATCATATATACAGGCATACCTCAGAGTTATTTTGGGTTCAGTTCCAGAATACCACAATAAAGCAAAGTCACATGAATTTTTTGGTTTCCCAGTGCATTAAAAATTATGTTTACACTATACTGTAGTCTATTAGGTGTGCAATAGCATTATGTCCAAAAAAATTGTACCTACCTTAATTTAAAAATACTTTATTGCCAAAAAGTGCTAACCATCATCTGTGCTTTCAGTGAGTGGTAACTTTTTGCAATAATAACATCAAAAATAAAGATCACAGATCATCACCATAACAAATATAATAATAACAAAAATATAAAAATAATGAAAATGTGACAGACACAAAGTGAGCATATAGTGTTGGAAAAATGGTGCCGATGGATTTGTTCAAGGCAGGGTTGCCACAGTTTGTAAAAAACGTGATACCTGCAAAGAGCAATAAAACGAGATATATTTATAGGTAGACAGAAAGAGATTTATTATGAGGGATTTGCTCACATGATTATGGATGCTAAGAAGTCCCATGACCTGGAAGCAAACTAAATGCCCATCGACAGACGAATGGATAAAGAAGATGTGGTACATATATACAATGGAATATTACTCAGCCACAAAAAGGAACGAAATTGGGTCATTTGTAGAGACGTGGATGGATCTAGAGACTGTCATACAGAGTGAAGTAAGTCAGAAAGAGAAAAACAAATATCGTGTATTAACACATATATGTGGAACCTAGAAAAATGGTACAGATGAACCGCTTTGCAGGGCAGAAATAGAGACACAGATGTAGAGAACAAACGTGGACACCAAGGGGATAAAGTGGCTGGGGGAGTGGTGGTTGTGGGATGAATTGGGAGATTTTGATTGACGTATATACACTAATATGTATAAAATAGATAACTAATAAGAACCTGCTGTATAAAAAATAAAATTCAAAAAAAAAAAAGAAGTCCCATGACTTGTGGTCTCTAAGCTGGAAGCCCAGGAAAACCAGCAGTGTAGTTCTGGATCAAGCCTAAAGGCCTGAGACCGGGGGAGCCAATTATTTACGTCCCAGTTTGAGTCCTAAGGTCTGAAAACCAGAAGCACGGATGTCCTAGAGCAGAAGATGGAAGATGAATGTTGCAGCTCTAGCAGAAAGGGAAATTTCTCTTCCTCTGCCTTTTTATTCTGTTCAGGTACCCCACTTTAGGGAGGGTGATTTTCTTTACTTAGCCTGTCATTCAGATGCTAATCTCTTCTGGAGATACTTTCACATACTGTTTTATGTTTTATCAGCTATTTCAGAATCCCTTAGCCCAGTCGGGTTGATGCATAAAATTAACTGTCACCAATCAAGTCAGAGGGGGAAGACCTATGTTAAACAAATGTTCTTTTTTTTGTTGTTATTGTTACAGTCATAGGGATGGGCATATTTAAGTCCTTTAATCTGAACTGAGTATTTACGATAATTACACTGATTTACTGTTCTTGGAAGTCCTTGGGTCTCATAGCAATATCTAAAATATTTCATTTCAGTCATTTTATTTCTTTTCTAAGGTATTTCCATTTTCATTGAGATTTATTAGAGAAAAGAAACCTCTAGCTCCACATCTTCAGCTATAACTCTTCTAATTGGTTCTCATGTCATTGTCACTCCTTCCCCTACTCCCCAGTTTCCATATTGCATACCGATACCAAGGCCAGCTCTTAATACTTAATTATATTATGTCCCAGCCATACTCTACTGATAATTCCTCAGTTATCTATAGAATTTAAAGCACATTAGCCTGGTATTCAAGAGTCTATAATATAGCCCCAAACTATCAGTCACTTTGATTCGCCCCTTTATGCGAGCCCATGGTCTATTCTTGCCTCTGCCTAGCACATCTTTTTTTTTTTTTTTTTTTTTGGCTGTGTTGGGTCTTCGTTGCTGCTCATGGGGTTTCTCTAGTTGCGGCGAGCGGGGGCTACTCTTCGTTGCGGCGAGCGGGCTTCAGTAGTTGTGATTCGCGGGCTCTAGAGCACAGGCTCAGTAGTTGTGGCACACAGGCTTAGCTGCTCTGCGGCATGTGGGATCTTCCTGGACCAGGGCTCGAACCCGTGTCCCCTGCATTGGCGGGTGGATTCTTAACCACTGCACCACCAGGGAAGCCCTTAGCACATCTTTTTTCTACCTTACATATCAAAATATTATCCCTCCTTCAGGATCTGACTGGTAACAGACCATTTTCACTAGGTTTCTTTCTTTGGACAGATGTAGTTCCCACTGATCGTTTGCTTTTTCTGAATTCTGTTAGCATTTTTTGGTCAGCCCCGTTGACTTGTGCATGTATTATCTTAGGCTTGTGCTTTTTATCTGTTTCTTAATTTTTTAACTAGAATTAGTTTGGATATGGGTTTAGAGGAAGGAAATAAGATCAGAGAGATGGACCTTGCCTTCTCTTAGCATCTTCTTCAGACCTTAAGGTACCTTTTTTATGCTCTCAGTAAGAAATGATGGTTTTCTAAGTTGCAAGCTCATTCCTTGGCCTACTTCCTTGATTGGTCAGGCAACACTAAGTCTAAAGACATTGATTTGAAACAAACAAATAGTAAACGAGACCCTGCCCCCCTTTTTTTTTAACTTTCATCCATTAAATTACTTGATTCTTCTGCATCTTTTGAAACTATTAGGAAGAATAAAGTCCAAATCAAACCAGTTTGTTTTTAATTTCATAAGTATCTGAGTTACCTACAGTGTGCACATTACGTTACCATAGTGTACTTAGTAGCAACACATTGCTGCTTACGTTGAAAAATGTCTAAAGATAAGACCTGAGTTTCTGGTTGAAGGCACCTAGAAAGTGGAGAATAGGAGTGAGGTTTTCATGTTTGTGGGTTTCAGATTGTCTGCAAACTTAAATGATCTCAGAGAATCAGCTTAGTGCTTGCTCATTACCCAGGTTCTATGAAGACATAAGACAAACAGTAAGTTTTATCTTACAGGTGTAGAGAGAGAAACGCCAAAGTAACAGTACCTGAATATTTGTATTGTCAAGGGGTTAGATCTTGGATATAAGCAGTAGTCAGTGGCTATAGGAATTCTGTGAAACGGGAGACCAATGTGGGATAGGCTACTTAAGGAAGATTTCTTTGGCAGCTGGGTATTAGGATGTTGCAATTGAAAATGGAGAGTTAGCAGCTTGCAGAATAAAAGTTGAAAACGTGGAGGTGAAGGTAGAAACTGAGTAAGTAGGATTTGGATAAGCAGAAGGCTGTTCCTGGCTCCTAATCTGTGTGTAATAATGTCGGGATGGGTTACACAGGTGGAAAGCACAGATGGGGAGGGTGTGAGGTGTTAGGTTTAGAGAAATAAGTTATATATTCCTTGAGATCAAAAGGAAGAATGAAAGAAACACCTGTCACTTAGGTTTAAGGAGTTATAATACCAATTTCTAAGCATACCAATTTCTAAGTGGAAAGACCTAATTATTTTAGAAGTGCTGTAGTTGCACCATGGAGGAAAATGCCTTTGAATCATTTATGTTTTAGTTGTTTTTTAATGGATTGTCTTCTTGATACTGAGAATAGGGGCTATGTCTTAAACTCATACACTTAAGCAATAAGGAGAAAAATGCCTAATAACTTGTTTGGTTTTTTTTAAGTTTCCGAATTCATCTAATTCCCCCTTGTTTCTAATTATTATGAGAGTATTCTGTTAAAGGCTTACTTTACATATGACTTCCCACAAAGTGCTTTATGAAATTGTGTGATTGCATGAAGATGTGAAGTATGAATTAGTGCCTTTGACATTTCAAGTTTGTAGTTTGGGTTGGATGGTTGTAAAATTCACTTTATTGTAATTTTGTTAGGGAGCCATTGGTACAAATTTGTTGATGTAGACATGAGATGTAGTCTTATGAGAGTTGATTTGTGCTTTCTCTTTTGCCTTTGATTTTTAGTGACTTCCCATCACTGCCTTAGCTCTTTCTGGATTTGGTGTTTTTGTATAGAATCATTTATTTTTCTTTAAAACCTAGATAAATTAGATTTTTATATTAAAAATTTGCCATAATTCTTAGTATTGGATGTTTATAATGGCAAGGACTGGCTTTGAAGTTTCTGACAGCTTCCTAGCACAGATTTGCCTCTGCCATTAAGTAAAGAAAGAAGAAAAAACAGAAGGAAAACAAAACAGAGGAATCAGGAAAGGAGAAATAACCTATTCACTTTGTTCATCACTTATCCTTTTTTTAAAATATTTATTTATTTATTTGGCTGTGTCGGGTCTTACTCGTGGCACGTGGGATCTTTCATTGTGGCGAGCGGGCTCTTCATTTCTGCTCACGGGCTTCTGTCTATTTGTGGTGCAAGGGCTCAGTAGTTGTGGCACATGGGCTCAGTAGTTGTGGCACGCAGGCTTAGTTGCCCCGTGGCATGTGGGATCTTAGTTCCCCGACCAGGGATCAAACCCATGTCCCCTGCATTGGAAGGCAGATTCTTAAACCCACCACTGTGAGCTTTTCTTTCAAGTGTTGATAAATGTTGGAATGTATGTGAAGGGTGTTGAATTCCTATATGGAAAATAAAGGATTGAAAAGGGATAATTGCAGCAGCTTTGAACATAGTTTTAGATTCAATAAGGACAGATCAACTCTGCCATTAGCAGATTGGTACATCTGTTGCTTTTCTTAGGCTAGTCGGCACAATCTCTATAAGGTTAAGCAGAAACTTTCCCCATCAGGCTACCTTTTTCTGCAAAGACATGTGAAAATGAATTCCTTTGTGTGTTCGATGGTAGTTATTCGTGTATCATGTGTGCGAAGTAGTAGTCCTCGGGAACAGCTGAAGCAAAAGCGTAGGAAGGAATGTGAGCTTTTTAAGCCTAGTCACCTTAAGATCTTTTACATTAAGATTGTAGGGAGCGTATTCATTGGATCTGAATATGAGACCATGCTTAAGTAGCTGGTTTTGCATTTTCTAGAAAAATACAGTTATTAAGATACTAAATCCCCATTCTCTAGTTTCAGTCTTAATTTTCTTTTATAACAAAATAACATATTAGAGCAAAATTTTAAAAAAGAAATAGCACTAAAAACACTAAACAGGGGACTTCCTTGGTGGCGCAGTGGTTAAGGATCCGCCTGCCAATGAAGGCGACATGGGTTCGATCCCTGCTCCAGGAAGATCCCACATGCTGCGGAGCAACTAAGCCCGTGTGCCACAACTACTGAGCCTGCGCTCTAGAGCCCGCGAGCCGCAACTACTGAAGCCCGTGCGCCTAGAGCCCGTGCTCTGCAACAAGAGCAGCCACCGCAACGAGAAGCCCGCACACCACAATGAAGTGTAGCCCCCGCTCGCTGCAACTAGAGAAAGCCCACGTGCAGCAGTGAAGACCCAACGCAGCCAAAAATAAATAAATAAATAAAAAATTATAAAACAAACCAAAAACACTGAACAGTTTTCCACTAAACTGATACTCATCAATGCCTTTGACACAGATTTTTTTAAGCCTTTTTTCCCTGTTATGAATATTTTTAAAACACATAAACTTCTCAAATGGTAAATCCAGGTATCATTTTTTATTAAAGTTAACAAAGAAATCACTCCAGTCTAGGTTTAAAATAACTTCCTGTTTTGTTTTTTTTTTTAACATTTTAAATAATGGCAAAATGCCTTTTTTTTTCTTTTTTTGGGGGGTGGGGGGCTGTGCCACACGGCATAAAAGATCTTAGTTCCCTGACCAGCGATTGAACCCGTGCCCCCTGCAGTGGAAGCACGGAGTCCCAACCAACCACTGGACCTCCAGGGATGTCCCCCAAGCAAAATTCATAATCTAGATAAGTTTGAAATAAAAATGGTAGTGCTTATTTTCAGGAAATTACCCTTACCAGACTTACAGGCATATAGAAACTTGAAATCATTTATTGCAGTGATTTCCAGTTCTTGTAGTCTCTGAAATTAGCAGTTGATATTCCTAGAGTTATTGGGGACAAATTGTATATCCACAGTAATACAGCAACAGATAATTAAAGCATGATTCTTCCAGTAAAAAGCAAATGTCATCTTTGTGGTAATATGATTGTTTTCTGTGATCAGGAACTAAACAAAAATGTGACTCCTTATTAATACAACTTGGTAGGAGATGGAACATGAGTTATAGTAAAAGGGATCTTTGCTTTCTGAAACATTTTGGAATGACTAGTAGAATCTCCTTCATTTCTTCAGTTAAAAAGTAAGACCAGGTGAGGTTAAGAAACTTGCCCATGAAAAAAAAAAAAAAAAGAAAGAAACTTGCCCATGGTCTCAGGAATCAGTGGTGGATGGATATAGAATTCAGCTGCCCTGGTTAAGAGGAATGTTAAGGCTGCCACACAAGTACTGACTTAATTGGACAATGGGTTGCTTGACAGGAAAAAATCTCTTTACCTTGTGTTGGGCAATGTAGTCAGTCAGTGAGTTCATCAGCTGAATAGCGGAAAACTTAACCCTAAATAAAACCTAACCAGAGAGGAAAAACTATCTTATTCAAATTTTTTAAAACTTGGTGATGTTAAGTGGTAATCAGCTTTTTATAATGCCCTCCCTTTTCCCCCTTTCATTTTATTAGGTGGTATGGTCAGGAAAAAGACTACAATGTGCTAGTCATGGATCTTCTTGGACCCAGCCTTGAAGACCTCTTCAATTTCTGTTCAAGAAGGTTCACAATGAAAACTGTACTTATGTTAGCTGACCAGGTATGTGAAACTTTTATGAGAATAAAAACTAAGAAATACTACTGTTTACAACTACTTAACTATAATTTAAATGTGTGTAAACCAGAGTATTATAGTCCTGTGTGTCACGTTTAACGTTTGGATCAGCAAAAAAAGATCCATAGTAAGGTATAGTCATTCAAGTGTATTACTCTAATATGACTTGTAGATAGATGTTTTCTCATGGGTATAGGACAAAAACGGATTATACTAGTTTATTACTCACCTGTAGACTAGGAGTTTTCAAGCTGCTCCCATCAGATAGAGTGTATTTGTTTTAGTGTTGAATATAGCAGGTTTCCTTATAAGATTTTGTTTGAAGAAAGGATTTGGAGTGTATGTGTGTATATAAATGTAGATAAATATGTATATATTGAAATTTTGTTTAAATTAAGCAAATTGAATGCTATGTATTATGTGTTGAATCCTTATGAAAGGTGTATTTTTGAGGAAAATAAGGTACTGAAGTAATTTAAGGAATAATTTTTGACCAGGTAGATGCTCTTGAAGTAAAGGATTCTTGGCCATTGGTAATAGTTAAACAAAACCAGGGAAATTTTTATGTCATGAATTAGATTTATTCATTGGCTGGAGATTAGATGAAATTGTTTTAAAGCCAAAGATTAGATTTTTTTGAACTAAAGGAAATAAAAAAGAAAATTAGTTTTAAAGAATTTTAAGATGGGGAATAATAGGGTCAGAAACAAGCCTTGAGGAAACAGATAATATGGTCAACGATAATAGGTAAATGTCAAGGAATTTATGATTAAAACCTCTTAATATGACATGTGAATGAATCTTAATAAAAGAGTTTGTATTCTGTAGGCTCAGTAACACATAGGCATTCATACAGTGAACATTTATTCAGGGCCTGCCATTGTACTTAACACTGGGATGTACAAAGAAGAATAAGAACTAGTCTCTTCCCATTAGGAGCATAGAGTTTAGTGGAGAAAAATGGAAGGGTTCTGTCATAGAAGTCTATATATTGGATACACTAGTAACATCAGAGAAAGAATGTAATTTAGGAAAGGGGGTTGCAGGAAAGCATTTGTTTAAGAAGGAAACAGCTGAGTCTTGCTCTGTAGATGACAGGCAACACTTGAAGTAGTCTATAGTTTGTGCTATTAATTTGTCTTTTGCCCCACCTTTCCCCTGTGAGTTAATACTCATAGTTTAATTATGGGTATTACTTAGCTAGGACAAATATGTACATAAGTGAGCCAGCGGTTTTGTTTTACTTCTTTAATATATGAGTTGCTGCTGTACCTAAAGATGCTATTTGAACATTGTATACATCTACTTCCTTGAGAGTATGAATAGTTTAAGCCAGAGATTACAATTTGGCTTCAAAAGACATTTGCCAAGGTAGAGGAGTAAGATTTAGAATCTGTATATCCATGGTGATAAAAGCTCTAGAGAAAATGAGGCCAAGTAAAAAATAGAATCCTGACATATACTACTAGAAGAGCAAGAACATATGGTTAGAAAGATAATGTTGGCAGCCTTTGCACATGGAAAACACTTTCAAATACAACTTGTAAGTATTTTACAGAAAAGGTAGACATAGTTGATAATTTGGAAATTAAAACTATTATAGAAGAGATGCCAGAGAGAGTTAAAAGACAAATTTTTCAAAATTTAAATCTATTTACATAACAAATGACTGATAAAAGATTGTCTGTTGTATGCAAAGAATTCTTAAAAATTGGCAAGAAAAGAACAAGTCAAAAGAATACTGGACGAGTATAGATTGTCAGTTCATAGAATAGTACTAAATCCAAAAGGTCGGTAAAAATGAGCAGGTTTCCAAACTGTTAGGGATATAAGCGAGGTCAGTACCTGTCAAATTGGCAAAATTTAGAAAGAACTGAAATAACTTTGCTAGTGGGAAAAAGAACACTACTGCTGAAAAAAATGAGTTGTTATAGGCTATTTTGAAGGGCAGTCTGATGGCACCTATCAAAATGAAAAAAATACGTACCTTTCAGCCCAGCAACTCTGCTGTAATAGTATGGGATTTATAACCCATAGAAATAAAAGCACTAGTAAGTAAGGATATATTTAAGTATTATTAATAGCATTATTGTTTATGGTGGGAGAATATTGGAAATAATGGGAATACCGTGAGTTAGGGGATAATTGGGGAGTACTTCCATCTGTGCCATAGAATATTTATAGCCATTAAAAAGAATGCTAAGGGCTTCCCTGGTGGCGCAGTGGTTGGGAGTCTGCCTGCCAATGCAGGGGACACGGGTTCGAGCCCTGGTCTGGGAGGATCCCACATGCCGCGGAGCAACTGGGCCCGTGAGCCACAATTACTGAGCCTGCGTGTCTGGAGCCTGTGCTCCGCAACAAGAGAGGCCGCGATAGTGAGAGGCCCGCGCATCGCGATGAATAGTGGCCCCCACTTGCTGCAACTAGAGAAAGCCCTCGCACAGAAACGAAGACTCAGCACAGCCATAAATAAATAAATAAATAAATAAATAAATTTAAAAAAAAAGAATGCTAAGACCATACCACTTGACGAGGCAGAATTTCCAAGAAATTAAGAAAAGCTTGTTAGAATGGCATGTTTATTATTCAGTTTTGGAATATGATCATAGAAGTATGGAGAAAAATCATAGGAGAGTCCAAAAAGCTTGCAAGAAAGGAAACCCAGCGTGTGTATGTCCCCATTTGTATAAAAAGTTACATGCTTAAATTGTATGGTACCAACTTCCAGGAATGTTTGAGTTATAATTAGTTAAAAACAAGTGAACAAGAATAAAGTGAGTGGACTGCTTCTATTTCAATTTAAAGCAATAACAACAACTTATAACTACAATGTCAATTGGTCAGCACCCCTTACTCCCAAGCACATGTGAGTTTATGTGTGTACGTATATAAGAGCATGGAAATAGATCTGGGCAGTAGCAGGCTGTTTTTATATAGGTACGTCAGGGGGCATAGGATTGGCTTTTACTTTATATAATTTATTACAACAACTGAAACAATTCTAAATGTATTACTTTTGTAATTTAAAAACCATTTTTTGCTGTCAGGTCATGTTTTGCTACTATCATGTTTATAATCATTAATATTGAAAGAATAAGCCTAAAGAACACTTCTGGTTTATGCTTATATATCCATCAGTCTAGAGGTAAATGCAGTGCCTGGTTGCCCTTTCTTTTTAATTTTGACTAGCACTGTCTTTGTGAACTCTAAATAAAGTTAATAAAGTATACTTGTGATCTTGAAAAATAATTGACATATTGAAGTAATTCAGAAATAATGTTTTCTTTTGTCACTTAATACAAATCACTTAATTTTCTCTCCTCCTCCCCTTTTTTCCAGATGATCAGTAGAATTGAATATGTGCATACAAAGAATTTTATACACAGAGACATTAAACCAGATAACTTCTTAATGGGTATTGGGCGTCACTGTAATAAGGTTAGTCACATGTTCTTTGCATGAAGGAACAAAGAGTAAAAAACTTCAAGAATTGCTTTGGTGAACTTTCAGTCTTTAAATTAAGAGTCATAGTAAGTTGAATTTGCTATTGATAATTGCTTTAAAAGATTGTACTAGAAGGATAATCTATTAACTTAATAACTTGAAATAAATTCTCTCCAACTTACCCAACCAAGGTTAGTTATTTATATGGAAATATAAAATTCCAAGGGCTTTATAGTGAAATGTAATCATCTATATTATTTAACTATTGAACAGTTGTATCTATTTTTCATTCATTCGAATAGCTAGCAAACAAAAAACAAACAAAACCCCATGTACTTTTCTTCCTGAATGCTAAAAATCAGATTTTAACCTTTGTCTCTGAAGTGTGGGTTTTTGTAATATATGTGCTTGTGCCAGCGTGGGAACCACTGACCCATCTGTCACCATGGCGTTAACATTTGCTGACTAAGCATGGTTGATAATGAGAATTCTTCAGTCCTTGGGTTTGTGTATTCAAAAGGATAACTTTTGGGCCTGCTTCAAAAGTAGTTGACAGTTTCTTATTTGGGTGCCAAGTTGGGTGGGGTCTCCACCCCTCTTCTCTCCTTTTCAAAGGAAAGTGTAGACAAGTGAAATGAACATACATACAATGAAATTAGTGTTCATTGGGGGCTGCAGAATGGTTGAACTTATGGGGTGATTGGGTTTTAGCTAGTGACGCATGATTGCAGTTAAAAACTAATTGTGTTGAATTTTTTCTGCAATGATTAGTTTTACTGAGTGAATTGCTTTTATTTATTAATTCAATGTTGAGCTCGGGCAGACAGGCAGCATTGGCAATGCACTAAGCATGTTATGATCTGATGATCTCATAGAAATTCTCAACTTCAGGACAACTTGGGGGTTTTTTGTTTTTTGTGTTTTTTGTTTTGTTTTGTTTTTGGAAGGAACATTCCCATTTGTTTTATTAAACCATTAGGGAATGTTTGGTGTTTTTAGGTCTAGCTATAAATGTTTACCTTTGTTTGCCTGTATGAATGCCAACTTGGAGCCATTACCATTAGAACTGGTGTTATTTGTTAATGCGTGAGACATTAATGTTGGTCTGACCAAGTTTTAGGAATTTAAATTTTTTTGTTGAAAGCTGAGCTTTAAATAATAGAAGGTATTTAAATCTACATACAACCTTTCTTGCCATTCCCAATTGCATCTTTTTTTTTTTTTTTTAATGTTATGTGGCTTCTCTCTTTGAAGCATCCAGGTTCTTAATTGTTACTATAAAACCTGGTAATTTAATTGAAAAATTACTAGTCTTAATTTTGGGGGGCAGTTTTGTCAGTATGACCCTAATCTTTTGACCATTTCCCAGCCCTTTTCTTGCCATTTTCTTCCTGCTAAAGACCCATTATCCTCATGAGATCCATGTTCTGCATGTTGACATTGCAGTACATGGTTTTTGTCTTAAATTTAATGATGGCCTAGATAATACCTCTTTGCTTTTTTCCCCCCTTTAAAATAGTTTATTAATCACATAGTTGTGTTAGGAAATCCAAATTGACCAGTGATACGTTAACCTTTTTAGAATCTTGTATCCTCTTTTAGAGATATTAAAAAGAATATTGTGAAGCTTCTTTGCTGTTAAACAGATTCAGAGAGACCCTAGGGTTAGAAGTGCAGTGTTTTACCTAAGATTCAAATTCTAAATGTTGTTCTTGAACATTTTAGATTAGTGTTTTGTTTATGTAGTTGGTTTTTAGTGTTTTCTGTATTGTAGTTTGAAATATGCCAGTTGTATGAGACTGGATTCTTTGGTCAGCTTGTTCCAGTAGTTTTCTATTTGTGGGTAAAGAGTTGGTGGGGTGGGGGGCGCTTTTGAGGTTGATTTTTAAAGTCAAATTTCTTATTTGGAAAATTGTTCTGAATTTGATATTTAGGAGTAGTCACTCCAATCGTAGTGAATTTGCTCATCTCTTCCAGTAATCAGCCCTGCATGCTTACGAAAATAAATTTTAAGGTGACTAAATGCCTTCTACCTCTTCCTTACTGAAGATTTTTTTCCCCTGTACAATCTTTTTTAGGGGAAGGGCAGATTGTGGTACCAAAGATTGCAGATCCAAATTCCCCCCTTTTTTATTAATAAATTAAAGAGCCAAATGTCACCATTGCTATCCCTGTTTCAGGCAGTGACACAATATAGTGGCATTAAAAACCTGAGTATTTTCCAGAATTCAAATGTTCTTAAGCATGTGATTCTTATTTGGAAAACTGAGAAGCTACAGTGCTTGGTGGAAGAAGGATGGCATTTGGCTACCCTGTTCTTTCTCTAATGCCTCGGTGTTGCCTGTCTGCGCCGGCCATTGTTGCAATGTAAGCAATACTGTTTGATGCACTGCCACCCTCTATTGTCTGTTTAGTGTTTAGAATCTCCAGTGGGGAAGAGGAAAAGAAGCATGACTGTTAGTACTTCTCAGGACCCATCTTTCTCAGGATTAAACCAGGTCTGAAACTGTCTCCTATTCCAACCTCAATCCCAAATTCATGTGCTTTTCTTTCTTATTGTTTTATTTTGATTATTTTTGTTTTGTTTTAATTCTGGAGAATGTAGATCTTGCTCAAGCACCTCTTACGTTGGCATTATTCAGACATACTTGGCAAACATATAACATTACTAAGATGTTTCTTTGTGGCTTTTGCTTAAAGTTTGTAAAATTTAGAGAAAACCTAAATGAAAACAGGATTATGTTTAGATCTCGAACATGCACATGAGGAAATGTGTTGGTCTACCATTGAAATTCTTTACCTAATGGTAAACTTGAGATAGACTGTTCAATTTTTAAAAATAATTTGGAGTTGCATTACTGCTGAATGATGATATTCTGCATCAACTCTCTTCCCCTTCCCTAGCGTACTTTAGGTAAGTGTAGATCAGATTTCAGATCTAGTTTTTCTAGAATTGATTACCTCAATATAAGAATTCTCTCAGCTTCAAACAAGTGGCATAAAATGCTTAAAGAGCATTATATGCTCTGGGACTAGAATATACTGTATTCTAACAACATAACGATAACTGAAGCACTTATCAGTTACCATCAGTGACACATAAGTAAGATAAACAGATGCATAACCTGATGATTTAGTGTTTAGCAGGCTAAACACTCCAATAACTTTCCAAATATTTTTTAAATGTAAGCAGAACTCTTCATATTTACTTTTGTAGAAGTTAGATAGCTTTATTACTGTATGAATTTTCAGATAAACAAGGGAAAATAATTTTAAAAAATCACACCATTTAGGTACTTAATCTTTGAAGCTCCTGAATGAACGAATCTTTATCAATTTAGTATACACTGAGAAGTAAGTATTGACATAAGTAATCAGAAAAGGAAAAAAGTTGCATTTGATAATGTGAGCATACTTTGTAGTTCCGTTATTAAACCACAAGTATCATCTGGGTAATCATTTAATCCTTTTCCATACTGCCCAGCATTATTTCAGGAACTATGTTCTCCCACTGTTAAAAAGGTTTCAGGAATTCAATTTTATTTTTATGCACAAAGAAATACCAACTATGGTAACTAGGTCTTGGTTGGGCAGAGAGGGGGGATGGTGGGTAATTAGGTACGTTGTAAGGCAACTTTACTGCCCTATTTTTACTTACTCATATACATTCACACATTTTACTTATATTTTATAACATAATTATTTAATAATAGGTGTTCTGGGTTATAAGGAAAAGTAATCTTGTGAATTTTCTGAAGGGCAGGAAAATGTGACTCCTGGTTAGGAGAAAAACTGTTGTAATACCAAAAACTAAAATTGGCAGTAGCGTTTCTGAAGAAAATGCACGTCTGCTGAATGGAGTTATCCCAGCATACCCAACATTAACTCATTTCCACATTCCTTTGAAAAATATGCTGCATTCTTTAAAACAGCCACAAATTTTACTTAGAACATGTAATTAAAATCCACAGAAAGCAGCTTGACAACCGAAGAGTTTAAACGTCTCTTTGCATATGCAGACCTATAAAAACACATTATTTTATGACGTCGAATACTGACTTTTCCTTGTTTGGTTTTACCTTTACATATCTGCGGCTGTTGGGTTGTATCCTTGGTATGACATGGTTTCATGTAAATATTTCCCATTATATATGTTTTTACTCGTTTTGAATTCAGTGCATAGAGAGCAACTAAAGAAGCATGATAGGTACCAGAAGGTAATGAACTATCAAGAGATTTAAAATTTTTTAATTTTAAGTAGTTTTCAGTTGTTTGCTCTTAAAATGGGATACCTTTGTTTATCAGTGACATTACTTTTCCTGACTCATTTTCAGTTTTTATAGGAGAAAATTAAAAATTTTTTTGCTTTGATATTGAAGATTGAGATACTTAAGAAGATAGTGTTTGTCCATTTTTGTTTTCTTAATAAGTTAGGTTTTTGTCCTTTAGAATTGTAGAAGGAAAGAACTCTAGTGAACACTGAGTTTTTAATAAAGCAGTCTTTTAGTTGTGAGAAAGTGGTTATTGAGTTGCAAATGGAGCTGTTGAATCTAGACATGAATGTAACTATCAGACATAACCATGTCAGAGTTGTTCCTGTTTTCGCCTCCATTTGGAGTACTAAAGGAAGCAATCTCAGAAAATAATCCTTAGAAGAAAGTTTATGTCCTTATCACTTTTTATTCATAATCCACATAATTCTTTGGGAGAGTTTTTAAATGCCATGAAGCTGGATGTCCCTTTATGTTTGTTTTTCCTTTGTTTTCTTTTCAGTGTGAATCTGTAGAACTTAAGTCATAATTTTTGTTTTGCTTAACATAAGTATATTTTGCTCATTTTAATATTTGAGTACTGAGCCAATTTTCATATTGAAAGAAACTTAGAGTATGAGCTTTATTTCTCTTAGTGTTTTATAACATTAACTTTCCTGTCCCTATTTTATAATAACTCAGTTGTTCAAGAAGTGAGTTTAATCATACTAAAGAGCTTTCATTATCCAGTTACATTTTACTGAAAATTTAATCTTCATTCTTTGTAGTAGACCAGGTGAAAATAAGTGTTTCATTGTCAACATGGTTACAGAAGCTCAAACCTCAGTCTTTCCCATCCAGTGTATAACTAAGGCTAGGTTGTAGTGCCTGCCTGAAATAGGCATTTTTCATCCTCCTAAAAGAAGCACTTGGTCATATCTTTTTCACTTAAATCAGTAACTTGCTTTAGTTATTTTTTGACACAAACCCCAACAGGCTAGGTGGTCATGTTTCCCAGTACATCACAGACTGTAAACTGCAGAAGGAACCTAATGTCAGCCTAATGGGAAGAAAAACTACAAAATTTAGGTGTAACTAGAAAAGAATAGTGTAGGGCTACATAGTATAAGAGCACATAGACCTGCTTTGCTTGATAAACTTTGTAGACATAACTTTTGATAAGTGATTTTATGATAAAGGCTAAATAAAATTTTAAGTTAAGATTATTTTGATTTAGAAGGTAGGTAAATATGAACATACTTTGGGTTTTTCCCCCCAAAATACTTATGTTTTTTTTCTTCGTATAAAAGTTTTAATCATGGAGAGTAAACCTGAATTAATTTTAAAAATTAGCTACATTATAAATGAGTATCTTACGCCCTGTGTACCATATAAATGAAACAGCACTAAACATTATTTTGTTCTAAAATACTACTTGGTTTCCGGTTAGCTCATTTAAACTGCTGATTGTAAGCCACCTTTATTTAAATAAATAAATACTTAAGTGCTTTTTAAGACTTTAGATCAACTTGTTATATTTTCCAGAAGCTTAAGCTGCTCACATGCGTAAATGTCAGTTGGAAATAAAATGAAATGCGTGCTTGTTTTAAAATGCTTATTTATTATAAATAAAAATCTTGGTTTTGTTGTCAATATACAACTTTCAGAGTTGTCTTATTTTAGATAATGAGCATTCTGTTGGCATACTAAAGAGTGGCCTTTGTAGAATGGAAGAGTTCCAGATAGCTTATGTCTAGTTTTTTAAAACCCCATGCTTGTTTACCAGTGTAACAGGATGTCAGGCTTCATTATGGCATACAGCACACTTGTCAGCAACTCTGCTATTGAGCATGTATACATTTCTCCACTATGTTAGAGGTTCCAAAGACAGGCTCCTGAATGTGTAATGAACTGGGCCTATGAACTTGTTCAGCTGACAGGGATCAACCACTTGACTTAACTGTATTTTTTTAACTTGATTTATTGATGAGGACTAATAAAAGCTTATTGGAGTGTTAAGTTTGTTCATTATCTGTTCTGTTTATGATGCTTTATTTTAATATAATTGAACAAAATAGAATAGATGCCATTTAATGAGAAGCAGTTTAACTGAACAAGATTGGAAACCTAATGTCTCTTTATTTTCTTTTAAAGTTATTCCTTATTGATTTTGGTTTGGCCAAAAAGTACAGAGACAACAGGACAAGGCAACACATACCATATAGAGAAGATAAAAATCTCACTGGCACTGCTCGATATGCTAGCATCAATGCACATCTTGGTATTGAACAGAGGTGAGTTTGAAAATTGAATTTGTTTATCAAATCCATAGCAAAAGCCATTGATGGGTTTTTTAAATATTTTAATTAGTTTCTTACAATATCTAAAGATGTTTCTTGGCTGAAAATTTGAAAGACACTTATTAATCCTTTTACCTGCTGCTTTGGACAGTGCAGAGAAGCCGATTAAATGAGGCCTTTTTGTTTTCTTTGTTGAAGCTTGTCTTTTGAGGAGAAAATATTGCATGATGGAAATTAGAAGCATAAATCCAACTTTATGTTTCTTTTTGCAGCTATAAAGACAATACTTTTTTTCTTAATACTGATCTTGGGCTTTTTATATGTTAGTGATGCAAGTTGAGTTTAGGGGAAGAATGTATTGGTTATTTTTACAAGGAAAATGTTATCTGATTCCTAATAAACCAAAATGTGGTTGGTGGACCATCCCCTGTTCTACTCTTCCACCCCTACATAAATGAATAGGATTTAGTTTAAACATTGTCCTAATTTCTGTGGTCTTTCTATTTTCTGACTTGAATTCTAGTTTTTCATCTACTTTCATCTTTTGTCAATCATTTTTCTTTTTGCTCCTTAAAATAAGCGTAGATATGATATGCTTCCAGGTTAGGGAACTTCATGAGAATGAGTTTTTAAGCTTAGGGAATAGCCATGAATATCTGAGTACCCTTGGTTAAACTATAGTTTCACATCTTCTGTAGGCCATTACCAGTCCTTAAATACATGTATCTGTCTGAATATGCGTGTAAGTGTGTATATATATGTATGTATGTGTTATATATTCATATAGATGTTTAATTAGCTTTAAGTTGTTAACTTTTTCAGCGTTATCCCTAAATAATCTTTGTGAGCTTCTGCAAAACTTATGTCCTGCTAGATGGTTCTTCCATCTTCATTAACCTCATTTAGAAAGTTATTTAGCTAAATTCATTTTGCTCTTTAAAAGTTAAGTTGCAGGATCGTGTTGGATTTTATAATTTTGGATTCTGTGAGGAAATTTTGTTTAGAAGTAACCCATTAGGAACTTTTTTTTAAAATTACCTTAACTAACTTCTTGCACAAGATACCAAATTAGTTTCTCTCCTTGCTTGGAAACATTTTTTCTTGTGTACCTGGCTTTCTTTCACATGTTCTTCACAATAATTCCAGCCTTTAAATTTACATTTTCTTTTCTAGTCGCCGAGATGACATGGAATCATTAGGATATGTTTTGATGTATTTTAATAGAACCAGCCTGCCATGGCAAGGACTAAAGGTAAACCAGACTCATATCACCAGCTTTTTGTTTTAAGAATACAAATACGCATTGGAGATGATCTTTAAGGTCCCTTTCAAGTATGAGGTTTTCTGAGAGTGAATGACTTTATTTTTACCTTTTATTGGTAAAATAAAATCTGATAGTTTCTGTAATAATTAGGTTAATAGACTCTCACAGTCACACTTGAGGAACAGTTTCCTTTGGGACAATTAGCAGGTACCCATTGGTAACCAGTAGCTTTACCTGGAAGGAACTTGACATGGGCTAAGAGAGGTGGAGACTTTCTCATTTTGATGTGTTGCCATTATGTTGAAAATGTGTACTTTTATGTATGGTAGAACTAGTTTATCCAGTAATACTAGCTATATTATTTAATTGTCCTAACATTTTACTTGTTTCCATTAATTAGGAGTTTTACCATTACTTTTGTATTTGTATGGTAATGATAAATTACTGTGTCCAAGAATTTAATGGCTGTTTAGATGCTTTATTGGTCCTTGAAAGGTAAATGGTCCCTATATTTATTGAGCATCTATGAGCTTGACAAATTGCTTAATGTGTGGGTAGCTTTATCCAATGTGAATATTTTTACACTGGAAAAATAACACGTTATTAATGTCACTAAATGATGGGCAGGCACATGTGTTTGGTATATTGATCGGCTTATTTTGCCCTTGTTGAATATGGGTTCAGAAATCTCATTTCAAATTTGACTCCACCTATTTTTACTTAAATCATATTCCTGTTAAACTCACCCTTTACTAATAACTAAAAACATTCTTGAAGCAGAAAGTCATGTGAAAAGTTAACAGTTTAGGAAAAGGAGATTACATGTATTATACTTTGATTTCTTTTTTATTCTAGGCTATGATTTCTCTTGAATCTCAAGTTTCCTTTTATGTGTAGTATGTTAAACTAGTAAGATTCTTCTCATAACATTGAGTATATCTGTGTGGTTTGATTCTTATTTTCCACAGGCTGCAACAAAGAAGCAAAAGTATGAAAAAATTAGTGAAAAGAAGATGTCCACACCTGTTGAAGTTTTATGTAAGGTAAGTGTACATGATGATTTTTTTTTTTTAATATAAATGATCCAGGAACAAAAAGGAACATTTTCTTTTCCAGCCTCAGAACTTAAGCATCCTATTGAGTAGCTATTTACTGTTTTAAATTTACTTTGGTTGATTCTTGGTATCTTTATGAATGACTTGAGAACTTCCCTAGTGGCGCAGTGGTTAAGAATCCACCTGCCAGTGCAGGGGACACGGGTTCGATCCCTCGTCCGGGAAGATCCCATGTGCTGCAGAGCAACTAAGCCCGCACGCCACAACTGCTGAGCCCACACGCCACAACTGCTGAAGCCCATGCGCTCTAGGGCCTGTGTGCCGCAACTACTGGAGTCCACGTGCCACAAGTACTGAGCCCACACGCTGCAACTACTGAAGCCCGTGCACCCCAACAAGAGAAGCCACCTCAAGGAGAATCCCACGCACCACAACGAAGAGTGGCCCCCGCTCACCGCAATGAGAGAAAAGCCGGCGCGCAGCAACGAAGACCCAACACAGCCAAAAAAATTTAAAAAGGAATGACCTGAACATATGAGTCATTTTAAAATAATTGTTTTATGTTTCTGGTTTAGGCCCTATGATCTGTTTTAAATTGGAGGAAAAATAAGAAGGAGGTAAACTTTTCTAATAGAACCTCAATTCCAAACCTCAAAACCAATTTATGAGAAAATTAAGTTAAGAAATATTCCCCTTATTCTTAAACTGGTGCCAGAGAAGAAAGGATATCCACAATTGGCACATCAAGGAATTAGGGAAACAAAGGCAAGCAGATTAGAACAATCCAGAAATAGGAAGTGTCCAACAGTATGGGTGGCAGTTTGAATCTGGCTCATTTCTCTGAAATCTCAGACTTTGAAGAGAGGCTCGTGAGTTGAGAGTGGAAAGATACTTGTGTCATGATGTCTCTTCCATAGAAAGAAGACCACATGGTCATCTTTGTGACAGTTGCATACCTGAAATAATTAGAAAACAATATATAATTACATATTTGGGTGGTAGAAGGGAGAAATCAGCATGAGTTCAAATAGTACTTTGGAAGGGAGTAAATGGTGATGTCTTTATGAGTCTCCCCATCCACAAATTTGCTTTCTCTTTTTCTGCATATCTACAGAAACAGAGGGGATGGGTTGGGAAATTATGATCTTTTCTGAGACTCTTTGGGGATTTGTTTTAAATTATGAAATACATTTTAGGTTAATGAATAAAATATTCATATGTTATAGTTTACCCAAATAACTTTAAAGTCTTATACTTTAGGAAGCAAAACATCATATTTTCCATACAGTACTTACTTACAAAGTTTCATTTGACTTATAAAAGTCAGCCTTTTTTTTTTTTTTTTTTAAAGTAACTCTTTTTTTTTTTTTTTTTTTAAAGGATTTTCTTATTTATTTATTTATTTATTTATTTATTTATTTTTGGCTGTGTTGGGTCTTCGGTTCGTGCGAGGGCTTTCTCCAGTTGCGGCAAGCGGGGGCCACTCTTCATCGCGGTGCGGGGACCGCTCTTCATCGCGGTGCGCGGGCCTTTCTCTATCGCGGTGCGCGGGCCTTTCTCTATCGCGGCCCCTCCCGTCACGGGGCACAGGCTCCAGACGCGCAGGCTCAGCAATTGTGGCTCATGGGCCCAGCTGCTCCGTGGCATGTGGGATCTTCCCAGACCAGGGCTCGAACCCGTGTCCCCTGCATTAGCAGGCAGATTCTCAACCACTGCGCCACCAGGGAAGCCCAGCCATTTTTACAGGAAGAGAACGGGAGGATTTAGTACATTCTCTGCTTGTGTGCTGCATCTTAATTTTGATCTGGAAATTGTGAACTACATTTGTCTTTCTGGATTAGACACATATAATTGATTCAGGGTGCAATGAACACCGAAGTATTAGGTATTACTATAAAGTAGTGAGATTGTTTTCAGTCTTATGGTCCAGCGGCATGGTCTAGCGACAGTTCATACTTTACATATGAAATGCTTATCATGTTGGTAGTTTTCTTTTGTAAAAGTAAGTTCATTTGATAAATGCAGAATACTATTAATACAGACTGTGAATGTATATTAAAAGTTGAAAAGTCCTGTTGAGAGTTTTTTAAAAATTAAAATGTACAATATGTTTATTATGTATTTTTAACTGTCCACCGGAAAAGAAAATAGCATAAGAGTACTTTATAAGGGCTTCCCTGGTGGCGCAGTGGTTAAGAATCTGCCTGCCAGTGCAGGGGACATGGGTTTGAGCCCTGGTCCGGGAAGATCCCACATGCCATGGAGTAACTAAGCCCATGCGCCACAACTACCGAGCTACTGAGCCTGCGCTCTAGAGCCCGCAAGCCACAACTACTGAGCCCCCGTGCCACAGCTACTGAAGCCCACGCGCGTAGAGCCGGTGCTCTGCAACGAGAAGCCACTGCAATGAGAAGACCTCGCATCGCAACAAAGAGTAGCCCCCACTCACTGGAACCAGAGAAGAGCCTGCACACAGCAACAAAGACCCAACGCAGCCAAAAATAAAATAGATAAAATAAATTTAAAAAAAAGTACTTTGTAAAAATTAAATTTGTTTCCATCACTGTAATCAGTAAAAAATAAATGTTGTGGATATATACATTCTATCCTACCTTGTGGATGTGAGAAATTTCTCAAAGTCATAAGGTTTTGGGAGGAGACTGCCTCTTTTAACTCATCTCCCTTCACATTCACATTTACTCAAAGGGAAGAGATGTGAGGATTTTTGTTGTTAAAATACTTCGCATTTCTAGGTTCCTAATGGCAAAATCCTTTTGGTGACTAATATCTACAGCCTTAAAAAACGTCTGTATACATCTTTGAGAATCGTTGCTAAGAAACCAAACGTGGAAACAGTTTACGCCTCAGACGTACTTATTAGTACTGTCTATAATAGAGAAAAATGGAATCCTCTAAATGTCCAGTTATAGGGAACAAGTTAATTATGATGTATTCATTAGGTCAAATAATATCCAGCCATGAACTTCTAAAAAGTTCATGCGGAGGTTAGAAATGACATAGAAGGATGCTTGCAATCTTTTAATGGAAAATGGAATATATTATGTATGCAGTATGATAACAGTTATGGAAAAAAAGACAAACCCAGTCTATTCATAGGAGGAAGCATTGGATTATGGAAAAAAGAAAAGACAAACCGGGCTTCCCTGGTGGCGCAGTGGTTGAGAATCTGCCTGCTAATGCAGGGGACACGGGTTCGAGCCCTGGTCTGGGAAGATCCCACATGCCACGGAGCAGCTGGGCCCGTGAGCCACAATTGCTGAGCCTGCGCGTCTGGAGCCTGTGCCCCGCGACGGGAGGGGCCGCGATAGAGAAAGGCCCGCGCACCGCGATGAAGAGCGGTCCCCGCACCGCGATGAAGAGTGGCCCCCGCTTGCCGCAACTGGAGAAAGCCCTCGCACGAACCGAAGACCCAACACAGCCAAAAATAAATAAATAAATAAATAAATAAATAAATAAGAAAATCCTAAAAAAAAAAAAAAAAAAAAAGAAAAGACAAACCCAGTATATTCATAGGGTGTGGCAGTGGATTGATCTATATCATAACAATGGTTGCTTTGTATAATTGCACTCTTGATTTTACTTCTCTTTATATAGGTCTATACTGCTGTTTAAAAAGAAAGTAATTTCAGAATGGAGAGAGAGTACCCACTCACTGTCCTGTTCTGGCAAAGAACATTACTGGCCTCATTTTTGTTGTTTATTCTTTATTGCCATCCAGTTATTGTACATTGATAAAATAATAGGTTAACAAGTGGGATATCTAAATTATTTAAGAACCTGATACTGTAAGGAAAGGATATATATTTCCTCTACCAGTATTAAAAGATACAGTACATAATAAGGTGGTTGGGACGATGAAATTTTGTCAAATTTATGAGGATACCAAGTCATATTATTGCTATTTTAGTTCTCAGATCTTATAGCAAAGTAGTAAAATATCCTCAAATACATTTCTTGCTTGTTTTTAAATACATTGATTTTTCTGTTTTAAATAAGTTTTTTGTTGTTGTTGTCTTAATTTTGTGTTTTAACTCTTGAACTCATAGGGATTTCCTGCAGAATTTGCCATGTACTTAAACTATTGCCGTGGGCTGCGCTTTGAGGAAGCCCCGGATTACATGTACCTGAGGCAGCTATTCCGCATTCTTTTCAGGTCAGTTTTTAAGACTATAAACTCCAGTGAGGGAAATTAGTTCAGTCTGCCCAACATATCTATTCTGACAAGTAGCAAGTAAAAGTGGGTCTAACCAGTATGATGAAATGTTAAGAAACTGTGAGTTTGACATTTTTCCATTTCCAAATGTCCTTGAAATATTTTAGTTTGGGATGGAGAAACTTAAATCAAACTCAAAGTAGAATATAAGTTTTCCACAATAGTTACACAATTCACATTAGATACAAGTGACTGTTGGTGGCAGTTGGGACTCTCCAACTTGGTAGAGAACTCTGCTCAATACCAAAATGAATAGCAATTAAAATATCAGGCAATAATTGGAGTTTATGATATTGTGGAGGTAGGCCCAAACTCTGGGGTCCCTAGGTATACAACCCGTAATTGGTCTTGAACAAAAGGGAAAAATAAAGTACATGTGGCTCAAAATCTTAGTTGGAAGAGAAGAATTAGGGATAATCCTCTAATCCTAGAAAAGTCTTCCCAAGTCACCAGCATAGACATCGCCCTCTCAAAGTTACAGTCTCATGTCTACTCTGATTTGTCTTTAGGGGATACCTTCTGTTGTTAAGAATATTCCCCCATAACTGACAGCTTGACTCAGTGTTTTTGTTGTTCATGCTGCTTTTTTTTGGCTGCACAGTGCCGCTTGTGGGATCTTAGTTCCCCGACCAGGGGTTGAACCCGTGCCCTCGGCAGTGAAAGCACGGAGTCCTAACCACTGGACTGCCAGAGAATTCCCTCATGGCTGCCTTTCATTCCCACTCCCCTGCTCATTTCAAGAAAGTTTAAAGGCAGCTTCTTTTTGAAAAGGGAGAGGATTTATTCTTGAATACAGCAGACCAAAGCAGTGACATCATTTCCCCCCAATTGAGACATGTAAAAAGTGGAATTAACTGAATAGTAAGTTATCTGTAGGGAAAGAAATCTTGTAGAAGCTACAACACTTAAGAGAAGATACTCATTTCCTTAGAAAATGCTCTCACTGTCTTGAAAGTTCTGTGGAGTATTTAATTGGACCCTATTAATAATGGGTTAACCTATAATTTTATATTTTCCAGGACCCTGAATCACCAATATGACTACACATTTGATTGGACAATGTTAAAGCAGAAAGCAGCACAGCAGGCAGCCTCTTCAAGTGGGCAGGGTCAGCAGGCCCAAACCCCCACAGGCAAGCAAACTGACAAAACCAAGAGTAACATGAAAGGTTAGTAGCCAAGAACCAAGTGACGTTACAGGGAAAAAAAATTGAACACAAAATTGGGTAATTCATCCATTTCTAACAGTGTTAGATCGAGGAGGTGGTTTTAAAATACATTAAAATTTGGCTCTTTGTTTTTAAAAAAAGACGTCCTTGGAAAATTTGACTACTAACTTTAAACCCAAATGTCCTTATTCATATATATGTATATGTATTTGTATATACATATATGTGTGTATATTATTATCATTTCTCTTGGGATTTTGGGTCATTTTTAACAACTGCATCTTTTTTACTCATTCATTAACCCTTTCCAAAATAAACATTCGGTGTTGGGAATATGGTATAATCAATCAATCCAAAATCCTAGACCTAACACTTGTTGATTTTTAATAATGAATCTGGTTAGCCATGGTATTTTGACTTTCTTTCCAACTAACAGTGTTAAGAATTTTTCTGCATGTTAATGCTTTAGAATTAAAAATGGAAAATTGTGAACATGATCTAAGTTCTAGAGGTGAGTCTGGCATTGCCCCTGAAGTGTCTGTCTTCTCAGTTGCAGAGCACCTCATTTACTCTCTTAAATGCTCAAATAACTGAAAAGCTCGACACATCCTTCCTTATCACAAAAATAAATCTCTCTTTTAGTTGCTGCTTAGCTATATATGTTCTTAATTTCAAAATGATTTTTTTCTTAGGGCTTTACTTTTTTTTTTTTTTTTTTTACTTTTTTTTAATTGTACAAATATTCAGGGTCTAGGGGTCTACTGTAGAATTGAATTCTGCAGTTATTCCTCGCAAATTGGAAAAAAAAACAAAACTGGGGCAAATGCCACTGAGCTGTTAGTCTATTTCCTTTCTATATCTCTCTGGCACTCTTAGTGCTACTAAGGAGTAGAACTGTTAGGGCACAGTGCCATTTCTTATCACTGTTGCCATACAGTTCAACTCCTGTGTTTTATGTTTTTTGTCTGTTTTTCTTTTCCCCTTTCTGGGGCTTACCTCCTGATACCTGCCTACTTCCTGGAAGTGGTGGGCAGGTAAGGTTTGTTTTTTGGTTTCTAATTACATAATTTCTGAATCACTGCTTTAATCTGAACTTGGTCTTCTTTGGTCCATATTTTTACTGTTGCAATTAAAAAATTTTGTAATTTAAAAGTAGGCTCTAATCTGAGGATACTTTTCAAGTAGTATAGTTAACTGATGTCATCCTCCTCCCAGCAGCTCATCTATTAGGAATGAAGTTGAGGTACTTCGTTTCCACGTTTCTGGAAGGATCCACAGTTGGAGGTTTAATGTAGTGGGAGTTCTTAGATGAGGAAGTTTGAACTCAAGATAACAAACACTAATGCTTGCCCAGTGCTCTACCTCTGCATCATAGTTGGAATTTAATTGTCACTTTTGAATGTTTTAATCATTATATAACTAATCATATTGTCAACAGGTTCTTAATGAGGTAGGTGGCTAGTATTGCTGAGAAGTGGTCCTGCCATTTAGGTAAGACCACATAGACTCCGTAAACTGAGGACCTGACACCTACAGTGTATTTGCTTTTTCTCACAAAATGAAACCAGTTTTTGACTAAAGCTAGCTCAGATAATAGGATTATTACAAGTTGCAGTTTCTAGAACGAAAATTAGGTTGAAATCTCATCTGACCTAGAACATTGCACTTCAGGCATTCAGCAGCCTTCAGAAAGAATTACCTTATTTTGAGCTAGTTTCCTTGTTAGTTTACTGTGTGTCTCTTACTCAATAAACAAGCAAAATTTTTGTCCTGCCTTATCTAGGTCTTAAAGATGAGAAGTTGGATCCACTGAGTTAGTATGTTTCATTGGAAAAAATTGTAATTAAACTTAAGTTTAATCCTTCTTTTGTATTGTATTTTTCATAAAAGCAACTTAAAATCTTATAAAAATTTCATAGCATTATTAGACACTGGGGTTATACAAATATCACACAGACATGGACTTGTAAAATCTTGAAAATTTGGACTTTTCATAAAACCCACCACATATCACTGACTGCTTTCAGAAATGCATTTCCAGGCAGTATGTTTTGACTCTAAGCAAAATATTGCTTGCAATTAAAACATGCCACTCCACAGAATACAAAGAACAAAATTCTTTTTAATCTTTGACTCGTTTTATTTTGGATATAAAACTTAGTGCCCTAAACAAATCTTACACAAAACTACCCCATATATAAAGCCATGAAAGCATAGCACAGTTGAGGGTGGTATGAAATAAGTATGGGGAGTCTATTTCCCCTAACTAATCTCTACCCCAACCCCATTATCTGGGTCATCCAGTAAGAAATCTCCTGTGAAGCTTGGAGTTTGAAAATAACTGCTCTAGCTTTACTTACTCCTGATTCCAATCTCTAAGTAATAAGGGTGTTTGAAAGCATATTCTCTTAGGATTCCCTACAGTAAGCTTTTATTCAAGGAAGAGCTCAGTGATTCATTGATATCAAGAAATCTTTTCCGTGGTGATGAAAAAAAATCGTATTATATTTTTCTAGTTAAAATTTTAGATGTGCTTTTTAAATATATCATTTGTTATTCACGAGTTACCCTTTCAGGGGTTTCCACATCAGAGGATTCAGTATCTTAAATGGATCTTCAGCAAGTGAATCTCTATATTGCGGGCACATACATTCCTGGGAAAAAATCCCCCAAATGGTAGCTTTTACTAATACGTTTTCTGTGATAATTTTGGAAAAATCTTTATCTGATGTTTCTTCCATTGAAAGCTATAAGTTGTTTTAGCAGTTTACTAAGAATGTGCAAAGACTTTAAAGTCTGACTCATTCAGCTAAGGTGGACTTATATGTAATAGACTTCTGTTTACTTTTCTAAAGAAAAGATCTTTTGAAATATTCCATTTTGAAGGCCATCAAAAGACTACAAGGCGTCTCCCCTAATGCTCACTATGATCTGTACTGTTTTTAAGTGCTCAGGTACCACAAGACTACAGTTATTGTTTTTATACACATTAAAGAGGAAAACAAAAGATAATACATCTGATACACTTCCAAATTCATTTTCACTCCCTTCAACTATATTTGATTATAAGGAAAGTACTTTTCAAGACATTCAAGAAGTAAAGGAAAAAGAAATATTTTTAGGACATTCAGAATTCACTTAACCATTTCTTTAGTTGAGGGCAGAGATGGGGAGAATTGCAGAAGGTAGTGAAGCCAAAGGTGTATCCTCTCCTAATTCTACTATTCTCATCATCTTAACCCATCTGTTCACTATTCCAGTCATTGCTACTAAGCATAGTTTTATCATAATATACATGAATGTCAAATTGTTGGCGTTCAATAGATTAGAAATATTTTTCCCGTCACATTATCCTACATGTTCATGGTCTTCCTTGATTTACCTTCCAGTATTTACTGGGCTTCACTTACCATTTATGTCTAGCTTAACTTTTTCTGACTTCACCAATTGCTGCTAGGAACGTGGCTGGTCATTCAGCAACGTAAACCATATCACAGGGGAAGACCTTGAAATATCTGGAGAGACTGCTCTGCTCCAAATACTCTCAATCCATAGAGGTGCCGGGGAGCTGCATCTGTTTGCTGAAATTTTTGTCAGCTTTTTTTCACTGTGGACAATAAAGCTGGAGAGAAAAGAACCAAATAACCCAACAGGAAATAAAGATGAGTGCTTAAGAGTTGATTTGAAGTGATCTGAAGCCCACCTCTCGAAGACTTGCTGGACCTATCAAACTTTTCAACTTGTCAGATTGAAAACAACTGTCAGAAGACCTAGAAGAGTACAGTGTTGCTGTGACTCAGTGGTGTATAATGCAGACCATCTACCAGCTGGGGAAGGAAGCAGTTGTAACAGGTATTTTAAAATTCAGCATCCTTAGAAATCTGTAGCAGAATTAATTCTGTAAAAGAGAAGACAAAAGAAATCAGGTCATCAGTCTTTTTTTTAATGCAGCTTAGGAATGATGTGTACCTGCTATACTTAAGTTGTCATTTATCTTATTTGTAGTGATAAAAATAAAATCTATTTCCTTTATCTTTCCCAACTAAATACTTTTTTAGTTTCTGTGGAAAAAGAAGAGTTATTTTAGTTCTTGTTTTTTCCTTCAACTTTTATACTGTCAGTCTGATTCAGAATTCTCCAAACTTGATTCTGATTCTATACAACCAGAAAAACCACACAAGCATATTATAAGAAAAGTTAGTTAATATAAATGGCTTTGCATAGTGAATGTAAATATTATAGTCAAAATTAATTTTTAAAAGTTACGTCTTACACTGTGAAAGGACTCTAAATTTTAAAAGCTCATCGCAAACTTCCTAGCCTTACTATTACATAAATATGTCTTTGAACTAGTTTGTGGTTCTGTTGAAAAACAAAATCAAGTTAATCTGAAGTTAATTTACAAATAGGAGCGGATACATACTTTCCAGATTTCAGACTGAGGGATAGACTCTCCTGGTTAGTTGTATAAAAATAAACATTCTTTCTCCTTTTGCAGATTTGTAAAGAAAACTTAAATGTATCTATTAAGTCCTGAATTTGTCACATTAATTCTCCAACCCTATTTTAACTCCTCCCTCTCCCCCCCCTCTTTTTTAGGAACAAAGGGATTCATTCCTTCATTCCTTATTTTAACTGTTGCAGTGAAGATGGGTTTTTGGACTTTAGAAACCAGGAGATACCACCTAAACTACAAGACAAACCAAGGACTAATTGCACACTGAGGAAAAGAATACCTAGTACTTGAAGATTGAATCTTGAATACCTGCTGAATGCTCCTATTGAGATTTTTCCTAAACAAGCATCTGTAACATTTTAGGACAATTCACCGGAGAAACATTGATCCCTGGGTGGAATATCCTACCATTGACCAGTCTGAAGAGTTAAATCTGGATTTGACTGCTCTATTCTACCAGGAATATTGTTAGGCTAGCCTTTAACCAGCCCCTAAACAATTGTAATCATTAATTGACCCAGCAGTTCTTCAAATATCAGATTAAAAGATGAACAGATACAATTCTTATCCCTATTAAAGACATAAGAGTTTTCTAATATTTTGACTGACAATGTAACTTATGTTTTCTTTTTAGTTTGTTAGTGACAGTGGTTTTCATTTTAATGCTGTTTGGATATTCAACGTAGTACAGGTTTCCCTGTCTGAAAGTAGGGCATTCAAAACCTTTCCTAAGCTAAAATGGCATAAAGCAAAGAAGCAGTTACCTTAGGATACATGTTGCTGAAAAATTGAGATAATGCATAGATGCTAGCAGACACAGTTCAAAGCTGTGGCGGCTGAGGCTGATGGTAGTTCCCAGGGAAAGAACTTGGCGGTGCCTTTATCACTCCTCAGGAGTGCCGTTATCACTACTCAGGGTGCATGCTTCCTCTAGGTTTGCTGTGAAACGCTGAATGCTATTTTTGCTTTTTGCCTTTTTTCGTAAATGCAAAAAATCTTTGTTTAATGAAAACAGGTACTAATGTAGGCCTTTCATATAAAGTGAAGTGGCATAAAGCGAACTTTTCGAAAAGTAGGGGGATACCAGTAATTATTCAGTATCGTGTAATTGTGTAAAAAAGCTACAGTATAAGAAAACCCAACAATTTTAGTGGTTGTGAAAACATTTTTATTGTATTTAATGATAATTGCAGGACTTGAAACCAGATTCTCCTCAGGATAAGGGTCATTGCTATTTAGCTAATCCATAGTTTTAATTTGCTTTAAAATATTCTGTATTTTAACATTGGAACTAAGTTACAGTATATGGTCAGATTTTTAAAAATTTAATTCAGGTTTGATTTGACAGCCTTTTCTTTTTGTGGTTTTACACTGCGAATCCTATTTAATAACATGCATCAGAAACGTAGTATTCCTGTGGCAAAGTACATTTTCAGAAAGTTTCATTATCTTTCACTTTTGGCATTTGCTTTATGAACTTAGTGCTAGGACAGGCAGCAAAAGCCTGTTTTGCACCTACTCTGTTGTTAAGGCACTGTGGAGAGACAGAGAAGTACAACACTCACATCTTTGTCTTCGGAGCTTGTCACAATATAGTTTTCAAATGAATGAAGATGACTTTCTGCCCTCAAATGAAAAAACAAAGGCATACATGCATGAAAAGTAAATTACAGAACTATTTCATTTATCCCACAAAGCCTGCTGGAGATGATCCTGCAAATGTTGAAGTACCAAAAAAGGAGCAGCTTATGATTGACAAAAACATGGTTTGTGCTGAGGAAGTGAGTGAATAGAGTGAGCTAGAATGAGCTATATAGGTTGGCTATAAGAGGAGGGGTTGGACCAAGGGTCATTGATGACTTAAAGGAGGCCTGTAGGTGAGAGGTGCTGATGGAATTTTCATGATGTTGAGACAGCATATTCCCTTTAGCTATAGATAAAGCTTGCAGGTATTAGAAATGGGCGTAATTCCTCTGGTTGCCTTCAGCTGTAGATAGAACATGCAGCTATTATTACCTGAGCCTCCTATTCAAACCTGCCTTTATGTGGAAGCCCTGAGGTCTGATTTTTGGAGGAGGAGAAGTGTATTTACAGGGTGGGGAGGCTTGAAAGTAAAGCCAGAAAGCCTCACTCATTTACATTTTCAAATCAGTGGTAAAAAACTAGTCTTTTTAATGTAACTGATAGACGTAAAGAATTTTTATAGGTCTAAGGTTTCTGTATAAAAATCATATACTTACCAGGTTTGTGTTCAGTGGAATAACTCAGATAATTATGCCTTGAATACATTTATTATTAAAGCCTTTTGTTCCTCATTTGTGTCAGAAATAATGTACAGAAAAGTTCCTGCTCACAGTATGATTAAAACTACTTTCTAGTTGATAAAGCAATCTTATTTTTTATTTATTTGACTAATAAACACAATGTATTCTAGGTACTAGAAATACAGAAGTAAACAAAAACAGGCTTATTGGAATTACCACTAATTCTCTTGAGAACTGTATGCTGGACCGGAAAGCTTTAATTCACTGTATACCACTCCTGCCTAGAGGCATCCAGTACAGAAGTTTCCTGTTTTTTTTAATTTTAAACGCTCACCTGACCTAGTGATTTTCAAATAGATGAAAATAACATATGAGTTACCATTCTAAAGTAATTATTTCCCTACTTTGGGTGTGGTTAAGAAAATTTTTTTAACTTGGAGTTTAACATTCTTTTTTTCTGTTTTGATTTTTTTTTAATAGGTTTCTAAGCATGAATCAAGGAACAGAAGAAGCAGAGCAGATGATCGGAGCAGCATTTGTTTCTCCCCAAATCTAGAAATTTTAGTTCATTATGTACACTAGCCAGTGGTTGTGGACAACCATTTACTTGGTGTAAAGAACTTAATTTCAGTATAAACTGGCTCTGGGCAGCACTGGTGATGCTGTGTCCTGAGTTGTAGCCGCTGTAATTGTGAATATTAACTGAGATAGTGAAACATGGTGTCCAGTTTTCTATTGCATTTTTTCAAGTGGAAAAGTTAACTAAATGGTTGACACACAAATTGGTGGAGAAATTGTGCATATGCCAATTTTTTGTTAAGATCTTTTATTTTGAACTATACTGCTTTGAGATCTCATTTCAGAAGAACGGCATGAACAGTCTTCAGCCACAGTTGTGATGGTTGTAAATGCTCACAATTGTGCATTCTTAGGGTTTATCCATCCCTGGGGTTTGCAAGTTGTTCACTTAAAACATTCTTAAAATGGTTGGCTTCTTGTTTGCAAGCCAGCTGATATGGTAGCAACCAAAGATTCCAGTGTTTGAGCATATGAAAGACTCTGCCTGCTTAACTGTGCTAGAAATAACAGCATCTAAAGTGAAGACTTAAGAAAAACTTAGTGACTACTAGATTATCCTTAGGACTCTGCATTAACTCTATAATGTTCTTGGTATTAAAAAAACAAGAAAAAAGCATATTTGTCACAGAAATTTAGTTAACATCTTAAACTGAACATGTATGTATGTTGCTTAGATAAATGTAATCACTGTAAACATCTATATGATCTGGGATTTTGTTTTATTTTGAAATGGGAGCTTTTTTGTTTACAAGTTCATTAAAAACTATAAACTGTTTCTGTAAGGAAATGAGATTTTTTAAAACAAAAAAAAATGCCTTGCTGACTCACTACGAAATCAAAATCTCCCCAATTTTTTAATAGACTACTTCAAGCCATTTGTTACGTAATATTCCTTTGCGAATCATTTTAGATTTAGTGTCATGACTTTTTCTCAAATTTTTTATTTAAAAATATTTTTTTCCCCTGAAGCGGAAAGGCATTCTTTCATTTTTCTTTTTTTTTATGACTTGTAGGCACAATACCTAGTGCTGCAGCTGCAACTGCCAGGACTTGGTATTGTAACTTTTGCAGCCTCAGACTAACACCTGGACTGATTTTGAATAAGAATGAAAGCGTTAAAGGGTTTAACTACAAAATGAAACTATTGTTTAAATTCCTTGTTGATTGGCTCTAAGCAGATTGACTCCTAACCTTGGAGAGCATCCTACCCTGTGAGGTCCTTGTGACTGCTGACCCTCCCTATCCCCCACCCATTTCTATAAATTACCTGCAGTTCATCTCTCAGTCTTATGTGTGGCTCTTTTCTTTTTCTGACCCAAGAGAAAGAAAAGCTTAATAACTAATTCTTTAGTGTAATTTATTCATTTATAGCACATCAGGATAAGTTAAAAGAACTTTTGTCTAAAAATGCTGCCAGGCGCCTATTTGTGTAAATGTAGGTATTTTGTAAAATAACCTTGAAATTGTAAATTGACATGTGTTTGGTCAGATTGTGTCAGGTTTGTTTTCTTCCTTTTTTTTTTCTTTTTTTTTTCTTTTCATTTGAAAACTATGTTAGCAATAATTAATTCAATGATGACCACATTTTGCCATTAAAATATATATTAGCACCATCATACTGCAGAAATCTTAATGAGTATGAACTTTGGGGTAGGCAGCTTCTTTGTTTCCTTCTATCCACCCGTGTTGGTTAAGGTATTTGTTTCTTGACTAATAAACCCTTTGATACTTTTAGCCAGAAATCAGTCTCATAAAGCTATTTTTGAGTATAGTTTGTGTAAAATAAAAACGTTTAGCTTTGGTAATAACTTTTCCAAGCTGAACTCCCTCTAGCAAGATATTTTTCAGTGCTTTTATTTACTATGCACTTAGACTATGCACTTTTTCTGAAATATTTTTGTAACACTTTTTTGTATTTTTGCCATTTGAAAAGGTTGTGGTGTAGTTGGTCTGTAATTAAGTTGCAGATTTAAAACTGCTGTTAGCTTTGTAAATCAAAATATAGGTGTTTTTGTCCTGGTATATTGTCATTCCATCTGCAGCTGGAGCTGGAATACCATTGATCTTCTAGCTACCATTCATTTTCTTCACAGTTCACAAAAGAAGAATGTGAAATTCAGTGAATGCTGTTACTAATCCTGTCGGGAGATGAATCTCATTTCACCAAAATTAAATTATGTTTTTCCACTAAAATGATGATACAAGTTGAAGACACATCACTCTGAAATTGGAAGACCTCACCACTTAAGGCTCCGCAGTGGCTTACTCAGCTGAACTCTAGGTTACTACTCTTTACTTTGTTCACCCATTGGGGGGTGCAGTTTTTTAAATGTTGGGAGATGGCCATTCTAACTACTGTTGAATGTCTCTGTTTTGGGAAGGTATAACAAGAAAATAAAAAAGAATATATATGAAGGGAGAGACTGGTTATCTCCTCCCATACGGTTGTGCTCATGCTCCTATGGCCTGCAAGTGGAATTTTGGAGGGTTGCTTTTACTATTATTTTCTATCAACAAATATTAAGAGATTTTTTCCTATTTCTACTAGTCCTTGCAATGTTTTGAGCAGATTATACTTTAATAATTATAAATTTAATTCCATTATAATAAAAGTACCAAACAAAAGGATTTTAGAATCCAAGCCACTGAGCTAGTTTTCTCTTAACATTTGCTGAAATATTGAGATTACGTTCTTGTAACTTGACTAGAGTGAACCATGGGAAGGGGTGGCCTAGATGTTTTCAGCTTAGCTCCTAAAAATTCGCCAGTAGTTTGAGAGATAGTTGACTCTTTCTGAGCCAGACTGATAGCAGTATTTTAGGTTTTCTCTTTGTCAGTTTTCAAGACAATGATAACCGTGTGACCAACATGTAAGTAGGTCTGTGAGCTATAGTAAAATGTTACAAACATAAAAATTTTAGGTATCTCAGATGTGCTGTTCCTTTTGAAGTGAGATTATACTATAATCACGTGATGGTTGCTCACAACATTTGGGGGATCCCCCCAAAAAAACTTCCACTCTTCTCTGGAATACATTTATTGACAAACTTTTAGTGCACTTCTCATCTTTCAAACAGCCTAAGATGGCGATGAATTGAGTGTACTTGATCTAGTCAGGCTATGCATTTTGTATTTAATGATCAAATAGTATATTGTTGAAGTAAAATGATTTATATTCTGAAATGACATGTTAGGCCAGATTTGAGGACATATGCAAATGGTATAGTGGAAATGTTGAGCAATATCAGAGCCGTTAGAGAAGCTAGCTGTCCCAAGACACATTTTAAGTTGGTCAAATTCACTGTGTCTGTTGCTTGGGGCTGTGGACCCACGGTGGCTGGAGTTCTACAATGAGAACAAAGGTGCAGCAAGTTTGAGAGACCTGGGAATTCACACTTAATTCTGTTGTTTGGGCTCTGCTCCTTTTCAGCCAGGTGGGGCAAATTGGTTCATTATACCTTTTGCTTTTACCAAACCAGATCCCTTAAAGAGGTTTTTCAAGAAACTCCTACTGTGTTGTTGCCTTTCATGTACATCTATCTGGATTGAAATTTTGAAGAAATGTTTGTAATATTAATGATTGTTTTTAGTATTGGGAGCAATGTTGAGATATTTGGTGTCAGTACCACCCAGGACCTGAGAGTCAAAGCACCTAACTCATTAGATGACTTCTACATGAGTAGAAGAGTAAAATGGAGGTGGAGAAAGTCTTAAAGAGACCAATAGATCCATGTCGTTCATCGTGAGGAGGCTAGCCAGAGCAATATAAATCATAGTTATTTGTCTGATAGTTAAATTAAGGATTTTTATCTGGCCATTTATCATTCCAATCATGTACATTTTTCATAGGTAAATATTTGTAAGAAGAGTTTGAAGAAATGATTTTAGCTGTTTTCCATCACAGTGCACCTTCCAGTTTGACTTTAGGATGTCAGAAACTGCATCAGCTGCAGAATTCAAAGGTGACCAAGATAATTCCATTTTAACAACTCACGGTGTAGTAGAGGAGATAGCAATTTTGTGCCCCTAAGTTACCATTACTAAAAAGTGAGCATTTGGATGCCGTGGGAGCACTTAGCAGGGACATCTAACTCTTGGTGGTGTTTAAGGCTTTTGGAAGAGTAGGCTAGAAGTCAAAGCGAGTGTGGGAGCAGATTCGTTAGATGGGGAGCAGCAAATGAAAGATGTGAAATACAGATAGGTAGGTGTGGCAGGTAGAGAATAAAATACAGAGCCATTTAAAGAATGGACAATATTGAAAGTGCCCTTTGGAAGGACCACAAAGTATTGATTGAGGGATAAATTGGAGGTTGGGAACCCATTTAAGTTGTTGTAAGAGACCAGGATCATTCCAAAAAAGGAAAAGCATTGTGGAATACTTGTCACTGAATAGGAAACTAACCTATCCAGAGAGTCCAAGCAAAGAGAATATAGCAAGGGAGGATTAGATCATTCATTGGGACTGAAAAGAGGACAGAGGTTGAACTCCCATTGTTCTGAGAAAATCATGAGAAGTGCTATAAAATCATGAGAAATGCTGAAGTGCATCATACTTGCTGAAAGTAGTAAGAATTGTGGTTGTATTTTAGAGGAATTTGTATGGTTCAGTTCTCCAACATGGTGACTGTATTTCATTTGGAGGAAGTGGAAAGAGGTCATTCCATTTTAAGATGAAATTTAGCAGTTCTATGAGTTGCTAACCTTCAAAAACCACTCTATTTGCCTTTAGCAAAATTCAGGTGTTTCATATCTACATTTCTTTGATGCCATTAAAAATGTTAACACAGATTGCTTTAACTTTATACTCAAGAGTTAAGATAAAAACTTTTTCTTTTCATTGATGAAATAAATTGCCCATTTATCTGCTAAATAAATAATATAGTCATTGTTCAAACCAGCAAGACAAGCAAGAGCTTAATACTAGGTCATCGTAGTGAACTACGTCAAGACCTTGTGTTTTATATAGTCCTTTAGTTGACAAGGTGCTTTTTAAGCTTTTTCATTTTGTAATTTATCTTGATATTATTTAAAACAAAATTACAATAATAGTACAGTGATCCCCTTATGCTCTTGACACAGATTCAACAGTTGTTAACATTTTGCACCATTTACTCTACTGTTTGTACATTTGCTCTTTAAACATACACTTAGCCATTTGAGAGTGGGTTGCAGAATCATGACCCTGTACACCTAAGTGTAATTTCCTAAGAACTAAGGCGTTATTACATTAACCATGGTGCGATTATCAAAATCAGAAGTTTTTAATATTGACCCAACTTTCTAGTCCAGTCTATTCAGTTTCATCAATTACCCCAGTGTCTTTCATAACTTTTTTTTTTTTTCAAGTTCTGTCACAGATCCAACAAAAGGATCATTTTTTGTGCTTTGGTTGTTTGTATAGCGTCTTTTAATTGGGGACAGTTCCTCACCCTTTGTCTTTCATGAGTTTAGTATTTGTGTGTATGTAATAATGTTTCATTTACTTCCTAGCTGTGTTCACTGAAGGCCTAGAATCCATGGTATTACAGTAGCAATGAGCACACCTAACACCTAGATCTTGATTCCTAAATACTAAAAGAAACCATGTCTCCTTGGAGAAATGTTTGACTTCAGGGCTGGACCAGAGAAAGTACAAGATGAACCTGGAACATTCTTTTGTGGCAAAAAGGAAGGAAATCTCAAAAAGTGATGGGTACGTGTTGCAAGGACACAGGAGTCACTTGAAGGGTTCTTACTGGCCAAATCTGTCAATTACATTAGCAAAATAATGATAGCAATTTACTGAATAAGAACACATGATTTACATATTGATATAAAAAATGAAAAGGGGAAGTAGAAAGTCAGCTAATAAAGGTGAAAGTAATGCGTTAGAAAAGTCATTTAGCAAAAAGTAGCAAGCGCAGGTTTGATGAGTAGAACGTTCACATTGTCTTAGAAGTGTCTCCCTACCTACTGAGTGCTTGAACACTTAGAAAATATTCTTAGCCTTTTTTGAACCTCATTCTCAGTTTGAAAGTGGAATGATTGTCCCCATTTTAAAGATTGGCATACTAAGCTTTCATAAAAGTCCTGCAGAATTTGAATTTATGTAGAACTATGATTTTCAAAATTATGTACATCATCTCAATTCTTTTTTAACAATCGTATGAAACAGTTACTGTTACTCCCATTGGATAACTGAGGACAGTAGGAGTACCTTAGGCAAGACAGCTTAGTAAGTTTTGCAGAGCCAGAACCTAAAGCTGATTTTATTTAGTTTTTCATACTGTTAAGCAGTGGTGTCCCTTCCCATTTTTCACCATTTTAAACCTAGAGATTGGTAATGTTATTTATATAGTGCTATATGCTAAGCACTTTTCTAAACGCTTTACCTGGATATGCCTAATTGTCACAGCTTCCCCTAAGGTTAAGTCCTGTCTCCATTTTACTTCTGAAGATACCAAAGCAGAGGGTCGGAGGAAGTACTTCTGTTACTCTTGGTTTCACAAATGAGAACTAACTATACCCCTTTTAACATAATTTATATTGTCTGTGTGTCTTAAACAAGTACCAAACAGGATGGTAGCAGAGAAGTTAAAATCCAAAATCATATGATAGGAAGGTTTTCATAAACAAGTCATCCACTTAACTGTTGGGCTGTTAGTAGAGTCCACATTTAGGACCAAATACTGGAACTTGTATTCTCTAGTCTCTTGGAGATCAATTGATGTATGTGGAGCCCAAAAAGATGTACAGATGTGCTCAAGTTCCCACAACCAAGACTAGAACCTAGGCCAAACAGTACAGTTCACATTAAAAAAAAAAAAGGTTTTCCTAGTGGCACTTGCCATTAAGCCAGAGCAATTCTTAGATATATACTGCATTTACCAGCCAATCCTTACCTAGCTATCACCAAGTACCTCGTCTGTGTGTTATTAGGAAAAGAAATTGTCAGCCAGTTTTGCTGCTAAACAGTTATTAAAAATTGAAATTAATTTTTTAAAAATCAGCTTAAAACTGTTGATTGAGGTTGTTAGTATTGGATAGGTTTAAGATGTTATCTAATATAAGTAGGATGCATTAATAAAATTCACATTCTGCTGGATAAAAAATAAATTTGATCAAGTTATTTTTGCCTGTGGTTGTAAACATTTCATTTACAATTTTGGAGCAGTTCCATGTAATCAGGGTTATAGAGGTAGGTTATTCTAATGTACTAGTATATTCACTGAAAGGATTTTCTCACCCACTAGTACCATAGTACATTTATAGCCTGATAATTTCATTTATGGTATAGAATGTATTAAGTAGAAAAATGTGGCCCTGTCTTACCATTACCATATTTAGTCACCGTTACTGATGCAGAGAAGTGAAATAGTTTGAATAACCATTGGAAACAGTTTTGTCAGGCAACCATCCATTGGTTCTTTGCCAATGGACAGTGGCACAAATCTTGGTGGTGATGAAGTGCTGTATTAGATTTTTGGGATTGGAAGAAAGGTGGGAGTTAGGTATTTTTAGAAACTGCTCCCAACAGTTGCTAAGTAAATATTTTTTTATTAATTGCAAAACTGATTTGCACTGTGCTAACATGCAACTCCATTAAAAATGTAATGTTTTAGTCTAGATCTACACACAGTAAAATGAATAAATTAGCCTCTAGATTTTGTGTGTGTGTGGGGGGGCTACCAAAAAACATGAAGGTAAATACTTTGGACAATTTTTAATATCCTTGACTATCCTGTCCCCTTGCAAAATGGCGAAGAATGTTAAGTTATTGCTTTATCTTGAATGTTATATAATGGTGTGCATAATTTTTTAAGCCTGTGTACAAAAGTGCAAGTTTTGAGATTAATAATAGAGATTAATAGTAGAAATTAGTAATTACTAATTAAGTAGTACTAATTAAAATTATCAAGTAATTTTACTTGATAAAATTATAATAGGGATTAATTTTACCTGAAAACAGATTAGTAATTAAGGAGTATTTAATGGGTCTCTAAGTGCCAGACACTGCCACTCCCTGGGAATTCAGGGGTGACAGTTCACATGAGACTATGCAATATGGGATGTTACCAAAATGGATTCAATACTAGTGGAACAGATGGAAATTGGAGAAGATAATCTCTGGATTGCATTTTGAAGGATAAGGCAAATACCTGAGTAATATGTAAATCATATGTAATTTTTTTACAAAAAGTTGAAATAATACAGAAGTTTAGTAGGAGAAGTCGCATGCAGCCATGTCCTTATCCAGACAGTTATACAAGCCCTTGCATTGCCATCAAGAAGGAGATCTGAGAACAATAATGACATAAATGACATTAAGTGGTAGGGGCAGAGGAGAGTGATAAGTTGAGAAAATCCAAGCAGCAAGCATAAAGTCAACTTTAAGGAAATGTGTTGGGCAGGGTGGGCTGTTGATAGGATGGTTTTCAGAGCAGTCCCAACAATAGAGTATCTTCATTCCTTTGTACCAAGTTCACCCCTCTACAATGTCCTATGCATGAAGCTACGTTGCTTCAATAACGGTTTAATAAATCGGTGGTGAGGACTCCTTGGGTTCTATTGCATATTAGAGCAAGTCTTTGTAGGATTTTAAGGTTGATAATCTGTCCCTGTGAGATAAATACATTGTAATGTCTTTTAAAAAATGCCACTTGTCTACAGTTTTTATCTTTAGAGGAAAATGTGCTGTATTTATAACTGAACATTAGGAAGGAAAATACCGTAATACTGTGCATTGTCAGCCAGGAGAATATTAAGCCTAGTGGATATATTTTGCTGCTTGCAAAATCTGGAGGTACTCAGCTCTGCTTTTCTTGTCTCTAGATACTATACATGGAGTGGTACAGGCTAGGGTGGGTAAACAAGAAAATAGCAATGCATGGAAAGTAAACAATAAGGTCATTGAATCTTGAAGCTCTGATCTTCCTTTGGAATAATACCCTGTTCAAGGTTACAGAGCTGATTAGTGGCAGAGCTAGGAAAGAACCCAGCTGTGGCATCTTGTCACTAAATTGCCACTCTAGGCACAGGGCAGTGATTCTCCTAAGTAGAGTTCCAGAACCAGAAGCAGTAGCTGGGAACTTGGCTAGAGATGTGAATTCCCATGCCCTGCTCCAGACTTTACTTAATGGAACTCTGGGGATGGAGCCCAGCTATCTGTTTTTAGGAAGACCCCTTAAGTATTCTCATGCTCACTAAAGCATGAGTAACACTACTTCATAGGTAAAAGATTTGCCACAGACCGTGGAAAGCTGAAGCATTCTCTTAGCTCACGAAAACTCTGTGCATCTCTTCCCAACGCCACATTTGGTGACATGTTGGTGACTTGAAAGCTGTGGTGGGAAATTAGAAAACCCTGCATACCAGGTCTTTCCCACCACCCCCAATCAGTTTATCAGCATACCACTGGTTCCAGATTACAAAGCTCATCAAGTTTCTTTGTCCTCGGATCTTGAGTTAAAATTACTTTTATAGTGATTGAGGTAGAATCTCCTAAAGTTGGAAACTTTAAAAAAAATGTTAATTTAGGAGACAAATCTGATTTATACATCTTAACAGGACTTCACTTTCTATCTAAACCAATTGTCCATGAATCCTGTGAAGCACTCTGCACACGTGTGCACGCACAGACATTTTGACTAGCTTTAAGGCGTGGGGCCAGCAGTGTCCCAAGCCAGAGGTGTTGATTACAGAGTTACCACTACATCAGAGATGGTTGTTGAAACTCCAGGACTAGGTGAGTTTTTCCAGACTCAGCTTTTCATCTGGATATGAAGAGGGTTGAGCACAGAACTCGGGGGCGATACAAGGATAAAGAATAATTACTGAAGAAAAGTGGGGAGTAGTCACAAAGGAGGACATCCAGAAAGTCATCAGTGTTATATGAGGAGGTCAAGAAGGAAGCTATTTGTTTATTAGTCAAGGTGCTTCATGCTGCTTGCTGCAACAAAGTCTAGAATAATGGCTTTATGCAAAAAAAAATTTCTCGGTGTGAGTAGAGGAGGCTTCCATCCTCCCAAGCTGATGCAACAGGGCCCAGATGCTGGAGACACACTGGCAGTGAACTGCCTCAGCAGGATTGACATGTATCACTGTTTTTTTCACAGACCATTGGCCGGAACTAGTCAGGCCCACTGTATCTGCAAAGGAGGCTTATAAATGCAGGGGCACAAGTGGTTTGCAAGTACTGTAATAGAGAAAGTTGGGTGTGTCAGAGAACAGACTCTGGCCTCTGTACCTCAGGTAGCCAGGCTAGATCTTCCAGGAAGGCAGAGCCTGGAGCCAATAAACTCTGATGGCTCTCTGGCACAGGTTCCTCGCTTCTCTTTCAGGGCTTGTCACATAGGAAAACATGCTGTGAAGTCACTGTTGCTAGGGAACACATAAACACAGCAAGAAATAATCTGCCTGTGCTGAGGGTTTAACTTTGCAACCTTCCCATAAATGACCAACAGCTGTTTGACCTTTGCAGGGGCTGTATCTCCCATGTTGGCATAGGAATAAGGAAGAAAAGAGTATGTATGTATCTACCCTGCTAGAAAAGGAATTTCTTTTAGGGCAGAAGCCAAAAGTTTTTTTCCCTTGTATTCCTAGTCTAGTACAAGAAGATGATCAGTAAAACTGCTGTTGAATATTAATGCAGACCAGGATAGTATTAGCTTTCTTTCATCAGTAGAATGCTGAAGATCCATTGGATTTGTGGTCAATTAAAACCACATTATTGGGCTTCCCTGGTGGCACAGTGGTTAAGAATCCACCTGCCAATGCAGGGGACACGGGTTCAAGCCCTGGTACGGGAGGATCCTACATGCCGCGGAGCAACAAACCCATGTGCCACAACTACTGAGCCTTAGCTCAAGAGTCTGCAAGCCACAGCTATTGAAGCCTGCATGCCTAGAGCCTGTGCTCTAGAACAAGAGAAGCCACTGCAATGAGAAGCCCGTGCACCGCAACAAAGAGTAGCCAGTCCCCGCTCACCACAACTAGAGAAAGCCTGTGCGCAGCAATGAAGACCCAACGCAGCCAAAAATAAATAAATAAAATTTATTTAAAAAAAACAACCCTACATTATCTCTTCTTCCGAGATCTGTTGCCAGACCACATCTATCTTGGACATAAAAAAAAAAAAAAAAAAAAAGATTTGCCTACCTGCTGATGATTTTAGATTCAAAGCTTTTAAATGACCACCATTAATCAATACTACTCCCAAAAGAGACCAGGAAAAGCTCTCCAGACTAAGCTTCTTGAAAATAGAATTATAATCTCCCTAACTGTAAAAGGAATTTTACCCATACTTGATCTTGGGTGTGTGTGTGTTGTGTTTAAGGATGTTTCAAAGGGTCAGTGTTGCAGGCCTGCTTAAATCTGACAATTTTAATTCTTACTCTTTCTCCAAACCGTGCTGACCCTTCAAGCAGACTTGAAAACTTAAGCGCTTTCTTATGCTTGCCTAATGTTCAAGAACCTGCCATCCCTTCTTTCCAAAAGACGGTGGAAGATGAAAACTTATTTGGACCTGTTTAATAGTGGGCTTCAGAGCCCCCAGTGAAGGTGGCTTGTTACTTTGGTAACATTGTGTGCCTAGTGATTTGCCACACATAGTGTGTGATAAACTCTCACCTGTGGCTTTTGTGCAACCTAAGGTTGAAGATCCATGCATTGCAATGGCTTGCTAGGGTCAAGGTTGGCTCATCATGTCTACAAATGAACCTACAAATTTTGCCTCCTTAAACCTGTTCTTCCTCCTATAATTATCTCTTGATGAATGGAAACTCCCAAGCAGAATACCTGGGAGCCCATCTCCTCACTCTCCTCACTGGTTTTGCCTAAATTTGGCCTTTATCATCTCTCCTCTGTACTCTTGCAGTAGCCTCTGATACAGTCTCCTTACCTTGAGTGTAACTTCTCCAGTCCATTCTCTGCATCATTCTTCCTGAATGTGCCACCCCTTTCCCCACTTACTTTCAGGATAATGACCAAAGTCCATGATCTGTCCCCTGCTTACCAAGCTATCCAACCTCATCTCTTGGCTTCTATCCCCAGCCCCAATCTCCATCCCAGCACCCTACACTCCAGATACACTTGCAGTTTCCAGAGCTCACTGTGCTGTCATGCCTTCACATACTTCTCTGTGCTAGAAATGCCTTCCACTTTCTCCTCCAATATGCCTACTTGTTCAGTTCAAACAGCTCTAGGAAGCTGTGGCACTTAGTGAGGAACTGGGGCCCACACTCTTCCAGAGCAACTCTGCTCACTGTTGTCCTTTGAAAACAACACACTGACAAATTCCAGTCAGACATTTTACATCATTCTTTTTTCTCTTTGAACTCCTATTTCCATTCCACTTTCCCCACAGGATTTAATCATACGTGCAATTCATTTTCATGGCTTACTGTCTTCTAATGATTGCCATGTTGTGTTTCTTTGAAACAAAAATATGCACTTAATTTCAATTTTAATTTTTAACTTCTTGTGACCATAAACCTTGAAGTGTTATTCTTCTGGTTAGAGTTGCCATTACAGTTATTACACCTAATTGATCAAAGCTACATAACTGCATTACAAATTTTGATAACAATTTGAATACAGAGAGTTAAATTTTATTTAATGAGATGGAATTCTGTAATACATGTTCATGTATAAATTGATAAATGTTAATTTATTTCTAGATTGAGACAGGAATCACCATCAATACTATCCCTATTTTTCATTTTAATTCATGTATAAGTTAAGAAGTCTTCACAAAATTATATGAAACTGGAAGAAGTTTTGTTATTGCAATGTCACTCAATTCTTTGCATTCTTTCTAAGATATACTCCACTTAAGAGATCTTTTACTAAAAATCAGCAAACAACTCCATTAGAACTTCCTTCAGTGTTGTACCATGGCAACCTCTTTTCTCTAAGGCTGTTTCCCTGAAGGAGCTCCTAGAACAAGGAAGAGCAGTTTTACAACATGCCCACTTGTTGGAGGCCCATGAGAGTAGAAGCTTGTTGGGCAGGGCTACCCTCAAGGCCTCAGGCTCCTAAGCCCACAAGGCGGGGCCACTGATAGTTTTCTTCTAGCTCTCACTCCTTTCCCTCTCCAGGTTTGAATCTCTGGATCTGGTGCCTGAAACTCCCTTGAGCTGAGTATCAGGATTGTATTCTTCCTCCCACTCTTAGCAACCCCTCTTCCTGAGTTGACTGTCTCTGCAGGACAAAGATTCACCAGGTGTAAATAGCAAATCAACTCTGATCTAAAATGATGGTGCGGCTCTTAAAACCAACATCAACAAAGAGATAGCCTCTGAAAGCTGGCCTGCTACATTCACCTCCTGGGTTCGAAATGATGTGCTTTTTAAAAGACAAGTTTGCTGAAAGCTTTCAGTGTCAGCTTTCTGAGCCATTTACAGTCTGCTCTTACACAATGTAGGGAACTAGCACGCTCTACTCAATTCACTAAACCACTCTAGAAAATTGTGTGCTGCTGGCCCCATTTTGCCTCCGTTAGCATTTTAGTTCAGGGCATTAACTTTGCTTTTGTACCAGGGCCTACTTGGATCCGTGCCTGTTTCTGACCACATTCATTATCTCAGGTTTCACCAGGGCCCTCTCCTTGGCTCGCTCCCATTTCTAATAAAGATGGAGTCATAACATCAAAGCTGTGTACATTGGTAACTTCCTCCTGGGTTAACCTTTGCTCTGAAACAGAATCCTCCATGCTGCTGGAAGGTGGCTTGATGCCTTGGGAATAGCACGGAAGCTAGTGGAGACAGAAGACGGAAGACCAAAGTTACACGACTTCACTCTGTCACAAACAGTGACCCTGGTTAGCTCCTTCCTCACCCCGACACTCAGTTACTGCATCTAAGCAATTGGATACAGGTTTTGCCCTGTTCTCCTACCTAGGATCAAGGGAAAGGCAAAAGTTTTACTATGTTTATAACAGTGCCAAGCGTACAGTTGGCTGTTGAAGAATGTTAGCCATTATTGGTATCTAAGAGGAAGATATTCCCCAGAATTTGAGGCCCAGTTCACAAGAAGATCTTTCTCATGATCTCAGGGAACATGGATTATGTGGATTTTGATGGCGGAAGATGGAGATCCAACTGGTGGTCAGATCTAGAGAGTTAAAGCATTATCTCCTTAAGCCCATCATCCAAGTGGGAAAGGCAAGAATCAAACTGCTGAGGCCTGGGCTGGCGGGGAGAGTGGACAGATGGGCTGCTTTGCCAGCTCGGACGCACCCAGCTGGTTTCCACAGCTCTTCTTGGGGCGGGTGTGGGTGAGTCATGGTAGCTGCATGTCTGGGCAGCAGTTAGCCTACCTGCCTATTGCAGGGGATGCTGGGGACACCTGGGAGAGCCAGTCCTGCCCCAGGGTGGCTGCCCAGAAGAGCCTGCACTCCCAGTCCTGAGGTGGGTGATAGGAAGTGCTCCCAGTGGAGCGAGGAAAAGAGCATGTGCTGGACAACCATGGCCCACACTATCCTCAGACAACTGTAGTCCATCCAGAGCAGAGACCCACCTGTAGACAGGAGCTGGGAAAAGCAGTGTGAGTGGTCAGGGGCTCAGCGCTGGAGTCTCAGGGGATCTGAGTGTGGCTTCTGGCCCCACCACCTCCTGGCTGTGTGACTTTAGGCAAATCCCTCAATCTCTCAGCTCTAAAGGAGGGGATGATACCTGTCCCCTGGGGTTTTAATGAGAATTCAATAATATTTTGTAAAACACACCAGTATAAAGGTCTCTCTCTGCAGATGTCTAGCCGATGGAGTTGGAGACCTTCCAGGCAAAGCTGAATCAAGGGGGACTTCCCTGGTGGCGCAGTAGTTAAGAATCCACCTGCCAATGCAGGGGACACGGGTTTGAGCCCTGGCCCGGGAAGATCCCACATGCCACAGAGCAACTAAGCCCATGCGCCACAACTACGGAGTCTGTGCTCTAGAGCCCACGAGCCACAACTACTGAGCCCACGTGCCACAACTACTGAAGCCTGCGTGCCTAGAGCCCATGGTCCACAACAAGAGAAGCCACTGCAATGAGAAGCCCGCACACCGCAACAAAGAGTAGCCCCCGCTCACCACTAGAGAAAGCCCGTGCGCAGCAACAAAGACCCAACACAGCCAAAAATAAACAAAGAAATAAATAAATTTATTTAAAAAAAAAAAAAAAGCTGAATCAAGGGCCTGAGGCTGGAAAGCGATGTCTTCCTGAGAGTTGAGGAGGCAACAGAGATTCAAGGGGCTGAGTGGGGGGGTTGGGGGGAGGAAGAGTGGAGGAAGGTGCCTCAACTGGGGGGGCCTTGGAGACCAGTTTACAGAGACAGACTTCTACTCTTTAGGCCACAGGGAGCTGTGAATGTGTCTGCAGGGAGTAGGTGTGCCTTCAAAACACGGGAAGGCAGACTGGTACTGTGTTTTTCAAGTGCAAGTTTTGGCACATTTCCTTGGGGAGATGACACGGGCAATGAGGACAAGGCAAGACATCAGCCTACCTGGGACACACCCACAAGCAGGTATCAGCTTCACACTTCACCCCTGGGAGAGGTAAGAAGCCACTGGGTGACCAAGGTTCAGCTCTAGGAGACTCTGGGTCTGAGCTCCTGGATGCCCAGGCCCTGTGTATAGACCAGGCGCTGGGTGGGCTCTCTGGATAAGGTGTAGAGTGAAGGACAACCAGGAGCCTCTGGCCCCGCCCTGTATTTTTGAAGGCGGGAGAACCGGCCAGAGTGGGAGCTTGATGTGTACAAGCCACACAGCAGGCGGTGGGTGAGCCGGGCCTACGAATTCAGGGGCTCCTCCCTTCCTCCACTCCAGCCTCCCCCTATAAAAAGGCACCTCCCCACCCCCCACCTGGCAGCAGTTCTCAGAGCAGGAGAGGAGGGTGCCGCCCTGCCTGCCGTGGTCTCACGGTCTCCACCTCCTCTCTCCCTCTCTGGCTACGGTCAGGAACTTCGATAAACCTTGCCAGGCAAACTTTGCCTCCTTGGAAAGCCTCCAGAATAATCACAAGGAAACAGCCCATGCCTGCATTCTGCATTCTCGAAAACCCTTCACCCTCCCTGTGCAGAGAGGCTTGGGGCCGCTCCTCACCCGCTTGCAGCCTGTCCTGGTAGCCTCCACACATGGGGAGGCTCCCCACACAGGGAGAAGTCCCTTCCCCTTCTCTCCACGGCCCTGGATGGAGGCCACAGTCCACTGGAGAAGCCGGGGTAGGAGAGCAGAGACGCAGTGCCGTGAGTGAGCCTCAGGACTTGCCTCTCCGTGGTCCTCCTGCAGTGTCCTCCCAGTGCAGCAGCAACAGCCTAGTTCCCCTTTACAAATATCCTGCCAGGTCATGTCAGCCCTCCGATCAGAACCCTGCCTCAGTCTGGGTAAGGCCCAAAATCTACACAAGCCCTATCCTCGCCGGGCCCAAAATCTACACAAGCCCTACTCTCGCCGGGCCCTCCATCACTTCCCTGACCTTATCTGTGTGGCTCTCCCTTAATCTCCCCTCCACCCTGACCCCCCACTGCCAGGCCTGCGCCCACCCATCTGGGGCATTTGCACGGTCCCCAGAGTCCTCCTTTCCACCTCTGCTGAAATGTCAGCTTCTCAGGGAGAAGGCCTTCCGGGACTATTCTCTTGGCAGATGCAGCCTGCCCTTCGTTCCTCACTCCTCTCCCTGTTTTATTTTTCTCCAGCTAACATACTGGCTACTTTACTTATCATTTTAAAGTGACAATCATCTCAGTCCCAGCTAGGATGATAGCAACCCGAGAGCAGATGTTCTGTTCCCTGCTGTATCCCTGGGATGCAGTGCTGTGCTCAGCACACAGCAGGCCCCCACAAATGCCTTTGAACGCTGAAGGGATGAATGAGGGGATGCGTAAATGAATTAAGAGAGCAATATATGCTATTTTGCCCTCCGCGCCAGATGTGGACTTTTGTAAGAGAGAAGGGGCCAAGCTGTGGGTCAGGATCTTGGCTGATAAAACCAGCAGGTGCAATCACCTTCTCCCCCCACCTCATCCAAACACACTTCTTTTTTTAGAGAGAGCTTAATCCACCAATTGTCACTCTTGACTGAATTTTCTGCAGTTTTTTGTTTTTTGTTTTTACGTCTTTTTAATTTATTGGAGGGACCATAAAAGGCACAGATCTGAAGCATGCCGCTTGGTGAATTTTTACGTATATGTGCACCTGGGTAACCACCACACAATTCAAGATCTGAGCCGTTTCATCACAAGAGGCGTCCCCAAGTGTCCCTGCCCTCCTGACAGTATCGTACAGTATGGGCGCTTTTGCGTCCGGCATTGTATCTGTGAGGTTTCCCTGATGGTCCGGTGTCACAGGAGTTTGTTCTTTTTTATTGCTGTTTATAGTCCTCTTCACATCTTCCTGAGTGTGGGTTACGTGATCTGGACCAGTTCTTTCATCGGCCTCACAAAGGACATGGGGAGCCGCCGCACACTCGCTCAGCCGTCTGGTCTCTGGCTTTCCGTGGGTACATAGGCTACAGAGAGACTCAGTTGCTCTGCTCCAGACTTGGGGACCTCATCAGAGCCTGTGGAAGGCAGAACAGCATCGTGGGCAAGGGCTCAGGCCTTGGAATCAGGCTTGGGTTCAAATTGCTCATTGTCATTTCTTGGCAATGTGACCTTGGGCAAGTCCCTAACCCTTTGTTTCTTTTCTTCATCTGTAAAATACAAACATAATTAAACTACTGGCTGTGTGTCATTGCTGTGAAGACTAAAGAAAATGACCCATGAGTGTGGTGCTCAGGGCATGGTAGACGCTTGATAAATGCTAGTTATTATTACAGCTTACACCACCAGACACTCTTCCAGAATTGTCTTTATCAGGATCTTTGCTCCACAGGCCAATCCATAGCTATTTCCTGGCCATCTCCCCTCACCCCTGCTGGGCTGCCTGCTCAGGCCTCAAGTTCCCCAACTTTCAAAGCACTTTTATAAATGGGCACAGGGGAGCAATTGGAAACCAGAAGAAACACGAGGAAGCACACATATACATTTACAAGCACCATAATGAAAGCTTTGTATCCTCAGTGGCTAAATTCATTATCAGGTCTTTCCGGCCGCACTTTGAACTTGAGCTTCACAAAGCGCTGAGTGAAGAGGTAGCTTAAGTGCAGGAGGCAGGCACCAATCTGAGATTCAATCTGCCCCCGACCCCTCCATGGAGATGCCTGGGCAGCTCACACCCACCCATGAGGGGCTGGCTCTTGCCTCCCAGGTAGGGAGCTGCGGTCCCCACCAGCATGGCCACACACGAAGGAGGCCTGGGCACATTGTGGGATTCCCAGCGTCACCCCCTGACAGCCCCTGGGGCTTCCAGCCTGTCCATAACCCAGAGACATGGCACATGCCGTAGCTTTGTCAAGGGTACCTTGGGAGCACTTAGTCACCCCACCCACTATCCGTGATGACCTAGGAACCATCATGAAGGACTGATAACAACTGCAATAGTATTTGACATGGGCGCCAATTGACAGTCTCTCGGTCACAGATGAAGTAGGACTCGGAGCGTTGTCAGAATCATTGCTGTCCTTGTTGGGGAGAGATCTCAGTGCCATCAGAAGGCGCTGAGCCCCTCCACCCTTAAGGTCCTCCTTGCAGTGAAATTCTGGAACCACATTCCAGGGGTACGCTTGCACCGTCCCTGAGGCAGTCGCCCCGCAGGACATTTTGCAGCACGCTGGCAACCACTGTGCAGCAAATAACAATATGATAATAATGAGCATTTGTTGAATGATGATTCTGTGGCAGGCGCTTCATGTCTTAGCTCATTTAATCCACTCAGCGATTCTGTGAGGTGGTGCTGTGGGTTGAATTGTGTCTTCCCCAAAAAGATGTTGAAGTCCTAACCCCCAGTACCCGGGAATGTGACCTTATTTGGAAACAGGGTCATTGCAGATGATGAAGTTAAGATGAAATCATAGGGTGGGCCCCCTCATCCAGTACAACCAGTGTCCTTATAAAAAGGGGAAATTTGGACACAGAGACTCGCACACAGGGAGACGGTCATGTGCAGATGAAAGCAGAGATTGGGGTGATGAATCTAAAATCCAAGGAATGCCAAAAACTCCCAGAAAACCCCCAGGAGCTAAGGGAGAGGCCTGGATCCAATTCTGCCCTACAGTCCTCAGAAGGAACCAACCCTGCTGACACCTTGATTTCAGACTCCCAGCCTCCAGAAATACACTTTTGTTATCTAAGCCGCCCAATTTGTGGTACTTCGTTACAATAACGCTAACAAACTATCACAGGTGGATACTGTTTTTATCCACACGTTACAGACTGAGGCTTGACCCTGCCGGGGCTTTAGAGAGGGTTGGGATGATGGAGGAACTGAGGTGGGACCAGCAGAGTTCCCGAGGGGCTGTTTGTTCCCTGACAGCTGGCCAGGTGCCCCCTCTCCCCACAAATGGGCGTCCACTCCTATACCAGCAGGAAGTTTCACACCCAAGCTCAGCCTGGTGGCTTCTCTCTGTTTCTTCCCATTCTTTCTTTCTTTTTTTTTTAAATTAATTAATTAATTTATTTATTTTTGGCTGTGTTTGGTCTTCGTTGCTGCGCGCAGGCTTTCTCTAGTTGTGGCGAGCGGGGGCTACTCTTTGTTGCAGTGCGCGGGCTTCTCATTGCGGTGGCTTCTCTTGTTGCAGAGCACGGGCTCTAGGTGCGCGGGCTTCAGTAGTTGTGGCTCACGAGCTTAGTTGCTCTGCAGCATGTGGGCTCTTCCCAGACCAGGGATTGAACCTGTGTCCCCTGCATTGGCAGGCAGATTCTTAACCACTGTGCCACCAGGGAAGTCCCCCCTCCTGTTCTTAAGGCCTAACGATGGAAGTCAGTGGCTGGGGAAGGGAGCAGCCAACACCAGCCAGAGGCTGCAGGGTGGAGGGGGAGGGCCTCACACACACAGCAGGAGGGTCTGGCTTGAGGATGCAGGGGCCACCAGAACAGCCTGTGCCCACCTTTCCTCTCTTTGCTCTTCAAAGTCCTGAACGGACCTCTGGTGGAGGTGAAGACCCTGCCAAGGCCGCAGAGCGGGACAGCAAGGGCCCAGCCAGGAAAGGAAAGGGTCGCCATGCCTGGAGGGTGTGGAGATGTGGTGAAGAGGGAACAGGTGCCCCTGAGTTCAAACTCTGTTTTCTTCACTTATTGGCTGGGGGAAGTTGGTCTGACCTCACTTGGTCTCAGTTTCCCCATCTGTAAAATGGAAATAATAATGTTATGGCCTTACCTTATAAAGTATTGGCAATTAAGAAAAAAACCCTCACGGAACTTCCCTGGTGGTCCAGTGGCTAACACTACGCGCTCCCAATACAGGGGGCCCGGGTTCAATCCCTGGTTGCGAAACTAGATCCCGCATGCCGCAACTAAAAGATCCTGCACGCTGCAACTAAGACCCGGTGCAGCAAAATAAATAAATAAATATTTAAAAAACCCAAAAAACAGAAAACCCTCACTTAGCACAGCTCCTGGAAACAGTTAGGGCACAGTGTTATTGGTTGTTCTCATAATTGTTATAGGAATGACCCTGAACCAATCCTGAGAATAAACATGGTGCGGAGGGAAAAAGGTGTCCTGTGTCCTGTACAGAGAGGTAGAGCATGGGGCAGTGAGCTGCCAGGCCTGGGTTCCCGCCTGGCTCTGCCACAGTTCCTTGGGTGAACTTGAGTGAGTTCACTGGGAGAGCCAGTGTTTGGAGGCTCTGTATTAGGAGGCTGGGAAAAAAAGGGGGGCCCCTGTCGATTCTCGGATGTGCATCCTTAGTGCCAGGGCTGTGCCGGCACTGGGGGTTCTGAATAGCTACTTGGCTGCCAGCTGGATGTAATGCAGAGGCTTTCCTCTGGGTGCCAGAAAGAGTGGGATTTTCTGGGAGTCATCATTTCTCCGTTTGGCTTGTTCCCCAGATGGGCTGTGTTGGGAGGGGCTGAACTTGGCAGATGACCTGGGCTCTGGGTTTGGCTCATCCTGGACTCGCATTGGAACCCTTTGCTTCTTTGGGCCTCTATCTCCCCATATGTAAACTAACTGATTGTTCCTTTCCGGTGATAAAATTCTGGATTTTCTTTCCTACCTCAAATGACAGTAGGTACTTGAATGACTACTGGGTGCCAGGGGCAAAGCTTTCCACACACTTTACCAACTTAATCCTCACAGCTCTACGAGGTAGCTACTATTATTCTTCCACTCTGCAGATGGGGAAATGGGGGCTCCGAGAGGCAGGTGGCTTCCCCGAGATCACACAGCTCATAACTGACAGAGGTGGAATCTATGCTCCCGTAGCTTTGTGTCAGAACTTGCTCACCGCTTCAGCACTCACTGCTCTCTCACACACCACGTGTCACTGGGCCACTCCCCTGGGCACGTTCTCCAAAAATGCCTCCACTTCAATTAATTTTTAAAGATGACGTTAAGAACAAGATGGAAGGAAAGGATGACACAGCCATGACTCATCATGGAGAGAAGGCAGTCGAGGGACGTGCTGTTTTAACATGCCTGCTGCCTCGCCAGGTGCAGGTGTCACTCCCTTCATGCCCTTCCCCCACCCCTACCCTGCCCTGTGCACTGGCCACAGCCCTGACCGGCCTGGGAAGGGACACAGCTCTGGCTGTAACTCGGGCCCTCCCACGACCAGGGTCAACCCAGCGCTCCAGCTTCCCAGGACCAGGCCTCCCTGAGGCACCCCCGTGGTCGCAAGCTCCTCATCGGCTGCCTGATGCTGTATGCTTAGCTGCCACCAGACTCTCCTGAGACCCTCTGATGCCTTCAGGTATGGGCTTTCTGGAAGGGCCTGCCCATCCTGGAGGTGTGTCTGGTATCTGGCCCCCAGCCCAGCTCGCCCAGCCCTGCACTAGGCAGTCTCTCTAAAGCAGGTTTCCCGCACTGGGTTCCACAGTGGGTCCAAGCTCGTTCCACAGTGCCCTGTCCAGAGCCACACTTGTCGGCCTGCTCTGTGACCTAGGCTCGTACTTTGATTTACTGAAGATGCTATGAACTGTTTGAATTGACCAGCACTCCCTGTGCTGGCCGCACGTCACCCTCTTCCCAGGCCACTTCCTGGAGCCACTGCCACAAGCGTACGTGTGGCCATCCTGGCTAGTCACTCAGGACTCCAAAAAGACCAAGAAGGGAAGCCATGCCCTAGGCTGGTCAGGAAATGCCTGGTTTCTACGGTGATGAAGTAGGTGGCACTGGATAGTGTGAGCACCCAGCAGGGCAAGGCTCTGGGAAAGCCTCTCTGGTCCTCACGGGCATGGAAACACAGTGACGTGGCAGCACAAAAGCCTGGCACAGCTCAGAGCTCTGGCCAAAGGGTGCGAGAATCCACAGTTTGGTTTCTCGGAGCTGACGTCTTCAGCTCTCATCGTGAAGGAAGCTTGTGGAAAACACTGGAGGGAAAAACCTGGGATTCTTCCTCCAGGGATATTAAACACACATACAAATCAAATGCTGCAAGTGAAAACGCATTTTCTGAATTAGTTGCCACAATTGAAAAGTAAAAGTAATTCACATACAAATCTGGATTTTTGACTTCTGTTGAAAAATTGGAAAATCTGGTAGCCCTGGGCCTGTCTGCGCTCTTGAGCAGAAAAATTTGCAGGAGCTGAGGGTCCTCGCCCTGACTTAGCTCTTCATTCAGGATCATTTTAACCGTGACCCACTCTCCTTATATCCAGCCCCCTTCCCTCATTTCTGTTATCTGCCTCCTTCCACAGGTGGATGAATTTTTTTTAACTCCTATGTAGTCCAGCTGTCAAAATAAGTCCAGTAATTTGAGGAAGCCCTGCACACTCTGTCCTGCTCTTATTCACGCACAAGACGACATGAACATATTAAAGCTCTGAGAAGTCCTGCAATTTCCCAAAGCATCATGGTCCCCATTTGACACAGTGAGTGCTCCCCAGACAGAAGGTGGGTGCCTCCTCAGACAGTCCCTGTGCCTTTGGGGGCAGCCCACTTTCCCCTCCCCCCGCTGCCCAGGGTGGGTGCTTTGGCATCTTCTCAAAGCACTGGGCAGGTCTCAATGAGCTGGCTGAGGAGCACCTGTGTGATATGGGGGATGATGCCTGTTTGACTCACAGAGAGACAGAGACAAAAGGAGATCAGGTGATGAAGAAATTCAAACCCAGAGCCAGTGGGTCAGCGTCTCACCCCCAGCCTGTCCTTGACCTGGGCATCCCCTCACAAGCCTGGCTGATGCCAATATCCTAAGGGTTATCAGTAATTAGAATATCTCACCCGGGACCCCTGACCACTGCTTTCGGGCCCCTCCCGGGCTGCGTGTTCTGCTTAGGCAGGACTGCTGACTCAGATGCAGGCCACGCCAGCGCCCATAGCAACTCTAGAGATCTTCCCATCCTGTCTAGTTCTTTCATGTCAGCTGGAATCGCTTGGCAATGACTTCCTGGAGAGAGCACTGTTGATTCTGAGTCTGTCTGATTCAGTGTTCAGCTCAGCGGACAGGTAATGCTACGATCCATTGGTAATATCTGCCGTGGTTGGAAAGGAAAGAGTGGTGGGTTTGCCCCAAATTAACATCCTGGCTCTAGTCTGTGGGTCAGTTCAGAGGTCCCTCCTGGAGTTGGGGGCAGCCTATGAGAGGGAGCTGGGCTCTACAGTTTATAAAGGGAGCTGAGGCATGAAGGAGACAGTTGAGGGCACAGCCATCAGGTAGCACCTTGTCCAAGCCAGCCTCAGCCTGCCTGCCACTCCCACAGCCTCCTTCGCAGAAGCAGTCGTGTGGGTCCCACGTGACCCCTACCTCCCTGGTTGTAGCCGACTGAACCGTGGGGATGACCCAGTCTATAGGCTGATTCACCAGCCTTTGAGTTAGCCTGGTGGGAAAATTAACTGCACCACGTAGATCCTCTTGGGGAATGTGAATTGAAGGCAGGGAGAACAGTTGACGGCAAAAACCGAAGCTGATCAACAAACAGAAGTGCAGAGAGAGAGGAGAGAAGCTGCGTGGGGTTAATGATACACCCTAGAGTGACAACCTCCCAATTCCTGCAGCTGACACACCAGCTCTGGGAGTCACCTTCGGTGAGGGTATGGGAGGGCAAAAGCCATGCTTGCTGGTTTATCAATAATCAGGTCCCTATAACCCACTGAATCTGTTTCTGGCCAAAGGGGTTTTTCAGTCTCCGAGGGATGGGCTGTCAGGGTGGGCTCCAGAGGGCAGGTCTGTGAGATCATGGGTGGGGTCGATTAAAGTGACAGCCAACTTCAATTAGAACTTGTACCAGACACATTCCTGGGCCACTGTGGGTAGAGCACCCTGCTGGTGACACTTGCTCTCACTTGCAGGGTCTAGTAAAATCTCTTGAGGGTGGGGAATTGGGCCTTCAGAGGTCATGTGTGAATTCATCATGGGTTGCAGCCTGGTTTTAGCCTTACATTACTTCAATAAACATTGATAACGATCAGATAAGAGCCTGGGCTCACCATCCAGATCCCCGGGATTTGCCACTTACCAACAGTGTGACTTTGGGCAACTCATGTAAACTCCCTGTGCCTCCTGGTGATGGGAATGTATATTGATACAGCCACTATGGAGAACAGTATGGAGGTTCCTTAGAAAACTAAAAATAGAATTACCATGTGACCCAGCAGTCCCACTACTGGGCATATACCCAGAGCAAGCCATAATTCAAATAGACACATGCAACCCAATGTTCACTGCAGCACTATTTACAATAGCCAGGTTATGGAGGCAACCTAAATGCCCATCGGCAGACCAATGGATAAAGAAGATGTGGTACATATATACAATGGAATATTACTCAGCCATAAAAAGGAACGAAATTGGGTCATTTGTAGAGACGTGGGTGGATCTAGAGGCTGTCATACAGAGGGAAGTAAGTCAGAAAGAGAAGAACAAATATCGTATATTAACGCATATATGTGGAACCTAGAAAAATGGTACAGATGAACCAGTTTGCAGGGCAGAAATAGAGACACAGATGTAGGGAACAAACGTATGGACACCAAGGGGAGAAAGTGATGGGGGGGTGGTGGTGCTGGGATGAATTGGGAGATTGGGATTGACATATATACACTAACGTGTATAAAATACATAAGTAATAAGAACCTGCTGTATAAATAAAATTAAATTAAAAATAAAATTAAAGATTTTGAAAAAAAAACTCCCTGTGCCTCAGTTTCCTCAGCTGTAAAATGGGGGCAATGATGGCAGCTGACAGGGTTGCTGCGAGGGATTAAAGTAAGGACTGGCACATAGTAAGGGTTACTAAATGTCAGGCTCTGTGCCGGATGTTGAAGGTACCAAGTGGATTTGTCTCCTGCCCCTGTGGAGCATAGAGTCTAGAATTCAGTGGCCACTGGGGGACCCTGCCCACCTGTGACCTCCGTGCTGTGGGGCAGCTGGTCTTTTCTGGGCCTGATGTCAGCCAGCCCTGGTGAGACTGACATCTGCTCCCACACGTCTAGTCCTGCTTCTGCCCTCCTGGCCAGCCTGGCTGGCACATGCTGGCGAGGCCTGGCAGTGGCAGAGCCCGTGCCCAAGGGGAGGGAGGCATTCAGGGCTGGGAGGCAGGAAGAAGAAGCACTAACACCACCTGGAGCCATCATGGGGGTTCCCTCTACTGAGTGGCCACTGTGTGGCAGATAACATGCTTATAGACATCCCTGTATTCATTTCCTAGGGCTGCTGTAACAAAGTACCACAAGCTAGAGGCTTGAAACAACAGGAATTTATTTTCTCACAACTCCTAAGGCCAGAAGTCCAAAATCAAAGCGACATTTGGGCCATGTTCCTTCCGAAGGCTCTAGGGGAGAATCCTTCCTTACTTCTTCCAGCGTCTGGTAGCTTCTGGCACTCCTTGGCTTGTGGCAGCGTCATTCCAATCTCTGCCTCCGTCTTTACACAGCCTTCTCTCTGTGGATATTTGTGTTTTGTCTCTGTGTCCAAATTTCCCTTAAGGACAGCAGTTATATCAGATTTAGGGACACCCCCTAATCCACTATGACCTCATATTAGCTGGATTCCATCTGCCAAGACCCTTTTTCCAAATAAGGTCACCTTCACAGCTTCCCGTGGATGTAAATTTTTTTTTTTTTGCCACACCACGCGGCTTGCCGGATCTTAGTTCCCTGCCTAAGGGCACAGGGATTGAACCCGTGTCCCCTGCAATGGAAACAGATATCTAACCACTGGGCCACCAGGGAATTCCTCCATGGATGTAAATTTTAAGGGGACACTATTCAACCCAGTAAAATCCCTTAGCCACCACCTATCAGAATGAATTTGGTGTTATTTCCCCCATTTTACAAACGCGAAAACTAATGCACAGACCAGCCCAAGGCCATACAGCAAGCTGGACTTCAAACCCAGCTCTCTGACCTACAAAAGGCCTCTGAGCTCCTAATGGTGACCAGACGCTAGGGCTCTGGAGGAGAAACTGGAGCTACACGTATGAGGAAGAAGGAAGCAACAACAGGAAATTCCTTCTCAGGGCAATGTCCAAGTCTGCTGAAGCCCAGAGACTGGACTTCAGCCTCCCAGCCCTCCTCCCCTCTTTCTGCAGCCCCAGAACCCTCAGCCCTTCCCAGCAACAGGCAGGAAGCAGTTTAGCCTGATGCTCCGCCGAGGTCTGTGCTATGCTGGTCTGGCCTGAATAAGCCAGCAGCAGCTCAGGGGGCAAAGCTGGAAGGAATGTTTATCTGGGGCCAACAGAAGGGAGAGGACTGGAGGCCACAGCCAGAGCCACTTGCCTGGGAAGGGGCCCCATCTCGTGTGTGTGTGTGTGTGTGTGTGTGTGTGTGTGTGTGTGTGTGTGTGTTGATCGAAGGCCCTGTTGCCTATCCTGGGGCCCTGCCAGAGCTGGGACAGCTGCTGATTCTGATCACAGGAGTATGTTTCTCAGGGAGGGAGGCCCCTTAGAGACATCCCAGCCCAAGGGTAACAAATAAATGGCGGTTCTACCACCATCCTCCCTTCCTCTGAATCCTCCTCAACACAGTGCACCCCAGAGCTACTATCTATCAACTGGAGCTGGCAGAAGAGTTGAAAACTGCCCTGTGTTTCCAGTTCCAGACCCAGGAGTCTCAGCCTCAGTGATACCGTCCTGAGGGGTTGAAGAGCATCCTCTAGATCCTACAACTTGAAGAGAGAAGCAGGCCAGTTTTCCCAGTCCAGACCCCAGGCTCTTTTTCCTGACACTCACACTTAGTACACAGGGTGACATCCAAGCCTTCCTGTCTTCCCACTCCCTGTGAATCATTCCCGGCTGCTACCGAGAACCAGGCTTCACAGCTGTTGCTACTGCAGCCCTGGCGCTGGCATCTGAGGACAGCTGCTGCAGGGCCCACCCCGCCCCCAGGGCAGCTGGTCTGCGTGACAGGAAAGCGCTGAATGGTTCTGAAGTACAGGTAGGAGTCTGCCCAGTCAAGAGAGTTCAAGGAGGGAATTCTGGGCAGAAGAATCAGCATGTGCAGAGGGCCTGACAGAGCTGAAGGGAGAAGGGGGGGTGGGGCGGGAGGAGCTGGGAGGCAGCAGCCATTGTCAGGACTTCAGTGACGTGACACCGTGGTCCACAGGACCTGGGTTCTGGTCTTGGCTTGGTCATGACCTTGCTGTGGCACGTGGAGCAAGCCCCTGCCCTTCTGGGCCTAGGTTTCCCCATCTGTCCGGTAGGGACCCAGGACCCGGTACTCACAACAGGCCATGCCTGCCTTGTCAAGGGTCCCCAGTGTCCTCCTCGCTGTCCTGGCTGGTGGAGGGGACCAGATGCTGATCCTCAGAGAGGCTCGGCCTGGCTGGGAGCTAGCCCAGCTGTCCCCGGGCTTCTGCAGGACTGGGGTGGCGAGAGGGACACTATGCTCTTCTCACCTTTGTGCGCTGGGGCAGGAGGCAGTTTGGCAAAGGGTACCAGCCACCACACACTGCTCTGACCCTGGCTGAGTCATGCCCCTTCTCCAGGCCCGCCCTCCATAGGGCAACAGACCACTGGCCAGGGACCTGCTGGAGCCGGGAGTTGCCTGCATGGCTGAGGAATGTGTTTACTTCCCCCCGTGCTGGGAGGAAACCGAGCAAGGCCCCTGCTGGATTCCTTCCCAGCCAGGCCAGCAGGCTCTCCACCTCCTCCCCAGGACGGCCACACTGTTCTAGGCGGCACCTCCCACCAGCCACGTTTCAGGGCTCTCCTGCCTCACTTTATCCCTCCACAGAGAGAAAGGTGGGCCAGTCGGGACCACCCACTGGTGCCCAGCCCTCGGCCTGGAACCAGGACCCGCCCCTTGCTCAGCTGTGTGTCTAACCACTATGAGGCCCTGACAAGTGCCTTTCCCTCTCCGGCCTCAGTTTCCCTTTTCTATTATGCAAGGATGGAATGAGGTAAGGTCTGAGGGACCCTTCAGGCCCAGGAGTCAGGGCCTCTGTGAGAAGCCCTGGGAAAGCATAGGGTGATCTGGTGGCTGTGAGCACAGGCTGTCGTTCATTCCCCAAGGTTTCAGCAACTGAATGTGCCAGATTCTGTTCTAGGTGCTGACAATCCAGCAGCAAACAAGACAGATGCAATCCCCAGCCTCAGCGAGGGAAACAGGCACTGAACAAACATCTAATCGTGTTGAGAAAGAAGAAGACTCCTTATGAACAAACTATCAGAGAGGGGAGAGATGGCAGGGGGGTAGGGGTAGGGGGAGGTCAGAGAAGTCCTTGCTCAGGAGGTGACATTGAAGCTGAGATGGGGGGAGGAGATGATGCCAGTGTCATCAAGAAAGGGGCAGGAAAGAGCATTCCAGGCTACAGGGCCGGTCTGTCTGAAGGAGTGAGGAGGAAAGACTGGGATAGGGGACATGCAGGTCTAGGAGCTAACTTTACCATTAGAGCCCCTGGGACCTTAGAAAAGACCCTCAACCTCCCTGAGGCTCTTTGTCATCCCCTGCAAATTAGCCAAAATGTCTACCTTGCAAGATACTCATGAGGATTTAATTACATAGCACCCCCTGCTTATTTCAGGGCCTTATGAAAAATAAGTACTCAATAAATGGCAGCAAAGTATCTAGATATGCCCTGTGCATATATGATTTATAACTATTGGTCTGATTATATTTTGTAATCCACTCCTCTGTTTTTCTTTATTCTTCTGCTCCTATTTTTAATTTGGGCTTTCACACTACATTTTATATATTCCTTTAAATTTCTGTAAAGGGAACATTATTATTATTATTACTAATATTATTACTAATAACAGTACTAAAATGAGAGTGTGGGAGAAAGTGTGTAAGCTGCTATGCAAATGTGAGGAATTCTTATCACATATTCCAAATGTCTCAAGCTGCACTGATATATAATAATTGCAATGCAGAATCAAAAGCTCCTTGCACACCTGAAGCTTCACCCATGTGCGGGAGAGCTGTGGACATTGGGCCTCTTTTCCCACGAGGCTCTGGGAAATGGCACGAGGGATGCACTGGACGCAGGCAGGCCCTGCGAGGAAGGGAGGGAGTCAGGAAGAGAAGCTCTGGGCACCCGTGAGCACCATCAGCAGGACTCTGGTTGACCCTCCTGAGGGAGAGAATTAGCTGTATGCAGATGGAATGAATGAAGATGAGGAAGAAATTTCTAACACATTTCTAACAATTCAATGCCAAGGATGAAATGACCTCGAGAGGTAGTAATTGTGTGAGCTGTACTTATCCTTTAAGCAATGGTTTGGAGAGGATTCAAGCCTTGGATGGAAGATGGTATTTGTGAGTGGTGGTGAAGGATACGGAAAAGTTGGAAGAGATAATGTCATCAATTAGGAACTGATTCGACTACAGGAAACGGAAGTTCAAAACAGTGGCTTACACAGTATGCATGCTTATATCTCTCTCTCATAAAAGTATAAAGTATAAAGATGGGTGGTCCAGGGCTGGCATGGTGGCTCTTCTACCTAATCCTTCTGGTTCACACCCACCTTCCCTATGGTGTGGCCCTCGTCCTTGTGGTACAAAATGGTGGCCATCATACCCACATTCCAGGAAACAAGAGCCAGAAAGGTGAAGAGACAAAGATGGAAAGGACAAAGGAAGACTCTTAGAAGCTGCCACGTCTCATTGGCCGGAACTTAGTCACATGGCACACCTAGTGGCAAAAGAGGATGGGAAATGTAGTCTTTATTCTGCTAGCCATGGTTCCAGCTAATAAGTCCATCTGTGGAAGGAGAGAAGCAAGGTTGAGGAGCAATCAGCATGATGTTTCTGACATCCTTCAGTAATAAAAGTCTGTGAGATTGTGATTCTCGACCCTCTATCACTGTAGCCAAGGTCCGAGCCCTTGCTTTTGACCCAGAAAATAGGACAGTGGAATAGGACAGGCTGAGACGGCTAAGGGAAGACAGGGAAGGCTCACAGAAATGCTATATTAGAGAGGGTACTCCCTCTCTGTTCTCTATGCTGAGTGCCATCTCGATATTTGGAAGCCTCTCACCAGAAACCCATGAGATCAGCAGCCTACAAAATTGCCTTTTCTTGGGGCAAAGAAATGTTCTGTCCTTGGCTTTCAAAGGTAGGCACTTTACGAAATGCACGCTTGCAGGATGTTTCCATATCTGCCAAAATGGAGGTAAAGCTGTGGTCCACTATGTCAGGAAATGCACTAGATTTAACTCCTTGTGTGAAGGGATCCATTCTGGAATTCGGAATCAGGAAAATGCTTATCTCCAGCTGAGCTCACATGATTTTCTTCCTCTGTAACACATCAGATAACACAGTGGCTCTCAGTTGTGTTTGCCGTCTTAGCACTATGACGACTCCTCCTACTTTTGGTAACATCACTTGCTTTTCTTTGGGGAACACCCCACCCCAATTCCCCACCCCAGCTTTCAGTCCATGTGGTTCTGGTGGGGCTTATTCTACCTTTTCTTTTCCTCCAGCAGGTGGGCATAATATGAAGTTCTGGCTAATTGAAGTCATAGTTATTGTTTCCCGGATTGGATTATGATTTACTGTGGGCCAGTTATATGACTCCCCTGAGATTTTTGCCAAAATTATTGAGCAGTGGGAGAAGCACGTGTTTTCCATTGGGGGGTGTTAAGCTGATAAGATGCAAACCTGAAGTTGCTGGTGGCCATCTTTGCACCTTGTAGAAAGAGCTTGCTTGAGAATGAGAGAATGAGGCCAACACAGAGGACCACAGAGCAGGGAATGGAAAGTGTAACACATTCCTGATGACGTTAATTGAGCCTCTGAAGCCAGCCCATCCCTGAATTTCCCAGTATTTCCCTAAATTTCCCAGTATATGAGTCAATATGTTCTCTCTTCTTTAAAAAAAATATTTATTTATCTATTTTGGTTGCACCAGGTCTTAGTTGGGGCGTGCGGACTCTTAGTTGCGGCATGCATGCGGGATCTAGTTCCCCGACCAGGGATCAAACCCAGGCCCCCTGCATCGGGAGCTCAGAGTCTTACCCACTGGACCACCAGGGAAGTCCTTGTTCTCTTTTTTTTTTTTTTTTTTGCTTAAGCCAGTTTGAGCTCGGTTCCCATCACTTACAAACGAAATAGTCTCCAATCACACACTAACCAAAGTGCAATTCTTCCTGGAAGTGGAGATAAGAATTTTGTGATTAAGAATGCTAAGTTATCGAAGACGCTTGATGTACCTGATGCTCAGCTTCTTTCACAGGAAGCGTGTTGGGAGCTTAATGAGCATGCCCACTGTGGCAGAGTGCCTGCAAAATTGGTTGCCAATGATTCCTCTCATCCCCGTGCACATGTGCCACTCTTCCCAGTGGGTAGTGAAATCCATTTTTTCTCCCCTTAAACCATGAATTTTGGTTTGTTTTATGACTTGCTTTGACCAATAGAATGTGGTTTCAGTGATGCTGTGCTAGTTCCAGGCTTAGCTCTTAAGAAGGCTGGCAGGTTTGCTTTTGCTCTTAGTCCCTGTGCTGTCATATAAAGAAGTCTCGCTCCCCTGCTGGAGAGACCATGTGAGAGAGGAGGCCTAGGCAGCCCCTAGATGTTCTAGTTAACACAGTGGAGGCACTAAAAATGTGAGGGAAGCCATCCTGGCCATTTAGACCCAGCCAAGCAGAGCAGAGAATGGAAAATGTGGTACATTCTTGATGACGTTTCTTGAGCCTCTGGATCCAGCCATGCCTGAAGGCAGTCCAGTTGGATGCAGCTCAATGCAGCAGCCTGAGTAGTCCCAGCCAACAACATATAGAGCAGAAGAACCACCCAGATGAGCCCAGCCAAACCACAGGATCATGAGAAATAACAAATTGCTGTTTGTTTGTTTGTTTTTTGGCCATGCAGCATGCAGGATCTTAATTCCCCGACCAGGGGTCGAACCCATGTCCCCTGCAGTGGAAGTGCAGAGTCCTAACCACTAGACTGCCAGGGAATTCCCTCAAATTGCCGTTTTAAGCCACCAAGTTTTGTTTTTTAAAATTATTTATTTATTTATTTATTTATTTGGCTGCACCATGTCTTAGTTGCGGCACGTGGGATCTTTTCGTTGCAGCATGTGAACTCTTAGTTGCGGCATGTGGGACCTAGCTCCTTGACCAGTATTGAACCCCGGTCCCCTGCATTGGGAGGGCGGAGTCTTAACCGCTGGACCACCAGGGAAGTCCCTAAGCCGCTAAATTTTGAGTTGGTTTGTTACACAGCGATAGCTGACTGAAATGTCCACTTGAGCAACTTTGGAATATCAGGATGTGTCACTGGGCGTTTTGTTTGAATGAGGGCTTTATTGAGAAATCGTGGTGGGAAAGGTTGGGATTAAGGGTCAGATGAGTGCAGCCTGAGGATTGAGACTCTAGAACAATGAGGAGAGGAACTCTGCTTCAGCGCTGGGGAGGTCCTTAGTGGCTGGAAATTCACCTTGAGGGAGAGAGAGGCCAAAGCCAAGGTTTTAGCTCAAGAGGCTGACTGATGGTCGATGGGAAACACTGTTTGGCAGGTAGTCATTCAAATGTCCTTCAGCCCAGCCACCTTTGGGGAGTGGCAGGGGGGCTCACTCAGCTACTCCAGAGTCGGACATGCTGGCAGTGAGTAAGCCCTTCCACAGACCCCGAGGGACAAGCGGGGGGCAGAGAGAGGCCCCCAAGGGCAAGTGCAGAGGGATGATACAAAAGAGGCAGGGCTGGGCCTGGGGCTCTGAAATCACAGACCACTGGGTCCTTACAAAGTTAGAAGGCCCCAGGCCTGGAGAAACAAGGGTTAGGCTTTCAATGCTTCTACCGTCCTATTTTTCTTTTTCATTATCCTGTTTTATTTGGGATTTAATCTTCTAAATCATCTCAAATCCTTTTTTTTTTTTTTTTTGGCTGCGTTGGGTCTTTTTTGCTGCATGCAGGCTTTCTCTAGTTGTGGCATGCAGAGGCTACTCTTCATTGCGGTGTGCGGGTTTCTCATTGCGGTGGCTTCTCTTGTTGCGGAGCACGGGCTCTACGCGCGCGGGCTTCAGTAGTTGTGGCACATGGGCTCAGTAGTTGTACACGGGCTTAGTTGCTCTGTGGCATGTGGGATCTTCCCGGACCAGGGATCGAACCCGTGTCCCCTGCTTTGGCAGGCGGATTCTTAACCACTGTGCCACCAGGGAAGTCCCTCAAATCCTTTTTGAAAGTGGGAGGAAGGCAGTGGGTCACAGATGCCTGAGAGCTGGGATTATCTCTGGAACCCAGTGTGAGGGACCAGAGCTGGCAGACCGCCCCCTGGCTCTACCAGCTCTTCTAGTGAGAGGCCCTCAGGTGTGTGAATGTGTGAGGGTGTGTGAGTGTATGAATAGATAGAAGTGTGAGTGTGTGTGACTGAATATATGTACGAGTTGTGTATGTGAGTACTTGTGAGAGTTGTGTGAAAAAAATGTGTGTGTGCTTGCGTGTGCTTGAGAGTATATATGTGAGTTATGTGTGTACACAAGTGTGAGTGAGCGAGTTGGGTGACAGTGGATGTGCATTCATGTGTGTAGGTGTGTTTGTGTGAAAGTGTGTAAGTGTGATCATGAAATGTGTGTGTTGGTGTGATATGAATGTGTTTGTGTGCATGAGTCAGGTGTGATCTGGGTGGAAATGTGTGTTAGTGTGAGTGTGCTGAGAGCATGCCGATGGAAGAAGGAGAACAGGAGTGTGTGTCTGAGTGTGTGCGGGTTAAGTCGACCCCCTCACAGCACCAGCACGATCTTTAGAAAACCTAGTCAAAGAAGGTGCTGGGTACGCACTGCTCCTAGGACCAGCCCCCCGCCCTCTGACCTGTGACCCCGCCCCGACAGACGATCCCTGCACGGGGGCCCTCCCCCACCTTTCTCTGCCCTCGTGCCCTCCTCCTTACCCAGCTGGTCATTCCCACCTCGCCCCTGCACCCCCCCGCCCCAGTCCCAAGGCTGCCCCGGGGCGGCTCCTCCCGGGACAGGAGAGTGATGAGGTGCGGCCGCCCCGGGCCCCGGGACCGAGAGAATGCCGATGTGCCGGAGGCCCTTGTGAAACTTTTTCCTGACAGCAGTGAGGCTGAAAATCCCCAGGCCTCCACCTTCGCTGACTGCCAAGGTCACGGCTGCCTCGAGCTGGGATCCCGCTCTCTGCCGCCCTCTGCTGGGCATCTGTCACCGGCGGGCGCAGAGGGAAGCCAGACCTGCACCCGCACCCCAAGCAGAGCAGCTTCCCCCCAGCTTTGCTGCCACACGGGGCGCAGGGGGGCCGGGCTGGATGCTCCCCAAGGCCTAGGTTCTGGGTTCGTTGTCTCTTCGATGCATATTGCATGTCTGACACTCGGTAGATGCCCCAGGAAGAGAAAATGAATGTGTGCATTGCCTCGGTAGTCGAAGAGGAAACTGAGGCCCATATAGAAAGCTGGTTGTGCACGCAGGACGCATACTGAATCTGCCAAGTGCCCAGGGCTTGCTCTGCCACAGCTTCATGGATTGGGAGCGGGGGGAGGCGGGCGAGTCCTGGCCTTTTCCTGCTCAGCATAAGCCTGACTTTCTCAGCTGACTGGGCTGCCCCACTAGAAGTAGTTTGTCCCCAGACTGGGGCAACTGGACCAGACTGGGGAGGTGGGCTGCGAGGAGCCGGAACCCAGCCTGCCTCTTCTGGGCACCCAGGCTGGTCCTGCACGATTGTGCTGACCTGGCCCACGACCCGGCGGGTGATGACGCTGACACAGAGACACGCCCGGGAGCCTGAGGATATGTGGGGGAACCCCAGGTGCCTCCACCCCTCCCACTGCCTCTGCCATGGCATCATTACCCCTCCGGACAGAGGAAGACTCTGAGGGGCCTGAGTTGTGGAAGGCCACTCCACGTGTCCAAGCCTCTCCCACCAGACCCTGGAGCTCCCCCAGGAGGACTGTTTGCTCTCTCCAGCTGCCCCGGGGCGTGTGCCCCTCTGGGAAGACAGGGTCACCTGGTCCCAGGGCTCCCAAACAGTGATAGCTCACTCCCATCTCTTCTAGTGACTCAGTGTAGGAAAAGGGAAAGCACAGAAAAGCAGAAAGAGAGGTACCAAACCACCTGAGATACCAACCCAGGGATCAGCCCCCAAATAGACCCATTAACTCTGCCTTTGCTGGAGTCTAAATGGATTCCTCCCCTACTACTTTCTCCAGGACTGAACCCCTCCCTGACCTCTCTGGGCGGCCTCACCCAGTGCACCTGCCACCGTCACTCGAACCCAGATTGTCCCCACCCTAAGGGTAGTCCTCTGTGCCCCTCCCTCCTGTGTCATCCCTCCCCCCCATTGTGTCTGACTCAGTGATGGCTCAGAAGCCCTGTGGAGCCGTAGGGACTAAGGTTCCATTTCTAAGTGAGATGACTGGATCGGCCGCTCTCCTGCTCTGAGACCTGCAGTGGTTCCCAGGCGGACAAGAGAAGTTCTCAGACAGATTAGTCTGGCATTCAAGGCCCCACACCATCCTGCCTACCGCCATCCCAGCCATTGTTCCTTCACACTGCAAGCCTACAGGAAGGGTCAGCTTCCCTTTGGGCTGGCTTCCCCTGACAGTTTGTGAACTAAGTGAGCAGGAGCTGCATCTCCTTTATTTCTATGTCCCCAGTGCTTAGCCCAGGGCCTGGCACAGCGTGGGCTCTCAGTAAATGTTCACCAAAAGAAACTAAACTGGTTGGGGCAAACCAATTCACTTAGTAACAATAAGAAGCATTCAGTCAGCATGTATTATGTCCAGGCATTGTGCTGAACACATGGCAAGGATTCCTCATGTTGTTCTCAGAACTGCTTTCTAAGGTGATGCTATTATAATGCCCATATTCCAGATGAGAGAACTGAGGCCCAGAGATACTAAGTGATTTGATCAAAGATATATCCAGGATTCCACCCAAGCCCATGACCTGCTGTCCTAGACTGTTGGGTTTGTCTACTCCTGCCTTGTAAGCATGCCGGCTGTCTGCCCCTTTTTCCCACGCACGCTCCTCTGTCTGGGCCCAAAGGCTCTTCCATTCTGCCCTCTCTTCAGGCTCAGCCCCAGGGCCTGGGCAGAGCAGGGCAATGCTCTGGTGAGTCTCAGGTTCCTGGCTGTGGTTGAGTATACCAGGGAGGCTGCAGGGATGGTTTTGTAGAGAACAGGAGAACTGCTGCTCTGTCATAGGTCTAAACAAGATTCAACAGGTTGATTTTAGGTCCTGAAACTCAAGTTCCTGACATGAGCTTGAACTCATGCAGCACTGGGGAGGCCTGGCCTGGGAATCTGGGTCCAGGCACAATCCCAGACTCTATATGACCCTGGGCAATGAGCTTAGCTTCGCTGAGCCTCAGCTTCCACATCTGTACAATGGGCATGAGAATATCCACTTCACAGTGTCTTTGGGAGGATTAAACGTGAGCTGGCATGGGAAGGCATTTCATAAACTACAAAGCTGCTATTGGAGGATGAGGGGATATTGTTGCCCTGTGGGATTGGGATCAGCAGTGGCCTAGTTTAGAGGCTGGGAGGAGGGAGAGGCAGGACAGACGCTGCTGAGGCACAGGTTTTTCTGGTTATGATGTGCAAAGGGGGTGGAGGGGGAGAAATAGAAAAGGGGCTCGTGAAGGTGGGCGGGACTTCTGTCAGGAGCTGCTGGGAATCCCAGAAGAGCTGCTGAGTCACTCTCCTTCTCTCTGTCCTTCTTTTTTTAAAGTCTTAATTACTTTTTTCTGCTTACAAAAGCAGTATATGCCCATTGTATAAAGTTCAAACAACACCAAACTACATAGTGTAGAAGATAGTTTTCCTGCTCATGCTCCCCAGATGTAACTGCTGTTGACATTTTTATTTATTTTTGGCTGCGTTGGGTCTTCGTTGCTGTGCGCGGGCTTTCTCTAGTTGTGGCGAGTGGGGGCTACTCTTTGTTGCGGTGTGCAGGCTTCTCATCGCGGTGGCTTCTCTTGTTGTGGAGCACGGGCTCTAGGCATGCAGGCTTCAGTAGTTATGGCACGCGGGCTCAGTAGTTGTGGCACACGGGCTTAGTTGCTCTGCGGCCTGTGGGATCTTCCGGGACCAGGGATCGAACCTGTGTCCCCTGCATTGGCAGGCAGATTCTTAACCATTGTGCCACCAGGGAAGTCCTGTGCTGTTGACATTTTGTTGTATGTTCTTCCAGACTTTTCTTTTGATAAATACATGTTTTTAAATTAAAAAAGCATTGTTCCTTGAAGATAATTCAAAGCAAGGCAGCAGTAGAGAATGTGTACTCCTTCCCACACCCCTCTCAGAACCCGCCACTATTAGCAGCTTTGTAGGTATCTCCTTGAACTTTTTAATGTGCATGTATATCCATAAGAGGGCGCGAATGAGGAGGGGCAGTAATGATGATAGACACAAAAGCCAAGACTGCTAGGGTACAAGTCCCAGTCCTAACAGTTACTAGTTGGGTGACTGTGAGCAAGATTTACTTAATCTCTCTGAGCCTCATTATCTTCCTCTGTAAGATGGGAATAATGATAACATCTACTTCAAACTGTGATGGAGAGAATTAAATGAAATAAAGCATGCAGTGGTCAACATAATACCTCTGTGAAGATTAGCTATTGTTATAGACATACCTGAAGAGAGTCATTTTCTCCCCTATGAAACTGGGATCATACCATGCATACAGTGTCCTATTTGGTTTGGAGGCAGAATTATGTGGAAAGATTAGTCATGGAGACACGGAAATTTACATTGGAGACAAGAAGTCTTGCATTTAGATTCAAAGACTTGGTTGCGTAAGTGTAGCATGGTAAAAACCTAGATTTCCCAAGCTGAGTCACAGCCACTTCTGTGACGTGGCTGCAGCCTGGCCTTGCATCAGTAGATGCTGAGCTTTCAAAACGAGGGAGGTGATGGGTTTTCTGTAGCCTGAGCCTGAGGCTTCCGTTCCCTTAAAGGTTTTTGCAGGCCTCACCACATATATATCCAGCTTCCTTCATGGTAACTTCTACCTTGAAATGTCTACTACTTCTCCCTCCCAGTCTCACTTCCCACCTCCCTGGAGCCCCCTTGCCCTCTGATCTTCCCAGCCTCAGTGAAGGCACCAAAGCCTGCGCATTTGCTCAAGCCAGACCCAGGAGCGGTGGGGGGATGCCTTATGATGTTCCCTCCATCCTGCATCCGATCCCTCTGGAGTCCAGTGGACCTTTGCTCCCACACATACCCACCTCCCTTCACCTCCCTCCTCTCTTCCATCTGTCACCCTGCAGTCCCTCTGTCACCCCAGAGCTAGAACCAAGTTTTAAAGTTTACTTTGATCTTATTGGACAGCTATTGTGATGGGTTGAATGGTGGCACGTCAAAAGACATGTCCAGGGCTTCCCTGGTGGCGCAGCGGTTGAGAATCTGCCTGCCAATGCAGGGGATGCGGGTTTGAGCCCTGGTCTGGGAAGATCCCACATGCCGCGGAGCAACTCGGCCCGTGAGCCACAATTACTGAGCCTGCGCGTCTGGAGCCTGTGCTCCGCAACAAGAGAGGCCGCGATAGTGAGAGGCCCGCGCACCGCGAGGAAGAGTGGCCCCCGCTTGCCACAACTGGGGAGAGCCCTCGCACAGAAACGAAGACCCAACACAGCCATACATACATAAAAAAAGAATGTAAGCAGACAAGAATAGCGTTAAAAAAAAAAAAAAAAAAAGACATGTCCACACACTAATTCCTGGAATCTGTAAATGTGACCTCATTTGGAAAAAGGATCTTTGCAGTTGTGATCAAGTTAAGGATCCTGAGATGAAGAGATTATCCTGGATCATTCAGGTGGGCCCTGATTCAATGGTAAATGCCCTTACAAGAGACACACAGAGGAGATTTGTCAGACAGAAGAGAAGGAGACAATGCAGAGCAGAGAATGATGTAGCTACAAGCCAAAGAATGCTCAGAGCCACCAGAAAATGGAAGAGGCAAGGAACAAACTCCCCTAGGATCTTTAGAGCGAACCTGGCCCTGCCAAAACCTTGATTGCGGATTTCTGGCTCCTAGAACTATGAGAGAATAAATTTCTATTGTTTTAGTTCACCCAGTTTGTCATAATTTGTTATGGCAGCCGCAAGAAACTAATACAGGTAAATATACAGGTCATTCAAATGTCAAAACAATATAATATGTAAATATTAAGAAGTCTTGCTTTTCTAGGTAACCGCACTTATTAAGTTCTTTTGTATTTTTCCAGGGTTTCTTTACGCAGATATAAGGAAACATGAAAGGGGAATACATTTTGCTTCCCCTCCCCACTTTGAGTGATCTTTTGAAACATATACCTGACTGTGTCACTCACTGCACTTAGATGAGACCCAGACACCCCACTCGGCCTGGCCCTGTGCCCTTCAACCCTGTCTCATATCCCCTCCTCCATTCCAGGCTTTAGCCTCCCTGGTCTCCTTCTGCCTCAGAGTCTTGACAGCCATCCTTGCTCCTGCCTGACACCCCTGACCCTTCAGTCCACACTGTCTTCCTGTCATCAGATCTCTACTCAAATGTCAACCCCCTCCAGAGGCCCTCCCTGACCTCCCAATTTAAAATAGCTCTCCTAATCCTGCCACTTCTCATTGTACTCTCTTTCATTATCTTCCTTGAATTCGTCACAATATAAAGTTAATGATGTGGTGGCTGATTAGTTTGTGTCTCTCTCCTGCTCCAGACTAAATTCTTGGAGCTAGGATTTGTTTTATTTACCCTTCCATTCTGGGCACCAGAAACATCACTTGGCACATGGTAGGCCCTCTGTAAACATTTGTCGAATACATAAATTAGTACTAAAGGCCAGCCACTTTCTAGAAACTGTGACATGCACTAAAGAAAGGGCCTATGAACCCTCTAAAGTAGTATGTAACATTTTGTGGGGACGTGCGCTATTTTCACAGAGATGGTTGGCTGATTTTGTAAGGCTCTCAGAGGAGGTCCTGGCCCCAAAGAAGGGGTCTTGATTGTGCAGGCAGGGACACAAGCTTAAATTCAGTCTCAGAGGCCCACTGGGAGCCACAGGCATGTTTAGCTTGGAGGAGGGGAAGGAAGCCAGGGCCACTGTTCGTAAATCTCTGTGGGCAGCAAAGGAGCTAGGGAAAATGACAGAGCTTTCACACCAACAAGAGAAGGGCCTCCTAACAATCCAAGGTGATCAAGGACATAGGCTGGCTGGTGAGGTGGTGGGGTCCTTGTCACTGGAGTTATGCAAGCTGATGTGTATGCCCCTCTGTCAGAAATTGTTCTGGGATGAGCAGGCCAAGGAAACACACTGTTTTGGGGTGTCAGAGTGGTAGATGGCCTGGGTCAGAGGGGACAGTCTCTAAATTAATGTAGCTGTGGTTCCTTCCAGCTTCCCACAGATTGGAGTGCAATTGACATGCCCCTGACTGTCCCCAGACTGAGGCCACTTGGGTTCCATCCCCATATTTCAAGAAAAAGGAGCAAATCTGGACCTATTCTCTTCCTGCTTGTTGGTTTCCACTTTGCCTGCTTCCATGACCTGGAGAGGGGCTGCCTAGGTCTGAAATGCAGGGACAGGCCTGAGTCCCCTCTTCTGGCCACTGCCCTTTTATAGCAATGAGATTGGCTTGCACAGGCTGCTGGCCAGGCCCGCCGGACTGCTGCAGATGTGCAATCCCCCACGGGCCAGACTGTCTTCCTCCCGGCCTCCCTCTAGCTCCCTCAGGGAGGGAGCTCTTTCTTTCAGGATCACAGCAACCCCTTTCACCTCCTTTGTCTGGATCGTTGGACCACATCCTGTAGCAATATTGGGGTGCCCTTGCTGCTGTCTGCTTTGAGAGAGGCAGCTCTCAGGGAGCCTGGGGAAATTTTCCCCTTGAAGCAGGAAATAGAATCTCGCTACTGAGCTAAGGGTGCCAGTTCCCTCAGAGCACACCTGGAAGCAGGAAATGGTATCTCCAGCATGTTGGGATCTGTAGCAGGGTCAGTCCTGCTGGATGAAGTCTCCCAGGGCTTCTTCCCAGCCCAAGGCAACTGGGAATCTTCCAGGAGCTGGAGAACCAGATTGGACACTTCTCTTTTCAAGCTTGTATGAGAGATTGTTGGCCTGGGTGCGGGGCTGGTGCTTGCTTTCTAATGTAGCTGCTTAGCAGTCATGGGGCCCTGGACACGTGTCTAATACTCTGTTCTCTATCTGAATCTCACGAATGAGATAATATGTACAAAATAAATTCACAGTGCCAGCCACAGAGTAAGGGATCAATAAATCATAGGTGTTATTATTATTATTAGAATTTGAATTAGTATTGTTTAAACCTCACTGGGTTTCTGTAAAAATACGATGACAAGATGTATCTCAAAACAAGGATCAAGGACTTCCCTGGTGGCTCAGTGGTTAAGAGTCCGCCTGCCGATACAGGGGACATGGGTTCGAGCCCTGGTCCGGGAAGATCCCACATGCTGTGGAGCAGCTAGGCCCGTGAGCCACAACTGCTGAAGCCCGCGCACCTGGAGACCGTGCTCTGCAGCAAGAGAGGCCCGCACACCACAGCAAGGAGTGGCCCCCGCTCGCTGCAACTGGAGAGAGCCCGTGCGCAGCAACGAAGACCCAACACAACTAAAAATAAATAAATAGATTAATTAATTAATTAATTAAAAAAAAACAAGGATCAAATGAAGTCATGGGATGAAAAGTGCATTTTGAGATGCAAAATCCTATGCAAATGTGTTAGATAATGGTCACTGATAACAACCCCCCCTTACCCCTGACAAGTCCTTCAAGATAGCCTGTCCTTCCAGGCTAGGCCACAAGAGGGCACCGCCTCCTTCCTGCCTGCGTCACGCCGCCTCCTTGGACACTCCCCCAGGACGCACCTGGTGCAGGACGCCATGTCAGTAAAAGGCGGTGCAGACCGTCACTGCTGGGAGAGCCTGGGCTTCGACCTGGGGATCTGTCACTAGACTTGTCAGGGGGTGCCAATTCCTTCTGCCCACAGGACAGAGGCCCACGGCATGCCTGGCATGTAAGGATGTATTTGAAAGTGTTACTACGTTACAGCTGTGTTCAGAAATGGTCTCAACACTGAAATTCTGGAAGAGGAGCGCAGGATCTCACACCTACGTGTGTGTGAGCGAATCATCCTCACAAGGAAGAGTTCTCTGGTTGTCTCGTTCACTGCCGTGTCCCCAGCACCAGGTGCACACGGGCACCCAGTAAAGGCTGGCAGAGGTAAATAAAGAGGACGCCCCCTTTGCTGGACATTTGCTGTTATTCCTGTGCACCCCTCCACTCCTGGGAATCTCAAACCACAGTGTAGAACCCACCTGTGGGAGTCCGCAGTAATTCCCCAGGGGTGTGAGGGAGAGTTCTAGAAGGACCTCAGTAGCACAAGGCCTGTGAGTTTCAAGGAGGCCCCAGTGTCTGGCCGGGAACTGTTCCAAAGCTGAACAAGAACGGGGTGTGTCATTGGGGCGTGGGGTGCAGTGGACGGCAGGGCGCTAGCCAGAGGAGCTCGCCCTCCGTCCTGCCTCCTCCACTTGTCCCTGTGGCTCCTAAGCGGTCTCAGGCCCTTGTGGGACCTTGGGCTCCTCAGCAGTGCAGGGCAGGTGCGCAGGCCTTGTCTGGGGGCGCAGAGGAGAGGTGTGGGGAGGCCTTGGGCTCTGGGAACCGTCGTGTCAAAGGTTGTTTGTCAGGATGTTGATTTTTTTTCCCCCTCAGAATGTAGCAGAGTTTGGAGGATTGTGCCGAAGGTAGACTAATTGTGTTTAAAATGTCCCCATGTGTTGGGCATGATGCCTATGGTACAGCTAATGCCGAGTTCACTCTGAACCCTGACGCCTGTGTGAAGTGTGATTTCAGACTCTGTCCTGCCTCCTCGACCTGGTCAGTCACACCTTTAGGACTGAAGGGGAGAGGCTGCCGCGTGGCCAGGCCCTGAGCGCTCCTCTGCATGTGCCTTGGTCCCGCCCTAGTGGACCTCACCTCGTGGGACTCTCTCCCTCCCCACCGTCTACAGCAGGTGTTCCCAGACACGGCCTGGCATCTTCCTTGGGCTTCTGACTGTCCTGATGTGGGTCCTGGTTGCTATCTAGCCGGCTTCTGGAAGTGTCTGGCAGTGTGAAGACACCTGAGGGTTGCCTCAACTGAGGCTGTATTATGGGCTGAATTGTGTCCCCCCCCCAAATTCATGATGAAGTCAACCCCCAGTACCTCAGACTGTGACTGTATTTGGAGGTAGGGTCTTTAAAGAGATAATTAATGTTAAATGAGGTCATATGCGTGGGCCTTAATCCAATAGGACTTGTGTCCTTATAAGAAGAGATTAAGACACTGACATGTACAGAGTGAAGACACAGGGAGAACACAGCCATCTACAACACAAAGAGAATGGCCTCAGAAGAAACCAACCCTGGTGACACCTTGATCTTAGACTTCCAGCCTCTAGAACTATGATAAAATAACATTCTATTGTTTAAGCCACTCAGTCTGTGGTACTTTGTTACAGCTGCCCCAGTAAACTAATACAGGCTTATGTTCTCTCCCTGCTGTCACCTCCTTCCCCCTCCCCTCATGTTCCCAGGAAGACACAGGACACAAGCCAAGGGTCAAGCACTTTATTATAGTCACGGAGCACAGGAGGGACTGCTTGGGTCTCACTGAAGGCTTGTTTTACCTTCTCCCCCGGGGGAAGCCATGGGAGATAGCCCCACCTGCCAGGCCAGGCCAAAAGGGAGAGAGGGGGCAAGGGCAGGTGATAAGCATAAACACAGACTTGATTTGACTCAGCTTCACAACTTGTTAGCTGTGTGATCTTAGGCATGTGTCTTAACCTCTCTGTACCTTGGCTGCCTCATCTGTGAAACAGAGTAAGTGATACAACCTACCTCACTGGGTTGTTGTGAGGATTGAATGAGAGTGCCTGTGAAAGTGTTTAGCACAGGGCCCGGTAAGTTGTAAATACTCGTGAGTGGAAGCTATTATTATCATTAGGAGCAAATCAGATTTCTTCATGGTCAGTCCAGCTCCAATATCTGAGGATAAGGGGGAGGGAGATCTCATACTTTATGTCTTCAATGTGGCCTCTTAGAGAGACAGCCTGAGACGTGTGGGAGCCACCTGGTCCCTGGGAGCACGGCAAGCAGACCCCAAAGCGAGGCTCCTGGGGTCACGACATCTCCTGTCTCTACCAACTCCATGAAAAGCACTAGGAAGAGTTTGTGAAAAGTTCTAGTGTTGCACCTGGACCACTTCAGGTCTCTGGGATTCAGTCAGCTAGCATTTTCTCTGTCTATTCAGATTGTCTTCCTTTTATTTTTTATTTTTGCAGTTTTTACTTTTGGCTGAGGAATTGCCACAAGCCACTGAACTTGGAATCAATCCTGGCTCTGCCTTATGCTATGTGAGTGACCGTGGGCTGGTCACTTGACCTCTCTGAACCTCTCCATGCCACTGACCTTCAGGAGCTTTGAGACGAAGGTGATGTGAGTTAAAGTAAACCGTAAGTGATGGTCATTGGTAATGTGATGATGGATGGGGCTTACGTGCTCAGTGGCTCAAAAGTGACTGGGGCAAAAGGAATCTCAGTGTGTGTGTGTGTGTGTGTGTGTGTGTGTGTGTGTGTGTGTGTGTGTGTGGAGAGGCAAGCCTCAGGGTTCCTGAAGCAGGTTGAGGGAGGCGTCACCACAAGAGGGCACTCTGAGCTTTTTTGTCTTCTCTACCTTAATGAAAAATTTAAAAATTTTTCTGTGGCTGCATTACAAATTGAACTAAAACTTAATGTTTTTTTTTTGTTTGTTTGTTTTTTAGTTTAGCTAACCGATTTAGCAAACTTTTAAAATAAATTCATGTACATTTATTCATTTATCAATAATGCTGATTCGATAGTGTGCCCCTATTGCTTGGCATGCAGGGAAGTGGGATGGGGGTGGGGTGGAGGCAGAAAGAAACACATGCTTTATGGTGTCCTGGTTCAACCACTGCTCAGCTGAGTGCCTGGACAAATTTCCCAAGAGCAGGACAGTGGTGAAGTTCCCATTCCAGCCTCACAGGATGTTACGAAATGGACAAAGTGAAAAGAAAAGCAACTTAAAGGTCAAGAACACAGTTCTCAAGCCCTCTTACCTCTAGTGCATGGCCTTCCGCTTGACCTCATGCCGTGCTTGAGCCCAAGCCCTGCAGGGGCAACTCTGGGTGGGAAGGAGGCGCATCCAGCTGTTAAACCATGACCTCAAGAACAGTATTTCCAGGAATCCCCATCTTAGCATCTAAGGGATTCCTGGGAAAACTGGACCGTGAGGACAAGGTGAGAGAGTGGCCTTCAGCACCAAGGCTCTGGCATGTCCCTAAGGACCAGCTGGAGTTTTCTTCTGCATCCAGCCCCATCTGCAGAAGCCAGGGCGGCTGCTGTGTCTCGCGGGATGTGGATGATTGCTCCGGGGGGAGAGTAGTGACTGGAACTTCAATTGCCCTGGAAAGTACCTTCCCTGTAGTCAAAGGCCATGTTGTCAACCAGAAACCATCTGGTAACACCCCACTCCCCCCTTCGACTGCCATGGGTCATGTGTATTCCTTAGTCTCCAGCCAGAGGGAGGGTTTTACTCTAAACCAACTGGGCAGATCCGGTTCCCAGTCTCTGTTTGGCAACTTCTTTGTTGGTGACCCCCAGCAAATCACTTAACCTCAGCCTTCCCCAGCTGTAAAATGGGATGGTATAGGACCTACTGGATAAGGTGAGATAAATACAACTATGGTGGCCAGGGGCAGGGAGGAGAAGAGGAAGGAAATCTACAGGATTAATGGAAAATGCCTTGGTCTGTCTTTGCTAAAAGTGACCCAAGATGTAAGGACAAGACCACATGCAGTGGGTAAGAACATGGATCTGAAGGCAGACAGATTAGGTTACAAGCCCAGATCAACATAATCAGTGTGTGGCCTTGGGCCAGTTGCTTAACTGAGCCTCGGTTTTCTTATCTGGAAAATGGGTCAATAACATTTACCTCCCAAGCTTGTTGGGAGGTTAAATAAAATTGTGCTTAGCCCAGTGATTTTCCTCTGCTGTTTCTTGCTTGTCTGAAACCCCTGAGAGGGGTCAGATATTTGGGAGATGCCTGGACTAACTTAGGCAACACCTCAAAGAGTGAAGAGCCTGACTCAAAGCCCAGGACTTTTGTCTTTAAGGCTGAAAGGGTTTTTAGGAATTTTCCAATTCACAAATGATGAAGGGTTTCAGCTTCGAATCATTAACAGTAGCTCTCCAGAACTTAGTGCTGAGAAGGATTCTGAAACTGTACCTGAATGCTTCAAGAAAGGATGCCTTAGGGTTGGGGGAAGGGATAGATAGGGAGTTTGGGATTGACATGTATACACTTCTGTATTTAAAATGGATAACCAACAAAGACCTACTGTATAACACAGGGAACTCTGCTCAATATTATGTAACAACCTAAATGGGAAAAGAATGTGAAAAAGAATAGATACATGTATGTGTATAACTGAATCACTTTGCTGTACACCTGAAACTATCACAACATTATTAATCAACTATACTCCAATATAAGATAAAAAGTTTTAAAAAATTACAAAAGAAAAGAAAAAAGAAAGGATGGCTCGACTGATTAGCAGTGTCTGTCATGGGCTCAGAAAGCGAAAGCAGAGTCAGGGTGCTGGGTAATGGCCACCACTGAATGCTCCAACACCTCATTTTACAGATGGACAAACTGGGGTGCACAGAAGATTCAGGCCTTGCCCAGAATCATGAAGCAGGTAGTGGCACAGGTAGGACTTGAGTCCAGCAACTTCCTCAGCTGACCATATGGAGAGTGGAAACATTCCCGTCCTTCCTGGTGCCCGCAAGCACCACTACCACTTACCGCTTCCAGGCAACGGCCGCAGAACAACTTCTCCCTTCCCGAGCTACAGTGCTTCATCTCAGACTCCCAACTGACCAGAGATGCAGCACTGCACCTCAGGCTGGGAGACAGGGTGCCACGCTGCTCTGCACCAGGGGCTGATGGCAGGGAGTCCACCCTAGACAGGAGAAGGGGCATTAGAGGGGCCTCAGCTGCACCATCCAGCTATTGCCCCAGAGGCTGCTGTAACTACCACAGATGTGTTTCCCGTCCTCAGCCTGGCATTTGAGCCCTCTGGGACCAAGCCTCAACCTTCCTTTTCTTTTCTTTTTAAACAGTTTTATTGAAATATAATTCACCTATTTAAATTGCACAATGAAGGGGTTTTTAATACATTCACAAAGTGGTGTGGCCATTGCCACAATCAATTTCAGAATGTTTCATCATTCCAAAAGAACCCTCTTACCATTTAGCCCCTCCTACCCACCTCCCATCACCCCTAGCCCCCGGGCAGGTGTGTCTCTACAGAGCTGCTAATCTAGGCATTTCAATAAATGGAGCCATCCAATATAATGTTCTACCTTTTGACCCCATACCCCACATTTATGCTTGGTGCATCCCAGCCAAACGGCACATTCATGGTACTTTATATTTTATACCATCAAACATTTGTCTTAGCTTCCTACCTGGCCTCCTTGCTTCTACTCCCACCGACTTCCGAACCATCCATCCCAGCCATCCTCCTAGAGAGATTTCTCAAAATGCAAATATGCCCATATCTCTCCGAGGCTTAAAATGCTGAAAGCTCTCCTACTGCCCTCTGGCTAAATTCTGAAACCCTCACAAAAGGCTACAAGGTCTGACCCATCTGGCCCAGCTGGCCACTTCCTCTTGGGCCTCTGCCCCCCTTTTTCCATTCCTCCAAGGAGCCCTGTGCGTACCACCTCGGGGCCCCCAGCTACCATGCTGCTCCCTCTTGCTCCCCTGCCCGTCTCCTCCTGGTGGAAGAGGAGACCAAACGGCTACTTCTTCTGGGAAGCCCTCTCTGACTTTCTCAGACATCAGGACACCCTGGTCCACGTCCTCACACATCCTCTGCCCTCTTTCTGCCCTCTTTCTCTTTCTAATCCTTTACCATACTTGTGATGGTAGATGCCTAATGTGCGTTGTCTGAGTGGCTGAATCGTATTCTTCAACCTCATTCTCTCCAGCGTCAGAGCTCTTTGCATCTGGGTCTGACTGGGTTAGATCTCCAGTTCCCTGAGGACAGCACCCACATTTGTTAATGGTGAGGATCCCTGAGCCTTGTGGAGGCCTTTGTACATGATGATGGGTCCCAGGGAATGCCACTTAGTGGATGATTGAATGACCATGTAGATAATTCATTTTCCTCTCAAGACCTGGCTTGGGTGGGAACCTCTGAGTGAGCAGGCTGAGCCTCGCCTCTATTTCTTCTGCCCCACCAAGATCTCAGGGCACCCCCAGAGGACCCTCCTGCATTGCTGATGCCCACTGTGGTGGCCTTGGTGCCGGATGACATATACTTTCAGGGATGTCTGAAGGGTGAAGGGGAACCAGCAGCCTTTTCTCGGGGGTGGGAGAGAGCAGGAAAACACACACACCTCCTTCGAATAATAGTCTCATATGCCTCTGGCAGAAGTCTGAAAGCAGGCCCCGATCTGCAGAGTGTTTTCCTCTGGTCTGCCACTTGGGGCAAGTCAGGCCTGATGGCCTGCTGAGTGGGACAGCCCCTTCCTCAGGTATTCCCACCCAAAGAACTGCCTCCATCTAATATGGAATTCTCATGGAGGAACTCTTTCCAAACTGCGTTTGGCTGGGGAGTGATTCCAACATCAGGATCCAGCTTGGGGGTCCTGAACAGCCCACAGCCTGTCTACTCCACTCTCAGACGGCTCCCACTAGCTCTTGGAGAGGAAACGCTCGCCCTGGCCAACATGGAGATTTCAGTAAGAAGCCAGGGAGGGTCGTCCCGAAAAAGTGATCATTTGCTGCTGTGAAGCAAGCTGATAAGGCCAGCCCCCTGCATTCCTTGGTGCCGGACTGTTTCCAAAGCTCTTTCACCTGACCACCTTTGGCTTCCGAACGCAGCACAGAGGGCGGGCGGTTTTGTGGAGTACATGGCCTGAGCACTAACTTTGTTTCCTGTTTTTTTTAATAAGTTTATTTATTTTATTTTTATTTATTTTTGGCTGCAGTTGGGTCTTCACTGCTGTGTGCGGGCTTTCTCTAGTTGCGGCGAGCGGGGGCTACTCTTCGTTGCAGTGCGCGGGCCTCTCATTGCGGTGGCTTCTCTTGTTGCGGAGCACAGGCTCTAGGCGCACAGGCTTCCGTAGCTGTGGCACGCGGGCTCAGTAGTTGTGGCTCACGGGCTCTAGAGCGCAGGCTCAGTAGTTGTGACGCACAGCCTTAGTTGCTCCGCGGCACGTGGGATCTTCCCGGACCAGGGCTCGAACCCGTGTCCCCTGCGTTGGCAGGCGGATTCTTAACCACTGCGCCACCAGAGAAGCCCCTGAGCACTAACTTTGGAAGACACAGTGACTCAGGCTATGCCCTGTGTTTGCGTCCAGTCCTTCTGTTCCCCAGGGGGAATGAGCCTCAGTTTGGTGCTATCCTGTCTCTGACACTTTTCTGGCTCCTGTTTATCTCCCTCAGGCCCAGGGCCTTGCAAGCTATGTACCAGAGGAAAGAGTAAGAACGCTGTTGCCTTTTTACTGTCTCTATTCTTACCTTTATTATCTCCTAATTATGGACAGTATTTTAGTTTCCAATTTATATTTAGGTGTTAAAAATGACTCATCTTAAATTTTAAAACATTTTGATCGTTGGCAGATATGGCAAAAATTAAAAAGGGGGCATCTGAGTGCCTGCCATTTGAAAAGCTGCCCCATCACATTTAATCTGCAGAACAGCCATACGGTGGTCAGGGGACCCTTATCACCGCCACACGGAGGGCCAGGAAGGGGAGGAGACGGTTCCCGGGTCACAGACTGGCTTGAACCAGGGGAATTGGCGGCTATTTCCAGCACACCCCATTGGGCTGAGAATATTGCCACAAAGATAGCAGCTCTCCTGGGTGTAGAAACAGGAAGTGCATGGGAGGCAGTCCCACGCTCCTGTGGGAAACTCTGACACAGGGACAGAGGTTGAGACCTTTGACCAGGGGAAGGTATTTGCCTCTATATCCTCTATGGCTATAGGCTGTCTAGTTCTGTTCCTTTGTCTCTAGAAAAATCAGAGTGATGCTGATGGTAATAAGAACAGTCATTTCTTGAGTGTTTTAATTGTGCTAATCCCCATGCATCCCCAAGGCTCCATGGGAAGGGGATTTTCCAAGGGCATGGAGCTAGGAGCCCAGCTGGGATTCCTATCAGAACAGCTGCCTCAGGACCGTAATTTTTAACCTCCATGCTCCATGTCTCATCCCCTGACCAATTTACCAATCCATCAGGGTTGGGGACAGGGTCTAACCATTTCACCTGTCTGTTCAGCAAACCAAATGCATCTTCTACGTGCCGAGGGGAGACAGGCCTGAATCTGATGTGGTCCTTACCCTGGAGGAGCTCAGTCAGTGGAAGGAAATTGCCCTTGGCAAGTTGAATAGGGGACAGACCCAAGTGGCATAGGAGAGAGCCCAGAAAGGGCTGCTGAGGGCTTAGGTTCCTCCTCCCTGGGGGAACTGGGAGGGCTTCCTGGAGGAGGAAGTTGTGCAGCTGGGCTGGGAGGAGGGCGGAGGTGCGGGAAAGGTGTCCTTCTGCTGGCTCTCTGGCCCCAGGAACTCTTCCCTTGAGTCTTGCATACTTGCTGGGAGGCAGACAGAGCTGGCCCTGACCCCTTTTCTCCTTCAGATGATGTCTCACTGAGAAGGGGGTCCATAGCTCTCCTGTTCCACTTACCCCACGAGAGGCTCCTTCTTGCTCTGGGTCCCCAGTCAGGAGATGGGTCCCACTTGGGAGACCCAAGTGGTGTGATCCCTTCTCACAAGCGCTTCTCTCTGTCGCCCTGTTTCCCCTTCTGTCAAAGGAGGCAGTTGAGCAGGTGGCCTCACAATCTTACCTGGCAGAATCTTACCTGGTGCTGCCTGTCCACAGCCAGGGGTGCTGCTCCCGGATGATGGGCTGGTTTTTCCTCCCTGTTCCCCACTGTCTTCAGGAAATGTCGCTTGGCCTGAGGGGGAACCTCTGTCTTCTGTCTGGAAGCTCTCGGGAGGCTGGGAAGGAGAAAACAAACAGTGGCTGTCTGGATTTTCTCGCCAGGCCTGAGCCAGGAGACCTTCCTGGCTCCTTCCCTTATATGGCCAGGCCACTCTGGGCTGGGAGTCTGCCACTGCGTTTCCCCACCATCCACTGTCACTGAGGGCTGGGGGCCACCGCTGGTCACCTGGGACTCTGGTGCTGCAGAGGCTTGGGCAGGGCTGAAGGTGGAGGGTGGTGGGCTGCTTGGGGTGAAGCAGGTGGGGAGGATTTCTATTGGGATAAGGGGGTAGGGGGATAGGGGAAAGGGATCCATCTGGTCTTGACGTAACCCCCAACTCACAAGTGACCCTGGCCAAGCCCTTTCCCTCTCCAGGCCCCTGTTTCTCCCTGTGTCAATTAAGGGTAGGGAAAACACAAATTAATCCTCACAGTCAGCCCCATGAGGTGGGAGCTTTTGCATTCCCATTTTACAGATGGGAAAACAGGCTTCAAGAGGCTAATTGGACCACAGCTATCCAGCTAAAAAGGGAGCAAGGCAGGATTTGAACTTGGAGCTGTCTGACTTCAGGGTCTGTGTTCTGAATGGGCTGATTGCTAAGGCTCCTCTTGGTAATAATATTCAATAACTCACATATACCATATGGAAAAGGGATTCTGCTGGAGGTGCTCCCCTGGAAGACCAGGGGGCCCCAGTGCCCAATGACCCAGCCCAAAGGTGACTGTTCTGTTAAGCAATGAGGGCAGATGCTGTAAGTCATTCCGTTCGGTGTCCCCAGAACCCCACATAGAGCCTGGTGCAGACTCAGGGCTCAGGAAAGGGGAGCTGTGGGATCACTGAATGAATGAACCTCAGTAGTCACATCTGTACTATGGGGACAATCTCCTAACTCCAGGCACATTCAGAGGATTAAACAGAACAATGGATGAGAAAGCACAGAGATGCCACCTTTACGATGATGGTGTTGTCTTTCTGTTCACAAATTCCTTCTTCCTTTTAAAGTGCCCACCTGTGTCTCAGCCCCAGGCCGTTGCCTCCTAAGCTGACCAGTTCCCGCTCAGCCCAGCTGTGGGACCGAGTGTTGGGGGGTAGATCTGCTCGGGGCCTGGGCTCTGGGCTCTGGCAGCAGTGACCGTGGGAGAGGCTGCCGGAGGGGAGGGAGGGAGGGAAGGTGGGGCTGGTTTGCTGGGAACAGCTCAGAAGTGAGCCTTGCATAAGCACGCACATCCTGTGTGCTCTTGAGCTAGCCCTGGAACCTCCCTCAGCCCATCCATCATCATGGCATTCTCTCGGACCCCAGCCCCCTTCCTGGGGCCCAGGGGCGGGGGGAGGGGGCTGAGGAGGGCCTGTCAGCGTGGCGGCCGAGAGACCGCAGCTGGCAGCTCTGCAGGCCTGCTCAGTGTTGGAGCCCGACAGCGCGGGGGGAGGTGGCGCCTGCTGCCCTCCTAATGCAATTTGTTTGGACCCAGTCTCCGAGGCTCATTTGCTAGTGAATGAGGGCCAGGTGTATGCACTGTGCCGGGGCGCACGTTTGCACACACGTGTGGGGTGTGCAGAGGTTAACAGGTGTGCTGTGTTATATAAGCCAGCCTGGGCTGCGCTCGCTGTCTTTGGCGTGTCAGCTCCTTGTCCGAGTTCTGCCTCTGCTCACTTCCAAATCTTCCTCCTCTTTTTCCATCCTCTGGAGATCTGGTGCCAGAATCCCCCTCTGCCCTTGACTGTCTGTATGACTGAGTGGAGCTCCTTCACTTCCCTGGGCCTCAGTTTCTCCACCTGTCTTATGGAGCTGGTCCCTCACCCTGCCTGCTCCACGAACAGCTGGTAAGTGTGGGAAGAATATGATGGACGGTAAAAACAACTGCTGATGGTTTCTAGAGCTTCACCGTATTCCAAGCACTGTGCGTCCGAGCACACGCCTGACGCTCTCAAAGCCCCGAGGGCTGGTTCTGTTATCAGAGACTGACACAACCCCAGGTCTCCCTGCTTCTAGAATCCGACCCCATTTACTCCTTTCCAGGGAAGATTACCATCATCCTCCACAGCTCCCCCAAGTCCTTTGTTCTCGGTAGCACACAGGCTTTGCGTTGCTGGTTTGTAGGGAGCAGGGCGTGAGGTGGATTCTTGGCTCCTGGTGGGTTTTCCCTTCTTTGGTTCCATTTCTTTTCACCTACGACCCCCGACGCAACAGCCCTGACTTGCCGGCACCCTGTCAATCAGCAGGGTCTTCCTTTAACCCTTCCCGTTCTGAGGCCTGGTTTCTTGGTCATTCTGAGGGCTGGGATGGGGAGTTTATCGCTGGCGGGGTGGGGAGGGTGGGGTGTCGGTGCCCATGAGTGGAGGTGGGGTGGCACTCACAGGTCTGTGTCCAGGGGCCCTGCCGCCTGCCCTCCTCGGGTCTTCAGGAGGCCCCTGTCTGGGGTGTTTGCTCCTTCAGCGTCAGGGTTGCAGGGGTGGCCCCCCACCAGCCAGTGCCCTTGCCTGAAAGGAACAAGGACACCCCTTATCAGAGGACGCTGGGGTGCTCTTTGGCCAGAGCCCTGGCCTTTGTTGGTCCTGACTGGGCTGCCGGGCTCCGAGGGCTTGAGGATGAGCCTGGGCTGTTGCTGGGTCCTTAGAAACCTCAGACTGAGCCTGCTGAGATTCTCCAGGCCTCAGAGCGTCTGTCCTTCAGCCTCCAGGCCGCCATTATCTCCGCTATGCTTACCTGGCTTTCAGAGAGGGTCTTCTGAGGAGCTCTAAGCTCCAAGAGCAAGAGGGGTCACCTTCCCTTTCCAGCGCATCAAGACTCCATCAGCAAAAGAATGGGTCTGGAAGGAAATTTCCCAGAGGCCCCGCTGACCGTTGGCCCCCACCTCTAGCCTCACACATGGAAAAGGAGCCATTTAGGGGTGGGTGGAAATCTGGGGTTCACACAGTGGCCAAGACTGAAGGGACAGCCCTGGGGCCACCTGTGACCACTTCCAGCTGCACAAGGCTTTCAGCCTACAAAATGCTCCCTCCCATAACTTAAGGAACACTCAAAACCACTGCCAGAGATAGGAATGACTTCCTTGCTTACTGAGGTTCAAAGAGGCTCTGCAACGTACCCAGGTCAACCCCTGCTGAGTATCAGAGGCCAGCTTGAACCCTGGGCTGCTCACGCTCAACCTAGCTGTCTCCTGAGCTTGGGCAGCAGTCGGCTGGATGACCACAAAACAGAGCTCACGTCGTCACAGACATCACAAAAACCCCTGTTCCCTCTCCTGGCCTTGCTCATTTCCAAGAAATACGAGGGGCTGGGAATAGGCCACATCTGGGAACCAGATGGCACTACCGTGGGAGATGGCTGAGGTCGGGGCCCCATGCAAGCACACCCACCCACACCTACGTCGGTTTTTTCTGGAGGGGCTTCTTTGCCCACAGCTCCCCTTCCTCAGCTCTCTCACCCTTGTGCATGTCCTATAGCTTGTGTTCTCCTTGAGCTCCAGGGCCCTAGGGTTTCCAGCATATGTTTGGGAAGAACTGAGAAGACACTGGCCCTGGAGTCCAGCAGACATGTGTTTGAATCTCCCCCCTTGCACTTTCTAGCTGTGTGATCTTGAGCTGGTGGCTTCACCTCTCTGAACCTTGGCTTGTTTGTGAAGGTCAAATGAGGTAGATGTCAAGTGCAAGCACAGTTGCCGCACATTGTAAGTCCACAATAAGTGGCTGCAGCTTCCATTATGAGCACAGGGCTGGGCCCACAGCAAGGCACAGGCATGGGAGCACGAGAAGCAGGAAGGATGAGGGCAAAGGTCCAAAGAGGCATCTAGAGAAGATGTGGAAGCTGGGATGGGAGCTGCCGTGTGGGGCCCCTTTCCATGCCCCCTCCGTTGTGCGGCTCCTCTGGGTCTCCATTCCCAGAGCGCCCTCCCACCCCCTTGACAGCCCAGCTGAGTTCACCAGCCTCACACGCTCCCCACTTCCTCCCCAGGGAAGGTCGTTGCTGGGGACTTTTGAGCAAGCCCTGGGAACACAGTCTGAGGCTGACACAAGATGATGCAGGAGGAAGGGAAGAGAGGGAAAGAAAATGGGCCTAGACCCCGGCAGCGACCTACAGTTCCTACAATTCCAAGCCCAGCCTCGTGTAGCTCGGTATCTGGGAGGGTGGGGGGTAGAGACCAGGATCCCCAAGACTCCCCATCACCCTGACCTTCCAGTGTGAACAGACTGGGAGAACAGTGACAGTGGTAACAGCTACCAGCTACCCAGCTTACACTGGGACATGCTGTAATCATAACAATGGCCAATACGTGTTACAGCTAACACGCTGGGTGCCTCCTATGTGCTCCACACTTGCTAAGTGCTTTATTTTACACAGGTTTTCTTATTTTATCCTCACAATCACTTGTGAGTTAGGTACCACTCTTATCCCTGTTTTGCAGATGAGGAAACTGAGGCTCTCAGGAGTCACAGCAGTCCCTCAAGGTCACTGAGTTGGTACATGTCGGGATCAGGGTTGGCTCCGGGCAGCCCAGCATGCATTTTTCAGGCTCCCCTGTAAGACCAGACTATTTATGGCACTCTTTTTACAGAGCGACAGCCGGAGTCAGCACCTCATGACATTCTGTCAAGTGTGTATTATGGAAAGCGTCCTTATGGAAAGGGAGCTGTGACTAGGGAGAGCATTTTCAGTGTAAGTGGAGGCTGTGTGGGCCCTGGCAATGGGCGTCCCCAGAAACAAGGGACTTCTCACAGCATTTCTCCCTTGTATGCTGTCTGTTTGAAGAAAACATCATGATAAAGGAGTTAGTTTTCCCTTCTGTCCTGTCCACTTTGCAAAGAACTGAGACCCCCCCCCCCCAGGGTTCCAGTTTGCTGGGCTGGGTGATGCTTTCTGGGTAATGCAAATGTTGGTTTCTTCTGGAAGGTGTTGGATGGGAAGAGCAGCAGGTTAGGTACCAGGTCTCCTGTAGGCATGCTGTGTGATTGTAGACAAGTGCCTTCCCCTCTCTGGGCCTCACCATAATGTGATGGAGAGAAGACTGGACTCCACGGTGTCCAGAGTCCTCCTGGGGTCAGATAAAGGGGGATGGTTTGACTCCATCCCATCCGCCTGCATGAAGGAATGCATAGATCTCCATGGAGTGAAAGGCACCGGGCATCAAGGGTTAAGGCTGGAGCTCCCCTGCTGCCTCTCACTCCCCTTGTTCCCATCTCACCCTCACTGCCCAGCCCAAGGCAGGCCCCAGGGACCCGGACCTTGGGATTTTCTGCAGCAGGACATGAAGTCTCAGAGCATTAGTGCTGAAGGCACCCTAGTTGCGTTCCCATTGTTCAGATGAGGAAACTGAGACGTGGAGAGGAGAGGCAACAAGCTCAAAGTGATGCAGCCAGTCAGAGGCCCAGCTGGGACTGACCCCTTCCACTCACGGAAGGATCCTAATCGGTCAGATCTTAACAAAGGTCCCTGGGAGGAAGGCGGGAGAGAGAAGGGCCTTTGAGTTCCTTTGGCTTGAAGATGGAATAATCATGACTTCCTTTTCTAAATATCTTTTGGCCCTTCCTAGAACCAGATGGCGGATGTTTGGAATTTATGTTGTAAATAGTGTTTAAGAAAAGAGTGTGTGTGTGGGGGGGTGCAGATATGTTACTTTTCCAACCACCAAAAACAAGATCTGAGGGAGGGAAGTGGGGGAGGGGAGCTGACTGGGAGGAGATTTGGGGCGAAGGGAGAAGTGAGGGGGGAGAAAGAGGGGAGGAGAGGGAGAGAAAAAAGGAAGGGGGATTGATGGAGTGATAGTGAGAGCAAGACAGAGACAGAGAGATGAGGAGGGAGGGAAGAGACAGCAATGGGCGAAGAGGGAGGAAGACAGAGGGAAGGTGGGTGAGGGAGATGGGGAGGGGGCTCCTCGGGTGCGGGCTCAGACGGGCTCCATCTTGAGCTCAGGAGCAAACCCTTGAGTTTTCTAAAAATAGCTCAGCCTTTCCCCCAGTGGGGCTGGCAGCAGGGACCGAGAGAGGCACGCTTGCCCTTTTATGGTAAGAAAAATCCAGATCCTCCAGGGGAGCTGGGCTGGAGCCTGTAGTTCTGGATGAAGTCCGGCCCTGGGGTCTGGGGTGGGACAGGGCTGGATGGAGGCTGTGACTTGGTGGGGTTTCCTGGCCTAGGTAGACCCACCCTCTGTGCAGAAAGGGCTGAGGTTGCCACACTGGAAAACCCTGGGGTCCTGGGGTGCAAGGGCTCCTAGAGACATCTGGTCCACTCCATCTCCCTGTTTGATAGAAGAAACTGAGTCCCAGAGAGGGGCAGAGATTGTGGGCTCCCCATGTAGGGGTTTGAAATGTCAAGGTAAGTCAGTCTGTAGGTTCATATGAAGATGGCTTATATGCCCATTGTTCTGGAGGATAGTGTGGCCAGTGTGGTCTGAGTGTCAGGAGACCTAAGGCCCACTCGGAGTTTACATGTGACTTGCTGTGTGACCTTGAGCAATCTGCGGAACGTCTCTGGTCTCAGATCCCTCACTGGAGTGATCATAAGGGCCTTCCCAGCTTTTTGCCTCTCTGGGAATTCCAAGGCTGGAAAGCAAAGTTGGGGCATAGAGGATGCTGCTCCCAGGCAGAGGGGAATCTGCAGGCTGCTGTTTCTTCCTGTGCCTGGCCTACTTCCTGTTCTGAAGCAAAAGCTAAGATGGACTGAGAAAGAGAGAGGAGGAGACTGAGGCAGATTATGGATGAAAGCTCTGACTGTCCAAGCTGGTTGGGTCCAGCCCCTCACTGGGCACACTGAGGCCAGAGAGGACCTCATCTCAGGTCATGTTAAGGTCATGTGGTGAGTTGGGGCAGAGCCAGGAAAAGAACCAAGGGCTTCCCCTCCCAGCCTTGGGCTCTTTCCTCTGTAGGAGGCCTCCCATCTGCAGCAGCTGACAACTTTGGAGACCATGTCTGGCCAGGAAAAGCACCTTCCTGGGCAGAGCTGCCAGAACTGAAGATATGCCATCATCCTCTGACTACCTCTTAGAGACAGTTATGTCCTGGCAGGGTACCTGCCTCTTCTCTGTCTCGCTCCCTTGGCTGTAAGGACCATACCACAGTCTCCATCTCTGGCTAGAAGGCAGGGAAGAGGCAAAGAAGGATGCACAGGACTGGGTGGCCACTCCGGCAGTCTGATCTTGGGCAAGTCTCTCCCCATCATTGGCCTCAGGTCCTGCATCTATAACACGAGGAGGTGGCTTTGATGAGCTTAAAGGTCACTTTCAGCTCTAACAGGACTTGGTTGTTATGAGTTTCAACACCAGGAGTGTTTATTAAACATCTACCAGGATCACCAGGGTGAACGAGATGGATTTAGTAGTACTCTGTGGCTTTACAGTCCATTAAGGCCGGGACCTAGTGCCCAAGGTTCTTGGAAGCTCCAATCCTGATATCCACTGTCTATTCTGGGAAACTTGGCTGACTCTCTGACCCCAGCTTGAGCCCAGAGCTAATGTAACTCTAGTCTTGGGTGTCCAGGAATGCCTGCTGGTCTAATCGATGATCATGCCCACCGCCCACCACCCTGCCCAGGTTTCGTTATCCCCTTGACTTTGCCCTCCCCTCCACCCTCTCCCATGTGGTGTCCACCTCCCCAGGCCCATCTGGGTCCCTTCCCTATCTTCCCAGCACCCCCATCTCTCCACACTGGTCTTCCTGTGATTCTGCCCAATGAGGACACTTGCTTTGGTCTTCCAGCTTCCTGTGACCGCCTCTCCCACCGCTGGGTGAAAGGAGGAACAGGAAAGAAAGGGGGACAAAAATAAAGCATGTTGTTCTAAACTGGAATCTTCCCTGTGACCCTCCTGGAATTTCCATGCAGACTCTGTGGGGCGTGTGAACAGGGTTTCCCGGGACGCTGGCCTCCTCTGCCTCATTCTTGCTGGGTGGAATATTCCCCCAGGGACCTGGTCTCACAACCAGGCTCCAGGTGTCTCTGGTCAGGCCTGGTGCTCCCTGGGAAGGGCAGAATGCAGCAGTGGGGTGGAAGGAAGTGGGAGGGAGGGAGGTCCCTAAAGGCCCCTGTGTGAAATCAGGGCAGAACTGATGTCATGCCTAGCTGGGAATCTGACATCCAGGCAGCCAGGGGGCTCAGCCCTGTGAGATTGTCCCAGGGCATCTAAGCTGTGATGTGAAGTCCCAGGCTGGTGGTGGGAAAGGCCATGAGGCCCAACCTCCTCTAATGCTGAACTTCTCTCTAGAGTGTCCCTGCTAAACTTGCATACCTCTGGCGATGGGAAGCTCACTGCTTCCCAATCACCTAGTCTCTCTTTGGACAGGCTATCGAAGTCTCCTTCCGAATATCCTGCTGACCCTTACCTCTCTGGGGCTGCATGCCCTGTCCTTTTGGGCTACAAAGAACAAGTTCCTGATCCCCAGAAAGCTCTTCAAATCTTAAAGATGATGGCTGCAGCCCTCAGTCTTCCTACCCCTCCTAATCTCACCCCAAGGTCTCCTGTCCCATTATTTGACATCTCAGAGTCAACAACGCCCAAATTCCCAATTCTCTCTCCTGCACTGAGGCTCTTGGCCTGATGGTGTTTTGGGGGAGGGTACAGATCTCCCTCCCAGAGGCAGATGTCAAGGAGCACTTCTTCCATCTTCTGGGGCTTTGGTTTCTGGCGATCAAAGCCATTCCGCAACCAGGCTGTCGCCACTTTGCCAGCCTCAAACCTTACAGGGCTTCTCGACCCACTCTCGGGTCAAACAGCCAAGTGGGCTTGTTTGCTGTTCTCCTGAAAATGTCTTTCCTCCTCCCTACCTTTGTACACAGAACTCTCCACCTGGAATGCCTTTTCCTCTGTTCTCGGTCTATCCAAAGTGTGCCCCTGCTACTCTGACCACCCCTACCCCAGGTTTTCCTTCCCTGAGAGTCTGGGCATCCACTGTCACACGTGGGATAACCAGAGCTGTCCTCCTTCCATCCCAAATCATGGAGCGTCTCGGCCTGAAGGGCCCAAAGGGACTGATGAACTTACTTCTGTGTTGGCTATAGAGCCAGGGCTAGAGTCTTAGCCTGTTTCTTTCCCTTTCTTCCCATCTTGTTCAGCTTATCTCGTCAGATGCCTTCAGACTCAGGGGTTGTTGGGTCACATGTCTGAGGTCCAGCAGGCTCCAGGCAGACTGACCAGTGGCCTCTGAGCCCAGCAGCCCAGGCAGGGTGGTGTTGTGACCACTATGGATGGCCTCCCTAGGCGGCAGCCTCCCTCTGAACACTTCACCCCATCCCTATTTCTCTGAAGGAGGAGGAGGGTATGGGGCAGAAGCTAGTGGCAGCTGAGCAGTGTCCCTGTTAAGTTTGCAGGGTCCAGTGTGTTTTCCATCTCCCTTGGTGCATGGCTTGGGTCACAGGAGGACCTTAGAGGAGGTGACCTATGCTTGTGGCTGGTATGGGCTCTCGGGAATGTGCAAGAGTGAGGCTGCTTCTTACAGAAATGCACTAGCTGACTACCCCTTCCTCAAATAACTGATGAACTGTGACAGTCAAGGGCAGCCCAGGACTGAACAGGCCCCCAGGGGTACTCAGCCCACAGTAAGGTGTGCTCACTGGTGAGAACTGTCTGCATTTTTGCCCCTGAGCAGGCGTGGGGATGGGAGTGTGTGTGGGGGCTCTGTTTATATCTTACCGTAACAACGCCTAATCTAGAAGGAGGCATCATGCTTCAAATGGCCCCCTTCCTAAATGCCAAGAGTTTTCCTATTAGATGGGTAGAACCAGAAGTAGCTTTTTCTCACAGACTCAGGGGGACAGTGCTAGAGTATATGTGCATGGGTTCTGGAGTCAGCCAGACCTGGGTTTGAGCCACAGCTGAGCCTCTTACAAGCTGTGTGACTTTGGGCAAATGACTAAACCTCTCTGAGCCTCTGAGTTCCCAGAGGGATAATGTTATTTACCTCAGAGAGTGCTGGATGGAGGGTTGGCCGCTTGGGAAGACTTGATATATGGCGATTGTTATTTCTGAAGGAACAAGGGCAGCTTATCCCCCTACGTGGAAGGTAGAGTTGGGGTCCAGTACGGCACCTCCTCCCCCAAAAGAAACTGCCTTTTGTCATCACATTTTGGCAGTTATTTTTTATTGAGTATTTACTATGTGTCAGTCACTGTTCTAAGGACTTCATGAGTTTTAACTCATTTAATCCAGACAATTCAATAACCTAATGAGGCAGGTACTCTTACCATGCCCAAGGTCACACAGCTGTGATTAGGCAGAACTGGGATTCAAACCCAGTCAGCCTGACTCCCCTCTGGCACCTTTAACAGCCAGCCTGCTGCATCTTAGCCCCACGCTAGGAGTGCTCTGACCCGCCTGCTCCCCTCATCACCTGCGTGCTAGGATTCATGCAGCCCACACTGGAAAGGCCCCTGGCTCCAGAGTCAGCCTCTGTTTTCTCATCCAAACGAAAAGGGGCCTGATGAGTGGGTGATCCATGGGCCACGAGAGTGGGTGACTCATGCTGTGCATTTCTGGTTTGAATTGGAGAAAAGGTTTCTGGTGGTGAAGCACTGTCACCAACAAGCCTCTTTTGCAAGAGGGGAGGGGGCCGGCCTCTGCGGGCTCTCGCCATGTGTGGTGAAGCCCCATGGGGCCAGGGCTGTCTAGACAGGCCTTTAGGAGGTGGCAGACGCTGTGGGCTCTTTCCTCCGAATTCCTGCAGACCATCACAGGCAACCTCTGATTGGCCCGTGGCCACTGCATACTGCTGGACTGGGGGAGGGCCACGTAGGCTGTGCCCATCCCCACCCCAGGGCCTGCAGGCTACCCTGCAACTTGGTGCATGTAGGGCAAATTTCTAGATACCCGTGTGGACAGTAGTGTTGCAGCATTTCTGTTTCTTCCTTATGTTCTTAATTATACAAATTCAATAAGAACAGAATAAAATGTGTAACATATATACTTTAAGAATTCAGATAATTTCAAGTGTTGTCAAGGAGGGGAATGCTCACGTACTGCTGGTGGAAGTTGTGACATGGTTTGGCCACTTTGGAAAATAATCTGCTTTCCTGTGAAGTTGACAGGTGTGCACGCCAGAACCTAGCAGTCCCTCTCTAGCTATGAACCCCAGAGAAACTCTGGCTCATGTGCCCCAAGAGAGATGGACAAAAAAGGTCATAATAACCATAATTGGAAAAAATCTTTATCACAGTTCTTTGCACGACCCCATGGCCCTGAGCCCCAGGGACTGTTTAGTTGGGAAATCACTGTTGAGGCAGGGCCCAGGCATAGCCTGGCGATGAGGACCTCAGAGGCCACCTCCCCTCACTCTCAAGGCTCACACAGGGAATCCGACACAGCCCCGAGGGCCAGTGGCGGCACCAGGCCTGGAACTTGTATTTCTCGGGGCTGTATGTGTCAGCTCTTCCCTGGAACAAGCCAGCCTGGGAAAGGGCTGACTTCGCCCCAAGAGCTGCCATGTGGATCCTAGGGACCAGTGACAAGCAAACTCCTTTCTGTCCTGGGGCAGTGGTGGGGCTCAAGGAAGAGCAATAGCCTTGGAACTAGAAGACTCGGGTTCAAGCTCTGGTGTGGTCACCCGCTTAGCCTTGGTCTCCTCTACGAAGTGGGATCCCTCGTCACTGTGCTCAGAGGTGCCCTGGTGGGCAGGCTACAAGCATGCATTTTGCAGACTGGGTTCAAATCCCCTCTGCCACTTCCTAGCCGTGTGACCTTGGGTAAGCTCCAGTGGTTTCTTTCCCTATAAATTAGGATGATGGAATGATGCTGATTCCTTCCTCAGGGTAATCCTGGGAGGATTAAATGATAATGCAAGAGATTCAGCCCAGTACCTGGCAGGGGGGAAATCCCCCATACAAATTCATGAGGTACTTTGGAAGGTCCCTAGGAGTTATGGGGTGTGGTGTCCAAGGAGCAAGGCAGGAGGTAGGAGACCCCTGGGGACAGAGGAGCTGGGGCGGCCGGCACACATACGGTGCCCAGGTTTAATAGTTCACGAGCTGTGTGACCTTATGCAAGCTACTTAACCTCTCTGTGCCTCAGTTTCCTCATCCGTACAATGGGGATAATAGTTGTACCTACCTCACAGGGTTGTTCTGAAGATTAAGTGAATTAATTTGTGTAAAGGTCTTAGGCCTGGACTGTCATAATCACAGTGTAATTCTCCTATCCGCACCACCTTACAGAGGCCTGGACTGGGCAGAGACTTGTTCTGTTACAGCTCTGTCATCAGCTCTCCAGGTGACCTAGAACAGTGTTCTCTTTTTGTGGGTTCAGTTACCTCAGCTGTGTTTGTGAGGGTACCAGGCTGCTTGACAGCCCAGCATTCTCAAAACTCCATGTGCTCGGGATTCCCTGGAGAGCTTGTAATGTAGCTTCCTGGGCCCCACTCTGGATTCCCTGTCAGTTGATGAGTGTGCAGTGCTTCAGACACCGCACTTTGAGACACGTTGCCCATAAAATGCCCTATAAATGCAGGAAAGGAGACGTCATCTAGCCCATTAAGCATCTCAAGCTGACCCCTCTTCTGTGCCCCTTAACCTCTGACCTCTGAACTCACCTGTCCTGCCTCTTTCCAGACCCTGTTCTCTCTTAAGCAACTCAGGGTGCTCCCTGGCCGGGTCTCATTCCCACTTCCCTCTAAACACAGCTAAGGTCATCTTGCCTCACAAGAGGAGTAGGGTCTAATTGTAATGAAGATCAGCCCCGTTTATCCTGCTCTTTGGTACCTATGTCCCTCACTTCTTTTTCCCCCTTTTTTTAAAATAATTTTTATTTTTTTTTAATTTTTATTTATTATTTATGGCTGTGTTGGGTCTTCGTTTCTGTGCGAGGGCTTTCTCTAGTTGTGGCAAGCGGCGGCCACCCCTCATCGCGGTGCGCGGGCCCCTCACTATCGCGGCCCCTCCTGTTGCGGAGCACAGGCTCCAGATGCGCAGGCTCAGTAATTGCGGCTCACAGGCCCAGCCGCTCTGCGGCATGTGGGATCTTCCCAGCCCAGGGCACGAACCCGTGTCCCTTGCATTGGCAGGCAGATTCTCAACCACTGTGCCACCAGGGAAGCCCAATATGTCCCTCACTTCTTATGACAGCCAAGTGAGGTCGGAACCAAGACCATACCTATTCTATAGAGGAGGAAGCTGAGGCCCAGAGATGGCAAGTGACTTGCCCAGGGTCACTTGTTCTGTAAGTAAAAAAGCCAGAATTGGACCCAGGCAATTGGATTGGGTTCCAGAGTCTGCTTTTGGACTCTTATGGCCTCAGGTCTTGCATAACCAAAAGTGGGGAAGTGAGGGTGCTGGACAGGCTGGTGCTGGAGGACTGTGTCCATTCTGGGCCCCAGATGTGGCCAGAGCATATGCAGAAGAGCCACGTTGCCTGCACGTCTTCCGGCTGTGACCCAGGCCTCTGCTCTACCCAGCCCTGCCTCCCATGTTCCCCACTGCAAGTCCCCTGCCTTCCTCTGAGTCCCCTGGCCCCACTACTTCACACCCCTGACACTCTCTGCTGTCTTTTCTGTCCCCGTGTCTCCAAGGTCTTGAGCCCCTAGTACACTGAATTTAGAGACCAGTCCCAGCCCCAGCAGAGGCTGCCTTGGGGCCAGGCTCATCCTGAGGTCTCAGGGCTGTGAGCTGACCCTTCCCTTGGCCAAGCCTGCAGTCAGACACTACAGCTCCTTTCTATCACCCGAGGCTCAACCTCCAAAAGCTCCCCCGGCACTGGGTCTGCTTGGCCCCTAAGCCTGTTGTCAAACGGCAGACTCAGCTCAGGGCCTCCTGGGGAAATTTCCCAACATCAGCTGCCCTCTAGGCTCAGACGGGGCTCAGAAGCCGCAGCCTGCATGGAGACCATGTTGTCTGATGGCCTCACAGTACAGAGGGGAAACTGCAGCCCAGAGAGGGTAGGGCATCCGCCCAAGGCCACAGGGCCAGGCAGTGAGAGGCAGAACTGAGGCCGGAGCCTGCGCCCCCAGCCCCCAGCCAGCGTGCCCTTTCCACGGCTGCGTCCCAGCCCCGGCCTCCCTGCCTCTCTGCCTGTCTGCTGGAACCTGAGCTGACATCGCTTCTCCAACAGCTTTGCTTCTTGAAACCATTATTTGAAAACAGTTTTCCTTGCCAGGAGCCCCAGGCTCTTAGAGCTGAGAAATCAAACCTCATAGACAAGGAATAAGCACTGTCTACAGCGAAGCCAGCAAGACGGGCCCAGACGCGGGTGACGCTCAGGCGGCGGGACAGTGACGCTGTCCCCTCCCGCTGCTGCCACCCCCCATTTAACCACAGCCACAAGGAGTCCTCAAAGCCAACAGGACCACAGATCCTGCACATCGGTCAGGGCAGCATGGGCGCTTAGAGATCATCCGATTCAGCCCCTGCACAGATGAGGAAACTGAGGCCCAGAGTGGGTTAGCAGGAGAGCAAGGACCAGCCCCTGGACACAGCATCCCCCCAGGGAGGATACCACAGAGACCCCCCCCCACCACCTCTGACCGCGCCATTGACTCGCAGACCCCTGTTTGCCATTGGTTCTTACCTCTCCTGGGGTCTGGTCCAAGTGTGGCTCCTTGTGGCCTGGAGACGTGGGCCAGCCCGTTTCGGGGACGGTTTCTCAACTAACTTAACTGGGCCTCTGGCACCCCTCACTGCCACTGCCACTGCCACAGGGGCACTTTTAAACAGTTGGCACTGGGCCCCCCTCCCCTTAGCCCCTTGCCCGCTGCTCCCTGGCTGCAAAGGCCCCTCTGCCTTTTACCTTATATGAGCTGAAGAGGCGAGCCTGGTGTTGGGGCGAGGCGGGTGCTGAGTCCTCTGAGGGCCCCCATTGGCCCAGGCGCCTGCCACGTGACCGCCTCGCCTTGACCTGCCCCTGGTGCCGACTGTTGCTTTTACCCCCTAAGGAAGGAGTGGTTGACAATTTTCATATTTCTTCTAAATTTGGAGATTTCAGACAATGCTGGGAGGCTTGGCTCCAGCTGCCAGAGGCCCATGTGGAAGTCATTAAGCTGAAGAAGGGGGGCCGGGGGAGAGCGGGAGGCAGGGAGAGGAGGAGGAGGAAGGGGGTAGGGGCTGGAGTTCTGAGGGTTGCCAGTTGTCAGCCTGGGAACACGAGCAAACTCCCTGGGAGCAAGCTGTGTGTGAGAATTTCCTCCCTCTTCCCTGGCCCCTGTGTCCCAGGACAGGAGTGGGAGTTCTGAGATTTTTTTCTGGGAACCCCCAGCGGGGAAGACGCCAGTCCTGGCTCCTGGGGTCCAGAAGGTGGTGGGAATGGCAGGGGATGGGGGACCATGAGGAAGTAAATCCTCTCTCCAGAAAGCTGGGACCCTTGGATGCCAACCCCATCATTGTGCAAAGAAGGCTGGGGCCCCAGAGGGCTTGCCCCTGTCACAAAGGGGGCTGCAACGGGGCAGGAGAGGGAAACCGGGGACTCGCCACTGGGGCGCCCTTTCCCCTGAAGTCCTAGTCCTGAGAAACGCCTGTCTCTTGCCCTTTCTCATTATGCTCTGGCCACGTTGGCCTCCTATAGGGTCCTTAGTGTGTTTTCATGCCTCTGGGCCTTTGCAATTGCAGTCCTCTCCACCAAAAGGGCCCTCTACCCAGAGCTTCCCATAGCTGGCTCCACCTCCTGCTTCTGGTCTCAGCTCAAAAGTCACCTCTGGGAGAGGCTTACTTGGCCACCACATTATTCTCTATTGCTGTCCCTGCTTGTTGCCCTCTGGGACTGTGCCTGTTTTTTATGTATCTACTGATGTAGTTGCTTGTTGTCTAGCTCATCGTGGAGAGCACGACTCCCCCTGGGGAGGGTCTGAGTCCCCAGGCCTCCTGCAGTGCCTGTGAGGGATAGCCGGGAAGACGTTTGTGGAGGGATGGCTGCGGGCATAGGAGTGGCTGCTGAGGCTGGAGGAGGGCTCCTCCCAGTGGCCTTGCTGCTCAGAGCTTCCCTTCTGTGGCCAGGCTGCCTGGACCCCAGCTACCTTCATTCTCATTCTCATTCACAGTCAGTCCCCTGGACCCCTGGCCCACATGGGACTGCTGCCCCCTCCCTCCCCTCCCTCAGGGCAGGATTCCCTCCAGCACACGGCCTTGGACCATCCTGCACAGGGCAGCTCCAGGGGTGTGGGGTGCTGAACCCTACACCGTCCCTGACCTTAAGAGGCTCCCAGTCTAGTAGGAGGATCTTCACCCCGACTTTGTTCCTTCTGAGGAAAGAATTCTCTTGTCGGGAGGCCTATGTGTTTGTTCCTGCCTTCGCTATTTCTTAGCTGTGAGGTCTGGGCACAGTTCTTCAACTGCTGCTCTGAGCCTCACTTTACTCCTCTGTGAAATGGGAAACTAGGGCCTGCCTTTTGGTGTTGCCACAAGGGTCAGGTGGGGTGGCCCCTGCAGTCCTAGGGGATGGGTCAAACATGGAGCCAGACGGTGCTCATTACTGCCTCTGCTGCTTCCCACGGGGAGTGGGGATGGGAACTGTATTGAACATCTGTGAGCCTCACTTTCCCCCTCTGTAAAATGGGGCCAGAAACAGCCCCCACCTCCCAGGATTGCTGTGACGACGATGCGAGACCATGCTTACGAAGGGGATAGCCCTGTGCAGCTCCAGAGTAAGTGCTCAGTAAATGCCAGATATTTATTTTAAGGGTTATGACACCACACCTGACACACAGCAGGCTTGCCATTCATGTCATCCCCTTCCCTCCTGAACCTAGAAGATGGATACCATTCACAAGCGCACCCCTGGGTTGTAAGATCATGGCAGGGAAGGCTTGTAACCCCCGCTCCCCGCTCAGTGTTCTGGTTTGACACTCCAAAGCGCTACCAGCAGATCCCAGGGTAAAGATAAAGGCAGCCCAGCGGAACCATCAAAATTATGGAACGTCCACTTTGGAGGTTGTGAAACTTGTTATGCTTCTATTACTTGTGCTACTGTAGCATCAGAGATATTACATCAAGACAGAAAAGAAAACAGAAAAAATGACCAGTATAAGTTACAGAGAGGCCCACCATTTCAATACCCAAGAACCCTGTGCCTGGCCAAGCATGCGTTGGCCACCCCTGTGAGCCAACAGTCTCCGTTATCATAAAGTCTGTTACCAGAGGCGAGAACAAGGAATAGAAGCAACCTGCAGGCAGACCCTAGGAGAGGAGGTGTCCTGGCACCAAAATATCTCAGAAGACTAACTAAATGGCAGCCATATATGACTCAGTGTCCACAGATCTGTCTCAAACATTTTTGAAGCCATTTCTATTTCCTCCCATGTCCTCTCCTGGGAGTTACGAGTGCTTTACGTCTATTAACCATTGTGTGAAGTGGCTTTTCTTTCCACACTGGCAAGGCAGCCGTGAAATCCCCCTGCTCCCAGAGGAAACAGGTCAGTGAGACTCTGGCTTTGAATGTGTGAATAAGGCATCTTAGGAGGTGAGGGGAGCTTCTTGTTAAGGGCTGGGTATGAGAGTGTGTTTGGTGAGTTCTGTGTCCTCAGAGGGTATGTGCAGTCAGGGGCAAGGGAATCCCTAGCGGGAGGGTGAGGGTCCTGAAGACCAGGAGACTCAGGGGGCCGGGAAGAGCTGCTCCACCTCTACAGGTGATCGATGAAGAGGTTGAGCTGATACAGTTGGAACCTTCATGAAGGTGGGGTGTAGAGCTATGCAGGAAGGACTTTTTTGAGTCAGTGGATTAACTCAAGGATGAGATGGGCTGATGGGCTGTCTTGGTAAAGTGATGAGTTCTGTGATGCTAGAGGAATGCAAACAGGCTGATGACAACTTGGCAAGTCCCTTCCAGCCCTGAGGTCCTATGAGCTTTATCTCACACTTCATGTTCTCACCTCCCACCTGTCCCTAACCCCCAGCCCTGACTTCGTGCTAATTCGACCCAAAAGGCACAGCTCAGAGGTGATCATTCGGGAGACATGTTTTGAAAAGTGCTGTTAAAAAATCAAGCTCCAGGGCTTCCCTGGTGGCGCAGTGGTTAAGAATCCGCCTGCCAATGCAGGGGACACGGGTTCGAGCCCTGGTCTGGGAAGATCCCACATGCCACGGAGCAACTAAGCCCGTGCGCCACAACTACTGAGACTGCGCTCTAGAGCCCGCGAGCCACAACTACTGAGCCCACGTGCCACAACTACTGAAGCCCGGGTGCCTAGAGCCCGTGCTCCACAACAAAAGAAGCCACTGCAATGAGAAGCCCACACACCACAACAAAGAGTAGCTCCCCGTTCGCCGTAACCAGAGAAAGCCCGCGCACAGCAACGAAGACCCAACGCAGCCAAAAATAAAAATAAATAAAATAAATAAATTTATTTTAAAAAAAAAGAATTTAAAAAAAAATCAAGCTCCATATGTTTTCTTTGATGAGCATAAGACTTTTGTTCCATTGACAGAGTTTGATTCTGAGAGGTAAGTAAGAGACAATTAGTGAAGAAGTACTTATAATTGTCATCAAACCAATTTTTCAAAGCTTAATTGTACACTTAAAAATAGTTAAAATGGGGGCTTCCCTGGTGGCGCAGTGGTTAAGAATCTGCCTGCCAGTGCAAGGGACACGGGTTTGAGCCCTGGCCTGGGAAGATCCCACATGCCGCGGAGCAACTAAGCCTGTGCGCCACAACTACTGAGCCCGTGTGCCACAGCTACTGAAGCCTGCATGCCTAGAGCCCGTGATCCGCAACAAGAGAAGCCACCGCAATGAGAAGCCCACGCACCGCGACGAAGAGTAGCCCCTGCTCACCGCAGCTAGAGAAAGCCTGTGCACAGCAATGAAGACCCAACGCAGCCAAAAATAACAAACAAATTAATTAATTAATTTAAAAAATAGTTAAAATGTTCAGTTTTATGTTATGTATATTTTTACCATAACAAAATAAATGATGTGTCTGTGTGTAGGAGTAAGTGTGGATGTAGCAAGGTGCCCTGCTGGAGGTTAAGTTTGTGTTTTGTCTGTCCCTTAGTCCACTGCCCAGACAGATCAGGACAGAAGGTCATTATGAACTGCCTGAAGGGAGTATTTCTGGGAAAGGCAGGGAGAGGGATGTAACAAACCTTTTGTGCTGATCGCCAGGGAAAAGTGGTTGTAGGGGAGGGACAATGGTGTGGCACAGCCCTCAAAAATCCTGTGACTCCCTGGCATACAAATGCTGATAGGAAGTGGGACAGGTTTGCCCTTGTTGAAGAGCCCCAGGTGGTTAGCTTGGAGCCCTTCCCTGGTCTAGGGAGAATATTAGCTTTCACCTCTGTGGCCCCTTTGGGAGTTGTGAACATGACCCACAGTTTGGGATATGACTCACCAAAACCAGCTTCTGCTTGGACATTCATATCCTTCTATCATGGTCAGCATATTGATATAGCACCAGATGGGACTCAACACTGACCCCACCCCCAAGACACCTGTAAGGACTAGGGGACCCCTGGGTGCATAAGAGGAAGATGGTAAGAACCTTGGGGAGAGTGGCTACCTTGCAGGTCTGACTTCCTGCTCTTACTGGCACATGGGCCTTGAACATTTGAAGTCTGAGGACCAACTGAGCTGCAGCAATCACACCCTGAATGGTGCCAACGAACACCCTGTAACGTGTGAGTGTGCGTGTGGTTGCACATGTGTGTGAAAATGCACGGTTAGTCGTTTGCAAGAATGTGGGAATTTGGGTGATTTTTGGCTTACTTCATTGTAGTTTTCTGTTTTTGATTTTTTCCTGATTTACATTGAGGTAATGAGCTTAACTAAAGGGGCTGAGTTATATTCTATACTATAGTTATATATATACAGTTATTGTATATAATATTATGGACTTCTATTTTTACTTCTATCTAATTTCTATTTTTTATTTGTGTTAAGGGAATATAATACATTCGTATTATAGTACTTTACAAAATTTATAAAGATTTATTTTTAAAAATAACTTACTTAAAATATATTTATTTAAATAACCATGGAGATCAAGCCAGCTCCTATTCCATTTTTCCCCAGGGAGGGGGACACTAATCATGACTGCTATTGCAGGGGGCTCAGTTTTTCATAGAACCCAAGAGTTATGTGGTCCTTGTTTCACCTGCTTGCCACAGAGCAAATTGATGCACTGCCCAGATATGAAAGGGTTATGGTAACAGAGTGGGGTTATTGGAGATAATTTCCAAATGGGAGCAACCTGGTTGATGGGATTAGGGAAAATTAATAGCCCCCTCCAGGCCTCAGCTTAAGTTGACTTTCCTCGTCCCTCTCTCCCCTTTGCCGCTGAGGTCCCCTCCCTGCTCCCCACCCCCACCCCATCCGTGTCTGCCCATCTGACACTCCTCAGCAGCCCTGAGGACTGCAGGCTGACTCCAGGCCTTCGTAAACCACCCGGCACTGTTAAACAAATCCTATAATTAGAAGCCAGGTTTCCTAAACGAAATGAAAAATGTAACATTACCCTTTGTTTGTTCACTGGATGCTCAACGCATGTCCCATGACCCAGAGGAGCTATGACTTTGGGTTTCCAAGAAGCCTTAATAAGGTAATGTTTATAAAGTTCTTAACTTTACAACTCCGTCGGAGTACAAGTCTGTGAAATGAGGACAAGCCATAATTCCGAGAGATCTACCCCCTCCTCACCCAGTGGTAGAGAATGTTATCTCCTTATGTGATGTGCAGAAAGCCCCAAGGTTGGGATTAAAGGAAGTGGGTTCTGGCCCCAGCTCTGACACTGAATTGCTGTGTGACATTGTATCAGTCCCTTTCCCTCTCTGGACTTGTGTTTCCCCATCTGTAAAGGAGAAGACATGATGAGACTTGCTTGTTCTAAATGTCTCTTCTAACTCTGACATTCTACAGTTAGATTTCTGTGTCTCTCTATCATAGGGTTGTATCTCAAGCCAGGATTCTTCTCCAGATTTGACCTCCCTTCCCTGGACTCCTCAGAAGGACTTGGTAATGTACCTTGAACTGGATAAATTGCTTGGGGTTGGCAAGACACATAGATGTATCCTTTTGTGCCTCAGCTCTGAACCCTTAGGGCCTCTCTCATGAGACAAAATGCATAAAAATAATGTGAAAATGACTTGCAGAAAAAAAAGAACTCTTCGAAGGAATTCAAACTGGTCAACGTGAGGAACAGAGGAAAGAAGCACTGTTCTGTCTGGAGATGGTAGGCATTATTAAGTTAACATAATACTATGTTAACATTATACATAATAACTGACATTTATTGAATTATTTCTATGAACCAGAGGGCTAAGGGTTTACATTCATCCTTTTAGTTAACTTCACAGCAAATCTGTGAGGTAGGTACTTTGTCATGATCCTCACTTTATACATAAAAAAACTGACAATCTTTTTAGATGAAAGAATTTGCCTGAAGGAAATAAGTGGTTGGAGCTAAGACTCCAGAACCCACGATTGACTGCTGTAAATCCACTACCTACATACCTCTGATTCCATTATCGTGCTTGTGGAAGAAAGTATCACGATAAAGCTTCTGTCATTCTGTGTCGTTGAGTGATTCTGATGAGCATAGCACGCCCAAGCAGCCTACACAGGACTTGTAATATAGGTGAGAAAGACGCCTTTGCTGGCCTAAGCCTCCAAGAGGATTGTTTGTTACTGCAGCACAACCTGGCCCATCCTGACTGATACTACTTGTCATAGGCAAAGGGAGCAGCTCTGTTCTTTGTATTCTCAAAAGGAAATTTGTCATCAGCATATGGAAGGAGCGGGGAGGTAGACATTTAAAACAAGTAGAGACTGATAAGAAACTTGCGAGCATCTGATAGGAGTATCACTGAGACGCCAGCAAAATGATCTGTAGGGTCCCACTGAGCCTGTGATTCTAAGAATTGGTCTAAAAAACAAGATTTGTAAGTGATTCTGGAATGACAGAGTCAGAGCTGGCTCTGTGGTTGAGATAATGAGGTAGAATGCAAAGGAATCCCAATATGGAAGACAAAAAATTATGGACATAGCTATGTGATTGCTTGACTGAAGAGCCAAACAATCCCAGTTTTTTCCAAGAGCACACTGCTGGTGGAGAGGGAGATTGGGGTCACCCCGACCCTTGAACTCTCTCCAGAGCTGACTCAGAAAACATATCCCTTGCGCACTGAGCCCTCTCGCCAGACACATTTCCCTCTAATGTAAGTTTGTCCGTAGAGCACAGCCAGGCCATATCAGAAATGATTTGAATGGCCTTTGGCTCTGTGTCCACTGCCTAATGACAGGGTGCCCACTTCTAGCCACGGCCTACTTCCAATGCTCATTCCCTAACTGGGAAAAAGGTTAGGGTGGGGTGGGGGTCAAGAGTGGTCTCAGAGGCCCAGCCTTTCATCTCAATCTCTGCCTCCTTTTCCTCACTATATGAATATGGGCAGGTTATTTCCCTTCCCTGGGCCTCAATTTTGTCTTCTGTGAAAATCTTATATTCACATGGGATTGATGCCGTGAGTAAATAAAGTCACAGATATAAATATGCTTTGTAAACTGTAGAGTGCTATGAATGTAAGAGGGATATCACTGTTAACACTAGGCAACTACTTGCAGCATCTGCCTGGGTCCTAGGGCTGGACCACCGCTGTCTCCCAGGGCCAGAAACCTTGACACTGTCTTCTAACAGTAGAACAATGATCGAGGCTTCTTTTTTGGGAACCAGACTTTGGAAATGGTCAGATTCCATGCTAGCCACTTCTTCCTCCTTCTCCACAAATGTACAATATTTATGAGAACCGACCTTCCAATGGAAATTTGGCAAGATTTCACATTCTGGAGACATTGTACCTTCCTCCACATGCCCCGAGGACTGAGGTCATGGGCTTCCCAGGAGATGAGGGAGTTCCCACGGATACAGGGGGTACAGGGGACTGAGAGGAGAGGGGCCCAGCAAGAGCCCTAAGTCACAGTCTGGTCCTAAAATGTTGGTACTGTTACCTCCACCATCCTCTGTAAGAACATGAGCTCAGAAACTGTTTTTTTTTTTTTTAATTAAAAAAAATTTTTTTTTTAATTTATTTTTTTGGCTGCATTGGGTCTTCGTTGCTGCACGTGGGCTTTCTCTAGTTGCGGTGAGTGTGGGCTACTCTTTGTTGTGGTGCACAGGCTTCTCATTGCGGTGGCTCCTCCTGCTGCGGAACACGGGCCGTAAGCGCATGGGCTTCAGTAGTTGCGGCGTGTGGGCTCAGTAGTTGCAGCATGCAGGCTCTAGGGCGTGCAGGCTTCAGTAGTTGTGGCTCGCGGGCTCTAGAGCGCAGGCTCAGTAGTTGTGGCGCACAGGCTTAGTTGCTCTGCGGCATGTGGGATCTTAGTTCCCCGACCAGGGATTGAACCCATGTCCCCTGCATTGGTAGGTGGCTTTACAACCACTGGACCACCAGGGAAGTCCCTATATTTGATAAATGAAGGGAATAAACCCTTCTCGAGACCTCCCAAGGCTCTTCATTGCCCCTACCTTGAAGGCCACAGCTCCTAGAAACTTACAGAGCCTCCCAGACAAGATATTTAAACCACCACCTGGGGCAGCTTCTTGATATTGTCTCCCAACAGGTTCAGGCCACAGAGACAAGCTTCTGCAGGGAGGCCTGGGTTGAGGTTCACTGCAGCTCTAAGAGCCTGTAAGTTTTTGAGGCTGTTTTCCAGAGGGGGAGGCAGGGTGGGGACGGAGGCCTTGGCTGTGGCCATAAGGGCTCCTTGCTGACATGTGAGGTGATGCGTCTTGGAGTCGCTGCCTGTCCCCCAAGTGGTGGGTAGTGAGTACCCTCAGGGTTTCTCTGTTCTCTCCGCAGGTCCTGCTCTGGTCGCAGTGGGGGCCCAGGCTCCTGAGCCAGGCGCTGAGAAGCACATGTGAATAAGGCATGTCCGCTGCCTGCAAGAAGCTTCCACCTGGTGACTCTTCAAAAAAAATAGTAAAACAAAACATGCACGTGCAAGACCCCAGCCGCAAATTCGCAGTCACGCAGATATACACCAAAACCAGCGCAATAAAAAGAGCGCTATCTGAGCCAATAAGTGAAGCCAATATGTAAGTCAGCCTTTGGTAAGTACCATCCGTTATTAGCTGTGTTGGGGGAGCAGGCCTTTGAACCCAAGCCGCAGGGGAAGTGTCCCCCGTCCCCCTGCCTCTCCCTCCCAGGACTCCTCTCCCATAAACAGCCGGGAGACACCACCCCCTTTTCCCCTCATCCTCCACAGCACAAGCTCTTCTTCCTCCGGGGTCCGGGCTCTGGGGGTCTGAAGAGAACATTTCTCATGTTGTACCCTTTTCCTGCTTCCGCTGGAGGACGGGGCTTCCCACCCAAACTAGATGCAGACCCACCCAGCAAGAGGAGGGGCTGACAGCTTGCGGGGGAAGATCAGAACTCTGGATCTTGTAAGTTCAGACGTCCTGTAAACTCTGACCAGAGTATAAACATCCCCCGGGACTGAGGGGAGGATGTGCTGGTGGGCAGGGGGCCCGGCGCCTCCATCAGCCCTGGGGACAGGCTGTTTATTCCACATCCCTCACGGGCCCCCTTGGGCTCCTTCCTGTCTAGGTCTGGGCAAGTAGAGGCAGGCAGGACAGCCCCACATGGGGCCTGAGGCCTCGGACATAAGATTCGACCTCTCAGGGCTGGAAGGGAACTTTTGTTTTTGCTTTTTTTAAATTTATTTATTTTTGGCTGTGTTGGGTCTTCGTTTCTGTGCGAGGGCTTTCTCTAGTGGCGGCGAGTGGGGGCCACTCTTCATCGCGGTGCGCGGTCCTCTCACTATCGCGGCCTCTCTTGTTGCGGAGCACAGGCTCCAGACACACAGGCTCAGTAGTTGTGGCTCACGGGCCTAGTTGCTCCGCGGCATGTGGGATCTTCCCAGACCAGGGCTCGAACCCGTGTCCCCTGCATTGGCAGGCAGATTCTCAACCACTGCGCCACCAGGGAAGCCCTGGAAGGGAACTTTTAAAGCTCAACAAGCTCAACTCTCTCTTGTTTTTGCATCTCCCTCACAACTGGTCTTCTGGCCTCTGCTAAAACACCTCGGCTAATGGGGAGCTCAGGGCAGTCCATTCTATTACTGGCACTCTGGCAGCTGGAAAGTTTTAGAAAAATGTTGTTCTAGAATTGTTCAGTGTGACCTGATTGAGCACAGCTAAGAATAATGTGTACAACAAAATAATAGCAGGGCCATTCACTGAGCCCACACTGTGCCAGGTGCTTTATGTGCGTTATCCCATTAAATTCTCCTTCCTCTCAGGAGGACACATAGGCTCAGAAAAGTTAGGCCACTTGCCCAAGGTGACCCAGCAGTTTTGTGGAGGGGCTGGGGTTCAGTTGCTTTAGTTCAAAGTGCATGCTTTAAATGTTAGCCTATACTGGTTTTTCACAATCAAAAAGCAAAAATAGCACACATAACACAAAAACACCATACAACAAACACAGTCACACACAAACCGACCACATTACAATAAAAACAACCCAAACTGGCCAAATCTTAAGTACCCTTTGTAGCCAGGCAAATCATAATTTTTATGATAAAGCCACTTTAACAACCCTAGGAGGAAACTGAGGCTCATTGAAGTTAGGAAAAACGGATGTGGCCACTTTAGAAGGGGCAGAGCATGTGTCCAAGCACCATTTCTGAAGTCTGCAGTCTGCCGCTACACCGTATTACATGATAGGAGGGCACTGTAGCATAACGGAAGAGAAAACTTTTATCATTATTATTATTATGTTCAACATCGAGAGCTTTAAAAAGCAGGATGTGCATCCTCAGAGATGAATGATCTCTCTACACTGGATGTGTCTAGCAAAGATGCTTTAGAAGAGAGTCCTACACAAGATATCCCCCAGCGTCAATCTGCAACCCAGAAACACAAACTTGGTGTTTTCGAGGCTGGATGCTGGGTGGAAGGGAGGCCTCGGCCACCCAGCCCCAGAGCACAAGCCCACCCCTTGCAGTCCTACTCCGCCTCAACTCGCATTTCCTTGACTGCTCCCCTGGGGGAGGAGGTATTGGCGCCTGGCCTGGGCAGAGGGTCATGTGGATGTGGCGGACCCTCTGCACATCCCAGTGGCCGCCCATTCACCCAGGCCTTGCCCTTTTTGAGAACTGGGAGCTTTCTGGCTGGGTCTGTTCCCACCAACAGCGTTCCCATCCAGGGAGCTTAAAATAGTGCCTCTTGGCTGGGGCTCTGGAGTGAGCAGTGAGGGAGGCATTTGTGCAAATATGGGCCTGGGAGAAGGACTCCTACCCCAAGAGGGTGGGGGTGGGCTGGGGTGGGCAGTGCGGCAGGAGAGCCAAGACCTCCAGTGGAGGATGTGCCCTCCTGGCCACAGCCCCCCTCCACCTTGCAGTAGAGGCGCCTGCTAGTCTCCTCCTGCCTCCCCGACCTTACTGGGTCCACTTGGGCAAATCTCTACACCGAATCCCGCAGGTCTTCCTGGCCCAGCTGAGGCTCCAGGGTGGGCCCACTGGGAACAGGGACCTCTACATTCTTCTGCTGGTTCTATCCTTGTCCCCACCTCCTACCTAGGAACACTCCAGAAGCATCCTTTTGAAGGCCCAACTCAAAAGTTATTTTTAATAATCACAGTGACAATTGCAGCTGTCACTAATTGAGGGCTTACTTTTGTCAAGCGCTCTGCTAAGTGCTTTAACATGCATTGTCTTTGGTCCCCACGACCATCCACTGAGAGCCAAGTTACCATTATCTCCACTGTGCAGAAGAAACTAAGGCTCAGAGAAGTCAAGTAACTTCCCCAAGGTCACACAGCTCTGAATTGGCAGAGGCAGGATTAATACTCAGGTCTGTCAACCTCTGGAGTCTGAACTCTCACCTCCTGAGCTGCACCTCCTCCTCCGGGTCCCCGCTGCTCTGGGCTCCCATGCTCCATCCCAGCATTATCACCCTGTATCACATACATAAGGCTGTTTTGATTCAATGCATCAAGTATTTAGTGAATGCCTACTATGTGCCAGGAACATTGCTGGGTGCTATGCCCACACCCTGGGAGCTCTCAGATCCCCTTGGAGGACTCTAGTTTGGGCTTGGGCTCAGTGACCTCCCTGACATGCAGGATCTGGTTTGAAGATGTCAGGGTGAGGTTGAGGCAAGCACAGATCCTCCTTGATGATCAGCTGCCTCCTTCCTGGACATTCCTGCCTCCTTCCTGGCTATGATGCTCCTCTCCTTCCCGCCCAGCAGGGAACAGCATGTGCAGGAATCAGACAAACTTGCTTTGAATGCTCTGTGACTTTGGGCTCTCTGAGCCTCAGTTTCCCCATCCGTAGATTCGGGATAAAATTAGGACCTCACCACAGGGTGGTTGGAAGGATTTAATAAAACAATGCACATGAAGGACTTAGCACAGTGCCTGGTGGTCAGTAAGTAGAATTATACAGCAGCTATTATTGGTAACTGTTTCTTTCTGAAAATTACGGTGTCCAGGTGCCAGATACTTAGGGCCTAGCACGTGGTAGGTGCTCCAAGTGAACGGAATCACTCACACAGCAGACAGAAGCCCCCAACCCTCCCCACCTCTGCCCCCTCACTCTTGGCTGGTCGTGCTGTTCCTGATCTGATGTGGAAGGTGTCCCGGACACTGGTCTTCATCAACAGTAGGGTCGCTTGGGCAGCCGGGGGCAGGCAAAGGACTTTTACTTACCTGGTTCCCTCGTTTTCAGCCCAGGGTCCATTCTAGGGAAAACGGGTGGCTGGCACGGAAGTTCTGCCAGGGTTTGCCTGCCTGCTCCTTGGGGGTGTCTGGCTTTCTGGTGGCGCCACCTGGTGGTGAGTACAGAACTGCTCCTAGCTGGGCGGCGGCTAACGGACCTGGTGGCTCTGAGCACGACCATTCCCTGACACTCACTCTCCAACCCATCCACCCCTTCCCTCATTCCCCTGTGTTGACCACCTTCTGCGAGAAAAGACCTAAGGACCCCAACTCTGCTGTGGGGCAGATACCCCTGAAGCCCAAGTTCCCATGCCTCCCTCAGGCCTGGCTCTGACCTGAGGTGTAGGGTCTCTAAGTGGTTGGCCAGGGTTCACCCTCAGGATATCCTTCAGGGCTGATGACCTCTCAGTGATTTCTATAAACCAAGGCTGGAAGAATGGGCCTCCTTCCTGGCCTGAGATGGCCCAGGAATGGGAAACCCAGTGATGGTCCCTGGGCCCATCCTTGACTCCCCACTGTACCTGCTTGGGTACACACAGATCCCCCTCCACATTGAGGGGGCTCTGGGACTCCCAGAGGGACTGGCCTGGCTCCTAGGTTCCCTCTTAAGCAGCCAAGAGGCCTAGCCCAGCCCAGAGCTGTATGTATAAAGTTTGGAGAAAACTAGTAAGAATTAGAAGACTGAATTGTGCTCAAACCAGCCTTACCCCACCTTGCACCAACATGCTGTGTGAGCTTGGGTAAGGCCTGTCCCTCCCTGGGCCTTGGTCTCCTTGTGGTAGAATGGCGGTGGGGCAGGGAATGAGCTAGGGGATGGGTGAGGACCCCTATAGCTCCCAGACTGGGACCTTGTTAAGGTGCAAATTCCTGGGCCCGCCCCATCAGAACTCTGGGGCCAGGACCCTGGAATCTACGTGAAGTTGGAAGCTGAGGCGGCCAAGTCCTGTCTTTGGGAGACGGAAGCCAGCAGTGTGTGTCGCCAGCAGGTAAGGAGAGTGGGGTGGTTTCAGGGGTCCTGAGAAGCAGAGGAACCCCCTAGCAGCCCAATCCCCATCTTTTAATTTCTCCACCTTTCTGTGGATGCAGGGATGTGTCCCCCCAGCTAAGTGTCTGTTGGACGCCACCGGCAGCGGCAGCAGAGGGACAGCAAGGAGGCGGCACAGGTTACAGCCACGTTGCCCCCATCCTTTGCCCTCTCGTGCTGGCTGTTTCGCTTGTTCAAAGGACAGTGGTGGTGCGGCTGGGACAGCCTGGGGTGGGACTGGGGGCCCTTGTTGCTTGAGGAAGTATTTTCAGAGTCCCCCTCCCTCTGGAGTTTCCAGTGGTAGAATAGAGCCCTGTCTAGTATTTGACCAAATATGGTGGTATCTCTCATGAGCTCGAGCCTCCGCCAGCTTCTCAGTTATGCTGTGGAAACCTGCCCCGGACAGATTAATCTTGTGACATTCAGGAGCGCCTTGCACCCTGCGTTCTTCCCCTCGGTGATTCCTGTAAATGGCCAAGAGTGGCCCTGTGTAGGACAGTGCAGTCCTGGATGCCTGTTCACGGTGTCCCTCCCCTGTCCTCTTCACACCCCCTTCCACCCCCTCCTTCGTCTCCCTGGGGGGACTTGCTCACATTCAGCTGGGCTGCTCACTCAAGGGGAGAGATCCAGACCAGCAGGGCTGGTCCATTCAGCCCCTGATTCCAGGATGTGTAGACCCTGGGGTCACCTGAGCTCATGAAATTGTGGCCAGAGCCTGTGAAGCCCAGAAGTCTCTCAGCCATGAGGGTGGGCCCGAGGGGGTAGAAAAGAGAGTTGGCTGAGCAATGAGAACCGTGCTTGCTCTGATGCTAATAGAACAGCTAACGTTCCCAATAACAATTATACAATTATTTTATAATGATAACATTCATAATAAACAGCTGTGTTTATTGAGCACATACTACGTGGCACTGTGCCAGTTGTTTAACATGGGTTATTTCCCTTACTCCTTGTGGCAGCCCCGAGAGGTGGCTACTATGACATCCCCATCCTAGAGATGGAGGCACTGAGACTCAGAAAGATTTCAGGGAGAAATGGGCCAGGCCACTGTCGATTCCTGGGTACGACTACCATTTTACAGAGAAGGAAACTGAGGCTGAGAGAGAATGGAAGTCACAAGCAGCCACACAGGGGCAGGCCCTTGGAGTGGAGACCTTCTCTACACGAGGGGGAGCGTTGCATCCAGAAGGCCAGGACAACCGGCCATGAAGTCCTCATGAACCCGTGACTTGGCCTGCGTGAGAGCACACAGATTCAGAAACATGTTCATAGCAGGCCAGAATTGTGCAGAAAATATGCCAAGAAAAACAGAGTGGGGTGGTGGATAAAGCCCCACATGGGGACCAGATACGAACCCCAGCTCTGTCATCTCTCACTCACTGTATAATCCTAGACAAGTCCCTTCTTCACTCCGGCCTCAGTTTCCCCTCCTGTGAACTACCAGTGTACTGGGGGCCACTGAGCTCACCTGAGGCTGGCTGAGGCCCGAGTGCCTGAGGCTGTTTCCCTGGGAGATGGGGCCTGTGTCCCACTCCTGGCTAGCTCTCTCTGAGAACATTTGATCTCCTGACCAACGGACAGCCTGTCCCTCCTCCACCCTTGCCCCCTTGCCATCCCCCAAACTAACGAAGCCGATTGTCTCAGGCAGCCCTGTGGGTGCTGGCTGGGCGGCCGGCCGCAGGCCACAGGCGGAGGTGCCACCCGCCAGAGCCCCATCAGACACACAGGGCATTGTCCCTCAGTCAACAGCCCCTGGGCACCTCGGCCCAGCTCCTGGCCTGCCCCCACACCCCTCACCGCCTGCCACTGCGCCAGGCCCAGCCAGCTGGGGGCCCAAGGCTCCCAGGCGATGACGAGCCCACCCACCCACTCCCCCGGCAGCCCCCTGACGAGCTATAATTGCTTCGCGCCGTCCTGTTGCTGCCATTCTCCTGGCGGAGGCATCTGGGGTTCCAGGCGGGTGGCAGCTGCAGGCCGATCGCCTGGCTCGCAGGATGGACTGGCCACACAACCTGGTACGTGACGATTCCCCATTCCACCCCCATCCCTTTTTAGGGCCTGAGTGTTTTGTTACTTCTTCTCTATTGATTAATAGCAGCCTCTGTTTGGCTTGGAATCTGCAGAGGTGAGTTCTCCCTCTGTCCTCTCCCCCAGGACAAGAAGGAAACAGAGACGGGTCTCAGAGTCTGCAGCCATATCCAGCAGCTCGGCTCCTGAGCCGGGCTCAGCCCTGTGACACTGAAGCCCTTTCAGGCCAAAGGCATCTGGGGAGATCTTGGCCATCTCCGTTATCGGGGTTTTTCCAAAGAGTCTCTGGGTGCTGAGATCCAGGCTGTGTGACCCTGGGCAAGTCCTTCTGTTTCTCTGTTTCCCATCTATAAAGGGAGAGCCAGAGTTAAAGAACGCCATGTGAGAAGCTCCGATGAGAAAGCCTATTGTTAGGGAGATATTTTTCTGCAGCAGAATCTAGGACCAAAATGGAAGAATTCAGCCACTTGAATCTGTCATGGATTCTGTGCCAAGAAATGGTTCTGCCGAGAGGGGCTCTGCCGGAGCTTGTTTCTGAGGGTCGAGACCGGCTGGGTAGATCGGCATGGGGTGTGTGGGTGGTAGGGTGAGGGATACAGGGCAGGTGGGAGCCTGGCTAGATTCAACGAGGAGATGAAATTTCCCCTTGAGGGTCCTCCCTTCTGACCAGCCCTGGCCCCCACCCAAGTCCTGGCCCTTCTCTCCCGGCTTCCTGAGGAGTCTGTGTCCTGCTGGGCTCCCAGGTCCTCTCCCGTGTGAGTGAGAGGCTTTCCTGATGCTCCCAGATGTGGATGGCATCGGGTGAGGGTGGACAAGGGGTCAGGCTGGCAGAGGGTCGGGGTGTGGACGAGGGGAGCAAAGCTGTCATGCAGGCCAGCAGGGATCCTGGGCCATGACCTGCCCACCTCCCCAGCTGCATCTCCCAGCCGCTCCTCCCAGCCACTCTCAGCCTTGCTGTTTCCTTTCAGCAAAGCCCTTAACCAACTGAAACTTCGTTTCACACTTTCCTTCCCCCACCCCCGTACAATTTTTAGGCACCCTCTGCCCATATCTGCCTCTGTCTTATCCTTCAAACCTCACCAGACACGCCCCCTCCCCAGAAAGTCTTTGCAAGACCACCCCACTGCCGCAAGGCTAAGCGGGTGGCCCTGCTCTTCTCTAACCACACGCTGTGTGGTCCCATCCACACACTGCTGCTAGCGAGGCTGAGGTGCACGTTTTCTTGTTCGCCGTCTGTTTTCCTTGCCAGACTGTAAGCGACAGATGGGCAGGGATGGTGACAGGCATTCATTCGCTCAGCAAATGTTTACTGAATACCTAAGTGCCCAGTACCGTGCAGACACAGGGGACAAGGCAGTGTGTGGAAACAGATACGATGCTGGCCCTCATGGAGCCTGTGCTAGGTGTGGGCCCAACATATAAAAGAATCACACGTATGCACCGTAAGACTGCAGTCACGCGAGAGGCATCAGGTGTTGAGAGCCCAAGAAGGTCCACAGAGGCCTCCCTAAGGAAGTGGCACTGGAGCCAAGACCTGAGGGGTGAGAGGCAGGACTCTGCAGGGAACAGCCTGTGCAAGGTCCTTGTGCAGAAAGGAGCACGGGGAGAGGAAGGTTTGCGAGAAGGCCCGAGGCTGAAGCGAGGCTGAAGCACGGGTGTGAGAGGCAGCCAGGAGTGATTTGAGGAAGGAGAACTCAGCAGAGGTCTGGCCTGGGCAGGTGATGTTAATACGTTTGCATTTCAAACACCCATCCTTGGCCAGGGTGTGGAGAATTGATTGGAAGGAGGCAGGGGAGGATGTGGGGTACCAGGTAGAAGGCTGGTTGAGCTGTCCAAGAACGGGAGGCTGGTGGTACAGACAGTGAAGTGGATGGCTGGGGAGATTTTTAAGAGGTGCAACAGGACTTAGCGATGAGCGTGGTGCATACATGCATCTGTACACATGTGGTGGGCTGGTGGCACCAGGCCAGGGCATGACAGGTGAGCCTGGGCCCGCTAGAGGCCTTGCCTCTTCCTTCCCCCTTCCTTGGGCCCCAAGTCTTAGCCCAGAGGGAGACCTGGCTCTCCCACCTTTGACCTGTGGCCTTCCTCCCCAGCTATTCCTTCTCACCATCTCCATCTTCCTGGGGCTGGGCCAGCCCAGGAACCCCAAGGGCAAGAGGAAGGGGCAAGGGCGGCCTGGGACCCTGGCCCCTGGACCTCACCAGGTGCCGCTGGACCTGGTGTCCCGGGCAAAGCCATATGCCCGCATGGAGGAATATGAGAGGAACCTGGGGGAGATGGTGGCCCAGCTGAGGAACAGCTCCGAGCCGGCCAGGAGGAAGTGTGAGGTCAACCTGCAGCTGTGGCTGTCCAACAAGAGGAGCCTGTCGCCCTGGGGCTACAGGTAGGCCAGGCTGGGCAGCACTGGGTAAGCTGTGTGTTGCGGGCTGGAGGGGATGCCTTGCCCACTCTCCCTGTCATTGTAAGAGCTAAGACCTTGGATTTGGAGGCCTGGGTTTGCATCCTGGCTCTGCCTTTTACTGGCTGTGTGGCTTTGGGCAAGTTGCTTAGCCTCTCTGAGCCTCAGATTCCTCAACTATTAGTGGAGGTGATAATAATATCTACGTCATAGGCTTGTTATTAAATGAGATATCCATGCAGGGCACTGCCGTTGTGTTCTCCAAGTCTCCAGTGAAGGGCCTGCAAGGCCTTCCCCAAATGTCACGTCCTCCAGCTCTGAGTGCCTTGTACACACCTCTAGTTACAGCACTTCCAGGCAGTACTGAGTTGGCTGTGTGCATATCTGTCTCTCACGCTAGACTGGGACCATTCCCAGTGCCTGCATCAGAATCATCTAAGGATTCTCATGCCCCATTCAATCAAAATCTCCAGGGATGAGGCCCAGCAAGTGGCATTATCTACATCTCCACATGGTTAGGATACACAGCTGGGCTTGGGAATCAAGACCTGCTGCCCCTAGGGGACAGGAGTGGTGTCTTAACTTGGTTGTAGCTCCCCTTCCCAGCACACCACCTGGGCACATAGAAGGGGCCATGTGTATATGTGGAGAATAAATAATGAAGAAAAGGACTGACCCTGAAGGGTCCTCACTCATGAACCCAGGCCAAAGATTTTTAGCTGCACAACTTATGTCCTGAGACTCTAGAAGAGCATGTTCAATAGAGCTTTCTGTGACAGTGTAAAGTCCAGTATGGTAGCCACTAGCCTCATGTGACTACTGAGCACTTGGAATGTGGCTAGTGTGACTGGGGAGCTAATTTTGATTATTTTAAGCTCAAACAGCCACATGTTGCTAGTGGCTCCCATACCTGGAATGCGGCAACTGGAAGGGTCCATAAAGATCCTCCGAAGCTGGGCTTCTACTTTACTGTGCCCATGACTTTCTTGGGGATCTTCTGAGTATGCAGGTTCTGATTCAGGAGGTCTGGGGTAGGGAGAGATTCTGCATTTCTAACAAGCTCCCAGGGGATGCGCTGCAGGTCCACAAGCCCACTGCCTTTCCTCCAGCACGGCACGGTCTTGCTGTGCAATCAAAACCTGGGTTAGGAAAGGCAGGGGCATCGGGGCTGGGCACCAATTTGTCTTTCCCACAACCTTCCTTCTGCCCTGTGCTCTCTCTCCTGCCTTCCTGCAGCATCAACCATGACCCTAGCCGCATTCCTGCAGACCTGCCGGAGGCGCGGTGCCTATGTCTGGGCTGCGTGAACCCCTTCACCATGCAGGAGGACCGTAGCATGGTGAGCGTGCCTGTGTTCAGCCAGGTGCCTGTGCGTCGTCGCCTCTGCCCGCTGCCGCCACGCACCGGGCCCTGCCGCCAGCGCGCAGTCATGGAGACCATCGCTGTGGGCTGCACCTGCATCTTCTGAGACAGCCCTCCCTGCACCCCCGTGCCGAGCAAGGCAATGAAAAGTAAAGGCTGTCTTTTGGAAAGCAAGACTTTGGGTTTGCTCCTTGTGGCTCTGAAGCCCAAACCGGGTGGGAGGTAGATTTCGATCAATGTGAAGGAGGATTTTTCCATCACCCAGTATTCTCCAGCGCTGAGATGGGTTATTACAAAGATATTGCATTCATGTCTACCATTTAGGACAGTTACTTTCTTTAATTTGGGTTTATAAGCCTATATTTCAGCCACGTTATTGGAGCTTGGTTGGTATAAACCTATCTAGGAATGAACAAGAGTTGATTCTCCCCAGTTAAGTCAAGGGCCATTGCAAAGAGTCCCTTTAGAAGCAGTGAGCTCCCTGTCTCTGGAAGGGTCCAGCTAAGGCTAAGCCTCTCAAGAGTATTTCGGAGCAGTTTCCTCCTTTGGGTAGAGTCGATGATGTACATAGTCTCTTTCAACTCAGATTCTTTGCATGTCACACTTAGATCCAGAGAAGAGCTTCCAGGTTGCCAAAGAGCAGGGGTTTTTAACCGGGGCCAGCGAGCACCTAAATTTTCATGTGGGTACGTCTTTCTGGGCTGGAGACTCCTGGCTTTGAACAAACACTCAAGAGTTGAGAACATTAATGCAGATCATTCTTTCATCCAGCCTTATCCACAAGGGGATCTGGTTAGATGGTTTGCTGTATCAGTGGTTCTCAAACCATAGCTAGCACTGGAATCCCCTGAAGGGCTTGTTTAAATACAGATTGCTGGGCCCCACGCACAGCGGTTCTGAGTCAGTAGGTTTGAGGCGGGGGCTGAGACTTCGCCTTTCTAACGCAGTGGTTCCCAGGTGATGCTGACGCTGCTGGAATGGGGACCACGCTTTGAGAACTACTGGCTTATACCAAGACCCTTTGCTGATCAAAAAGGCAGCGTGGACTGACTTGCCCTAAAGCCCCTGCTGGCTCCTGACCCCTGGATGCTAATTCCAACCCCCTCTCCCATTAGCCCCTTGCAATTCAATCCTCCCCTGCCCTCCTAGCTCCTGCAGCAAATCCTAAGTCAGCTGTTCTAGGGGCTAAAAATACCTTCCCTCTCTGAAGACAGCTGAGGGGCTCAGGCTATTTTCTGAGGGTAAAAATAGCTGGCACTTTACAGTTAATTTCAATAAGAGGGCCAACAGCCAGCATAGGAATACTTTGCTTGGCTGCTCTAACTTCAGTGCCTAAAGCAGCTTTAGTTCTGAATGTTTTCAGGGTCTAATTCATGAAAGGGCAGTGGTTAGGTATGTGCCTGTCTGGGCTGGCAAGTAACTTACCTTTTTTGGTATTGTTCTAGAGTGGATACTGGTTAAAATTACCCCAGGAAGCTTCGGCCTGGTTCCAGACACATGGAAAATAGACTTCATGTGCCAGCGCGTGCGGATGCCTTCAGCAGCCGCTTCTCCTCGCTGGGGGGTTGCTCTTCTCTGAAGCCCCTGCAGCCTGCTCTCCAGGCCTTAAGACTTCAGCTGCACACAAGGGACCCATGGCCTCCAAGGCCTTTTTGTGGGGTAAGGGCCTGGGAGCCCCCCGGGTGCCCAGGGCATAGGGATCGGGTGGGGAAGCTCCTCATCTGGGTGGTTCTGGCTGTCCTCCTCCTACCAGAGCATCCGACACACAGAGATGCTCCACAAATGCCAGTTAGTTTTATACGGATGTTGCCTTTTCCTCTTTCTGGGCTTCGGTTTTCTCATCTGTGAAACAAGCAGGTGGGACTTAGGGATCTCCAGTGTCTTTTCTGGTTTTACCATTCTGTGACTTAGGAGCTTGGCCTAGTGAGCTTGGGCTGGCAGCTGGCCCTTCCCAGTTCCGTGGTTTAAAGGCAGCAGCGGGGAGTTCAGGACCTTTGGAGAGGCAGGTCTACACTACCCCAGAACCTCCTTTGCTCTAAGTGGGTTTCATGTTTTCCACTGTCTGGTGAGAACCTCCCACTCCGTGAGAACAGAGGCCTCATTTAACTCCTTCAGCGTTGCATGTCCAACACCGAGCAAGTGCCCGGTGCAAAATAGGGGTGCAGGGCTTGGTGAATGAATGAATGCATGCATGCACAGAAGCCTCTAGAGGGAGCCCACGCTCTGCCCTTAGCTTCCCCTGTGGCTCCTTCAAAGGTGGGTCAGGAGCAAGGCATTCCTGTCTCCCTCACTATTCCTCACCCACCTCAAACTCTACCCTCCACAGGCCTCCTCCCCACAAAGTGCTGACATTTTGCTTGGGTCACCTGCTCTAGGGGTGGAGTCTAGGGGTGAAGTGTTAAAAGTCTACTGTGTTGCACCCGGGACTACTGAGGTGGTGTGGTCTCTTTTCCTGTTTTGTTTGGCAGATTATAGGGCTCTCTCTGTCTTTGCAAATGCTCTGTCTTCTCCCAGAGAGCTGTGGGCCCTTGAGGGCTTCTTTCCTGGTCTGAGAAGGCTAGGGTGGCCCTGGGGCCAAGGCTTCCGGCTGGTTCCCATGCTCCCTTCTGCTGCCTTCAGGAATCTCTGGCCTCTCCTTGTAGGCAGAGAGGCGGTGGGATCCAGCTCTCAGGTTTGGGCTTGCGGAAGTAGGCACCGTAGGCATTTTGGCCTGCTTTTGGTCTGAGCTGTTCAGGCCTGCCTACCCAGGTAAAGGAAGTTTCTGAAGGACCAGCCAGCTCCACTGCAGTCAGGCTGAGGATCAAGTGTATCTGCCCTGGTTTGCCTCTTCTGCGCACACATCCTTAGGGATGCGAGGGACGGGTGGTTATTAGGGACAAGTCTCGTACTGGCCTTGGTCCTCTGGCCCAATACCAGTGATCATCGGTTACACCATGACAGCCCATAGCACCCTTATTTCAAACACAGGCCATGACATACTGTAAGAGGTCATTACATACTGATTTCATTGGACCTGAGAGGAAGGGGAGGGCACAGCCCCCTCCTGAATCTGGTTGTCAGTGTACCTCTCTCCAACACCCTTTCCACCCCTCTGATCTTAGAGTTTGGAGACCACCTCTGCCCCAGGGGTGGGACTTGACTGTTCTAAGCCAATCAATCAGTTTAATCTTATCGCCTGTGTCCCAGGTACTGTTGCAGTAGCTGAATCCTAAGCCAATCAGCATGTGGCATTCACTTGGCCACAGGAACTGGTTCAGTAGGGGCCCAACTTGGCCCAGAGCCCAGACTTTGCTTCAGGGGTCGTGGGAGAAGACCCTCTGGCCCTGGGAGCTATTGGCAGCCGTCTCTGACCATGAGAGAAGTGAAGGCCACGCTGGCATTCCACAGTGCTCGATGCCTGCCCTGTGCCTGGAGTTTTATGATAAACAATAAGACCCTTTTATCGCTTAAGCTAGTTTGAATTTGGTTTTCTACTACTGCAACCAAAAGCATTCTTACTGATGTGTCAGCCTCATATTTCCTATGACCAATGAGTGCACGCTACCTGCACTTCAAAGGCACCATCTCTTTTACTACCATCACTTCCGCATAGTAAAAACAACTTCAGAGGCAGTTTGGCCCTCTGCCTCCTTGAAGGGTATTTTGCCCCATACTGAATTCAGTTAATTTTTAAGGAGACATTCAAGATTTAAGCTCCATTCTATGAACTCATCCAGAGACTTTGGGCAAATTCTTTCCTCACTTTGGACTTTTTATCTCCATCTCTACCAAAAGAGGGAAGTTAGCTGGATGCCCGCTGGGGCTGTTCCTGTTGGGAATTTACAATGTCAATGTCATTTGGCAGTGTTGTGTCATCCTGGGGATCTGGGCCCTCCCCTGAGCCAGATTTAGCAGGTCTGGATGCGACTTGGGCATCCAACCTCTGAAGAACTCCATGTCAGCACCTTCTTTTCTCCCCATCCTCTTCTGGGATGAATGCTTGGGGGTGAGGCAGGACTGCCCTCCACCAGCTGGGAATTTGTTTTCTTATAAGACAGATCCACGGTATTACTCCTCAACTCTTGCCTAAGGGACAGAATGGTCACTTCTTCCAGGTGCCAAGGAAAAGCTTTCCTCTTCCTTTGGCCTGGTATGTTTCCCTTTTTTCCACTGGTTACCAGGAAGCTCGGAGCTATACTGCCAGCTCTGCTGGGGTAACCGTTTCTTCCTTGTATCCTACCACAGTCATCTCCTCCAATATGCAGTGTTGTCTAGAGGCTTGGATGGTGTCTATTGTTCTTAACTAGGTACCTTGCATCTAGCAAGCCTACAGTAAATAGGAGCTTTAATCCTGTCTTATGTTTTCTCATCTTCCCTCTATTTGTAACCATCTGGTTACATATGTTTCATTGTAGGTGTTGCCTCAGGTACATGTTGGGAGTAGGCAGGGGAAAACAATAAGGAAATTTGATTCAGAGTTCTCTGCCTTATATTCCCTCCCATAGTTATCACTGTCTCCTAGTTAGAAAACCAAGTCAGAAGCAGCTTAAGATGGATTTTTATTTCTTCTTAAAAAAAATAAATAAATGAATACATTGGCTTGAATGTCCTTCCCCCTCTCTTACTCTCCCCTCTTCAAAAGAAGCAACACTGTGAAAATCCTTAAGATGGAGAGGCAGAGAGTTGGTCACCAGGGCCCACACTGGAGAGAAAAGACGCTCCACACACGAGGGGTCAGAGAAGGGCTCTGTGGGTGAGTGTGGCTTGTAAAACCTTGGCCGCTGCGGGGGGGGCGGAATCCGTCTTGAGCGGGGGCTGGACGTTTCCAGCTCTCCCCGGAGCCCTCACAGTTCAGTCTTTACCTTGTGCATCAAATCCTTTTGGTCAATCTTGTCTAGGTCCTGGTACCAGCGGTTGAAAGCCAGCAGGGCCACGTTCTTGGCAGCCACTGCCGTCACCTCCACGGAGCTGGCCGCCCACTCCAGGGCGTTGAGGTGGAAGAGCTGGTCGTGCAGCACGAACCGCGGGAGGGGGCTGTGGGGGCCGTGGACGGGGTGGGCCTGCCACTCGGCTGTCTGCACTGAGTAGTAGGAGCGAAAGAGGGTCTTCAGCTGGGAGCGAAGGAGGGGCTGGGGGGACTGGACTCGCCAGACGGCGGCCTCCTGAGGCTGCTTCCGCCGGAAGCTGGCCGAGACGTTGACGGGACACATGTTGTCCAGGGCGCAGAAGAAGCTGGGGAAGTCTGTGGTGAGGATGCTGGCAAAGGGGAAAAGCTTAGGGTCGGGGAAGCCGAAGTAGGAAGAGTTGAGGTAGCCATGGACCAAGGAGACGACGGTGGGCTGGAAGGAGCCCTGGACGACATCGATGGGCGGGTCGAAGCCTTCAAAGGTGATGGTACTGCTGTTGTCCAGGTGCAGGGGGGTGGCGATGACCACTATGTCGTAGTAGTCAGAGCCTGTGCCCACCTCATTCTCATACTTGACATGGTACAAGGGTTTCCCCTCTAGAAGGAGAGGGAAGAGAGCACAAAAGCCCGCTTCTTTCTCAGCTTCTCCCCACTTACCTGCCATCTGGGGCCCTGCACTGAGGGGACGAGACCCTCCGTGGGTGCAGCTGGGCTTTCCAGCTGCTGGGTCCCAGTCTTTCCGTGCTGGTGTGGCTGCAGGGCTAGCCCTGGACTGGAGTCAGGAAACACGAGCTCTTTCTCTGGCTCTGCCTCTGACTAGCTGGGGGAACGTGGGCAAGGCTGTGGCTCAAAGTCCTCGGTGGTCAAATGAATGGGACTAGATTAATGCAAGTCTCTGCTTTCTGGCTCTGACATTTGAATCGGGGCAACAGTGCCCTCTGGTGTCACTCGGCAGTGCTGGGAACCACTCCCCGGCAGGTCATAAACCAGGGCTTTAGGGACAGAGGAGGTGGAAGTGTTCACTGTTTAGGAATGGAGTGGACATGGCCCCTGCTCTGTCTACTCACCTGTTTGCTGCAGGGTCACAGTGGTGACCGTGGCGTGGATCACGTTGGCCTTGGTGAGCTTCAGCAGACCGGAACAAACCAGCTTGTTGCCTCCCTCCACAGACCACAGGCTGCCTTGGGCCCCGGCTAGCGACATGGCTCCTGGGCAAAGGGGGAGGGAGGGCGGCCAGTGGGTTCTCAGAACCACTGGGCAGTGGGCTGGAGAGTCCAGCACCGTCCTACCGGGGCCTCTCTCCCAGGCCAAGACTCCTCCCAACCCTGGGCACGGAGAGACGACACACACAAATAACTGCAACAAAATTCACAATGTTGTGAAGTAAAAACATTAGGCTCAGTGCAAGAGCCACTATAAAAGACCACAGATTGTATGATTCTGTTTACACAGACTGCCCAGAATGGGCAAATCCATAGCAACACAGAGTAGATTCGTGGTTGCCTAGGGCTGGAAGGCTGGCGGATGTTGGGGAACTGATGGCTATAGGTATGGGGCTTATTTTGGGGCAGTGAAAATGTTCTAAAATTGATTGTGGTGATGGAGGCACAACTCTGTGAATATACTGAAAGCCACTGAATCCTACACTTTAAATGGGTGAACTGTGTGGTATGTGATATCTTGAAGGATACATACAAGATACTGGCAGAGTGAGCAGGGTAGTCTCGCTGAGGTGAAACTAGGCAGGACCTGAAGGGTGGGAAGGAGCTAGCAGTGCCAAGAGCCAGAGGAATAGTATCCTGGGCATATGGGAGGTGCTTGTTAATTATAAACCTTTTCATTCATTTATTCAGCAAAAATGGGCTGAGTGCCTATGATGGTCGGCACTATTGTAAGGATACATCAGTAAACGAAGGAGACAGAGGTTCCCATTGGAAAGCCTGCCTTCTAGTGGGAGGAGATCAAATAAGTCGATCAAGTAGTCTGCTGGAAGATGATACCTGCAGGGCAGGACGGGTAGGGGCAGCTTCAATGAAAAGGCAACATCTTCACAAAGACATGGGACAGCGAGAGTTTACCATGATTGTGTCTCAGGGAAGAATGCTCCACGCCGAGGGATGGCCACACAAAAACCTCAAGGTGTGAGTGCGCCTGGGACGTTGGAGACATGGCAAGGAGGCCAGAGTGGCTAGTTTGGGGTGAGGGAGCGGTGAGGTGGTGAGGCCTAGACCATGTAGGGCCCTGCAGGCCACTAGAAGGACTTTGGGTTTTCCTTGAAGGAAAGTAGAAGCCATTACAGTTTTACATGCAGGCCTGTCAGGATCTGTCTTTTGTTTTAAAAGGATCATCTGGCTGATGCATTGAGCTTGGGGGGCCATGGGGTGGGCAGGGGGGTGGGAGACATGGTAGGAGAGTTGCAGTAATCCTGCTGAGGGATGTTGGTGGCTTAGACCAAGGAAGAGGCAGTGGTAGGAAGCAGTCAGATTCTGGGTATACGTGGAAGGTAAAGCAGATGGGATTTCCTGACATATGACATAAAGGATATGAGAGAAAGAAATGATTCAAGGTTTTGGCTGGAGCAATGGAAAGGAGTAATTACCAGCCAAGCTGGGCAGACGCTGGGAGGGGCAGGCTCGAGGGGAAAGATCAGAGGCTCAGGTTTGGACGTGCTGAGTCTGAGACGCCCATTAGCCCTTCCAGTGTAGACACAAGGGTGGCAGCTGACACATGAGCCTGCATTTTCGGAGAGAGGTCTGGGCTGGAGGTCATATTTGGGAGTCAGGTGGGTGGAATTTAAAGCCTTGAGACTGGCTGAACTCACCAAGGGAGGCTAAGTAGTTGAGAGCAGAAGAGGACAAAGGACCGAGCCTGGGCCTTCCATGTTAGGAGGGGGAGAGGAGAAGGACACAGCCAAGCAGGCCAGTGAGTGCCCATGTAGCTCCTCAACCTTGAATGCCCCTCTCTGCCCCTCCACCACCCCAGCAAAATCCTACAGCATCTTTCAAGGCCCAGAATGGTCATCATGCCTTGGGGAAGACATGCCCTGACGACTCTCGGGCAGATTTGTGGCCTGTGCTGGAGGATGGTGGGTGGTACATGTGCCCACCTGCCCCAGTAATAAGCTGGGAAGATGCGGTACTCTAACAGATAAATACCCAGGGGCCCAGAGGCCTCAATGGGACAGCTCCTGAAACCGATCCAAACAGGAGTGGTAGAAACACACAGGACCTGAGAGCTGAGCCTCCCTTTCACCGTCTGTGAAGTGGGATGAATACCATCTCCTGACAGCTTGGAGGATAGATGCCAGAATCAGAGGCGGCAGTGTTGGTTAGGCAACTGTACTGAGCCAGGTAAATGTGAGGTTATCACAGGGAGGGCCAGGGAAGGGCAGGTGGGCAGGCCGAGGGCTGGAGGCTCACCGGCAAAGGCGGGCATCGCTGCTGACTGGCCGTAGCTGGCCCGCAGGACAGCGGAGACGACATCATCGATAAAGCGCTGTGTGACGCCCACCTGGAGCAGGGACTCGGCCACGGAGCGCTGGGTCATGTTGACAAAGGCGGATTCCCCCAGCGAGTACAGCAGTTCCTCCACACCGGAGAAGGCATAACCGTGAGCCTGGTACTTATAGATCCTGGGAGACAAGTGGAGCCAGAGCCATTGTGCAGGAAGGCCTTTCAGCTGACTGCCTGCTGCTGGGTCTGGCCCAGCAGGGACCCGCCCCCTCCTCTCCATGCAGTGGGTGGGAGAGGAGGCTGGTTATGGTACCTCTGGCCTATTCGCTGGTTGTGGTCGGCCTGTCTCACTTAGAGGGATAGCCCAGAGGGAAGGGCAAATACTCTGGAATCCCACCAGACCTGGCTTCACATCGTGGCTCTGCTGAATGACAAACATGTCACCTCTCAAGCCACTCCCTGCCTGAGGTCACAGTCCTCTTCTCACTCAGCTGGGACTGCCAAGCAGTGGGCTATGCCCGCCCCCATGGACACATCCCTTCTCCAGCAACTTTGGCTCTGCCCGAAGTGGCTTCTAGGACCGCATCGGACCCGATGGCAACTGCCTTATGTCAAAGTTGTCTGGCTCGGTCCAGCAGGCCTCCCACTCACCCCCTCGATAATGGCTTGTTCTCCCACAACTCCCCCAATCTCAGGGGCTGGCATTTGCCTGGAACCATCTGCTGATGGACCTTTCGGACGGCTGGCCTTTGAAAAGTTGCCTCTGCTTGGGCTGCTCTGTAAACGTGTTGAGTTTGGTTACGGACAGGACACCCAGATGGGGGTGTCCACAAAGCAGTTAGAAACTGATTAGTTAGTGGGTCTGGAACTTAAGGGGAAACTGGGGGCCGACAGGTAGAGGCTGTCTCCCACAAAAGGGAGAACTTGGCCCTGGGGGTTTAGATGAAATTGACAAGGGAGAAAAACACAAGAAAGAGGAAAGAGGAGCGAAGACATGACTTTGGGGACACCCGGAGAACATAAGGAAGAAGTGCCATGAAAAGCAGAGTCACAGGAGTGGGAAGAGCAGAGAAGTGCCAGAACCAGGAAGGAGGTCTAGAGGCCACGACTGAGTGTCTGGTGCTGCAGCCTCTGCATCTGGGCCAGGAAACAGGGAGAACCTTCAGGAAGGACTGTGGGGGAGAGCTGGGGACCATCCTGGTGAGTGAGTGCATTACGAGAGATGGACAGGGTGACAACAGGCCACTTGTCCTCGTTATTTGGAGTTGATGGGGAGGGGTCCAGGACCCAAGGAGGAGACAGGTGGTAAAGAAAGCTGTTTGTTCATGGTGGGACTGGGGGGCAGAAGAGTTTGTAAATGGTGGCCCACAGGCTGCTTGTGGCTGACAGGTATGTTTCACTTGCCTTATAAGATGAATTGGTTGTGCGCACTGAAAAACTGGGAGATTTCACATATACTGGATTTCCAGCTTCTTCTGAAACACTGGAAGATGGCATTCCCCCATGGCCACCAGTGGCTTGAGCAGAGAGCGGCCGCCCCTTCAGAGGGGGGCCTGGCTCTTCAGGGCCCCTCACTCCCTAGCCTTCCCTTCCACCCAACTTCTTCACTTATTCATACCCCAGGTGGGCCCTTGAAGGTGGCTGAGTTTGCAACCCATGCTTTTATTTACCAGTTTAGCTGAGGGAAAGAGGATGCCAGTGTGACAACGCAAGAGACCAACTACCGCTGCGCTAAGCAAGCACCTTGCCGATGCCGGGCGTGCTTGGAGCCTGGGCGGAATTCTCACACCCAGCAAGTACCTTTTCCTTTTGGACAGTGTACAGTCACGTTGGTTCCTCCGGCACCTCTCTTCCTCTCTCCTTCTAGAATGCCCTCCCCACGTTTCACCCAGCCCTACCTCATGAACTTCTCCATGACCTCCTCCACCCACATCTGCAGTCTCAGGAAGCTGATGCCGTAGTGCCACCAGAGGCGGAAGAGGTTCAGCAGGTACCAGTCAGTCTCCTCCAGCACAAAGTCCTCTCCGTTGAAGATGGCGCTCCTCCCTCCCACTTCGCGCCGGTGCCGCAGCCCTGAGGAGACAAGGAGGAGGCCCTCAGGTCCCCTTTGGAGGACCCCCCGCCCCGGGGGAACCTAGCAATGCCTGAAGCTTAAATTCAGGGGCCGTCCTGAAGGATGCACATGGATCGGCTCCATTAAAGGGAATATGAACACTATGGTTTGTGCATCTGTGCTACTTGTTTAAGAATGGTATACAATACACTGGGGAGATGTCTGGCCTGGCTAGTCAACAAAGAAATGAAAATTAAACTAATGTACCATTTTACATTTTTTTCCAACAGGGGTCCACTCAGCCACGAGTGAGGGAAATTCAGACGTCATCCTGGACCGTCCAGGGGCTGACAGCCAACGGGGCCTGCTCTGAGATGGCAGCCCTGGGCACCAAGGCCACATGGAAGGAATCACAGCTCCTGGCAACTGCCTGCACTCTACAACTTACAGAGTACTGGGTCTTCGTATCTCACTTCATCTTCTCACAGCCTCGGGAGAGGCAGAACAGGTGTTAGCACCCCCAGGTAAAGATGTGGAAAGTGAGGCTGAGCGATTATAGGACCTGCCTTAAGTCAAAGGTTTTTATTTCTTTCCCTCCTATTCCTGTCCCAAAGCCACGAAGTTCCCCTACCCAGAGGCAACCAGTAAGTGTATTCCTTCAGCATCCTTCTAGAGATATTTTGTGCACTTATAAATGTGTACATATCTCTGAGTTATCCCTCCCCTCACCCCACATACTATATACACTGGTCTGCACCTTATTGACATATGTGTCTTGGAGACTGTTCTCTACCTGGGCCTACAGGACTTCCTCACTCTGGCTGCTGAGCAGTCGGCTGTGTACTTAAACAATACTTTGTTTAATCTCAGATCCCAGTGGGTGGGCAGGTGGGATATTTTCAACTTTTTGCTATTACAATGCTGTAATGAACAACCTTGCGTGCCTGCCACTCTGAACATCTGCGGGTACACCTACAGGATCACTTCTGAGAAATGGAATTTCTGCATCCAACCGTACATGTATTTGGTTTTTTTTTAAACTTAACTAATTAATTAATTTTTGGCTGAGTTGGGTCTTTGTTACTGTGCTTGGGCCTTCTCTAGTTGCGGCGCGTGGGCTTTTCTCTAGTTGCAGCGAGTAGAGGCTATTCTTCGTTGCGGTGTGCGGGCTTCTCATTGCGGTGGCTTCTCTTGTGGCGGAGCATGGGCTCTAGGCGCGCGGGCTTCAGTAGTTGTGGCTCGTGGGCTCTAGCGCGCAGGCTCAGTAGTTGTGGCGCACGGGCTTAGCTGCTCCGCGGCATGTGGGATCTTCCCGGACCAGGGATCGAACCCGTGTCCCCTGCATTGGCAGGTGGACTCTTAACCACTGCGCCACCAGGGAAGCCCCGTATTTGTGGTTTTGATAGATGCTGCTGGGGCTGAATCTCAGTTCTCTCACTTATTAGCTGCAGGGACTTAGCCGAGGTGTATATGCTTTCTGAGCCTCAGTTTCCTTGGGAGGAGATACAACACCCATCTTGCAGGCTGGTAGGGAGGATTGGAGGTAATGCTTATGTATCACCTAGAAGGATGCCAGGTACTTGGCAAGCACACACCATGTGGAAGCCATTATGATTATGATTATTGAGAAGCAGCAAATTGAAAGGGAAAGAAACTGGCCTGGGGGGGAGGTCAAACCTGAGTTCTAATCCCGGCTCTGCAACTAACTCACTGTGTAACCTCAGGCAAGTTCCTTCCCCTCTCTGGTCTCAGCTGCTCCATCTGTAAAACGAGGAGATTGGGCTATATGACCTTCCGGACTTGACCATCAGGGTAATCTGGGAAGGGCCCGATGGCTGCCGCCAGCCCCAGGACGGTGCACTCACCCAGCTGCTTGACGAAGCCCTGCATGTGGAGGCTCAGGGAGTGGAAGGAGGCGGCGCCACTCTCGTAGTGCTGCTTGTTGACCGAGATGGTGGCCAGGCGGCCGCCCACGGTCCCCTTCTCAAACACGTCGATCTGCACCCGGGGGCCGAAGTGCTGTTGGAGGAAATGGGCCACGGCAGAGCCCCCGATTCCGGCTCCAACCACGGCTGTCAGCAGGCCCCGGAGGCAGGCGTGGGGAGAGACAGAGCATGGGCGTGAGACTGCAGGTCACACCTTCTCAGCCTCCTGGGCCGGTGGTTCCCAGGTATTTGCATCTCATAGGCTTTTAACATCTCAAAAAGGAAATCTGCAGACTCGTTCTTAGTAAAGCTATTAATAAACAGCAAAGGTCAACCTGAACACTGCCACCTACTATAACCCTTATTTTATAAAGAAAAAGACAAGTTAGCAGCAAAGGAACAGGAAAGAATCTCAAAATTCAGGATGCTTATTTTAAAAGTATAAGTTTAGTTTTATACAGACTCTTTACATTGTCCCTAGTTCTATTTCACTGCGAATTGGTGAAAACCTGGTCACCGACAGGCACATTAGGTTAGATTTGTATTTGGAATCCACTCCTTAATCCAGGGGTTGTCAAACTACAGCCCTAGGGCCAAATCTAGGCAGATGCCTGTTTTTGCAAGCTGAAGTTTTATTGGAATGCAGCCTCGCCCTTTCTTTAGCTTATTGGCTATGGCTCTTTCATGCCAGGCAGAGTTGAGTATAGTTGGAACAGAGACTGTAAGCACAGCCTAAAATATTTACTCTCTGGCCCTTTACCGAAGAAGTCAGCCAACCCTTGGTCTATTGCAACCTCCCAACTGACACGTAAGTCATTTCCACATCTGTGTTTGCCGAGCCTGGAATTCACCCTGTGACGGGTCGCTCATCACCGTATAGGACATCTATTCTGCTTTGAACTCTTGTTATGAAGTTTCAGCTCGTTGACGTCTTTTTGGGTCTTACCCACTGTCTTTACTACGCCTCCTGCCTTCCTGTTAGTTGCAAACTGGGTTCATATACCATCAATAGTCTCATCCAAGTCACTGAGAAAAGCGTTTCATTGGACAGGGCTCTGAGGTGCTGCTAGGAACCGCTGACCAAACAGATAGTAATCATTACATAGCACTGAGAGGACAGTAAAGCAGCTATGAAACTACTGAAATGGATGGCCATGCTACCCACAATTTTTGCCCACCACATATCTAAGACACAGCTTTCCTCTCATCTGACAGTCTTATAACCTACTCAAAAAGAGAATGAGATAAAGCTGGTGTAATTTGTCCTTACTAGACCCATGTTGGGCCCTAAGACCACAGGCTCCTGTCAAGAAGGCAAAAATACAAGGTTCTTTATGATCTGGGCTCCATTTACTTATTCCATTCCCTGCCTCACCCTTGCAACACTCCACCTTCTTGTCTTGACTTCTTTTGCTGTGGAGCATGGGACTTTGCTCTCTCATGCCTGTGCCTCACTGCTTCCTTTGTCAGAAATGCTCTGTCACCCTTTGCCTCACTGACCTCTGTGGCCCTTATATGTAGTTTTTAGCTGGCTTGCCTGACCCGCCTAAGACAAGTGTCCCTCCTGCATAGTCAGTCCCACAGCACTCTCCTTACCCTGGCCTAGCCCATGGCACACTATACTCAAATGATCTGTTAAGGTCTGAGGGCAGGTCCCTGTGTCCCCAGATCCTGGCAGGCAGTAGAGCTCACTATTTCTTGCATCTTGAAAGAACAAACTACTTCCTTCATCTCAGTGTTTACAAAGCCACTTCCAAGAATGCCCTTAACCTTTTAAACCAATGTGCTCCCTACCACTTCCATTTTCGACCAAGCCCCAAATTACCCTTTTTTTTTTTTCCCCCCCCAGAGAAACTGCTATCACAAGGCCTGGAAGCTGCCCAAGGACTACAGGGAAGCAGAAGACCTCACCTCATTGAGAGTCAGCTCATTCAACACCCACAAACTGACACCCACTCTCTGGTCTATGGTAAGATGTGCTGGACATAGGATGAATCAAACAGGGAGAGCTCCGGTCCCCCTGAGCATAGGCGGGGAGAGGGCGGACAGACTCATGCACTGTTAGCAATGACAACGTGTGACCAAGTGCAACAGCGGGATTCCAGAGAATCCTGAGGAAGCAATGAATTCTGCCTGAGGGTGTGGGCCCCAGGCTTCACAGGGAAGCAACGTTGATCACGACCCTGGAGGACAATAGGCTTTGCCAGTGAGCAGAAACACATTCTCTGCAGAGAGAACAGCATGAGCAGGTCACATGTGGAACTATGGGGGAGTTTAAAGGGTCCAATGTGGGCTTCCCTGGTGGCGCAGTGGTTAAGAATACGCCTGCCAATGCAGGGGACACGGGTTCAAGCCCTGGTCCAGGAAGATCCCACATGCTGCGGAGCAACTAAGCCTGTGCGCCATAACTACTAAGCCTGTGCTCTAGAGCCCGTGTGCCACGACTACTGAAGCCCGTGCGCCTAGAGCCTGTGCTCTGCAACAAGAGAAGCCACAGCAATGAGAAGCCCGCGCACAGCAATGAAGACCCAACACAGCCAAAAATAAATAAATAAATAAAGTAAATTAAAAGAAAAAGGGTGCAGTGCCACACCGAGGTGTTCAGATTTGATCATGCAGCAGCCTGAGGGTTAAGCCATCTTAACAGGAAGCTCCTCGTTCCCATTGTGGGTAGAGTCCAAACCACCAAGGACAGACAGAGGCTGTTGTCAGAGGGCTGAGGAAAATCAGGAAAGCTACAGGGCAGCATGGCATTGCCAGGTATCCTGCCTTGATGATGCCTGGGGTGAGGTGGGTAGGGCTGGCTGGAATGAGGAAGGTAGCAAGTTCTGCATTGCCAGAAATGGTAGAGCTGTGAGGAGGCCCTGCCCCTTCTTCACTGGTCAGTGGGAAATGTCCTGCTCTGCTGCCCTTTCCCAAGAGATGGGGGAGGCCCTGCATCTCAAGACATTGCCTGCCTAATTCTTCCCCATCCTTCAAACCCTGGCTCCAAATCCACTTCCTCCATTAGGCCTTCTCTGGCCACTCCAGCCCTCAGGATTCTCTTTCCTCTGAAAACCCTAAATGTTCAGTCCCAAACTGATTTCTGGCACGCTTCAGCCTGTCTTAACCCTTTATGGCCTGAGCTGTGGTTTGGTAATCCAAACCTTAGCACTGCACTGGCCCTGGTAAGTCTGTGGTACTCCCATGGGGCATCCCTCCCTGCCACCTAGAGTGCACAGGGGGCAGCCTAGTGGATTAGGGACTCCTTCTCCTTCACACCAGAAGCCCAGCATCTCTGCCTATGGGAATTTTATATACGAGGGACTTGAAAACCTTTCATTCATGTAGAGTTAAAATGACAAATGTTAAGAGGAAAAAAGTGTAAACAAATATGAAATTCTAGTCAATTATATACATGATGAAGTATTTAGCAAAATGTCCTGATGTCTGCAATTTATTTTGAAATGCATTAAAATGTAAGATGGATTAATGCACATGTGATAGGTATGTGATAAAGCAAATATAGTAGCAGTTTCTTAACGGCAGAATCTAGGTGCTGGGTATACAGGTGATCACTGTACAATTCATTCAACTTTGGTCTATGTTTGAAAATTTCAAAAGAAAGCAAATAAGTAAGAAGACTGCTGTTAAAAATCCCCCACTTCGTCATTCAGCAAATCTATCCCCAGAGGACTTACCATGGGTTCTGTCTCCCCTAGAACTGCCTCCTACCCTCCATGAGGTTTTGGCTTAGATGTTACTTCTAGGAAGCCCTCCCAGAGCCCACAAAGACTGGGGTGAAGTGCCCCTCCTCTGTATTCACAGTGCTTTCTCAGCCTTAGTACTAACTTCCTTGTATTGTGCAGTCTCTTCTCCTTCACACAGGAACTGTGGAGCACTGTGCCTGCTACACAGACAACCCTCAATAAACCTGTGTGAATGACGTCAACCAGAGAGGCCAGAATCTCTGTCCTGGGGGCACCTGGCAAAGAGCCAGATCCACGGCAGATGCTCAGTGTCCCTGGACCTTCCGGTAAGATCGGTGACCAGTCCTGCCCCAAGCCTCTTTTCCGCCCCAGGTAGCCCTGGACACAAGCCCACGCCTCCCTCCCCATCAGCACCTTGCCTACTGCGGTCCCCTTCCTCGCCCAGTCGCAGTGCCTCGGCTCTTCTCCACCCAGCTCCTCTCCCGAGGACCCCTCCCTCGCCCAGCTGCCTTCCCCTTCCCCCATCCAGAGGCTCCCGGCTCACAACACTTTTCCCTCGCAGCCCTCCCCAGATCAGCACCCCACCCGGTCCTTCCCGCACCGATTTTGCTGGGCCGGGCATCGCCTGTAGCGGCGGCGGCGAGGAGGGCGGCCAGCGCAGCGAAAAGCCGGGCAGCGCGGGCCATGGCGGGCAGCGACTGGGGCAGCACGCCGGGGCTCGGGCAGTCGCGGATTGGCGCTGGGCTCCCCGCCCCGCCCCGGCGCCCCACTGGCTGTTCCGTCTTCCAGCCTCGCTGGTCGCAGCCTCTCATTGGACAAGCAGCCTTCCCTCTCCGGCAGGAGGCTCTCATTAGCCGCATCTCTCTGGGGGCAGGCTCTGTCATTGGCAGCTTCTCCGTCCCGCCTCCTGGATGCGGTTTCCTCATTGGCTGGCTCGTCCTGCTCCGGCGCAGGTGTGCGCGCTTCGAGTGCTCAGCTTCAGGACCAGGGCCCAGCTCCGGGGGGATTGACGGCAGAGAAAGAATTGAAGCTTTGACGATCTCGGTTCAAATCCAACCTTTGAGCGTTAGTGGCTCTGTAGCGTGCCTTGTCTGTGTCTCGTTTTGTTTCCGTGCTCTGCCTTTCTAGGTGGTTGTGGCAATCACGTGAGATAAGGGATGTGAAATCACTTGGCAGTGTCTGCAAGTGCTGGAAATTGCTGACCAGTCATGCAGTTGGGATGGCTAGACGCTACTTGTTTCAGCATATGCTGAAACAAGGCCAGATGCTTTCAAGACTGCTGTTAGTTACTACGTGTATTTGCAGTTCTGACATACAGTTTATGTCTCTGCCTTCTACTTAAAAACAAAAGGTAAGAGTTTCATCCACTCTCCTTTCATAGGGGAGGAAAGGTGGGAAGGAAGGGATAAGCTCCCATTTTCACCCTCTAGGAAAACGAGAGCAGCTCACTGTGGCTAGTTTACCACACTATGAAGGACAGATTTCCTCTAGCAGAAAATAAAATTGGGGATGAGTTTCAGGATAAAATAAGGAAAATTCATGTTTATTCAGTCAGATTATGGCTAAGAGAAGAAATGGAAGGGACTCGGAGAATAGTAAAAGGGCATAGATCTGAGTTTCCAACCAGCTCTGTGAGTCTTAACAGGGCCAATCTAGATTACTAGTAAAGTAGTAGATGAATAAACATGCATTTCTCATATTAAAAAGAAAAACTTTTTGGCAGTATTTGTGTTAGAATGGAAAACCTTTTAAGTTCATTTCCAGCCTCAAGATAGTCCCTTAAATTATCTTTTAAAACAAGCATTCACCATCACTTTGTGCCATGTTCTCTTATGTGCTAACAATATAATTCTTGCAGTATTTTAATAGGGTAAAATCATATTAACTTTAAAACTCAACTTGACTCTACTTTGCTTTTAATTTTAGGGTCCTCGGTAACTCTAGATTCTAGAGCTGTATTTTCTTCTGTTAGGAAGTTCTTCCAATCCTACAACACATCGATGATGTGTCTCAAAGTTGTAGGACAAGTTCAAAAAGGCTGTTTAAGAGGAAAAGCAAGGAGGCATAATTCTGGTGGCCGAGGTGCAAAACTAGTAGTTTGACTGGGAGTGAGGTTGGGTGACTCAATCAGTTATTTATTGCTGCATAACAAATCACCCCAAAACTTAGTGGTTAAAAGTAACAATCATTTATTTTGCCCTTAAATCTGCACTTTGGGCAGGGATCAGTGAGATCAGCTCATCTGTGTTCCATGTTATGTCAGGTGGGGCTGCTCCACTGGGCACTGGAGAGTCCCCTTTCAAAGTGGCTCACTGAGATGGCTGGCAGGATGGTGCTGGCTGTCAGCTGAAAGCTCAGCCATGGCCCTCAGTTCCACTCCACAGGCTACTTGAGCTCACTCTTTGGTTTGATGGCTGGGTATCAAGAGTGACCATCCAGAGACAGGAAGGTTTGGGTCAGAAACCAGTAGTGTCACTTCCCTTATATTCTACTGGTCCAGATTCAAGGAGATTTTGGAGTCGTGTTTTAAAACCTCCAGTGAATTTGAGAATGTGGACAAAGTCTGAGTGGACAGGAATAAGAATATACTTACAAACTAGCACTGAGAGTATGAGGAACAATGGATTATGGAGCCAGGGTATGCAGACAAGACTGGAAGAATGATGAAAATGCAAGGCCAAAACTACAGGAAAGGCTGGTTCCAAAGAGGGGCACTTAGCCAGGAGGCTGGGTATGTGGAAGCCAGTGGAGAAGCAGAGGTAAAGGAAAGGCCAGGCAAAGGTTGGGGGAGGGCTTATGGAAGCAGGAGGCCACATGCCAGTAATCTGGTTGAGAGGATGGTCAGAAGTCCTGCAGTTCAAGTGAAACGATTAAAGCAGGTAAGACAATTAGAACCAAGAAGCGAGCACAAGAAAAGGCAGTGCCAGAGAGGAAGGCAGAAACAGGAGTCCAGATCTAAGAAATACATAGATATCAGAAGGAAGCAAGTCAAGGAGGTAGAAGAACAGACAAGACTTCAACACCAAGGCAAGGTGTGGAATGCCTACACTGCATCCACTTGGCTGGGCTGCTGGTACCTCCACTGAGTGTCAACAAGGTGAGTCAGCAATCAGTGAAGTGACCACGTCAATACACAATATGAATCTGGCAGACAAAGACACTAAACACGTGAAACACAGTTATTTCAATTAAGGTTTTATTAAAGTTGTTTCCGAAGATTATATTTCATCCTTAGTCTTCCTTATTAGATTTTGCTTTAGTGTTTAAGAACCTTTCTTCACTTATTAAATCCTTTGCCATGAAAGAGCACCACAAGCTTATATCAGTATCAAACTGAATAATTCCTTTATGGCAGTGAGGAAAATCCACAAAAGATTCATAAAATCCAAGTACTAAAGCACCAAGATCCCCCTTCAAATAAGTCAAAGCTTCCTTACACATATCATCTGCAAGCCAATGATGTCTTTTTACTTTACCATCAAGATGAAAATAATTACGGGCACTGAAACAATTTTCTTATTTCTCTGGTCTAAAAATGTAGATTTCCTTGTTATGGTTAAAACAGACAAACACAAAAAACAGAAGCTAAAAGGAAAATAAGTTCACTGTGATTGATTAGCTTACAATTTTTTTTATAGTCAAGCACCACTTAACCAGTCTTTCCCTTCCCCTAGACTTTAGGCAACTATAAAAACATACGAAAAACAATGTGTATAATAAAAGGCAATAAAAATAAATATTTGAGGGCCTACTGTAATAGGCAATTTGCACATTTCGCTTAATCCTCGCAATATTTTGAGAATTATAACCATTTTACAAACGTGGAAGCAGGCTCAGAAGAGTGAAGTGACTAGGCTGGGAATTATGTTCAAGTTGATGCCTACTAATCATATGCTCTATTATGCTGCGCTGGCTCGTGAAAGCCCTTCAGCATTTTGAGATTCTCACTGTTATAGCTCCATCTTCTAAATTTATACTTTTAAGTCTGCAAAACTACTGAATAATAGAAGAATCTAAAATTATTCTCAGTCTACTTGCTAAAACAGGAGGTTGCAAGGAATATTTAAAAACTTCAAGTAATCAGAACATTCCACACCTAAAATTATGGTTATTCTAATTCACTGGTAATGATAGCTAGTGATCCAAGAACACAAAGGAAATCATAATTGGCTCATTTTCTTGTCCTCACTATTTGTCAATCTCAAAGGAATGAAGGCAAAAAAAGACAAATTCCTATTGTGAAATCTGACTGCTCATTATATTTACAGTATGCACTTAGTGGAATGCCAAGAGGTTCTGGTTTTAAAATCTCACCAACAGTCTTTTGCTTGCATCTTAGAAGCATGTATTTGTTTTTTTTAAGTGTCTAAATCTGGTGGAGGTGGTAGGACTCATTGGGGGATGCTTTGTTGATACATGCTTGTGTAGTATGCTAGAACTACCTATGATGTCTAAGAGGATAACTTTTACCACCCCACAGAATGGGGTCATAGAGTTCTAGTAGAAATGGATTTATTTTATGGGTAAGTAACTTAAACCTAAACCTGGGCAATCTGGACACCTAACAACATTTAATTCTCTGCTGGGGACATATTTGCATGTTTGTTATAGAACTGTTGAATCTTAAATGACTGAAGTTAATATCTAGTTGTTTCTTAAGTTCTCACTAAAATTTAGTTTACTAGTTTTAGAGATTTTTTTTTTCTTTGAGTCTAGTCCTAAAAGGACTATGTTTTCATACTTCAAAAGAAGCTGAAGGGGTGAGATTAGATCATCATGAAGGCTGCTTCTAACATTAAAATAACCATATGATCTCCTTTCTAATGTCCAATTGATATATATATATAGATATATATCTATATCTATATCTCATTCTTTCACTAACTCATTTATTGAATAAATTTTTTACAGAACACTATCTATAAGCAAGACTGAAATAAAAAATATACACATAGGCTCATTAACTCTAGGAGGTCAATACATAAAAGGGGAGCTAGATGTTTACACATGTGACATAAGACAGACAAAAAACTAGGAAATAAAGCTTGTCAATGTAAGAGAGGTAGTGAATTGTGAGTACCCCCCCCAAAAAAAACACCCCAAACCTAGCATAACTAATGAGGAATCATGGGACCCTAACATTTTTTTGTCCTGACCACCTCCCCACGTAATCTAATAAAGGATCATAAGGTAAATCTGACAAAGTGGCAGAGGATTTAAGGGCTGGTGGAAAGAGAAGTTGAGGGTAAATTACCTATATAGACCAATTTAGGTCTTTAGCTGTTGGTGCTGCCTCAATTTCCCTGAAATGATTATATACCTAGGGAGGAGGCTGAAAACAATTTGAAGATAACAAAGAAAGCACAAGGTTTCTCGGCCATACTTGCTTGAAAGGGACCTCGTATCTTGATTTCTTGCCAGTCTCTGCCTTCCAAGTCTTGCCTGGGCCATTAGCCTTGTAAATGGGATTTGAAAAGGGACAGTGAGTGTGAATATGAAGTCTATCTGGCAGGAACTACAAGGACAAAAGATGGCTAAAAGAAAAATAAAATAAAAATGGGAAGTCCTGAAAAATCTACGTGCATAAAAATCAACCGAAATGATTTAAATTCATACAACTATAAAGCTTTATCATTTAAGTACCCAAATGTTAAACCAATCCCTACCATCTCCTTTTTCCACAAATACAAGATTCTATACAATTCCTTTTATAGGGACCATTAGTAAGGAACATTTAGTTGAAAATACATAAACATATACTCATTTCCACCTTTAAAAAAATTTTTGGATTGAAAGTCATCAGAGTACCAATTTAAAAATAATTTTCTTAAACATATTTTGATAAGGCCACAGGAACACTTGTCACATTGTTCAAATGCCCAATGGCAAGACTTCTGATGAGACCAAACAGGTCACATTAAATCAAAAGAGTATCTTAGAAATAAAGCCAATATGACTAAATCCAAAACAGATCACATGAAGTACCTCATGTACAATACGAACCTAGTTTAATAAATAAAGGAATCACAGGTGACTGCACTCCGGGAGAACTTTCAGTTCCTCTGGGCCCATTCATAGTCTTCTCTGAGACTCCACTGCCACTTCCACCTGGGCGAGTCTAATGGTGCGGCCATGAAGCTTGTAGCCATCCTGCCTTACTAATGCCACAGTGCCAGGCTGCACCCCAACACCAGCTGGCACATGACAGATGAGTTCATGCTCATGAGGGTCATATTTGTCACCAATGGGTGTCATCTTCTCCAGGCCATGTTTGGCAAACACGCTTTTCAGCTTTGTTTCTAAAAGTGACAAGCCTCGGAAGATCTTCTCCAGAGTGAGCTTCTGGTCCCCAGGCTCTGTTTCTTCAGAAATACACTCTGTAGTCTTCTCCAAAATGTCTGCCACCTCCACCAAATCCTTACAGAAACTCTGAATTCCTACAGAGAAACCAAATACTCTTATTGTTTGTGAGGAAACCACTCTACTCTTGAGGGTGCAGTTTGGGGAAGGCTCAGAGAGCTGGCTGGTGTACTGGGTACCCCAGGAAATGCAGAAATTGCCACAAAGGATTCAGGGATCATCACCAATGATTACCCCTGAAACCCAACTGACGAGCCAGCATTTCTCTTGGAAGGCATATGACTAGGAAGCATTCTGGGAAATGGGGAAGATGGTTAGAACCCAAGAACTAGGTGAGACTATATACAAAAGGTTCAGAAACCTGTCCTTTAAAAACTTGACATATGCTTCTTGTATCTTTGTTGCTATTCACCTTTAGTACTAAGTTATGTATATTTTGAAAATTCCCGCCTGTCTCATTTGTGGAAAGGCATACATTCTCAATAGGAACAAGACATTAGTATTTCATTGATGGGGGAATAATAAAAGAATAGTTGACAAGACTGTGCTAAGGAGGAGTCAAAGAGTGGTTTATTCTTGAGGATTAGCTAAATAGAACAGGAAAAAAATATACTCCACGGATGAGGTAAGTCTCTTAATGCCTGCTATGAAGTTATATACACTTGCTGGAGACAGGCCACTAAGCTTGTCTAATCTTTTTAGAGTCACATAAACTTTATAAAAGTGAACTCAGTTGTTGAGAAATCTCATTACTCCCAATGCTGCATTCTTCATTCTTCTTACAGAAATGATAAGGAATATCATCATCACAGATACCTATGGTAACACAAAGGCCCTGGTAGGAGCTGGTGAGAGGCGAAGGACTTTGTTGATCTAGCTTTAGTCCAGCGACAGGTTTAAGGCCCTGTGTCAAAGCAGACAGCCAATAAAAGAGATGATGACAGAGGAGAGATGTCCCAGGTATGTACTGCCTGGATGGGAAGGAATGACTGACAGAGAGGCAAAAATTCTACCGTTAACTTCTGGGTAATAGAAATCCATTATAGCTTCTTGAGCAAAACAAGTTGAAGAGGAGTCAAATTGTCTAGTAACATACACAATGAATGTGGGGTGCTGGGGGCATCACAGATGGGTGAGAAGAAAAGATATAAGAAATGGAAGAGAGCTGACTGAAGTAATCTTGGTATAATATGGTCTGGAGTAGGAGAGGAGGCAATGGAGAGGAAAGAGTGAAAGCAGCAGGCCTTTCCAGGGAACTAGACTTGGTGAGTTCCACAAGATACCTCTCCCATCACTATGAGGGATGGTAGCCATATATATTAATGGCTGTTAATGACATCAGCTGAAAAGGTAGAAGAGATTAGCTAAAGGCTTGAAAAGTATACTGATAAAATTTGGAATTCCATCCAAGAGGAAAGAATGTCTGATAAAGATCAATCAGGGACATCAAAGGCTTTCCCTGGCTATACAAAGGAAGACAAATACTCAAATTGAATTTGAAAGCTGTAAGTTGCTGGACTGATTTGTACACTGCCATGGTACAAAAAGTCCTGGCTTCTAGTCAGTAAAGCTGTATGAATCTGGGTAAACAGAAGCCTAGGTTCTCTTGTCTGTACAGTGAGGGGTTCAGTCTCTGATCCTACTCCTATTACTGTCTTACTTCAATAGATGGTTGGTGTCCGCAACATTTCTTAGAGGGAAAAAAAGGATCTCTGTGACCTGTTTAAGAGAAAATGGGTTACTGAGACAAGACTGTCCCTGGAAGGAGGATAGTCATCATGCTACACTGTATGTTAATTAAATGACAATGAAAGCGTTCTTCTTTTTTTCTACTTCCATGCTCACTGAGCAATCTTCAATTTTCTGAGTATTCCTGACCATAAGAAGAAATGACCCAAGCAAATGATTTATGTGGCATGTTTTGCTTGACACATTTTTCTCTATAAATTAACAAATTAGATTACCAAATTCTTTTGAGTTTATTTAATAAGTATTTGTTCCTGAGAACCTTATTAATTCTTGAGGAAACTGACATAAGCCAGTTCCTCATGCATCGAAGCTTGACTTCTGGTAAGCCAACTCACCCTGCTCCCCTCAAGCAGGCAGGAAGTCTTCCCCTTATCACAATTGTTCTATTTGCTACAAAAATTCCCTGTGGTTAGAGGTCAGCAGACCTTTTCTCTAAAAGTCCATATAGTACATATTTTACGTTTTGTGGGACAAGAGGCAAAATCAAGCATCTTATGTAGGTGACTATTTAACAAAAGAGAAAATAAATTTCCACAAATTTTTTCTGATGAAATTCAGAACTGTATTTATGGACTAACAGGTGGCAGGCTTGGCCACTGAGCCCTGATAGCTGGAAATATGAGACTAAAACTTGGATGAAATATCAGGAACACAATTGGGGTCAGTATTTAGCTATTCAGGAATACAATTTGGGGGTTAGTATTTACTCAAAGTCTTGAAACATGATATCTATAGCACTGAACGAAAAGCAGAAGGCTAAGCCAAAGGACTAGGGTTGGACAGGACAGGAATGGAGTGAATCCCCTGTACAGATAGCGGATAAAATCCAGAGAACAGGAAGGAGTGTGATATAAGGGAAAGAATAATACATTAGGGATCAGGAATCAATGGATTCATATCTACACCTGTTGTCAAATAACTTTTCCTAGCTTGCCTATAAGAGGAGACTGGACTAGATAGACTCCAAGGGCCCCTCAAGCACTCCATTCTATGTGTAGTCAAAGTATAATGCTCCATATTAAACTGTGAGTACAGCAAGTAATCACAGATTTGCCCTTTACTCTTGAATCCCTGTTATTCAATTAACATTTTCATGAACAAATTTGGAACAAGAAGTGGTGCATTTAGGAAAAAATTTCTGAACGACTTTGAAATGTACCAAAAAGATTATTCAATGCCATCAGTGAAAAAATAGATTCAATCTAGCACAGCTTTCAGGGTTATCTGATTCCATGTAGTCTGAACCTTTGAGTTATAACTCAGCAAGCTATAGAACACTGAGAGTAATGCAAATGATTTTTGTCTATAGTTGTGAAAACTGTCTGGTGGAGATACAGTTGATCACTGCACTATGGTTATGGACCAGTTTTGCTTATGTGAAGCAAATCTCAGCATTTATGACTGCCTATGTGTCTGCTCTTTGGATTCTCTTCTGAACATCTTAATGATTCACTTGTTCATTAATGAGTTAAACAGAATTGCCTGTATAGGCACTAGAATGTTAACCGTACATGCTTGAAAAATAAAATAACAAAGGTCAGGTGAAAATAAAGGCAAACATTACTTTAGCAAATGGTTCACTTGACAACATTCCCAAAAAGCAGAGCAGAAAGCCTAGGGGGATAGAGGAAGGGTAGGGTATAGATTGGTTAAGGACCCAGATGTGTCTTTTGCTAAGTTCAGTGTGCACAACTGTTAGTAAGTGCCCTTAAACTAAAAGGTATTTTTATTATTAATAAACCTCTCACCAAATATCTTGGCATCTTCTACACATCTCTGGGTTCGCCTTCTTATATTTTCACCATCAGCTATAGCTCTCTGGTATCTCACCTGAGCATCAAAAGCAAAGTCAAAATGATAAGAAAACAAATGCCTATTGGTGGAAAAGAAACTTTTTGCTTACTTTACAAATTTCACCCTTGGTATAGATTTTTATTAAAACAACAACAACAGCAGGAGTTGTGTAGGAATCTTAGATCAGCTACTCCAAATTCCCAGTCATAGCAGGAATCTCTCTTTATAGCGGCCCTGATAGGCTGTCATTTAGGCTGCCAGTTTGAACACAGAACAACTGTTTTCAAGCTCATTATCTTGAGAAAAAGCTTTCTTTTTCACCTTCAGGCAACACTGCCACCCTTCAACTTTCTTTTGTTGAACTGAACTCTAGGATAGCCAAGAGTAAGTTTTAAAAATATGTCATCTATTTGAAGGCAATTATTTAGCCTCTTTAGTCTTTTCTTCTTTCATTCTTATAATCCCTGGTTCCTTTCATTCCTCTCACAAGACACACTTTCCAAACCCCTTACCGTTTTTGGGTGGTCCTGCTTTGGAATTACTCTAATTATTTCTCTTTCTCAAAGTCTGTCAGTCTAGTACTGGCACAGTAAGCCAGAGGTAGTCTGATTGGCAGAATACAATGATAAATGACCTCACTCATTCAACAAATATTAATTGAGTGTGTACTACATGCCAGGCACTGTACCTCCTTTGAAGCTACCAAAATATCAGGTATCTAAGTACTGTGACACACCAGGGAACTGAAAAGAGATGAGTATCCGCAGTCAGTAATGTTTTTGAACTAGTACAGATTATTTTGCCTAGTATATCTAGCAAGAGGGGTAAAGAGCTAATTAGAAGAAACAGTTTAAAAACTGACTTAAAAAACTTTACGTGGATATTTAAATCAGAGAAAAGATGTGAATATAGATAATATAAACAGATAATAGAAAATATGATATATGTTACAGAATATATGAAGAGATAATATAAAATCTACCCACTGTTAAATCCTGGACTTCCTTCTCCAGTTTAACAGCTTTTAGCTTTAAGGCTCGTTCTGCAAGAGAGGGCCCAAGTTCATCAGGAGGGTCCTCAGAATTGCAGTCTTCACCAGCGGTTCTCTGGGTGGCAGTGCTGAAAGGATGCAGCCATCCCCTAAAGTGGGAGGGAGGTGGTGCATTATGAAGAAATGCTGTCACAAACAGCTGAAGTTATAACCAGGTTCAGAGGCTGGAATGTCTCCCAGATTGACTCTCTCTAGACAAAGTGCTTTCAGTCTCAGTAATAATACAAACACTTATAATGTGCTTGCTAAATGCCAGACACAGTTGACAGGGTTTTACTTAAATCATCTTTTCATCTTACAACATGTGAGATAAATACTATCATCATCCCTATTTTATAGATGAGAAAACCAAAGCTCAGAGAGGCTTATGACTTGCTCAAGATTACACAGTTAGTATTGTTGAATCACGATACTGAGCATCAGGCAGTAGAAATAGCTGGAAGTGGGGACACAAAAGTCATCAAGACAAAAAGAAATTATAATACCTAGAACCAGCAGGGCAATATCAGAAGCAAGAATTCAAAACAAAAAGCCGTACAGTTCAGGTTCAATCCCTCATTTTATAGGTGGGGAAAATTAAGCCCAGTAAAGGTACCTTATCGAATTGGAGTGAGGCCTGGAATTCTAAAGCCTTCTTGATCACAAGCTCTAAGTAAAAGCAAGGCTTTTATGGAAGAGAACCTACACTAAGAGAAAATGAGTTGGAAGCTCACCTATATGTAAAATCAAGTCAAACAAAAACTTATAAAACATTTACTATATGTTGTGGACGGTGAACTATACACAGGTGAATGAAACAGATCATATAGATATATATAGTTCAGTTCACATAAAAAGTTTAGAGTAGGGGCTAGTTTGTAGATCTTGGATTGTAGCAGTTCCGACCCCCCTGTTCAAGGAAGTTTCCATTACACCTCCTGGATCATCATAATTTAATATGAAGTAAAACCATCAAGAAATCTGTGAGTGCAAAAGGTCTTTAAAACAAATAGTTTATTTATATAAACTGGTATATATTGAAAAGTGGCCACTGAGGTGAAATTTATGTAAAGGTTTAAAGGGGGTAAAGGAGTTTACTTCAAGAAAGGGAAGAGGGAACCATCAGTATAAGGGTGTGGGCAAGATTACTTTTATCTTCCAGGCCAGTCCTGAATTCAGTTATTATGACACAAGATTACACATTTTTAGTCCGAAAATTGGTCACCACTGATGTGGGACACATCACACAGGGTGAAACAGATCCTTCCTCCTAAACTCCTAACAAATTACATTTATCCAATTGAAAGGAGGTCAAAATATCCTCAGGGCCAGTTGAAAGGGCACACGGCCAGGGCCCAAGCCGTGAGAAAGTGGGAGTTGAGGCACATCCATTCAATTGCTACTGTTTCAGAACTGGAGTCGGGGGAAATTTTATTAGAAGGGAACATTTTCCTTCTGATCACTTCCCTACACCAAAAACTGTCAAAAAGACTAGGAAAAAAAAAAAAAAAAAGCTTGAAACCCGGAATTCAACCTCTCATCCTAGTGCTGGGTCAGGTGTGTTAAAAAGGTAACAGATAGTTATGCAAAATTTCTGGATTTCACCGTAATTTAATTTACTTTTCAGAGATCCAACCTGACCCATCCCCCTACTCAGCAATTTTTATTCTTTCTGATAAATAAACTGTCAACGGGGAATAGTCCCTAAGAGTAAGTAACATTGGTTACTAATTTTAAAGGGCCGATTCTACAGCCCTGACTGGTTTCCGGTCTGGGTTCCACCACTTCACGAGTATTTAAGTTTGGAGACGTTATTCAACTTTTCTAAACCTCAGTTTCCTCAATTAAATGGGAGAATAAAAAGAACTACCCATAGTTCTGCAATCGGCATGATAAATGATCAGTAAAAGTCGCAACCGATGGATAAAAGTAGCAACCGGAACTTCAAACTCCCTAAGGCAGGTGGAAGGGCCGTTTGTAAAGACCAAGTCCAACGGCCTTCTTTTACCGATGGGTAAAGTAAAGCTCAGATACGATCACACAAGGGTGTCGGGAGAGAATCCCAAATTACCCGCAGACACCAAAGCTGTCGAGAAGGGGGTGGGAAGGGTACATCCCCAATTCAATCGACGCTCGGGCTGAAGAACAGTTCCCACCTCCGAGGGCGTGACCTCGGATCTTTCCACCTTCCTCGGCCCGGCAAGGAGACAAGGCTGTAGACCTCAGTTTCCCGCTCTGTAAGATGGGGCCGTGAGCGCCCAGTCGTAGCGGCCGAGAGGTTTGGTAGGTCCTCTCGCCCTCCAGCCTAAAATTGCCCCTCGGGATCGCTTCTCCTGCATCGCCCTCACGTCCCGGATCCCCGGCCTGCCTCGCTTACCTGCCATCTGACGCGCCACTCGAGGCCAGGAGGGGCTGCATCCGCCGCCGGACCGCCCACAGGAACCTGACGGCCATGTTCCCCACCTCGGCTGACTGAGGCTGCGCACGCGCACTTGCCCCAAGTGACGAGATAGGCTCGCTTCAAAAACCACGCTTCCCGGCAGCCTTCGCGGGAAGGCGTTCTCTCTCTGGGCCCCGGATGGGAACGCTGCTTGTCGGGTTGGCCCTGCGCGGTTTCCTACCCGGTCTTCCGACGAAACGCAACCCTTCCGGCCCCCGGCGTATTCGGCGAGTAGGTTGGTTTCCTGTCACAAGGGCGTGCGCTCTGTGCTAAGCGCGGAATTCGCGGCGACCAAAGGGAATAACAGCTGTACCCTCAAGGAGCTTACATGAAGTTATACACAACAAACAATTGCTAACGCCCTATAAAGTCAAAATATGACTGGTGTTTAAAGGTGAGGGGCTTGGTGCTGCGGAAGTCTAGAGTACGATATGGCCGAGTGTGGGGCGTTTTCCCAAAGGAAATAACGTTTGAACTGAAAGCGGAAAAATGAGTAGATGAAAAGAAGAGGCAGCTGATTCAGGTAGAGGGAAACAGCATCTGCAAAGTCAAGAGGGAGCGTATTGCGAGTAAGGCACTGTAGTACTTGAGGAAGCGGAGGAGCAACCCAAGACGGTGGTTAGGCAGGGCCAGAGCACTTGAGGAATTAAAAAAGTCGAAGCCTGACTCTCATCTCCCATCACTCTTCCCTGCTTTTTTTTCTCCAATTCCCCCTTTCCCCCCGACTTACTGTGATTTAAAATGTGTATTTTCTCATTTTCCCCCACTAACGTGTCAATTCCATTAGGGCAGAGATTTTTTTTGTCTGTTCATGCTTAATGAACAGAGTGGAACAGTGCCCTAATATAGTTCAAGGTTTTTTTTGTCTAATGAACTTGAGTCTTACTCTGATTGCAATGGGAACATGTTACGATGCCTTTACGTGTTTAATGGGTCACTGACTGCTGTGAGGAGGAGATTGGGTCTAAGAGGTGGGGAGACAAGCTGTTGGACTGGTGCGTGCACAGAAGGGTTGTTTGTATTCTGTCCTGGGGTCTTCTCACTGGAGAGACCTTTGTAACCACTTTATCTAAAGTCGCTACTGTTTTAGTTATGTCCAGCACTTTTGCTGGGTTTTGTTCGTTTTCTCAACTAGGATATGAGCTTCATGAGAGTTTCTGTGTTGTTCACAGCAGTGATTTCTGACATCGAGTACAGTAGGTGCACATAGTAGATGCTCCAGCATTTGTTGAATGAATTAATGAAGTTGGATGGTGTCAGTGGAGATAGGAAGAAGTGGATGAATTTTAGAGAGATTTAGTATGGAAAACTGACAGGTTGTGAGAACGGACTGGTGATTGGGGTTGAGGGCACTTGGAGTTGCCAGACTAGTCACTGGATAATCCCTAATGTCAAAAAAATTTTTTTTAAGGGATGGGAAGTGTGCCTTCAACATTCTGAATCTTTGCCACAGGATGGCTTACTTGTACGGTAGCTATTTGGGTCATATTTTTTGTCTGCCTGTCTGTGAGTTCCATAAGGACAAAGCTAGAGTCTTCTGCATCCTTATATTCTATCCAGGGCCTAGCTCAAATGTGTTGTAACCAGCAACCTAATGTTTCCTTTTGGCCCTAGGAAAAGAACAGCATGGTTTAAGGAGGGATTATGATCCTCTTTTACATATGAGAAAACTGAGGCTCAGAGAGGTTGGTGAACCTGCTCAAAGACCCCCACTGAGGATCCAGTGATACTAGAAATCTGATAGTCCAAACACTTTGCAGTGTTGGGGAGGATGGAACTTGAAGTCCACTTTAGAACCATGACCCTACACTTTGAAAAAAACAACCAAACCAGAACTGGCATCCATGTTTTAGCCATTTTGTTACCACTTCTCTTAGCTAAGTTACACCAAATGTGCTGCATCCACTTATTCATCTATTTATTAAGTGTTTGTGTGCTTCTGAATACTGCAGTGCAAGAGGACGGGGAGACATGAGTGAAATAGAGCCTTGGAACTAAGAGGAGGGGAGTTCTAGGGTCAGACTTCATGTATTCAGGTGCCGGCTCTCCCACTTCCTAATTGTGGGCTTTAGCAAGTTACCTAACCTCTCTGGGCTTCCATTTCCTGAACTATGAAAACTGGGTTAATAGAACCTATCTCACAGGATTTTAGTAAAGATTAAAGGGATAATACCTAGAAAAGTAATTAGTTAGCACCAGGATCGGCTACATAAAAGGCAAAAGGAAAGTGTGGAGCCCGTTGGAAATTACTAAGAGGGTAACAGCAGAGCAATAAACCAAGCACAGGGCTCTGCTAGGTGTGGAGTTGACTGCACAGGTTGTATGCCTGTGTAGCCAGTCATGGCTAACAGTGTCTGATGCGTGGTGAGTGCTCAATAAATGTTAATTATTAATTTCCTAGGGTACCCCCTCTCAAAGAGCCAAGATCTATTGACGGCAAAAGGCACTTAACCTCAAAATAACTACATAAGAAAGAATGTGACACACACTGCGGACACAGTTGGATTGTTGGGTGCCATTCCAGGACCCACATTTTAAAAAAGAACATTGACAATTCAGATTATGTGAACTCCTTTGTTACTGAAGACACTCAGGTGGAATCTGGATGAAAGCTGTCAGTATAGATTGGTTGCCTTTTAGCTTTTGGTGGTTGTAATAACCACATGAAAGTCATTTCTTCTTCAGTGGAAAGGACACAGGATTTTGAGTCAGACGTTTCTTATCTAGCTAATAAGAAGAACCACTATGGCTGAACATTTCCTATTTCTTGGATGCTGTACAAGATGTTTCCTGTGTATTAACTCATTGAATTCCCCCAGTATTGGGAGGAAAGTATAGTTGTTAACCGGGTTTTCCCCCAGTAGTCTCGGGAGAAGAGTACAATTGTTAACGTGGTTTTCACAGGTAAGGAAAACAATCAGAGAGGTCAGAGTCACAGCTGGTAAGTGGCAGAGGCAGGGCTCAAGCAGCCTTGTCTGGATCCAGGCTCATTAGCCCTAAGTCTTATGTTCTGCCACTGGCAGCCAGGTGCTTTTGGTCAGGTTATTTTACTTGCTTTGGTCTCTAGCTACCTCAGAGGGTGATAAAGTTTGGGTGAGGCTCAAGTATGTAAAGTCTTAGGTAAGAAAAGTGTGTGCAGCCTCTAGCAAAGAGTCCAGAGGTTATTCTGGGATTTCTCTTCTTTCCCCTTGAGCTAACCTCTGAGCTTATACAGTTAAATGGTTTTATCCTTATTGGAGGGAAAGGTGGTAAAGACCTATAAAGTGCCTACAGTGTTGAGAAAGTAGTGAGTGGCGCAGTTAGGAGACTGCCTGGGACTTGAGGTCCTTGCTCCCCTATAAAGATATCAAGTGTCTGTAAAAATTTAGCACCCCTGTGGCAGAAATGACCCACCATCCTCTTGGTTCTCCATGATAGTTTTACTTGATAGCAGGTATGAGAGGGCAGACTGGTGGGCCTCCAAGTGCAAGGTAAGGTTAAAGACAAGGAGTGTCACCTGGATTTATAGCCATAGCTCCCAGAGCCTGAGTGCCATATAAATTAGGTAGGGGACTTGATTGCCAGCAAATGACCCCATCCTACAATGCCTGCAACATCCTGTGGACATTAGAAATCCATGCTTCTGTCACTGAGTAGCACTGTGAGCTTAAAGTATGTCAGCTGCTGAACCTCTCTTTGCCTGCTGAACCCCTCTTTGCCAGATCTCTGATTTGTAAACACTCAAATCAGGGATTCTGGATTCTGCATCATGAGGATTCTATAATCATGAGGAATGATTGTAGAATTTGCGTGATCTCTGTAGTTTTTGTTCACTTCATGCAAGTTAGGGATAATTGTACTGATTTTTCAGCCTGTTTATCTTGCCCAGTGGTTGTCAGTAATGCCCAGTATGAATCCATTCGGCATAAGCAGGATCAGATGATCAGGTCCTGTCTCTTCATACTGTACCACCGATGCCTCAGCACTGCCTTCCTTTTTCCTAAGGACTGGGAATGGGATGCTGAGAATGGGATGGAATGGCTTATTCACATATGCTTTCATTTCTTCTTTAGAAGGGAAAGCAAAGACATTTAACAAAACCTTTACGACTGTGCAGATTTCTGTCTCCCTCCACCCCCATTTCCACCCTCTGTAAAGTTATAAGGATGCCCTCCATTTCCCTCTTCTCTCCTACTTCTTCCCTCCCCATGTCCCCTATAATCATGCAGACAATAAAGGCTGGTCTTTTGGGTGCCCCAGAGAGTGTGGGCTACTTCCAGTCTTCTGATGTCTCCTTGTGAAAAAAGCATTTCTGCCTTGGATGGACAAGGTGTTATCTCCTTTGGATGAAATCCTCATCCTCTTTCTAGGTCTTCTTCATTTCCCATTCCTGAAGTACAGAAAGACAGGAAGTATCAGTTTGTTAAATATTCTAGTGTAACCTGCAGGATAAAAACATACCACTGCACCTAATTATATAAAGATCTCCATGGCCAGATCAGAGAGTCATGGGTCCTAGTCCCACTCTCTTTCTTTGGCCTTGGGTAAGTCATTTCTCCATGCTGGGTCTCATCTCTAAGGGGGTTCAAACACCACAGTTTGTCTTTCTCAGACAAGGAAACGGGGGCCCAGAAGGAGCTGGGGAGTGGGGACTGCGTCAGTGCTTTTCCACAGCACCGTGGTTTGGGTAGGAGGCTGATGGGAGAGAGGCCAAAGCAGCTTGGTAAGGAAGGGTGAGGGCAGGCAACCCACAGGGCTCTGTTCGTTCTCCCAGGGCTGTCTAGGAGTTCACCTGAGATGAATACTGAAGTCAGGGCCAGCAGTGAATGGCTTTTTACCTATTAAAAATCCATGGCATTTCCAGCCAGCCCAGGAGGGGATAGGGTGAACCAGGGCAGAAGATGATGGTTAGAAAATTCTTGGTGGGAGGATTCTCCATTCCCAACCTCTCCCTCTCAGGTCTTCACCACCTTGACTGCAGTTGCTCAGGGCAGTGACCTAGGAGTCATCCTTGATTTCTTTCTTTTCCTCATCCTCCGCATCCTCATCAGCGAATCCTTCTGCTCTGCCTCCAAAGCCAGCTAGTTACTATCACCTCCGCTAAACCTTTCTAATCTCTCATCAAGGTTACTTCTAACTGATCTTTCTTATCCCCTCATCCATTCTCAACATAGTAGTCAGAATGATCTTTTAAAAATGTAATTCATATCTAAGAATTCCTTGGTCAGAATTTGCCAGTGACTTTCCATTATGTTAGAACAAAATCCAAAGTTCTTCCAGTGGCCTACAAGGATCAAGGAGAAGCAAACTATGGCTCATGGGCCAAATCTGGCTCACTACATGTTTCTGTATGACCCACCAGCTATGACTTTTCAGATTTTAAATGTTTTTTTTTAAAAAAATAGTTTTTTATGACACCTGAAATTTATATGAAATTCAAATCTCAATGTCCATGAACAAAGTTTTATTCGGACACAGCCATGTTAATCATTCGTTTACATATTGTCTGTGGCTACTTTCCTGCTATGATGGCAGAGGTGACTTGTGAAAGGGACCATGTGTCCACAAAGCCGCAAATATTTACTGTCTGGCCCTTTCCTTTCCAGAAAAAGTTTGCTGATCTAGATGATCTGGCCTTCGGCTGGTTACTTCTCTAATCTCATGTCCTAATGCTCAGGTATTTGTTTTTCAGGTCTACACTTTCTTATCTGCAATTCTGAAATCCAGAGAGCTCTGAAACCAAAACATTTTTTAAGTGTTTTGGCACAAACTCATTTAGTGGCAAAAACTGACCTGAACTGACATGAGGCTGTTTGTAATCTATTTATTCAATGTGGTGTGAATATTCATGTCTTGCTATAGAATTATCAATGTGTTTGCTTACAGAGTACCTCCTGAGAACTTGGGGTTTTTCATCATATATAGTATATGCACCATATTACCTTTCTAAAATTCAAGAAGTTCTGAAACACAAGTTTCAGAGATAGTACTGTGGACCAGTATCATGGAGTGAGCTATGGACTTGGAAGAGATGGATTTGCATCCCAGCTCTCTCATTGATGCCCTGCATAACCTTGGGCAAGTCCCTTCACTTAGTTTCCTCACCTACGAAATGGGGCCTTTCATGTCTCAAAACATATTGTAGGCTCAGAAACCAAACCTTGTTAGAACTATGTGTTAAGAAAGAATAAGTAGGTTCTGAAGGAGATTTGAAGGTCTTGCCCTCTGAGCAAAGTTCATGAGTTTTACTGCATGGATATATTGGCAGTTCTCTGCCTTTCTCACTAGCTGACTTTTTGGTTCTTGGTGAGGTTCCATAGAAAGGAAGCTTCCAGATCTCTGAATTTTGATTAGCTGATCTATGGCCATACCTTGGCTTTTTGTAGCACTCTTCCTTGGTTGGAGGTTACGATGGATGGGCTCCTCTTCCGCAGCTCAGAAACACAATTGACAGGGAGAGGTTGCTCTGGGGCATTGTTCTGGGGTTTATTTGCAGTTTCCTGTTGATGACAAGAAATAGTTACATAGGTGAGGTCTAGTGCTCGCTACTTACACCCAGCCTGCCCTCAAAAGAATGCAAGTAGAAGGCACTGTGCAAACATGTCAGCATCAGACAGGGTGAGGGCTAAAAGATACTTGAGGGCCTTGGAATAAAGTTAATGACTAAAATTACTAAAATTAAAATTACTGAACCCTCACTATGGACCAGGTTAGCTCATCTAGCCTTTTCAATCCTATAAAGCAGGTACTATTATTATGTTGTCCCATTTTACAGATAAGGAAAATGAGAAGGTCAAATCACTGCTCAAGGCCAGAAGGCTGGTGAGTGAGACAGTTGGGATTCAAATCCCACAGTCCTGTCTCTTAACCTCTCTCCTGTATTCCTTCACATTTTCTACACTGCCTTTACTCATATTTTCCAGGTGATTGCTTAGTACCTTGCTGAATGTAGTTCCTTGAGTGTGACATACTAATGGCTAAGCCTGTAAGGAATTTAGAGAAGACTCTCTGTCTCCAAAGGCCATCACAAGGATCAAAAGTGGAGAGGAAAGCCCTGTGGAATGTGAACATCATCAGGGCATGCTGGTGGGAGGAAGCAGCTGGGATGAGGGAACCACTTCTACTCCTCCACCAGCCCTCTGTGACTCTGGGAAGTTGTTTTGTCCCTAGCCCCTAAGCCCTTCTTCTGTAAATGAGGTTGGAAATGCCCCACGGAGTGGAAGAAACTGCTCTGGCTTTAGAGTCATGAGGTGTGGCCTGACCTTGGACAGCAATAGGAATACTGTTCCCAATGACAGCTCACATCAGACCAGTTATTTCATCTCTCTGAGTCTCCATTTCCTTGTATAAAAGCAGGTATAACATTTATTCATTTGACAAACATTTATTGCACTTCTACTATTTTTCAGATTCTGAAGGACTAGGGCTATAATGATAAACAAAACAGACATAGTCCAGTTCTTAATAAAAATACAATCTAGTGGGGGAGACAGAAAGTAAGGACATGAATATACTATGTATACATGTATACATATACATATATTCACACACAAATTGTGGTTAAGTGCTATGAGGCAGAATAACAGATGGGACTGTTGTTAGTTTAGACCAGTGGTTCCCAAATGGGGGCAGTTTTGTCCTCCCAGGGGACATTTGGCAATTTCTGGAGACATTTTTGGTTGTCATAACTGGGCATGGAGCTACTGGCATCAAGTGGGTAGAGGCCAGGGATGCTACTAAATATCTTACAAGGCACATGACCGTCCTACAAAAAATTATTGGCAGTAGTGCTGAGGTTGAGACACTGATACAGACTGAGGTCCGTGAAGTTCTCCCTGAGGACATCCCATTCAAGGTGATGGTTGCTGGGAGCATTAGAGATAATGGATTCAAAGCCCTGAGTACAGGGACTGGTACACTGGGGAACCTAGGAGAGGGCATGTGCCTGGTGGCTAAAGCAAGGCTCTGGAGTCAGACTTCCTGGGTTTGGGATCCTGTCTCCCACTTAACTGAGTGACCTTGAGCACGTAATGCAACATCTGAACCTTAGTTTCCTTGTCTGTCATATGGGGTGAATACACATAATACTACCTCATAGGACTGCTGCGAAGATTGTGTGAAATCATACAGGTTAAGATGCTGTACTGGCCTGTGGTAATTGAGCAATACAAGTTTGTTATTCTTATTCAGTATTGTATATTATTATTATCAATAACCCCAAGGCCACTTCTAAGATCACATTCAGGATAAAAAGTCAAATAGTAGTGCTTCAGTGGAGAGAACACAGGCCAGAGAACTTGCTCCAAGAGTCTCTTTCATAGCTGTGCCACTTATGGCATGTTTCCTCTCCTCTTAGGGCCTCAGCTTTCTCATTTGTAAATAAGCATAACTTCTACCCCCAAAGAATGATCATGAAGATCTGTAGCATATGAGGGGATTGAGGAGCAGCTGCCCCTGGTGCAAAAGGGAGTAGACTCACCCCGCTCTTGTTCTTGCTGTTCACGGAGAGCCCCAGGGCTGGGCCCCCTGCCAGGGACTGCTGCAAGCGCTCCTTCACAGCCACCAGCCGCAGCTCCAGGTCGATACGGCCCTCTTCCTTCGCCCTACACTGAGCTTCCAGGGTGGCCAAGGCCTCTTCCAGAGCTTTTAACTTTGCCCCTGTGTCCAAAGACATCTATGAGAAATAGCTGAGCCTGGTTTGGCCAGAAGCATCAGGGAGTTTGGCAGGGCCTCAGGCCCTAGTCTGCCTTCCCAGAGGGCCTTTCCAGGCCTCACTCCTTGTTAAGGGATGGACTTTGGACCTGGGGTTCCAGCTCCATGCAGGGGTGTGTGGTTTTTATCTGCCCAATACCCATTTCCCCTTTCTCCTCTCATTCCCTGTTGTTTGGATGGGGATGACTTCACTCCTGGTTCAGGGGATTGGCACATAACTTAGACCTGGCCCATAATTATATCTCATTTTTTGGTCACAGTGGTTGGTTTAGGGATCAAAGCTGGTTCAATCAAAGTGAATCCCGAGGTGTTTATGGGGGCTATCGGGAAGAGAAGCCTCTCTGCTGGAGTGGCTGCACGGATTGGGTGACGGCTAGAGCTCTGTAGCCTTTATACCACCATGAGGGGCAGAGAATGAAACCAATGTAGGGGAATGCAGAAGCAAGAATTAGAGAAATATGTTTCCTGGTGACATCATTTAAGTCCCTGGACCCTGTTATATCTGATCACTTAAGTTTCCAATTACATTTTTCTTTTCATTTCTAAGCCAGTTTGACTTTGGTTTCTCTTACTTGTAACCAAGAATCATAACACAGGCTTTACATTGATCACAAGTTCCTGCTAGGATTTTGCTGCTTATTCAGTTTAAGCCAACAAACCTATATTAGGACCTTCTTTGTGCCAAGAGCTGTTTTGGATCTTACCACGTTTAAAGATTAGTTCCATTGTTTGTCCTGAGGAGGCTGCACTGGAGTGTTTTCTAGTAATGGTGGTTCTTTTCATTCATTTGTTCATTCATTCAGTAAATAGTTATTGAGCGCTTGCTAGGTACTGGGCACAGTTCTGTGCCCTTGGGATATATCAGTGAACAAAACAGGCAAAGATCTTTGCCCTTATTGAACTTACAATTGTGTGTGTGTGTGTGTGTGTGTGTGAGAGAGAGAGAGAGAGAGAGAGGGAGGGAGGGAGGGAGGGAGAGAAAACAATATAATAAATATAATAAATCTAAGATATCAAAAACTGAAATGCTATAGAAAAAAACTGAGCAGGACAAGTTTGGACAGTCAAGTTGACCTGCTCCATACCCTAGTTCTGACTCTTAGAAAGTTCTTTATATTGAAACCAAAGTGCCTTTTTTTTTTTTTTAATAATTTTAAAAAAATTTATTTTATCTATTTTTGGCTGTGTTGGGTCTTCGTTGCTGCGTGCAGACTTTCTCTAGTTGTGACAAGTGGGGGCTACTCTTCATTGTGGTGCGCAGTCTTCTCATTGCGGTGGATTCTCTTGTTGCAGAGCACGGGCTCTAGGTGCGCAGGCTTCAGTAGTTGTGGCACGTGGGCTCAGTAGTTGTGGCTCGCGGGCTCTAGAGCGCAGGCTCAGTAATTGTGGCACACGGGCTTAGTTGCTCTGCGGCATGTGGGATCTTCCCAGACCAGGGCTCGAACCCGTGTCCCCTGCATTGGCAGGTGGATTCTTAACCACTGAGCCACCAGGGAAGCCCAGAAACCAAACTGCCTTTATGTGCCTTCTTCCCATTGATTCTGATTCCTAGCCACACAGAACAAGTCTTTAAGCCAGAACTTCTCAACCTGAGGCTCGTGGACTCCCAGGCAATCTATGACTCTGGGGGCACAGGAGCTCCTGAAATTGTTTGCAACATTGTGATTTGTGGGGGTTTTCTCCCTTAGGAAAGGGTCCATAGGTTCCATCAGATTCTCATGGGGCTATGTGACCTTGGATGTATTCTTTATAAGGACAGGACCTCTGTTCCCTCCAGCATGTTCAGAAACCTCAGGCTGAAAGTGTGCTGAACTGCAGCTATACAGAGAATTCAACAGAAACACAGCAGAAAGTGGGGTGCAGAGGAGCCCAGGGCATGCAGGGCCTGCAGAGGTCATGGTCCTGGATTTCAGAAGAGGATCCTGGTAAAGTGTCACCATCCATTATTCCCAGTACCTGAACCAATGTATCACACATTTGGGTGCTCAGTGCATATCTGTGAATGAATGAGTTAATGTGAGGTTCAAAATATCTCTTCCATGATTCTAAGGCACACTCTGTTTTTCACATTTTAGCATTTCTAAAATCAGATCTCATTTTACCACATTAAGTGTACACATTTGTATGCTTTTTCATCTTCTCACTCTAAAAGCAGTTATTAAATCAGTGGCACTTCCGTTAGTCAGGAGAGAGGATGATGATGATGAGGAGGAGGAGGAGGGGGAGGAGAAAGGGGAGGAGAAGCCCACCTATTCCTGGTAAGAAACCAGGTGGCAGATGCCAGGGGAGGTGTCAAGGATGAGACCCCCTTGTGCTCAGGACCACACCCACATAGATACCTGGGCTGTTCCGAATGGCTTCCTTTAATTCCCTCTTTTCCTGCCGCAGTGCCATCAGCTCTGTCCGGATTGTCTCTTTCTCTTTCTCCAGCTTTTCTTTTTCTACCAGGTACCTCCTGGCATCCTCCTCAGCTCGGTTCTTACCGTACTTATATTGATGGGCACCTGCAGAGATAAGGCAGGAAAAGGCCCTCAATTCTGAGGTCTGGTGAGAGTATTTGGGTGGTGTTAGCTTCTCTCTCAGCCTCAATCTGTCTATAAAATGGGAATATTTAGGTCTATACCCCTGGATATATTTAGTGTGAAGGAGAGGAAACAAGGAGCCAAAGGGAGGCAATAGTGCACAGGGATGAGGAGTAAGGGCTTTAGAACCAGACAAATCAAGGTCTGTGTTTTCTTTTGCCCTTTACTGGTTGTGTGACATCAGGCAAAGTGAATGTGGTGTTTTTGTGCCTTCCCCCTAGGCTTTACTTTCCTCACTTGTAAATGTGGGTATCAATCAAATTTACCTCTTGGCATTGTGATAAGGTTTAAAAGAGATAATTCATGAAAACTACTTAGTATAGTACCTGGCAAATAGTGCTTAGTAAATGTTAGATAATAATGTAAAACAAATTTTGTGATGCATACACACTTCGGTTTTAGAATTTTTTTTTAATAAATTTATTTTATTTGTTTATTTTCAGCTGCATTGGGTCTTTGTTGCTGTGCGTGGGCTTTATTTGTGGCGAGCGGGGGCTACTCTTTGTTGCCGTGCACAGGCTTCTCATTGCAGTGGCTTCTCTTGTTGCAGAGCACGGGCTCTAGGTGTGCGGGCTTCAGTAGTTGTGGCTCGTGGGCTCTAGATCTCAGGCTCAGTAGTTGTGGCGCACGGGCTTAGTTGCTCCGCGGCATGTGGGATCTTCCTGGACCAGGGCTCGAACCCATGTCCCCTGCATTGGCAGGCGGATTCTTAACCACTGCGCCACCAGGGAAGTCCCACACTTTGGTTTTAAAAGGGCATTTTTATAGTTAACTCTTGGTACACATAAGATAAAGAGACAGCTACATGTAACTCATCTACAGAGAATTGAGAACTGTGGCTAAAGTCAGGCATTGCCCATTTTATTACTGAGAAATGGGTGGGGGGAGAGAGGGACCCCATAGTCTACTGTAGGCTCTACACTATGGTGGACAATAGCTACAAATTATCATGGCAAAAATTTATTGACCATTTACTATATACTATGCTATTTATATGCATTTCTATTTAATCCTCACAAAACTCACTATTATTAGCTCTACTTTATTGTTGGGAAACTGAGGCACAAAGAGGTTAGGTCTCACTGCTAATTATGGAAGAGCCCAGGTTTGGACTCATGTCTGTCTAACTCCAGCGTCCATGCTATGCAATACTGCTTTAGCTTGGGCAAGGTCATAGTCCAACCTCTCAGTGAAAGTTTTATTTATATTTTTATGCTACAGACAGCCACACATAGTCCTTTGTAGGTGGGGTGTGGAGCGATTCCCATGGTTTGCTGATAATTGGGGGTCTTGTCTCTCCAGCTCTGTAGGGATTGCAGTGGTCACCCATGACCTATGCAAAAATCAGTTCCTGCTACAACTACCCTGCAATTCAAGCCTCATTATAAATAAAGCGTGGAGGACAGAGAAGGGGACGCATGGCTCCCCGTACTTCCCAGTTACACAATGGCATCCCAAGGGGGTTGGCTCTCAGACTTTTGGATTTTATAGACTGGTAAAATAAAAATAAATAGGGATACCAACAAAGGGTTGTCACCATTATGTTGTATCGGATAAGGACCTTAAAACTACCAGTATTATTATTCCCACTATTTTCTATTTATTTTCTGTGTTAAAATAATATTTTAACATCCTGAGTTGGACACAAATGTACAATAAAGTAGTTGTTTATACTGAATAGCATTAACTTTATGAAAAACTTTATGCACTGTGCTTATTTTTCTCATTTCATTGCAGATGAGTAAAAACTTCCTTAGGGACCAAACCAGCAAGTAGACTCAGCTTTGGGAGCCATTACCCTGGTCCACCTTGATGTGTCAGCACAACAGAGAGCAGCTTACTTCATACCCAGCCCTGTAATGCTTGAGTCACTCAAATGGTGGTAAAGAGGCAAACTAGATTGTTTCTAATCGGTAAGTTTTAAGGAGCTACAATTCTGTGGGTCTTATAGCATTAGTGATAAAACAGAACTGCCCAAGCACCTTCCAGAAAAATCTGGGCCTCCATAATGAAGGAAAAAAGGAATATTTAGTGTCCAAGTTAGTAATGTAACTAATACATAAATGTTGTAGTATGTATCAGTACTTCATTCCTTTTTATTGGTGAATAATAGTCCAGGTGATCTTAGGGGGAAACCTTCCATTTTGTCTGATGAGAAGTCAGCTATTAATGTTATTGGGATCCTTTGTAAGTGATCAATTGAATTTTTCTTCTGCTTTCAAGATTTTCTTGTCTTTGGCTTTAGCATTTTGAGCATGATGTGTCTTTCTTGGATCTCTTTGCCTTTATCCTACTGGAACTTCACTGAGCTCCCTGGATATATAAATTAATGATTTCAATAAATTTGGCAAATTTTCAGCCATTATTTCTTTTAATATTTTTTATGCTCCTTTCACTTTCTTTTCTCCTTCTAATGCTCCCTTTATGCATATGTTAGTGCACTTAACGGTGCCTCATATTTCTCTGGGGCTCTGTTCATTTTTCTTTGTTCTTTTTTCTCTCTGTTACTTGGAATGCATAATCTCTGTCGATCTATCTTCAGGTTTACTGATTCTTTTGCCAGTTCAAATGTACCCTTGAGCCATTTGATAGGACATTGTCATCTTCCTTTCCTTTCCTTTTTTTATTAACTAAAGTTCATACTTTATTAGATTTACTTAGATTTTACCTAATGTCCTTTTTCTGTTGCAGAGCTAGTACATTACATTTAGTCATTGTATCTCCTTAGGCTCCTCTTGGCAGTGACATTTCTCAGATTTTTTTTTTCTCCCAGTTTTATTGAAATCATAATTGACATATAGCACTGTGTAAGTTTAAGGTATACTGCATAATGATTTGACCTACATACATCATAGAATGATTACCACAGTAAGTTTAGTGAACATCCATTATCTTGTATAGATACAAAATTAAAGAAATGGAAAAAAATTTTTTCCTTGTGATGAGAACTCGTAGAATTTGCTCTTTTCACTTACATATATTATGTACAACAGTGTTAATTATATTTGTCATGTTGTGTATTGCATCCCTGGTATTTATTTATCTTGTAACTGGAAGTTTGTACCCTTTGAATACCTTCATCCAGTGTCCCTCTCTGTACCCCCTGCCTCTGGTAACCACAAATCTGATCTCTCTTCCTATAAGTTTGTTTGTTTTTGAACTGTATTTGACCTACCGTATTATATGTTAGTTCCTGGTATACCTCGTAGTGATTTGATATTTCTATACAGTTAAAAATGATCACCATGATAAGTATAGTTACTATCTGTCACCATACAAAGATATTATATAATTATTGACTATATTCCCTGCACTGTACATTTCATACCCATGACTCATTTATTTTATAGCAGGAAGTTTGTGCCTCTTAATCTCCCTCATCTTTCTCCTCCCCCCATTTTCCTCCCCTTTGACAACCACCTGTTTGTTCTCTGTATCTCTGACTCTGTTTCTGTTATGTTTGTTTGTTTTGTTTTTTAGATTCCACATATAAGTGAAATCATATGTATTTGTCTTTCTCTCTCTGACTCATTTCACTTAACATAATACCCTCTAAGGCCATCCATGTTGTTGCAAATGGCAGATTTCATTCTTTTTAATGGCTGAGTAATATTCCATAGTATATATATATATGTCACATCTTCTTTATCCATTCATTTTTGTTTGTTTGTTTTTAAATTTTATTGGGGTATATTTGATTTACAATGTTGTATTAGTTTCAGGTGTATGGCAAAGTCATTCAGTTATACATATACATATATTAATTCTTTTTCAGATTCTTTTCTCATATAGGTTATCACAGAATATTGAGTAGAGTTCCCTGTGCTGTACAGTAGGTCCTTGTTGGTTATCTATCTTATATATAGTAGTGTGTCTATGTTAATCCCAAGCTCCTGATTCCCGCCCACCTCGCCCACCACATTTCCCCTTTGGTAACCATAAGTTTGTTTTTTGTTATCTGTAAGTCTGTTTCTGTTTTGTAGATAAGTTCACTTGTATCATTTTTTTTTTAATAGTAATCTTTTATTTATTTATTTATTTATTTATATATTTATTTTTGGCTGTGTTAGGTCTTCGTTTCTGTGTGAGGGCTTTCTCTAGTTGCGGCACGCGGGGGCCACTCTTCATCGCGGTGCGTGGGCCTCTTCACTATCGTGGCCTGTCTTGTTGTGGAGCACAGGCTCCAGATGCGCAGGCTCAGTAGTTGTGGCTCATGGGCCTAGTTGCTCTGCGGCATGTGGTATCTTCCCAGAACAGGTATCGAACCCGTGTCCCCTGCATTAGCAGGCAGATTCTCAACCACTGTGCCACCAGGGAAGCCCCTGTATCATTTTCTAAAAATTAGATTCTACATATGAGTGATATATGATATTTGTCTTTCTCTGTCTGACTTAGTTCACCCAGTATGATAATCTCTAGATCCATCCATGTTGCTGCAAATGGCATTATTTCATTCTTTTTTATGGCTGAGTAATATTCCATTGTGTATATGTACTGCGTCTTTTGTATCCATTCCTCTGTCAATGGACATTTAAGTTGCTTCCATGTCTTGGCTATTGTAAATAGTGCTGCTATGAACATTGGGGTGCATGTATCTTTTTGAATTATGGTTTTCTCCAGATATATACCCAGGAATGGGATTGCTGGATTACATGGTAGTTCTATATGTCGTTTTTTAAGGAAACTCCGTACTGTTCTCCATAGTGGCTGTACCAATTTACATTCCCCAAACAGTGTACGAGGGTTCCCTTTTCTCTACACACTCTCCAGCATTTATTGTTTGTAGACTTTTTGATGATGGCCATTCTGACTGGTGTGAGGTGATACCTCATGGTAGTTTTGATTTGCATTTCTCTAACAATTAGCGATGTTGAGCATCATTTCATGTGCCTCTTGGCCATCTGTATGTCGTCTTTGGAGAAATGTCTCTTTAGGTCATTTTGCCCATTTTTTGGAAAACATTTTTATTGGAGTATAATTGATTTACATTGTTGTGTTAGTTTCTGCTGTATAACAAAGTGAATCAGCTGTACATATACATATATCCCCATATCTCCTCCCTCTTGCGTCTCCCTCCCACCCTCCCTATCCCATGCCTCTAGGTGGTCACAAAGCACCGAGCTGATCTCCCTGTGCCATGTGGCTGCTTCCCACTAGCTATCTATTTTACATTTGGTAGTGTTTATATGTCAATGCCACTCTCTCACTTCATCTCAGCTTACCCTTCCCCCTCCCCATGTCCTCAAGTCCATTCTCTACATCTGCATCTTTATTCCTGTCCTGCCTCTAGGTTCTTCAGAACCATTTTTTTTTTTTTAGATTCCATATATATATGTGTTAGCATATGGTATTTTTCTCTTTCTGACTAATTTCACTCTGTATGACAGACTCTGGGTCCATCCACCTCACTATAAATAACTCAATTTTGTTTCTTTTTATGGCTGAGAAATATTCCATTGTGTATATGTGCCACATCTTTATCCATTCATCTGTCGACTGACACTTAGGTTGCTTCCATGTCCTGGCTATTGTAAATAGGGCTGCAATGAACATTTTGGTACATGACTCTTTTTGAACTATGGTTTTCTCAGGGTATATGCCCAGTAGTGGGATTGCTGGGTCGTATGGTAGTTCTATTTGTAGTTTTTTAAGGAACCTCCATACTGTTCTCCATAGTAGCTGTATCAATTTACATTCCCACCAACAATGCAAGAGGGTTCCCTTTTCTCACACCCTCTCCAGCATTTATTGTTTGTAGATTTTTTGATGATGGCCATTCTGACTGGTGTGAGGTGGTACCTCATTGTAGTTTTGATTTGCATTTCTCTAATGATTAGTGATGTTGAGCATCCTTTCATGTGTTTGTTGGCAATCTGTATATCTTCTTTGGAGAAATGTCTGTTTAGGCCTTCTGCCCATTTTTGGATTGGGTTGTTTGTTTTTTGATATTGAGCCGCATGAGCTGTTTGTAAATTTTGGAGACTAATCCCTTGTCGGTCACATTGTTTGCAAATATTTTCTCCCACTCTGTGGGTTGTCTTTTCGTTTTGTTTATGGTTTCCTTTGCTGTGCAAAAGGTTTTAAGTTTACTTAAGTCCCATTTGTTTATTTTTGTTTTTATTTCCAGTACTCTAGGAGGTGGATCCAAAAAGATTTTGCTGCGATTTATGTCAGAGTGTTCTGCCTATGTTTCCCTCTAAGAGTTTTATAGTATCCAGTCTTACATTTAGGCCTTTAATCCATTTTGAGTTTAATTTTGTGTATGGTGTTAAAGAATGTTCTAATTTCATTTTTTTACATGTAGCTGTGCAGTTTTCCCAGCACCATTTATTGACGAGACTACCTTTCCTCCATTTTATAGTCTTGCTTCCTTTGTCATAGATTAGATTGCCTTGGGTAGTATAGTCATTTGGACATTATTGATTCTTCCAATTCAAGAACATGGTATATCTTTCCAACTGTTTGTGTCATCTTTGATTTCTTTCATCAGCGTCTTATAGTTTTCAGAACAGGTCTTTTGTCTCTTAGGTAGGTTTATTCCTAGGTATTTTATTCTTTTTGACGTGATGGTAAATGGGATCGTTTCCTTAATTTCTCTTTCTGATCTTTCATTGTTAGTGTATAGAAATGCAAGAGATTTCTGTGTATTAATTTTGTATCCTGAAACTTTACCAAATTCATTGATGAGCTCTAGTAGTTTTCTGGTAGCGTCTTTAGGATTCTCTGTGTATAGTATCATGTCATCTGCAAACGGTGACAACTTTACTTCTTCTTTTCAGACTTGGATTCCTTTTATTTCTTTTTGTTCTCTGATTGCTGTGGCTAGGACTTCCAAAACTATGTTGAAGAAAAGTGGCAAGAGTGGACATCCTTGCCTTGTTCCTGATGTTAGAGGGAATGCTTTCAGCTTTTCACCATTGAGGATGATGTTAGCTGTGGGCTTGTCATATATGGCCTTTATTATGTTGAGGTAAGTTCCCTCTATGCCCACTTTCTGGAGGGTGTTTATCATAAATGGGTGTTGGATTTTTGTCAAAAGCTTTTTCTGCGTCTATTGAGATGAACATATGGTTTTTATTCTTCAGTTTGTTAATATGGTGTATCACATTGATTGATTTGAGGATATTGAAGAACCCTTGCATGCCTGGGATAAATTCCACTTGATCATGGTGTATGATCCTTTTTTTTAAAAAATAAATTTATTTATCTTTTTATTTTTGGCTGTGTTGGGTCTTCATTGCTGCACATGGGCCCTCTCCAGTTGCGGCGAGCAGGGGCTCCTCTTCGTTGCAGTGGCCTCTCTTGTTGAGGAGCACGGGCTCCAGGTGCGCAGGCTTCATTAGTTGTGGCATGTGGGCTCAGTAGTTGTGGCTCGTGGGCTGTAGAGTGCAGGCTCAGTAGTTGTGGCACACAGGCTTAGTTGCTGCACGGCATGTGGGATCTTCCCAGACCAAGGCTCAAACCCATGTCCCCTGCATTGGCAGGCGTATTCTTAACCACTGCGCCACCAGGAAAGTCCAGATCATGGTGTATGATCCTTTTAATCTATTGTTGGATTCGGTTTGCTAGTTTTGTTGAGTATTTTTGCATCTCGGTTCATCAGTGGTATTGGCCTGTAATTTTCTTTTTTCGTGGTATCTGTGTGTGGTTTTGGTATCAGGGTGATGGTGGCCTCATAGAATGAGCTAGGGAGTGTTCCTTCCTCCGCAATTTTTGGGAATAGTTTTAGAAGGATAGGTGGTAACTCTTCTCTAAATGTTTGATAGAATTCGCCCGTGAAGTCATCTGGTCCTGGGCTTTTGTTTGTTGGATTTTTTTTTTTTTTTGGCTTTTCTGTCCAGTAATAATAAGCATTCATGTTTCTTTTTTTTTTAATTAATTAATTAATTAATTAATTTTTTGGCTGTGTTGGGTCTTCGTTTCTGTGCAAGGGCTTCCTCCAGTTGCGGCAAGCGGGGGCCACTCCTCATCGCGCTGCGCGGGCCTCTCACTATCGTGGCCTCTCTTGTTGCGGAGCACAGCCTCCAGACGCGCAGGCTCAGTAGTTGTGGCTCACGGGCCTAGTTGCTCCGCGGCATGTGGGATCCTCCCGGACCAGGGCTCGAACCCGTGTCCCCTGCATTGGCAGGCAGACTCTCAACCACTGCGCCACCAGGGAAGCCCTGTTGGATGTTTTTAAATCACAGGTTCAATTTCAATACTTGTGATTGGTCTGTTCATATTTTCTACTTCTTCCTGGTTCAGTCTTGGAAGGTTATATCTTTCTAAGAATTTGTCCATTTCTTCTAGGTTGTCCATTTTATTGGCATGTAGTTGTTTTTGGTAGTCTTTTATGATCCTTTGTATTTCTGTGGTGTCAGTTGTAACTTCTTTTTCATTTCTAATTTTATTGATTTGAGTCTTCTCCCTTTTTTTCTTGATGAGTCTGGCTAAAGCTTTATCAATTGTGTTTATCTTTTTTTTGGCTGCACCATGAAGCTTGCAGGACCTTAGTTTCCCAATCAGGGATCGAAGTCAGCCCATGGCAGTGAAAGTTCTGAGTGCTAACCACTGGACTGCCAGGGAATTCCCAATATTTTTTCTTTGTCTTTAATTTTTGTCAGTTTGATTAATATGTGTCTTGGCATGTTCCTCCTTGAGTTTATCTTGTATGGGAGGCTCTGTGCTTCTTGGACTTGAGTGGGTTGTTCCTTTCTCACGTTAGGGAAGTTTTCAGCTATAATCTCTTCAATTATTTCCTCAGGCCCTTTCTCTCTCTCTTCTCTTTCTGGGACCCCTGTAATGTGAATGTTCATGCGTTTAATGTTGTCCCAGAGATCTCTGAGACTGTCCTCATTTCTTTTCATTCTTTTTTCTTTATTTTGTTCTGCAGCAGTGATTTCCACTATTCTGTCTTCCAGCTCACTTATTCGTTCTTCTGCCTCAATTCTGCTATTGATTCCCTCATACTGTATTTTTCATTCCAGTTATTGTATTGTTCATCTCTGTTTGTTCATTACTTTTTATTTTTATTTTTTAAAATATTTATTTATTTAATTGGTTGCACAGGGTCTTAGTTGCAGCAGGTGGGCTCCTTAGTTGCGGCACGTGGGCTCCTTAGTTGAGGCATGTGAACTCTTAGTTGCTGCATGCATGTGGGATCTAGTTCCCTGACCAGGGATTGAACCCGGGCCCCCTGCATTGGGAGCACGGAGTCTCATCCACTGTGCCACCAGGGAAGTCCCTGTTTGTTCTTTAAATTTTCTAGCTCTTTGTTATACATCTCTTGTATCTTCTCAATCTGTGCCTCCATTCTTTTTCTGAGATCTTGGATTATCTTTACTATCATTACTTTAAATTCTTTTTCAGATAGGTTGCCTATCTCCACTTCACTTAGTTGTTCTTCTGTTTTTTTTTTTAATATTTATTTATTTATTTATTCATTTATTGGCTGTGTTGGGTCTTAGCTGCGGCACGCGGGATCTTTTGTTGCAGCTCACAGGCTTCTTTCTAGTTGTGCCACACAGGCTTCTCTCTAGTTGTGGTGCACAGGCTCCAGAGTGTGTGGGCTCTGTAGTTGCGGCACATGGGCTCTCTTGTTGTGGCATGAGGGCTTAGTTGCCCTGCGGCATGTGGGATCTTAGTTCCCCAACCAGGGATCAAACCGGCATCCCCTGTGTTGCAAGATGGATTCTTAACCACTGGACCCCCAGGGAAGTCCCTCTTTTGGGTTTTTATCTTGTTCCTTTGTCTGGAACATATTTCTCTGCCATCTCATTTTTTTCTAACTTTCTGGGTTTGTGGTCTCCTTTCCACTAGCTGCAGGAGCATAGATCCTCTTGCTTCTGGTGTCTGCCCCTGGCCAGTGAGGTTGGTCCTGAGGCTTGTACAGGCTTCCTGGTGGGAGGGACTGGTCCCTGCCCACTTGTTGGTAGAGATGGGTCTTGTCCCTCTGGTGGGCATGGCCATGTCAAGGGATGTGTTCAGAGGTGGCTGTGAGCTCAGTATGGCTTTAGGCAGCCTGTGTGCTGATGGGTGTTCCTATCCTGCTGGTTGTTTGGGCTGAGGCATTCCAGCACTGGAGCCTGTAGGCTGTTAGGTAGGGCCAGGTCTTGATGCTAAAATGGCGACCTCTGGGAGAGCTCAAGCCAAAATATTCTCTGGGTTCTCTGCCACCAGTGTCCTTGCCCCCTCATTGATCTACAGCCGACCCCTGCCTCCCCAGGAGACCCTCCAAGACTCGTAGGTAGGTCCAGCCCCAGCTCTTATGGAGTTACTGCTTTGTTTTGTGTCCCAGTGTATGGGAAACCTTGTGTGTGCTCTCCAAGAGTGGAGTCTCTGTTTCCCCCAGTCCTGTGGCACTCCAGCACTCAAGCCCCGCTGGCCTTCAAAGCCAAATGCTCTGGGGATTCCTCCTCCCGATGCCAGACCCTCAGGCTGGGGAGCCAGACATGGGGCTCATGACTCTCACTCTTGTGGGAGAACCTCTGTGATATAAATATTGTCCAGTTTGTGGGTCGCCCACCTGGTGGGTATGGGATTTGATTATGTCATGAAATCGCCACTCGTAGCATCTCATTGTGCCTTCTTCTTTGTCTTTGGATGTAAAATATCTTTTTTGGTAGGTTCCAGTCTTTTTTGTTGATGGTTGTTCAGCAGTTAGTTGTGATTTTGGTGTTTTTGTGAGAGGAGGTGAGCTCAAGTCCCCCTACTCCACAATCTTTTCTGGAATCGAGGGGCTGCTTTTAGTTTGTATGCTTGCTGCCTCTTTCCTCAGCATGTGCTGGCAGTTATCCCTTTGATATGGTGTGTGCAGGTACCGTGGCCTTTGCACTCTCCTGGGATAGCGGGGGCAGGGCTTGGCGCCTGCTCATGGGTCTCTTAGAGGCGGCTGCTGTCCATGCATTCCCAGGACAGTGGGGGCAGGGCTTGACACCTGCTCATAGGTCTCCTAGGGGTGGCTGTTATCTGTGTGCTCCAGGGACAGCGGGGGCAGCTCTTGGCGCCTGCTTATGGATCTCCTAGGCATGGCTGCTATCCACGCATTCCTGGGACAATGGGGGCAGGGCTTCTATCCATTCATTTTTGATGGGCATTTAAGTTCCTTCCATATCTTTTTTTTTTTTTTTTTTTTTAATTTTATTTATTTATTTATTTATTTATTTATTTTTGGCTGTGCTGGGTCTTCGGTTGGTGCGAGGGCTTTCTCTAGTTGCGGCAAGTGGGGGCCACTCTTCATCGCGGTGCGGGGACCGCTCTTCATCGCGGTGCGCGGGCCTTTCACTATCGCGGCCCCTCCCGTTGCGGGGCACAGGCTCCAGACGCGCAGGCTCAGCAGCTGTGGCTCACGGGCCCAGCTGCTCCGTGGCATGTGGGATCTTCCCAGACCAGGGCTCGAACCCGTGTCTCCTGCATTGGCAGGCAGATTCTCAACCACTGCGCCACCAGGGAAGCCCTCCTTCCATATCTTGGTTGTTGTAAATAATGCTGCAATAAACATAGGAGTGCATATATCTTTTCTAATTGGTGTTTTTCATTTTCTTTGGATACATACTCGGAAGTGGAATTGCTGGATCATATGTCAGTTCTATTTTTAATTTTTTGAGGAACCTCCATACTGTTTTCCATAGGGGCTGCACCAATTTGCATTCCCATCAACAGTGCACAAGAGTTCCCTTTTCTCCATATCCTCACCAACACTTGTTATTTGTTGTCTTTTTGATAATAGCAATTCTGACAGGTGTGAGGTGATATCTCATTGTGATTTTGAGTTGTATTTCCCTGATGATTAGTGATGTTGAGCATCTTTTCATGTGCCTTTTGGCCATCTGTATGTCTTCTTTGGAAAAATGTCTATAGTCCTATACCTATTTTTTAATTAGATTGTTTATTTTTTTGATGTTGAATTATATGAGTTCTTTGTATATTTTGTATATTAATCTGTTATTGGATATAATATTTGCAAATATTTTATCTTATTCAGTCAGTGGCTTTTTTGTTTTGTTGATAGTTTCCTTCACTGTGCAAAAGCTTTTTAGTTTGATGTAGTCCTGTTTGTTTATTTTTGCTTTTGTTTCCCTCACCTAAGGAGACATATCCAAAAATATTGCTAAGACCAGTGTCAGAGAGTGAGTGCTTATGTTTTCATCTAGAAGTTTTATGGTTTTAGGGTCTTACATTTAAGTCTTTAATCCATTTTGAGTTTATTTTTGTATATGGTTTGAGAAAGTAGTCCAGTTTGATTCTTTCACATGTGATTGTCAAGTTTTCCCAATATTGTTTATTGAAGACACTGTCTTTTCCCCATTGTATTTCCTTCTCTCCTTTGCCATAGATTAATTGCCCATATAAGTGTGGGTTCATTTCTAGGCTCTCTGTTCTGTTTCGCTGATCTCTATGTCTGTTTTTGTGCCATTCCCATGCTGTTTTGATTGCTGTAGCTTTATAGTATAGTTTGAAATCAGATAGCATGGTATCTCCAGCTTTGTTCTTCTTTCTCAAGATTGTTTTGGCTCTTTGGCATCTTTGTGTTTTCATACAAATTTTAGAATTATTTTTTCTAGTTCTGTGAAAAATGCCATTGGTATTTTAATAGGGATTGCATTGAATCTGTAGATTGTCTTGGGTAATATGGTCATTTTAACAATATTAATTCTTCTAATCCATGAGCCTGGTATATCTTTTCATCTCTTTGTGTTGTCTTCAGTTTCTTTCAACAGTGTCTTATAGTTTTCTGAGTATAGATCTTTATCTCCTTAATTAGATTTATTCTGGGAGATCCCTGGTGGCCTAGTGGTTAGGATTCTTGGCTTTCACTGCTGCAGCCTGGGTTCAATCCCTGGTTGGGGAACTGAGATCCCACAAACCACATGGTATGGCCAAAAAAAAAAAAAAACCTATCTAAGTTTAAAAAAAGAGATTTATTCCTAGGTATTTTATTCTTTTTAAATGTGTAAATGGGATTTTTACTCTTAATTTCTCTCTCTGATAGTTCTACGTTAGCGTATAGAAGTGCAACACATTCCTCTATGTTAATTTTGTATCTTGCAACTTTACCAAATTCACTGATGTGCTCTAGAAGTTTTTTGGTGGTGTCTTTAGGATTTTCTATGTATCGTATCATGTTATCCGCAGTGACAGTTTTACTTTGTACTCTCCAATTTCTTCCTTTACTTCTTTTTTTAAAAATAAATTTATTTATTTTCATTTATATTTATTTTTGGCTGCCTTGGGTCTTTGTTGCTGTGCACGGGCTTTCTCTAGTTGCAGCGAGAGGGGACTACTCTTTGTTGCGGTGAGTGGGCTTCTCATTGTGGTGGCTTATCTTGTTGTGGAGCACAGGGTCTAGGAGCGCGGGCTTCAGTAGTTGTAGCACGCGGGCTCAGTAGTTGTGGCTTGCAGGCTCTAGAGCACAGGCTCAGTAGTTGTGGTGCACAGGCTTAGTTGCTCCATGGCATGTGGGATCTTCCTGGACCAGGGCTCAACCTGTGTCCCCTGCATTGGCAGGCAGATTCTTTTTTTTTTTTTAATTAATTAATTAATTATTTTTTTAATATTTATTTCTGGCTGTGTTGGGTCTTCGTTTCTGTGCGAGGGCTTTCTCTAGTTGCGGCAAGTGGGGGCCACTCTTCATCACGGTGCGCGGGCCTCTCACTGTCGCGGCCTCTCTTGTTGCAGGGCACAGGCTCCAGACGCGCAGGCTCAGTAGTTGTGGCTCACGGGCCTAGTTGCTCCGTGGCATGTGGGATCTTCCCAGACCAGGGCTCGAACCCGTGTCACCTGCATCGGCAGGCAGATTCTCAACCACTGCGCCACCAGGGAAGCCCGGCAGGCAGATTCGTAACCACCGTGCCACCAGGGAAGCCCCCTTTACTTCTTTAAGCATGGTTTCCCTTAGTTCTTTGAACATATTTACAAAGGATGCTTTGAAATCTTTGTTAAATTCCACATGTGGGTCCTCTCATAGACAGTTTCTGTTGCCTGCCTTTTCCCCTCTGTATGGGTCACACTTTCCTGTTTCTTCGCATGTTTCATAATTTTTTTTTTGAAAATTGGACATTTTATAAATGTATCGTAGCATCTCTAGGTATACTGACCCCTACCCCCCACCAGATTGTTTATTTGTTTAGTGACTTAGTTGGCTCTTTTAGTGAAGTACATTTCTCCCTGCAGCGTGAAGCCTCTGATGTTGATCCTGAATGGGTACAGCCTTAGGGATCACACCCAGCTGTTAGGCTTCACTAATTGTCAGCTGATTCCTCTATTTTTAAAAAATATTTATTTATTTAATTTATTTATTTTCCTTTTTTTTTTTTTTTTTGCTGCATCAGGTCTTAGTTGCAGCACATGGGGTCTTCGTTGAGGCATGTGGGATCTTTTTGTTACAGTGAGCGGTCTCTTTGTTGTGGTGCTCGGGCTTCTCTCTAGTTGTGATGTGCGGGTTTTCTCTCTAGTTATGGCGCGAGGGCTCCAGAGCGCGTGGGCTCTGTAGTTTGCGGCATGTGGGCTCTCTTGTTGAGGCATGCAAGCTCAATAGTTGTGGTGCGCGGGCTTAGTTGCCCTGCGGCATGTGGAAACTTAGTTCCCCGACCAGGGATCGAACCACATCCCCTGAATTGGAAGGAGGATTCTTTACCACTGGACCACCAGGGAAGTCCCTGCTTTATTGTTTTTGACAACGCTCTGTATCATCATTTGCTCCACACTCTGTTTCCACTAAAGTCAGTTCTTTTGAAGGGGAGCTTTGGAGTTCACTGTTTTTTTTTTTTTTTTTTTTTTTTTTTAATTTATTTTATTTATGGCTGTGTTGGGTTTTCGTTTCTGTGCGAGGGCTCTCTCCAGTTGTGGCAAGCGGGGGCCACTCTTCATCGCGGTGCGCGGGCCTCTCGCTATCGCGGCCTCTCTTGTTGCGGAGCACAGGCTCCAGACGCGCAGGCTCAGCAATTGTGGCTCACGGGCCCAGCCGCTCCGCGGCATGTGGGATCTTCCCAGACCAGGGCTCGAACCCGTGTCCCCTGCATTGGCAGGCGGACTCTCAACCACTGCGCCACCAGGGAAGCCCGGAGTTCACTGTTTTTATGACCTGCCTTTCACCTTGGGCAGAATCTCTGAGTCACTGTTCTGAATCTAGGGGTGGGAACAGTGGCCTGCTTCTCTTGGAGTGACATCTCTGTTTTGTGAGCAGGGTGCTGGGTGGGGACTGTAACCTCTGGTCTTCTTAGCTTTCCTCTCCTAGTGTGGAACCCCTGCATTATGAGTGAGCTGGGGTGAGGGCAGTCAGGGCCCCCACATCTTCGGCCTGCCCAACCTGCAGTAGAGCCTCTGCTCTATGAGTGGGGTCTGGGTAGAGAAAGGGAGCACCCTACTTCTGGGCTACACTCACTTGGGATTTAGTGTCTGTAGCACATAGCTAGGGGTGATGAGAAATGCTGGTTACCTGCTCTTACTGGGGAGATACTGCAGCTCTTGACTGGGAGCTAGAGGAGAGAGAGCCTCGTTTTCTTGTCCACATCTGGAGATTTTGTTACACTGAGCTGGGAAAAGGGTAAAGGAGAAGGTGGTGGCTCAGATGCCACAAACTCTCACTTTTTACTGAGATTTAGTAAATTTTCTAGAATAAATCTTCATTTGCCATATGCCCTTAGGACAATTTCTAGAGACTTCAGATGATTGATTTAACAATCTTTTTTTTTTTAAAATTAATTAATTAATTATTTAATTTACGGCTGTGTTGGGTCTTCGTTGCTGCACGCGGGCTTTCTCTAGTTGCGGCGAGCGGGGGCTACTCTTCGTTGCAGTGCATGGGCTTCTTATTTTGGTGGCTTCTCTTGTTGCACAGCACGGGCTCTAGGCACTCGGGCTTCAGTAGGTGTGGCTCGCGGGCTCTAGAGTGCAGGCTCAGTAGTTGTGGCGCACGGGCTTAGTTGCTCCGTGGCATGTGGGATCTTCCCAGACCAGGGCTCGAACCCATGTTCCCTGCATTGGCAGGCGGTTTCTTAACCACTGCATCACCAGGGAAGCCCTGATTTAGCAATCTTTACCAGTTATGGTTGTTTTCTGGGGAATGGGTCTGTGGAGCTTCTCATGCCATCATTTTTCTCAGTAATGCCCTCAGTTCCCATGATTTTTGTTTTCTCATATTTGTGTCCTTTTGCAGTCCCTTCCCACACTAGATAGGCTGACCTGTGTAACCATTAGGATATGGCAGAAATTATCACAAAAGCTAGTTCACAAAAACATTGCAGCTTCTGCCCTGTTCCTCCTTCCTGGGTCACTTGCTCTGGGAGAAGCCAGCTGTCTTGTCATGAGGACAAGCAGCCCAATGGTGAGGTCCTCCTGGCAAGGAACTGAGGCCCCCTTCCAAAAGCCAGCCCAGACTTGCCAGGCATACAAATCAACCATCTTGGGAGCAGATCCTCCAGCGTGTCAAGCCTTCAGATGACTTCAAATGACCAGCTGACGTCTTGACTGTGACCTCACAAGAGACCCCAATCCAGAACTACCTAACTAAGCTGCCCGGGATTCCTGACCCACAGAACACTGACATAACACACACTTAGGTTTTGAGCTATGAAATTTTGGGTAATTTGTTATGTAACAGTTGGTAGTTAATACATGATCTTGGGTAAGACCCTTCTCTTATGTTCTTCAGTTCCTTCATCTGAAAAACATGTTTGGACTAGATCCATAGTTTCCAACTGTCTGCAAGGAGCCCTATGATTTCATAGTGATGGGTAACAGGCTACCATGTGGGGCAAAGGGGAGGCCAAGTGGGCCTCCAGACTCCAGGCAAAGCAGCTCCACTTTTCTCTCTCTCTTATAAACTGGGCTTCAATGTAAGATTTAATTTGAAGGAAGAGTCTGTTTTTTGTTATCTTTGTTTTGGTTTTTTTTTTTTATGTTTTATGATTTCTTCAATCTGACATGCTTATTTCAATTTAGTTTCCCATCTTGAAATGGACATTTCATAAGGCCCTGTATTTCTAGTGTCTCTGAGCATGGAGTATAAGGAATGCTACACAACAAACCTCTAATTGCTTAGAGGGGAAACTCTCTGGAGAGGGGAGGGGACTTTTCCAAAGTTACACAGTAATTTAGTGACCAAGTGAGGAATGGAATATAGGTCTCCTGACTCCCAGAAGAGATTATCTACGCTAATGAAATGGAGCTATCATAAAGAAAAGTATTTAAAAAAATAAATCTTCAAAAAGCAAAGACTAGAACTTGACTTTGTTCAAGTACGGGGGAAGAAAGTAAAAACAACAAATAAAAGACTCTTAGGACATGCTGTCCTACAGGAAGCTGGCTTGCTCATAAAGATAAATCATACAGGAGTAGAGATTAATGTTGGGAATCAAAGAGAACTTACATAGAGTTGTCTGGCATAGTTAGTCATTATTTATTGTGCAGTGTGGTGATCAGGCAATTCAGCAAGCTCCTATGGGGTGCTAGGCAGAGCTTGGGCTGGGACACAGAGGTAAGCCATATATATATGGCTTTATGTAGTGTTAAAATTTTTAAATAGTTGCTTATATTAAAAAATAAGTAGATTTCTGGTCTCTTTTGAATAATTGGCAAATCTGGGCTGGCACTGCTGCATGGGGGCCTTGGCTGGAGCTAAGTAGTAGCTGCCCCTAGAGCTGGGGCCTGAGCACTGCAGTTTCCTTCAGTCTCCCCCAACCCATTCCCTGTTGTTTCCCCTCTGAGGCTACCTGCTAGCTGCCCTTTATCACTCTGCTTGTGCTGTTATTTTTCTTAGAGTATTTTCTTATACCTCTCTTCACTTATTTACCCGCATGACTCCAGCAAGGATCTGATTTTGAGACACCCCCCCGACCCTGCTCCTGTCCCGGACTTTTCCCTCCCTTCTTCCCTTGCACACAGAACTCACTGGAGGCATGGCGCTTGACTTTGACCTGTGGGTCTGCCCGATGGGACTTCTCACTGCAGGTGGAGGCATGGCGCTTGATCTGGGCTCCAGAGGGACACTCAGGCTCCTCGTCCTGGGTGAGAGATGGAAGGAGAAGGTAAAGTGTGGGTGGGCTCAGAATCCTCAGTGTAGGTGATTTCTGGTGTGTGCTCAGTGGCTGAGTACTACATGACCTCTGAGATCTTGGCCTTACATTTTTAGATGTGTGCAGCCCTCAACAGTTTATAAACCACTTGCACTAGCAGTGTATTACTTGATCCTCATACCTTCCTGTGGGGGGCAGCAGAAGGCAACCCTAAACTGGAATGTCTGCTGAGAGGAAAATTAGGAAGTCTCAAAAGACCGTGAGTGACCATATTTGATTTATCATAGATATTTTTGTCCTCACATCATTTGGACGTATCCTTCAAGTTTTCCAAATTGCTAATATAAAGTCTTAAGTTAAAAAAAAAGTCATAGATGAGATCAGCCAATGGTAGAAGTGACATAACTTAATAGACTGGCTATACATTTTTGCATGAAGAGTCGTGAGAACACTACAATTCTTGTCAAAGCTCAGGAAACCATGAGTGGAATATGATGATAATGTCATGTAATACTGCTGTTGATAACAACAGTACTATTTACTCCTCTGTATAAGACCTTCCAATGTCCAGGTACTGTGCTAAGTTTTTTCCATAAAGTATTTCATTTAGTTTTTGCAGTAGTCCTATCAGGTAGCTTTTATCATATTCATGTGGAGCCAGGAAGTGAGGACCAGAGAAATGAAACCCAAGGTAACTTGAACTCAGCCCTGAGTGCAAAGTTCATGTCCTTAAGCACTAAGCTGTCTTACTACTAAACTCTGCAGCTGAGAACAGTCTCAAGCTGCATCTACTGGTTCATATGAGTCTGAAGAAAGACCATGTAGACAGAAGGATGGCTGGAGAAGTTTCTAGTAGCAAAGGGAGTCCTAGAGGTGAGAGCTCATAGTGTCATCCAGCACTGTCCAAGGCAGGGGTCCTGGCCCGCAAACACATCTGCTTTCCTTGGCAGCTTGATTCCCTCTCTCTCTCCTCTAGCTGTGAGGCCTGACCCACCAACCACTGTCTGATCAGAATGTCATCCTCTGGCTCTCCCGTGGCAGGAGAAGGCACGGGGCATGCTGCGGAGCAGTATGGGTCAAGTGATGGCTACAGAGGCCTCACTGTAAATTAATAAGTTGGCATCTCCTTGGTTTAGTGAGCAAGACAGGGAGACTGTCCTGGGAGCTGAAGCCTAGACTGTGGTTGCCACCAGGGAAAGGCCTCTTATTATCGCCCTGAGACACTACTGAATCAGTCAGTTCACAGAGCAGTAAACAGCAGTGGACAGTCCAACACCTTGCTCAGACTGGAGCAGTGCTTTATAGATGCACAGCCCTTTCTTCTTCCTGGTCAGGGGATCTTTCCACTGCACTGCTCAGTTTCCTGTTCCAGAGATTCTTTCCCCTGAGCCATGGTCTGTCGTAAGAAGGTCCCCTCTCCCCCGCCTTCTAGCTGCTGGTTAAACGAAAATGATCTCTCTGAGGCAAAGGAAAAAAGGAGTAGTGGGGGAGAGCTAATAAGTGGCTTTTGCCATGTTCCCCGAAGTCTCAAGGGACCGTACCTGCATCTTTTCATAAGGAACATCATCATAGACTCGGGGCTCAGGCCACTGATCCTGGCAGGATCTTGCATATCTAGAAAATACAAGGGACGATGATGATGATGGTGACAATGATACTTATGCAGCTTACAGTGCTTTCCTGTCCATTCTCTCATTTGATTCTGGCAGCAGCTTTTAATGGAGGTCAGAAAGTTAGTGATAGCAACCATGCCAGGCAGCACTAGGACACTGATGTGTTAAGAGCTTTATAGGCCAGGCAGCACTAGGACACTGATGTGTTAAGAGCTTTATAGGCCAGGCAGCACTAGGACACTGATGTGTTAAGAGCTTTATAGAAACCCATGGGATTCTCATAACAACTCAGGAAGCAGGTGATTCGTCACCTCCATTCTATAAGCGAGAAAACAGAGGATCCAGGCTGGCAAGCAACCAGCCCAAGCTGTTGGTCGTGATAGAGCCGTGCCTTGAATATGGCACTGATAATGCCAAACTCTGCACACCAGCCCTGTGCCCGCCCAGAGGCTCAAGGGTATGGGGACGCTAAGTTTCCATGGCATGAGAGCAGAGCGCAGGCCACTGTACAAAAAGGCTTCTCCTTTCTGGCTCATTCCGTCCACAGTGTCCCCTGACCCTGGGCTACCTCCTTTAACCAGCTCACTCCTGCCTGCTAGAAGAGGAAGGCACCCACTCTGACTTCCCAAGGAAGCAGCCTTTCTCAGCCCTTCCTCCCTCCCCTCCCATTCCCAAGGCTGGACTCCGCCTCTGAGAGGGAGCTGAGATAGGAAAGGTTGAGGGTGGACGTGGGCCATGGGATGCCGGCCCTCACAGGAAGGAGTTGCGCCCCGCACTGACGATGCTGGTTAAGGTCTCCACGTCCACGTAGTCATAATGCAGCGCTTCGGGAGTGACTTTGGAGCCCATCTCCACCAGCAGCAGCCCGAGCCAGCGGCCCATGTCCTCAGAGCAGCTTGCCTGAGGGAGAGGAGGCACAAGCTGGGTTCACTTTGGCACCGTCAGAGCCTCTGGCTACCTGCTCACTTCAGCCAAACCCATATTCATATAGTATCTGTTATGTACCCAATACTTAGGGATCCAAGAGGAGCAAGACTAGAACACACATCCAGAAACCCAAGTGGCTCCCACCTTCCCTCTATTCAGGTCTTTGCTCTAAGGCTACCTCCTCAGAGAAGCCCTCCCTGACTACCTCTCTAAGACACATAACCTCACTCACTATCCTCAGAGCCTTCCTGACCATTTGGATATGAAAACAAAATTCAGGTGTTCTCTGAATTTTTTTTAATATTTGCTTTTTATTAAATGAGGCTATTTATCACATAACCCAATCAATTTTTTTTCTTGTATTATAAATGCCAATTATATATAGTACTGTATACAGGAAAATCTCCAAGAAGTTGCTGGTCAACTAAACATATACTTACGTTCTTATTTAAAGAGCATTATTATAAAATCAAGTTAGCACACAAATACTGAACTTGAATTTAAAAAGCACACTTTTTGCCAGAAAGCTCTTTGTTTAATTGAAGAGAAATAAGAGACCCATCTCAAACTATCAAAAGTAAAAGTGACAGAGTCAATATTTCCTGAAATTTAAGAACTGACACAGGCAGTGGGTACTGGGCAAAGAAAACAAGACCAAGAGGCTGGGTCTTAGTTCTAGGGAAAGACTAGAGGCCACTGATCCTCTGTGGAACTTTGGATAAGGCACATGCCTGCCCTGGTCTCAGTTTTCTTATCTGTAATGTGAGGGGGTAGTTGTTTAAGTTTTCCTCCCAGTTAATATTTTAAATTCTAAATAGCTGAAGGATTGACATGTAGAGAGAGAGTCAGCATATTCTGGGTGACCCCAGAGAGGAGGGCTGGTGCCGGTGGGTAGGTATGAAAAATGAATGGGTGAAATGAAATGGCATTGTCATTCAGCCATTTGTTCAACAGATCTTAATTGAGCCCTTAGTATGTGCTGGACATCATGGTGGGTTCTGGAAAAACAAAAGTATGCAGAAGAGGTGTGGTCACTACCTTCACAGAGCTTAAGATTGCAACTCAATATGGAGAAAATCTTTGTAAAAATTTAGTTGCTTGGTGGGAGGAGCAAGCTACTTTGAAGGGCAGTGGTTTATCTGAAGTGGACAGTCACTGGTGGGGAGTAAGTTTTAGAGAGGATTCCAGAATCAGATTGGAGTTAGATCAGACTAGATGCCTTTCAGGTTTGGGATTATATTTCTAAGGCAGAATAAACAAACCTTGGGTCTAGGGTTGCCAGTTTAACAAATAAAAATGCAGAATTCTCTGTTAAATTCAAGTTTCAGATAAACAGTGAATTATTTTTTAGTATAGGTATGTCCCAAATATGGGATGTACTTCTATTAAAAAGAATTATTTGTTGTTTATCTGAAATTCAAATTTCAGTGGGTGTTCTATAGTTTAACCAGCAACTCTGTTGGTTACTTGGCAACAGTTGGCTTACTTTCCCTCTTCCTTAGTCCCTATAATGTCAGTAGCAAGGTACTGTGGACAAAAGCCAAAGTCCAGGCCAGAGCTCCTCTCACCTCCTACCACTAAGGCCCACCTGCATTTTCTCCTCTCACCTCCAAGATGGCAACCTCCTGCCGGTTGCGCAGGATCCTGAAGGCAAATGGGTGTCTGGGCCCAAAGCTTGGGGCCACCTCACAACCATGGAGGGCGATAGCATTCACGTGGGTCCGCAGGTCCGTGCGGTCCTTATGGAAATACAAGGTGTTGCACTTTAGGCGGCACCAGCGTTCCTTCCAGCCATGGTTCACCAGCACATTCAGATAACCTGGGAGGGGGAGACCAGTGGTGTGACCTCCTAACAGCCCTGGGGGATACAAGTCAGGGTGCGTGGGTCTACACCCCGGGGACAGAGCACTTGGATAACCCTTGTCCTCTAGCTGGAAAGAAGGCCTTCTGGGTCCCAGATCAGCTCACTCGTGGCCTGTGACCTCAGGCATCCTCTTCTGCCTCTGAGTTTCAGTTTGTTATCTATGAAATGGGGACTGATAATCATATTTGTACATACATGCACAGCCTTTAGACTATACCAAGCTTGATGAAAAGGGCAGAACTACCGTACAGAATGAATAAAAGACACAACTCTTCCTCTCGCCTTTCCTCCTAAAATGTCAAAACTATTATTACTGAAGACAGAAAATAATGGGTGATGCTGACACCTGGTGGCAGCATGTGGGAACAAAAACATCTAGCCAAGATAAAGAATTATAAAACAAGTAAGGGACAGGCTGATGGCTGACGAGATTAGAATTCCCTCAACGTTTTAGATTTTAACTTATTTTTTACCATAACATGTCCTGATCCACTTACAAAATATTTCTTTATAGCCATGTGCTTTTATAATATTCTTTCCAGGTTAGCAGAATATTACTGTTTATCTAAAATACATGATTTTCTATTGGATTCCGGTACATGGAAAACTGCATTTAGATAGACAATATGTTTTTTTCCTTCCAAACTCCTTTTAACTCACATTGAATGCATTTATAATGAAAAGTACTTAAAAATTTTTATCCAAGAAATATCCTTGTAAGACTGGGCCATAACTTAAACACCTGGCATATTATATACTGGGAAGTAAGATACTCTCCTCTTGTCATAGTAGAGGAAGCTGAGGCCCAGAGGTGGGCAGTGATTGGCACTAAGGTCACAGGGAGCACAGAAACAGAGTCAGTTGGCTTTTCCTTCTGTTAGGCGTCAGGGCTTCATGGAGGAGAAGTGACGGAAGGGCATGGATTATTGATGGAGTGGGGGTTAGCCTTCCAGTAGGAGGATTCTGTCCTCTGCCTTGGGAGTGAGGTAGATTAGGCCTGGAGGGTCTCCTGGCTTGGCCCCCGGAGCCCTCATCAACAGGGTCTGAATTCACTCCCACATGCCCGGTACCCACCACAGCATGGAACCTCCTCCTCGGTAGAGGATGTCTGCAGGTCATCGGCCAGTGCCTTCTTCTTCGAGAAGCTGATGATACGGGTGATCTTGCGGCCCGCAGCCCTGCTCATTGAACCCTTCAGCTCTGACAGGCTGCTCTTCTTCCCTTTGCCTGTTGCCATGGAGATGGGTTAGGGGAGGGGAGGGAGCCCCAAGTCCCAGATCCACCCGCCCCTAGCCCTTCCCCCCAACCTTTCAGCCTGCACACAGGGCTTGGCCTACAGCTCCAGGTATGGATAGGCCAGGTCACATCACCTAGGTCTTCAGAGTGGTCAGGACCTGCTCTGCACTGTGTGCTTGTGGCAAGGCCTCTCCCAGCTCAAGCATTTTCCAGCCTGAGCCCCCAGAGGCTCCTACCGTGTTCGCGGCCAAGGGTGGAACAGTTGTCGCCCAGGCCCATGCTGTCGGAATCCGAGGTCTGCTTCTCTTGGGACAGCCTCTGGGGAGGGACACAGACAGCCCCCTATCAGAGGGCACATTTAGAAAGTTCTCCTTTGTTGGTTCAGTCTCCCCCTGACCCCTGTACATGAGGATTAGCTAACAAATATTTGTCAGCAACTGTCATGTGCCTGATACTGTACTGGTACGAGGAAGACAGCGATGACTTAGGATGGTTGTGTCTTCCAGTTACTCACAGTCTATTTGGGGAGTGAGGAATTCAATATAACGGACTGAGATTAATGTCCTAGGAGTTTGGACTACATTTGGTAGATGGGGAGCTGAGAAGGTATTTAAGTGGGACACTAATGGAGTTGGTTTTGGAAGCTGCCCCCAGCGGCATCATGGGGGTGGATAAGAGGGGGGCAAGACTGGAAGCAAAAGAGGCACTTAGAGTGTCATCCTGGGCAAGCTGAGACTTGATAGGGGGATGAACCAAGCGACAGTGAGGATGGAGAAAAAGAGATGAGTTGGCATTTTCAAAGTAGTCATGACAGAACTTGGTGACCAGTAAATGTGAGTGGTGATGAGAGAGGAGTCCATTACAATTCTAGCTTGGATGAGAGGATGGTAAAGACGCACATACACACCATGGTAACAACTTCATTGTCAGCCAACATTAATTTTTACTCATTATGCCAACTCTGGACTAGTCATTCATTCATTCCTATTAGGGAGTGGTGCAGAGTAGTCAGATGGACCTTGGAAGAAATTAAGTCTCTACTTAGCTGTGGGAATGTGGGAAAATCCTTTCATCTCCCCAAGGCTTCTCACTTGAGAAGGCTTCTCGTTTCAGTGGGCTGCTGTGAGGTACCAGGGAACGGGCCCAAGTGAAACTGTGAGGCCAACAGACTGTATCATTTCTAACACCTGTGTGGTATGCGGCCATCTCACTTTAAGAAGCTAAATTATGCCAGCCAGACTCAGGACAAGACTAAAACCCATCCACTTAAAAAGGTGGACTTACAGAGCTCTGAGGCCCCTAAACCTTTCCTGCCGAGGATACCCCAGACCAGGCTCAGGGATGCTTTGCTGTAAGCCTAGTACTAGAAAGCAGGGGGAGATAAGAGAGGCCATGTACTCCCCCCAATTTCCAAAGGCTGGAAAAATGGCAGCTGTCAGAAATTGGTTAGAACTGTCAAGTATAAAGAATCACCCCTGTAAATTGTGAGACAGAAGTTATGGTTCTATTCTGTGATGGTGTACAGATGGTAAGTTTTTCATTAAGATAGAAAGCAAATACAAAGAAACACTGTGAGTACTTTGGAATTGACTTAATGATGATGACACCTCAATCACAGGAGTCCATGGAGAGACAGAGCCACCAATGCCACGTCCTCACTCCCACTCTTCTCCAAAAATACCACGCTAAACATTTTAGCTACCCTCCCCCTGTACACTCAGCCACAGGAGAGCCCATCTCTACAGGCTTGCCTCTTCCTCCCCTCTACCCATCCTCTGAACTGCACCACAGCATGCAGCTGCAGGTGTGTGTACACACACACACTCTTTCACACTCACACACACACTCTTTCACACTCATACACACACATGCGCGCCCTCAACACTGCTTTCCTTCCGCCTCCACTAATGGCAAAGGCTGAGTGAGCCCTCCACCCTTCCTCTCCTAATGACTCTGCTGACCCCACCTTTGCTTCTGCTGCTCCCTTCCCTTGCAGCCCCTGTCCCTTGGTCCACCTCTGCCCCAGTGGGGCAGAGTCTTGCCCATTCTTAAAGGCTCAACATAGGTGCCCAACCTCCCTAACCCCCCTTGCCCCTCCAGCCAGCATGAGCCCTTGTCCCCTCACTACGGCTTTCCAGGACACTCGAATAGAGTTGACACGTTCCCCTTCTCTCTGAACCCATCCACACTGGCCTCTTTCCGTCCATGCTTCTTCCTGCTCCAGGGCCTGTTCTCCCTGTTTGGAATGCCTTTTCCCTCCCCCTCCTCACTAATTTTTCACCCTTCTCTGAATTGTGCTCCCTCAGGAAAGCCTTTCTTGACCCTGAGACAAGAGCAGCCCCTGTCATGTGCTCCCAGGGTACCTGGTACTTTTCCTTCCCGGCGCTTACACAGCTTGGCATTGCTAAGTCTATGTGATTGGATTCATGTCTGAACCCCTTGCTGGGAGGGCAGGGGTTGTGCCTGTTACCGTTAGGACTGCACCCAGTGCCTAGCACAGTGCCCAACGCACGGCAGATGCTAACTACTCGTCCAGTGGAGCTCAGGAAGCTCCCCTTGAGAGGCAGGCTGGCAGGGTGTAAATCAGTTAGCTCTGTTCTTTATTAACTATATGTGACTTTGGGCAAACCTCTCTATGCCTTGGCTTCCTCTTCTGAAAATGCAGTTTATCAGAGTTGCTGTAGAAATTAAATTAGGTAATGCACGTAAAGCATTTAGGACAGTCCTGGCCACACAGTCATATTTTCTATAATGCTAGCCTGTATTATGTCATGTGAGACCCATGTATGGGAGTCTTAACTCTCCCCTTAGGATTTGGGGTGGAGTCCCTTGATCACCCACAGCACCTGGTGAAGCATAGGCATTAGCACGTGTTTGCCATTGGCCTGACAGACTATGAAACGACCGTTTCACTTATGTGCCAGTGGGGCACACGCCTTCTCTGACTAATTCCAATTTAGTTTGCGTGGCTCAGTTCCAACGTGACCTCTTCCTGTCCTGGCAGGGTAGTCACTCCCTCCTCAGGCTTGTACTGCACCTTGGACACAGGCATTCATTCATTCATGAATTCAGTAGACATTTATTGAGTGCCTACTGTCAATGCCTGGCTTTACCACCAGCCTGCGAGTCCCCTGGGGCAGAGCCCATACGGAATCCCCACTGCCTGGCCCAGAGGGAACCTTGAGAAGACAGAGGTACCTTGTCCAGGTCCACCTTGCACAGGAGGACTGGGGATCTGGGCACATCTGCCCCCTCAGCACCCCCAACGGACTTGCTGACCTCTCGGATGACCTGTGGAGAGGACACACATCTGTGAGCAGGTGGGCAGGGACGCTGTGGAGGCAAAAGCAAGAATGGGGTCTGTGTGGTCAGGGCCATCAGGCAGAGCAGCTGGGATCACTGGGTGGAAGAGATGGGTTGATGTGGCCTCCTGCCCCATTTGTGGGGCACGTCAGGATCTGAACAGGCTTTCTCCTGTGTCTGTCCCTTGAATTGGGCCCAGAGGCTTGGCTTCTAGGCCTGGTGCCATTACTAATTAGTTGCGTGGCCTTGGGAAAGCCATTTCCCCGCTCTGGGCCTTAGTTTCCCCATCTGTAACATGGGGATATTAGTGGTCCTCTGCTTATTACGTCCTTGGGTGTGTGAGGACCAGTGAGATGATGGGTGTGAAGGGCCATGTGAACCAGCATGCCCCGCACAGGCATGAGGACTCGCTTCTGTGACATGTTGGAACTTTACAACTACCTGCAGGCAGCCAGGGTTATTCTCTCCATTTCAAAGATGTGGAAACTGAGACTCGAAGGCATTCACCTGAGGCCATGCAGCACAAGCATCCAGACTGTGAAACAGTAACGGACCACTTGCTGCTCATCTGTCAGGTGGCTTTGCGTGGATTATCCCATTGTATCCCCACAGCAGCCTTGTGGGGCAGGGGCACCTTGATCCCCAAATTACAGATTAGGATGATGAGGCTCTGAGAGGCGAAGCCATGGCTGCCTGCCCTATCCTCTGGGCTAACTGGCGTGCCAAGGCAGGCCTCTTAACTCTAGGTCTAGGGCTTCTTCTTCTGACCCAACCACCCCTTGAGGACAGAGCATTCTCCCCCACCCCCACCCCAGCATGCAGGTTCTCTCTCTTCCTTCCCCTCCTGAGACAAAGGCAGTAATGAGAAACAGTAAACATCCCACTGGGAGAGCTGGTTATCACAGGAAGGAAGGGAGGATGGGGAGGGAGGGAAGGAGGGGTTTGGTTTCTTTGTTCCAGCAGGAAGATCAGAGGAGGGGAGAGCTGCTGTAAGGGCCTGGGGGTGAGGGCTTCACCATCACTGCAGAGTAGTCACTGACAGTTACTCAGGACTTACTGCCTGGCAGGCCCTATATCAGGTACTCTCTAGAATCCTTACAAGAACCATTTTATAGAGGAAGAAACTGAGGCACAGGGAAGTGAAGTCCTTTGCAGAAGATCACACAGCCAGTAAATGCCACTTAGGTCTGGGACTTGAACTCAAGTCTGTGTGGCACCCAAGTCCTCCCTTGTCATCAGTATGCCACCCTGCCTGTCGCCTTTGGAGTAGGTTTCCTTATTTGCTTCTAATCCTTGCCCGAACCACTTGGTGGTTGACCTTGGGTGAGTCACAGAAGCTCTCTGTGCCTCAGTTTCCTCATCTGTAAAATGGGAACAATATTAGTCCCACTGTGAATAGTAAATGAAGTCATGTGTATAAAGCTCTTAGCACAATGCATGGCACAAAGTAAGTGCTCAGTACATGGTAACTCTAATTGTTGTGTAGCTGCAGGATGCAGAGGCTGGGTCATAGGTGGATGTGATAAGTATGCACGTTTCACCTAAGGTAAGAAAGAATTTCTCCTTTATTAAAAGAAGAAAAAGGATTAGCTTGTCTAATGATAAAATCAACTTCCTTTGTAGGTATTAAGCTCCCCATTCCTGGAGATGTACATTGCAGGTAGGATAAACCCACAGTAGGCGTGTTAGAAAGGGGATTCAAATAACTAGAAGGAACACAGGTCTCCAGCCTGAGGTCTGTCTCCTGGAGATGTCCGAAGCCCATTTCCACATAAAGCCCTAGCTTTATGTGAAGGGCACTGACCCCGTCTCCCCTGAGCAAGGCCTGTTCTTCCAGTGACGGGGGCCCACTCCATTGAGGGCTGGGTCTGGCGAAGAGAGGAAGGTAGGAGGGAGGGGGGGTGGGCGAAGGCACAGCCCCCCTGTACCTTCAGCCACTCCTCGGCCTGCTCCCGGCTCTGCAGTGCCAGCACCAGGACTTCGGTAGCCCCCTGGGAGAAGCGCAGCTCGTGCCTCTTGTGCCGGCTGTCCTTGGGCACGTAGATGACGTTGCAGACATCCAGCGCTAGCCTCAGATGTGGCTGCCGGTCCTTGGAGCTTTTGTAACACTGGACAGGAATAGAAGGGGTTAGGGCCTCCTGGAGTGGAGAGTAGAGGGAGGAGACAGGGAAACTCAACCTACCCCACAGAGACCTCCCCACCCAGTCCAGCTGTGGGCACTGCATGAAGACAGGGGCTGTTCACTACAGAGAGGAGAAGCCTGGGAGGGGCATCTTTGGGCAATCTCCAGATCTCAAGGGCCACTGAGCGGTCCCAAGGGTCACAACTACCTATTTAGGAAGAGGCAGATTTTAGCACAATACTAGGAAGACCGTTTTAGTCTAAAGAACCAGAGAAGAAACAGGCTGTCTTGGGAGGAAGCCAGCTCCCTGCTATTAATGGGCTACATGGCAGAAATGTGGGGGAGAGAATTCTAGCAGAGATGGAGAGTTGGGCTTGGGAAGTCAATAGTTTATCAATAATGATTCTCACTTTCCAATTCTTATTATGAGGCTAACATTACCTTGATACCAGCACCTGACAATGACATTACAAAAAAGGAAATCATAGGCTAATCTCTCTCATAACATAGTTGTAAAAACTAAAACAAAATATTAGCAAATAGAATCCAGACACACATAAAAACATATTGCATAGAGACCAAGTGGGGTTTATTCTAGGAGTGCAAGAGTGGGTTATCATTCAAAAACTAACTGTATAATTCATCATATTAACAGAAAAAAGGAGAAAAACCATATATCCTAATAGAAGCAGAAAAAATATTTGATAAAATTCTGCACCCATTTGTAACATAAACTCTTAGCAGACTCTTAGAGGAGAACTTGCTTAATGTGATAATAAGGAACACCTACAAAAAACCCATGGCAAACATCAGCTTTGATGGTGAATTATTGAACTTTCCTTCGAGATCTGGATTGAGACAATAATGCCTGCTCTCACCACTTCTACTTACATTGTACTGGAGGTCCTAGACAGTACACTAAGTCAAGAAAAAGATAGAAGGCATAAGGTGTGGAAAGAAGTAAGTCATGATTCTTGGCCTGGTTCTGGCCTGGGATGAGCTTTTCACTGCTGCAGGGTGAGAAAATGTCATGTTTCAAATGTATGTATGTTCGGTAAGACTTGTCAATAGGTAAACAGCTCTCGTTTTTTTTTTTTCCTGAAATTATGTCCATCCTTATACTTTGGAATTAAAGGTACATTTCTTTTATGAAATGCTAGTGATGAGAGATGGTGAATTAAAAAAAAAGTTTAAAAAAGCGAGTTATATAATAACAAGTGTTACATGGGCTCAGTTTTAGGAAAGACAGATGTATGGAAATGAGGGTGGAAGTTTATACATCAAAATCTAACTGTGGTTAGCTCTCGGTCAACGGGGTTAGGTGGGTTTTTAAAAAAAAAATCATATTTCATTTTATTTTCTTCTGGCTTTATAAATAAATACATTTACTTGCATAATGAAAAATGATAAATATTGTTTTAAAGTGATAAAAAATTCATGTCTGGCAAAACAAAACTTGATAAGTCTTTATCAGGTCTTCAGGTTTTGTTTTGTTTTTTAATTCTTCTCGGGTGGGAGAGCCCTGATCTCAGAAGCACCGGGCTTTGAGCCTCTGTGCACAAAGCAAACCTAGAGGAACTGAGGCAGACATGCCTGAACGCACACAGATACTCAGACACACGCACAGGCACATGCAAGTCCACGTGAGGCCGAGAGGCACTCGTCTGTGGCCACTCACCAGGAGCTGGTCCTCCTTGATGACGGTCAGCTGCTTGGCCCACTGCCCGAAGCGCTTTTTCCGCAGCAGGAAGGCACATATCCTGCAGTCCCTCACCAGGTGCATGGAGGCCTCCTCTGAAGGCCACTGGTGTGTGGGCTGCGGCCCTTTCCCTTCCTCCTCCTCCTCATCATAGGACTCGTAGGAGCTGCTCATGGCGTCAGAGTCATTGTCTGCAGGAGCCACGGAAAGGACCCGTCCCTGTGCCGTCACCGGGTGGGGGGGCACCTTCTTACCCCTCTGCAGGCATCCCTGCTCTGGGGCCCCGGGGCTGTGAAGGGGTAGGTGTGAGGTGTGATGTTGGTAATGACTAAGCCCCCGCATGGGCACTGTGTCTTACAGATTTACTACTTGCTTTGTGATCTCAGTGACTTCACCTCTCAGAGCTTCAGTTTCCTCATCAATTATAATGAATAATACCTACCTCACTGGGCTATTGTGAGCAGCAACAAATACAGAGTGTTTAGCCGAGTGTCTGGCACTCAGTGAGGGCTCAGTAAACATCAGCTTTTGTCTTTACCCATCATCTTTGCATCCATTGTCTCAGGTCATTTTCATGGCACCCAGCAAGTCCCCGTTTTATACAGAGGAATCTGGAGGCTCAGAGAGAATAAATCACTCACCTAAGGTCAGTCACCGAGAGTCAGGGCAAGGGCTTGGTCTGGGGCTCCTGACTCCCATGCCAGCAGTCTTCCCACTGAATCCCAGGGTCTCTGAGAACAAGGGCTTTGAGGCCTCCGTGGCGACCCCAGGGAGGTGACGGGGTGGTAGGCACGGGCATGCCAAGGTCAGGTCAAGGCCTGCTCTTCGTGAGGACGGAATTGGGCTGAACATCCACCTGGTACTTACAAGAGTTCTTCAGCTCCCCATTCATCCTGGTCGCGGGGTAGCTGCTGTCTGCATCCTCGTAGTAGCTGTCCACAATCGAGTGGGCTGGGCTGCAGTCGTCTGTGGGGTAGGCAGAGAGGGCAGAAAGGGCAGTACTTGGAGAAATGCAGGCAGACGCCAGGCGCCAGGGCTGGGGAAAATCGTGGACACCATGCCCTCCTCAGGGAAGAGGGAGTAGAGCTTCTTGTCTTCACTCCCCGGCCAGGGTGTGGGGCCTCGTCTCTGCATCTCATCTGCTCTAGCTCCACACCTGCCCCCTGTGCTCCTGTCACCAGGAACTACCTTGCTGGGCCCTGTCACACTTCCAGGCTTATGTTCATGCTATTCTCTGTGCCCTCTTAGCAACTGCTAGAGCATTCCTCACCCTCTAAAACCCAGCTCGAAGATCTTTCCTTTGACCTTCCCAGGCAGAGAGTGGTCAGCCCCTCTCCTCTGACCCCAGAGCATTGGTGTGTGTGGGTGTGTGTCTCAGTCACAGTTCTGGCCCCTGCACTGCAGGGAGTGGTGTCCCAGCACCTGGGCCCAGACCCCCTTTCTATTCTGCCTTTGTCTCATCTGCTTCCACTTCAGCCCCTCTGCTCACTTCTTAATACATCCACCCCCTCCTCTCCTTCTAAATTTCTGTGACTACAAAGGAGGAACTGGATTAGAGGAGATAATAATAACACATAAAATAGTGGATACATACAATAACACATACAACAGCTGCTGATGCTGAACTTCCACTTTCCCACTCATGGGAATCAGTACAGTATAGGAGTGGGGTTATCCCAAATTGTATTCTGTATCACAATTACCAGGGGTCTTTTTATTTATTTATTTTTCTTTTCCATTATACTTTATTACAAGATATTGATTATAGTTCCCTATGCTATACAGTAGGGCCTTGCTGGTTGTCTATTTTGTATATAGTAGCTTGTATCTGTTAATCCCAAACTCCTAATTTATCCCCCACCACCTTTCCCCTTTGGTAACCATAGGTTTGTTTTCTATGTCTATGAGTCTGTATCTGTTTTGTAAATAAGTTCATTTGTATCATATTTTAGATTCCACATATAAGTGAAATCATATGGTATTTGTCTTTCTCTGTCTGACTTCACTTAGTATGATAATCTCTAGGTCCATCCACGTTGCTGCAAATGGCATTATTTCATTCTTTTTATGGCTAATATTCCATTGTGTGTATATATACAGATCTGTCTCTTTATCTCTCTATCTCTCTATCTCACATCTTCATTATCCATTCATCTGTTGATGGTTGTTTAGGTTGCCTCCATGTCTTGGCTGTTGTAAATAGTGCTGCTATGAACATTGGGGGTACATGTATCTTTTCGAATCAGAGTTTTCTCCAGATATATGCCCAGGAGTGGGATTGCTAGATCACATGGTAACTCTATTTTTAGTTTTTTGAGGAACCTCCATATTTTTTCCATAGTGGCTGCACCAATTTACATTCACTGGGGGTCTTTTTAAAATGCAGATCCCTGGACTGTATCCCCAGAGATTCGGATTCACTGATGTGGGCTGAGCTGAGGAATCTGCACTAGGAAAAAAAACTATTTAATAGCATAGTTCTAAACATATGTAAAAAGAGAAAATATATGGAACTCCAAGGAATCAGACTTTTTTAAAACAAGATTATTTTCATACAGATGGTCTCTGGAGCATACTTTGAAGCTCAGTGGATTAAGGGCATGTGCTTTGGGGTTAATCAGATTTGAGTTCAAATCTATCTCCATCATTTACTGAGTGACCTTGGAAAGAAAACAGTTTCTCTGCGTTTCAGATTCTTTACCTATAAATCGACATGAACAGTTCCCACCTTGGATTAGTGATATGATGCATATGAACTCTCAGCACAATGCCTGGCACACAGAACATCCTAGGCAAATACTAGATATCGTTATATTTATCATCTCTTTGGATTCCCACAATGCAGGGAGGTGGTTATCAGACCCACTTTACAGATGAAGAAACTGAGGCCACACATTTTGCTAATGATAGAGCCTGGATCAGAACTGAGGTTGCCAGCTCGGGGGACAGGTGCACATCCTCTCCTCCAGGAAGCCTTCCTTCCTTCAGACCAACTTGCTCTCACACCACCTGTTCCTCAGACCACTGCTGTGGGCTCTCAGCCCGTGCTGTCCATCTGTTTCTTGAGGACGGCAGCACTCAAATTCCCAGTGACTGGGACACCCAATTGTATCTCCCAAGTGAGGCTCAGAGCCTGCTTTTCCCAGGAGGCATTCTGAGGTCTCAGATGCTGGTGACATCCCTGTGAGGTGGCCTGGGGGTGCTCAGGCCAGAGGTGGGGGTGGGAAAGGAGGAGGTGCGAGGGGGAAGAGGGAGGGAGCACCAGGGTCATAGCACTTGGACACCTGGTAGGCTGGACCCTGTGCGAGAGGAAGGATATTTCCTGTCGGGCTTGGTGCCCTCTCCCTGGATAAGGTCCCTGGCCTTTCCTGAGGCACTCCCTTCCCTCCCGCCCCAGGATCCCTGCTGCTCCAGGAGGCAGCTTCTTTGCCCCATCTGAGCTCTCTGGGGAGGGGGACGAGCCTCACCCAGCTGAGGGGCTGGTCCTGGGATTCAGGGCCCAGCAGCACTTCATCCCCTCCTTCTTCCCCGTCCTCAAGTGGATAAAATAAAGTCACCTGCTTCACATAAACAGCTGCTGGCAGTGACATAGACCCCAAGACTATGAAGGCTGAAGGAGGGGCATTGATCACCTGGTCCAACCCCACCATTTCAGTAGTTTTGTTTGAACTAGTTTATTAATCATAAAAATAATGTACCATAATAGCCCAAAGGTGGAAACACCCAAATGTCCATCAACTGACAGATGATAAACAAAATGTGGTATATCCATACTACGGAATATTATTTGTCCATAAAAAGGAAGTACTGATACATGCAATGACATGCATGAACCTTGAAAGCACTGTGCTAAATAAAATAACCCAGACATAAAAGGCCACATATTGTGTGATTCCATTTAAATGAAATATTCAGATTAGGCAAATCCATAGAGACAGAAAACAGATCGGTTGAGAGAGGAAGAGAAAGTGACTGCTTATTGGGTATGGGGTTTCCTTCTGGAGTGATGAAAATGTTTGGGAACTAGATAGTGGTGATGGCTGCACAACACTGTGAATGCACTAAACGCCACTGACTGGACACTTTAAAATGGTTGGAGTGGTCGATTTTATGTTATATGTATTTACTACAACATGGTGAAAAGCACAATCAGTACAGAAGAGTATGAATGGGAAAATATGTTCCATTTCACCCAGATTTCTATTCATTTCCTATAGGAAAATACTGTTAAGAGTTTCTTGCATATCCTAGAAAAATTGTTAAATGCATGTGCATGTGAGTACCCTATTTAAAAACAAATGTGATCTTGTTATATGCAGTATTCTCTTTGATTTTTTTCCAATATATATCTTGGGATTCATTTCTGATCAGCACAGACAGACCTATCTTAGGTATTTTTTTGGTAGTTGGAGAATATTCCACTGTGCTGCTGAATGATAGGATAACAACACACAAACATCTTATACAGGTTCAACTACACATGCTGCGTCATCCAAAAACCGTAATAGAGTTTCTTGTATGTAATGTTAAGTCCCTATACTCAAGCCAGTAGCACTCATCTGTGAACTTCGTCCTAGTGCATTTATATGTGTGTATCTAGCCCCTCTTTCTTATTTTAAGGGTAGGGGAACAGAGGCCCAGAGAGGGGAAGGGGGTTGTCCAAGGTCACATAGAACTGGGACTAGAAGCCAAGCCCCTAACCCCCAGGCCATGCCTACCGGCCCACCCAGGCTGTCACTGGAGAAGCCAGGTGCTCTGGTAGCTCCTCCTCAGGAGGTGTGGCATGGCTGAATGGTGCCAGGCTTGGAGCTCCAGCCCCAGCAGGACACACAGGAGCTTCAGGAGATGAGCCTTCTCCTCCGCACGCCCCAGCCCTCAGGGACAAGAACTTACGGTGGGAGCTGATATACTCGGGGGACTTGCCAGGCCCCAGGGGAAGGGCCTCCTCATAGTAGTCCTCAGGTGGAGGCCTTTTGGGGAGCGGTGGAGGCAAGTCGGCTGCCTGAAGGAGGACAAAGGAGGTGTGTGAAACCCAGAAGGCCAGGAGAGCAGAGGGGAGCAGGCAGAGGGACAGGGAGGAGGCTGGGGGACAGGGAGCTCCTGGAAGGCAGGATGCAGTCTCTGAATATGAAACGATGTAATGAATGGTCAACAATTGGTACCATTTATGGTGATGATGATAGTGAATTATGCAGTTGACAGACAATGTTTGATGTGATTTGGGCTCCTTGTCCTAATTCCATGGCACCAAAGGGTAGGAACCCTAGATATGATCCAGACCTTCATTTCTGTAGCTGGAAAACTCAGGCTCAGAGACAGGAAGTGATATGCCACACAGCAGAAGGGAGGAGGGCAGAGGCCACCCATCTTGTGACCCAGAGCTTTCCCCATCACTATTCCTGTGGTACTGAAATCGGAGGTTGGGGTGGGGACGTCCTTTGGGCCTGAAGGGACAGGTCAGTTTACTGCATTATCCCTGCTTGGCACGGGCACAGTATGTCATGAGTCATTGAAATGTTCTCACAGTGCTTTTTCTGCCCTTGACCACCACACTGAAGAGAGAGACCCCCAGGAGTGTCCCCAGCATTAGCAGGGAGAGCTTCCCTTACCTCCTCCAGAGGAACAGAGGGCCTGAGAGTGTAAGAACTCACGTGTCTCAGAGATGGGCTCTTGGCTGGCTCAGGGGTGGCTTCTTTGCAGGACTCCCCGTCGTCCTCTGTCATGTCTCGAAGGTCGCTCAGGTCACAGTCTATGAAGGGTCAGGCCATTGGGACAGAGAAAGTGGAGGATGAGCATGGCAGAGTGAGAAGAGGGCTAGATTTGCGGTCAGGAAGCTCCACCACCTCCTCCATTAGTGACCCTGGTCAAGCGACTTCATCCCTCTTATCTGTAAAGTGGTCACAATGATCCCTGCCTTGTCTAGCTCCCAGTGTTATCGAGAGGATCAAATGGGATAATACTATTTGGTACAGTGCTTTGGAAATTTTCAAGGGTTATGTAATGAAGGCGCAGTGTTTTCCCAAAGTCTGTCAGTCCGTAAATCCTCTCATCTGACCCATAGCTTTCTCCCTGTGTTGAACAGTGCTGTCTTCCCTCAGGATAGATCAGGGATCACACACACCCTGCACGCAGTGCTGCTCAGCTGCTCCCACACCCTTGGCGCCTCTGCTAGTCCTCACAGCTCCATTTTCTGCTGAGCTGTGGGACCACTCAACTCACAGACCAGGTAGCTACTAAGATGGATGTTAGCAGCAGACGAGACGACGCCCTATGTGCCAGCCTTCTTTGGACTGCGCATTCATCCCTACCTTTCCTCAAATCTCAGGGATGATTTCCCATAACTGTATGGCTTTGTCTAGATTTTCAGACCTGGCAGGGCCCAGAAAGGCAAAGGGACTTTCCCAAAGTGACTCAGTGTTGTAATGTTAGAGCCAGGCCCAGATGCAGGTATTTTCCTGCCCAATCTGGGGACCGTTCCAGAGACTGGGGCAGTGGACACGCACGTGGGGGAAAGGACGGCTTCCAGCAGAGGTCAGGAGAGGGTTGCTTACCAAATTCTTCAAAGAGGGACTCCACAAAGCTGGGCCCGGCATGGAGGTCCGCTGTGTTCACATACAGGTAGGAGACTTCTTTGGCTGTGAGGAAGGAGGAGAGCAGGCCATCAGTGAGGAGGGAGGGGGCCCGGGGCCGCTGCTGGTGCTGAGGACGGCCGGCTTACCCTGCCCACTTGGACTTTTATCCCACACAGGACACAGCACTCAGGTTGCAAAGCATGTGCATATCCTAAATCATTTCCCTGCTTTCAAACTTTGTTTCCCTTTTTACATTGTTATTGAGGATCTCCTTCTCCAAGTGAAAGGATGCCCAGAGCCCAGTATAGAGAACAGAATAGAGGGGCTGCTTTGGGGACAGCCGGGGGACAGTTGGCAAACTGCTGCCCCTTTCATCCTCCAACAGTCCTGTGAGGGTGGCCGATGACATTGGCCCATTTTGTCGCTGGGAAGTGAGGCTCAGTGTCACCCAGTGGTGACTTCCCCCATGTCACTCAGACCCCTTCAACCCTGCGGGACATGATACAGCTCATTAGAGTTTCCTGAGCTCCTGATGTACACATATCATCTCTTGGGCTCACTTGAGGTTGGGGCAAAGGCTGGAGCAGATGAGGAGGCTTTGCTGCTGAGCACACAGCGAGGCAGAGAGGCTGTGGGGATTAGAGGGAGAGGCATGAGTAGAGGTGGGGGGCAGGCATGCAGCCTATAAAGATGAGGGAGTGTGTGAGTGTGCATCTGAGTGTAGGCGTGTGTGATGTGTATGTGATGAGTATGTGAGTGTGTTGCATGTGAGAGAGCGTGTGGGGTGTGTTGTGTGCGATGTGTGTTTGTTACTATGTGAGGTCTACGTGAGAGCATGTTTTGTGTGTGTGAGTGTGGTAGTAGTGTGTACACGAGTGTGTGTGGCATGTGTGTTGTGTGAGTTTGTAGAGGGCTGGGGATGGAGGAGGACAGAGCGCAGTCAGGGCTGTGGTGGAGAAGGGCTGGAGTGGATGGGGACGCTGGCTAAACCATGAAGAGAGGTGAATGCCATGCTGTGTGGTCTACGCTTCCTCCTGCCAGCAGGCCCTGGGGAGTTACTGAGGGCTCTCGAGGAGCTCTGGGCGGAGTGCTGACGGCTGACCTGGGAGGGGCTGCAGGCTCTGCAGGATGGAGGCCACAGCCATCTTCTTCTCCAGGGTGGTGTCGCTGAGGTACTCATGGTCCAGGAGGCTGAGCAGCCCTGTGAGCTCGGGGAGCAGCTGCTCCAGCACTGAGGAGGAAGGCCCATGGAGCATGGTCATGGCTCTATGTCCAGGATCTGGGCCCACCCCCACCCTCCAGGACCCAGGGAAGCAGGGGCCAGAGGACGGGGCCCAGGGCAACAGGGAGACCTCGGAGGCCCTCACACAGCTGTCCCAGTGCTGGCCATCAGCCTCCCTGGGGAGAGCTCTGCCCAGTTAACTGTGACGTTTTTCCGGCCTCCCCACTGCCTCAGACCTCATCTGGGCTTGGCCTGAGGACTGAACCTCCCAGGTAGCCTGAGCAGAGGCACTTAGCCCTCTCTTTGTCCCAGCCTGCCCTCTGCTTTGCAGGCCTAGGGGTCCTTCCTCACTGCAGCTTGAGGGTCAGTGCAGGTCCCAGGCAGGAGCCCTGGCTGTCCAGGACACAAGGCAGGAAGGAAGCCTTCCTGTCCCATCAGTCCATACCCTTCAATCTCTGGAACCTTCTGTTTCCGGTGGCTTGACAGGAGCCAAACTAAACATTAACCCTTCCCACCCCAGGCCAAAAACTCTTGTTGCTCTTCTTTTTTCCACGCTACGCCAGTGTTTCTCAAACTTAAGTGTATATAGGAATTAGCAGGGGATCTTGTCAAAATGCAGATTCTGACTCAGGAGGTCTGGTGTGGAGCCTGAGATTCTGCATTGCTGACAAGCTCCCAGCTAAAACTGATGATGCTGGTCTAAGACCACACGGAGCTGCAAAATCCTAGAGCACAGAGTCCTTTAAAAAGACTGGAGCATGCCGAGACCATGATGTCATCAATGTCTCCCTGTCCCAAAGCAGTATCTTGGGACTTGGTTTGCCTTAGAGCTGAAGACCAACTTCTTTACAGTAGTAGTATTGTCCTCCTTTGCAACTTGCCAATCACTTGTGCCTAATAATATGAGCTGACGTGTGTCGAATAAGTATTGCGAGCTGTGCTAAGTCCTTTCATACTTATTGTCTATATTTAAACCTCATAGCGTACATTTTATTATCTCCATTATATGGAGGACACAGCTACGGCTCAGAGAGGTTAAACAACTTCTCCAGCGCCACACAGCCAGCAGAGCTTCAATTGAATCTGGTTCCCTCACTCTATACTTTAAACCATGGCACTAGATCGCTTTGCAGTATTTTATAGGATCCTCCCAAGTTTTGAGATTGGTCCGATGATCACGCCCATTTTTTAGGTGAAGAAACTGAGGTTCAGAGAAGATAAGTAACTTGCTTGAAGTTACACAGACAAGCGGAAGAGCCAAGATTTAAGCCCCAGTCTCTTGACTCCCAGCTCCACGTGCTTCTCCCCACCAGGGCCCTCCTGAGGAAATGGTGAGACTCTGACTTGCAGCTACAGGTCTGGATGTGTAAGAGGGGCTGTAACATGGTGTGTAAGAGAATCAGTCCTGGAGCCAGATTTCCTGGGTTCATGTTCAGGCTCCATTATTCATCAGCTGTGGACCTTTGGCAAGTTACTTAACCTATGACTCAGTTTCCCCCTCTGTAAGGAGGTGAAATAACAGCACCGCCTCATAGTGTTGCTGTGAGGATTAATATTGCCATGTGTGGAAACTGCCTTGCCCCGAACATAGTAAATCTCACCGCAAGTCAGCTATGATTACTGTCATTATAGTATCTGCCATGCTGATCTGTGCTGTGAGATGTGAATATCTGTCTCCCTCAGGAAGAGGGAGAGGCCGTGAGGCTCTGGCAAGTGTGAACGGCACTATGAATCTCAGCTTTCTTAGCATCTAGTATGGGGCCTGCGCAGAGTGGGTGCTCTGTGTATGTTCGATGAGAGAGGGAATGGAGAGATGACCACACTAGGACTTTTTTAAAAAATAGAAATTTTATGTACAGAGAGTGGCACTTGTTGGAAAAATGTGATGTCGTAATCTCTCTGTGCCATTCCAACATCACCTCAAATTTGTTGGAAATGAGCTCAAGGCTGATACTGACAGCTACCACCTCGTGGGCTCTCTCTACCTCTGGGCCCTGAGGTAGGGGCTTTCCACACCATGTTTCATCTCATCCCCCCAACACGCCTGTGAGTAGGTCCTACTGGGACACCTGTTTTCTAGGAGATGACTTTGAGGCTGAGGGAAGCCGTGGGACAGTTGCACAGCTTGAAAGAGGAGGAGCCAGGCTGATCCCAAGTTTGCATGATTCCTGGAGCTGCTGTGTTGTACACCTCCAGGCCTCACTCCAGAGCCCACGTGAGGGGCCTCGAGGCCCTGCTCCCTCCAGGGCCGGAGCCCCTGCAGTGCCACTGGGCGAGGGTTCTGGAGGGACGGAGCTTTCTCTTTGAAGTAGGAAATCATTTAAAATCATGTTAGCCAAGTTTTATCTGTTTTGGAGGAAATCTTTTCAAATGGAAACACAAACCTCTCTGGCACCAACAGACACACCAAAAGTTAGTTAACTGTATTCCGAAATATGTCCTGATTTACTCTAATTATGTGCCCGTCTGGCCACTTGGGGGAATTAGAAAATGAGTAAGATATTGTTCCAGTGGCATCCTCTCTCTCTCTCTCTCTCTCTCTCTCCCTCTCTCTCTCTCTCTCTCTCTCTCTCTCTCTCTCTCTCTCTCTCTCTCGTAATTACTCACCAGGGAGGCTGTGGAAAATGCTATTAAGGAAGGCACCAGAGGGTAACCATGGGAGCTTTCTTGTGGCCTGCAGCCATGGTTCATGTTTGAGAATCCACGACACTGCCCTGCTATCATTTAGGAGTGTCAAGGCTATAGGATGCAGTGGCCGTTTATCTCTCTAACCAGTGGTTCTGAAACTTTCTGGCCTCAGGATTCCTTTATACTTTTAACAATTATTGAAGACCGCAAAGAGCTTTTGTTTTGTGTGGGTTATATCTATCAGTATTAAGTTTATTAACACTTAAAACTGAGAAAAACTTAAAACACAAATGTATATAGTCACACATCCCATTAACCTTCAGAGCTACCACATCATCACACATCATATAACCTTTGGAAAACTCTACTGTGTACCCGTAAGACAATGAGAGTGAAGAGGGCATATAAGGTCTTAGTACCATATAAAAGTAGGTTTGACCTTGGGGACCACTTGAAAACATCTTGGGGACCCCCCCAGGAATCCCTATCCCCAGCCACACCTTTCTGAGAATTGCTATCCTTCAATAAATGACCTCAGATTGCTAAGCTTTTTGTATTCCTTAAGTCAGTCAGTCTGTCTGTCTGTCTGTCTTTCCCTCCCTCCCTCCCTACCTGCTTCCCTTCCTTTCTTTCTTTTTTTTGGCTGTGAGGTTCCAAGGATTTCTTCTTGCTGCTATCAGCAAGTGCCTTGTGGGCAACATTCTGGCTTCTAAAAGCTCTCCTGCTTCTAAAGTAAGAACAATTAGTTTCTGAGTGAGTTCTCTGCATTTAAAAACATGAGTCTTAGTACCCAAGCTTTGTAACACCTTTTTTTGTTTTTGTTTTTTCTGGTCCTTGGTGGGATTCCTAACATGGGCCCTTGACTTCTAAGTGTTTTTCGTTTAACCGAGTTGTGATCACAAAAGTCCAAACAGAGCAAAGGAGGGAGCTGAGTAATCTGGGAGAAGCACATGGGGAGTGAGGAGCTGCCTGGTCCTAGTGGCACTGGTTTCTGCAGCCTGGGAACTGGCAGGCAGCAGGTGGCGGCAGGAGAGTTACATAGCGATTCTAAAGTACAGTTGGCAGAGGGAGTGTGAGCCCTGGGAGAAAGCGCAGCTTGTAGCATTAATGGGCAAGAATCCTTCCTTGAGCTGAGCAGTTACCATTGTGCTGGGCAGTTAATGCACATTATCTCATTTAATTCTCACAAACCACATAAGTCTCTCTGTGTTCTAAGTGGGAGGAAACGGAGGCTTAGAGAAGTGAGGTCACCCAGCCAGTAAGCTGTAAGGCCAGGCTCTCTGACTTCAAAGCTTGCACCCCTGTGCCTGAATCCTCCACCAGAGGACTTGGGCTCAGAGAAGGGGAGGCCAGGTGGGGCAGGGAGGAGGCGGGCGGTCCCTCAAAGCCTGCCTGCTGAGCTGGGTCATGACTTCACTGGGGCTCCTGACCTGGAGGTCCTCTCACTGGATGGATTAGAGACCCTTATTGTGGGGCTGAAATCCTGCTCAGTGGGCCTTTCTCCACTGGGCCCATTGAACTTTAGAGCCCTAACTGTGTAGATCTCAGAGAAAAAAAACAAGTGACTCAAAGCTTATACCTGACTTACCAGCGGAATGTCATCCCAGGGACAAACTTATACATCATGGTTACAAGAAAGCTTCCAGCCAGCGCTCTGCTCTTTAAAGACAATACAGAACTCTCCAGCTAGCTTTCAGATGTGGTGAATACAGTGTGCCTTTGATGGCACCTTCGTCTTTAACACCAGAGAACTCAAACCACAGGGATTTAAACCATCACAGAATGTAATTTGGAGAGAAATCATATGCATATAATGATATAATGCTTATGACAAATGGCCATACCCTCTCCCAGGGGGTTTGCTAGAAGTGCAGATTCCTGGACCTCCTATCTGAGAGTCTGATTCAGTAGGCCCTGTACTGGGACCCAGGAATCTGCATTTTAATGAGTCCTCCAGGTGATTACAAGGTTCAACCTCTGAAAAATACTCCACCAGAAAACATACTAGAGGGCATGTCTGTGAACATAAAGAATGTGGGAAGACCTCCCTCATTCCTTAAAAAATTATCATTAGCTATCCCCTTCTGAAATAACTGAGAGTCAAGGTGGGAATAAGAGCCCCTACAGAAGATTGCAACTAGCTGGAATGTGGAGTCTTGCTTAGAAGAGCACAGTGATTAGGGCTTTGGGGTGAGACCTCTGTGAATTGGAATTCTTGTGCTCCCACTTCCAAGCTATACAAAGATGGGCACATTAGAGAACTCTGAGCCGTGGTTTTCTCATCTGTAAAGTGAGAATAGGATCCCAGTCTCCTAGGCTGGGAGAACTAGGTTAGGTCATGCTTGCAAAGCACTTTGTTTGGTGCTGTGCCTGGAGCCAGCACTCATCAACGAGGCCGTATTACTGTTGTTGTTGCTGCTTCCTAATATTCCCCAGAACTATGCAAACTCCGGAGTATTGACCAGATAGTATTTAGCGACAAATCTGCTATAATTGTTGTAACAGGCTTTACGAGGGCATGTCTTAATCTGTGTTTCAATCATAGTAGATGCCCAACAAGCATCTATTCGTTGAACACAATATTTTGATGACCTAGTCCAACCCGCTAATTTTAAAGATGTGGAAAGTGAGGGTTCAAGAGGTTATTTGACTTAGCGACGGTCACACAACTAATTGAAAATGAGTATCTAGTGTTAAATTTACCCTAGGCTTGATGCTTAGATAAGTCACAGAAGAGTGGCTGAGAGCACAGGCTGTGCACAATCTGGGTCCCCCTCCCAGCTATGCCATTTTCCGCTGTGGGGAAATATCTTAACTTTCCTTAGCGTCCAGTTCTTCATCTGTAAACAGTGGGGGTAAAACAGTAGCTGCTGCACATGGTCACTGGAGAGATGAAGTAAAAAGATACGTATGGTGCTCAGTGCACTCAACGGTGTTCCCTTCATTTGTATGTAATCCCCCAGCAGATTCAGGTGCGGTGCTAGGCACAGGGGAGGGGGGTTCCTGGGGCAAGAGGACATTGTGGGACTCTGTAAGCCCCGCCACGTGGACTGTTCACAGCCCTGGGCCTGACACTGAGCGCAGGTGGTTATGGCGGTCAGCGGTGGTAGGGCCCTCTTCCTCAGAGTGCTCCCATCCCTGGGGCCCCCTCCATGCCACGTGGAGGGACAGCATCTTTCAGTTGGAGGGGCAATAATGCAACCCAGAATCCTGTCCCTGCCTTCCCCAGTCAGGAGAAATCTCCTTCACCAATTCCTACCCCACCCCCCTCCCACCTTTGCTCCTGGTCCAGGTCATCTCTGCTCTCTTGGGGCAGATAAGGGCATCAGGACAGGGCTGCCTGTTATGACTAGATTTTATTTAGAACCATGAATACATTTCACGGATCTTGTTTGGTTTAGTTGAGCCTTAGGGAGGTACAGTGAATTCCAGTGAGGAAAAACCAGGAAGAAATGGTCTAATCATTGTTTATAAGTCTTCACTCTTTTACCAAGTGGGATAGACAGGCACAGAAACCCAAGAGGGGTGATAGTTGTTCTCTGGGATGCAAAAAAGTTTGCCAAATAAAATTAGAAACCTACTTAAAAATATATCTAAGATTAGACCACTCTGTGCATATTGTTCCTGGTGAATACCCAGCTAAGACTAAGATCAGTTTTCTCTCTGCTCCTCCACCCTCCCCACCTAAGTGAAATCAACATGAGGTGGTAGAGAGCAGAAATTTAAGCCACAGACAAAAAGCACTGCCACTTGTTCTCAGGATCGCATCCCTGGTGCAGCCTAAGTGAAACCTTTAATCAAAAGGCCTTCATCACAGCCAGTATGGGTTCTAGTGCAAGGAAGGTCAGATTTATTTAGAGATCTCAAAGGTAATAAGTCTAATTTCCATGACAAAAGTCAAGTGAATAATTCATCTTCAGCAAACCACAGGAATAATAAACCCTGTTTGGGCTCCTACCAAGCTAGCCGGTGGGCACTTTGACTTGTGATCTCATTCCTGGGCACCTTTTAGTCTCTGGAGTTCACAAAAATTTTTGGAAACAGCTTGCAAGTTACAATTTCATTAAATGCAGAGCAGTAGGAGGAAACCAATTTCTCTTTTCCCTATTTCACTACTTGACAAGCCTCTTTAGGACAAAGATAACTCATCCTTCTTTGTTATCAAAGTCAGAGAAAATGCAACCAGCATGATTTAAAAATGGAAATAGGGGGCTTACCTGGTGGCGCAGTGGTTAAGAATCCGCCTGCCAATGCAGGGGAAACGGGTTCGAGCCCTGGTCCAGGAAGATCCCACATGCCATGGAGCAACTAAGCTCGTGCGCCACAACTACTGAAGCCCACGTGCCTACAGCCCATGCTCCTCAGCAAGAGAAGCCACTGCAATGAGAAGCCCGCGCACTGCAACGAAGAGTAGCCCCTGCTCGCCACAACTAGAGAAAGCCCACGCGAAGCAACGAAGACCCAACACAGCCAAAAATAAATAAATAAATAATAATTAAAAAAAAAAAAATGGAAATAGGAAGAGTTGTCAGAATGTGGTTTTATGAAGGATATGCAATTTTTCTTTTGGTTCACTCAGATTTCCTTTCTCATTTCCCAACCGCAAAATAACCCAGTTTCCATCTCATAAGGGCTCCTTACTTGGAGAAAGAACCAGTGCATTACTTTAAATTTTTTTGATCATGATTTTAGAGATGACTTTCAGTATACTGTTTAAACAAGCTAGCACATTAATGAGGTATGACCTGTTATAGCACTGGGGCGGTAACTCACCTTGGAAAGGAAAGCAGTATACTTAGTAGGTGTGGTCTCAATAGTTGGGTAGGAGGAAGGAAGGAAAGAGGAGCCTTTTCTGTGGCTTCCAACCCTGCAGGCCCTTCCAGACAGACCTCCCTCCAGGCTGCTTTATGCTATGTTCCTCAGCCTCTTAACCCCAGGTCTTTGCATATGCTGTTCCCTCTTCCTGTCAGAATTCCCTTCTCCTGCTAACCAGTAATGGCCCCCTTCAGTCCTCTACTCACTCACGACTTCCTCACGGAAACCTTCCCTGTCCTCTTGACCACATACATTCCCTCTATTTTATGCTGACATAGCATCACTCTCCCTGTGGTACTTATCATGGTGAAATGTTATACTTTTCACTGGTCCTCCGAATCCCTGGATGCAAAACCCATGGATGCAGGACCCATGGGACTGACTGTGAGGGACTTGAGCATCTGAGGATTTTGGTAGCTGCGAGGGTCCTGGAACCAGTTCCCTGCAGATACCAAAGGATGGCTGTATTTAAATATGTATTTCTCTGATTAACGTCCGTTTCCCCCACTTGAGCCTTAACTCCTTGAGGGTAGGAATAGTGCCAGCGTTTTCTGGTGCCTGACACAGAATAAGTGCTTAAGTATTTGTGGAATGAGTTAATTCTTGAAGCAAGGTTTTCCTAAGACTTGATAAAGTCTAACAGCTAGTTAATGTGATTTTAAAACCATGTCTGTCCTCATGGTGACTCAGGATAGTAAGAAGATGCTCAAAAAAAAAAAAAAAAAAAAAAAAACACAGGTAACAAAAAGCCCCACGGCACAAAAGGGAGCAGAAGCCCAATTTCTCACGTGGCTAAGCTCCTCAAACCCTATTTGGTTGAACTTGTATCCCTTGTGTGAATATGGCTGCCAGTTGGTTTACTGATGGGTATTTTGTAATTGGTGGATTTTAACCCTAACAAATAAATAATAATAATTAACAATATATGAACTACTTGAGTTCAAGTCTTGTTCCCCATTTTCTAGCTGTGCACCTTTGGGACACTTATATAACCGCCCGATGCACATCATTCATTGGTGACCTATGAGCATTCCACCTCAGCAGTGGGAATGGGTCCTAGTACATGAGAATGTGCCTTAAACAGTGTCTGGCACATAGTAAGTACTCAATAAATATTAGCTATTTACATTACTCTTCCTTTACTATTATATGTCATACCTTGCTTTAAGAGATTTACATGTGTTATTTACATAATTTAATTATTAATGAAATCCATAATTTAATTCTTACAGGTGTGGGAACTGAGGAATGCAGAATGGGAAGAATACTGAGGCTACTTGGGGATGCCTCTCCCAGTGCTCCTTCAGGATGCTGCTTCCATCTGTGTTAAGCCCTGGGTTAACTCTGCAGAGAGGCCCCCAGTCACACAGGTGAGGCTGGTGGAATTGCCCCTTCACTTCGTGGGTACAGAAATCTCTCCTTCCCCTGCCCACAGTCTCTTCCAAGTTACTGCGGATCTACCCATCTGGGGCCATGGAGATGTCTCACTTCCTTCCTCTGAATTTACAAGCACTTCTCTGAGTCCAAATGAAGGCCAAACAGTGGGCAGGACGTTGGAGGGGACCTCACTGGTTGGACTAGCATTGTTGATCACTAAAACAGACACTTCCTGTTGTCCCAGAGCATACAGGGAAGACCATGGTTCATGTGTGCTGGAAAAGAATGAAAAAGGAGCAGCAAAGAAACCCAGCTGCAAAGCCACTGCCTTGTGCTGACTGCTTTCCAGGAGTTAAATATAGCTCCAGTGTGAGGGAGGCAGAGGGGGTGGCGAGGTCACCTTGAAAGGCTTTTGTGTGTGTTAATTACAGCTTATGCAGGAAACTGAATATCCTTCATGCTGAAGAAAATAGTACAGTTTGACTCCCTGGGAGAGACACCCAAAATCCTGAGGGAAGTGGTAAAGAAGAGTGGAAGATTTGGGATTTGGTAGGAGAGTATCTGGTTTGGGTTCTGACTCCTCCTACTTGCTAGTGTGGAATCTGGGGTAAGTCAGTCAGCCCCTCTGAGCATCATTTTCCTCTTCTGTTAAGAAGGGATTTAGAATCCCCATGTGCAGGTTTGTGGGAGGGGAAGCGGGGAATGGTGGGGTAAGAGTTTGTAAAACCGAAGGGATTTTTACTGGGGATGGACACGTTCCTCTGTAGCACAATTCTCTGATGTACTCGTTTCAGGAAGACAGGGAGGCAAGAGGTCAGGGAGGTTGCAGGTCAGTGGGGAAGCAGGTTGTGGGGATGTTTTGGGGTGACTCACTTCCTGGGAGTCAGGCCAGGGAGACAGGCTCAGGGAAACACCGTGCATCTTAATGGCCTTTTGAGCAGCAGCTCTGCCCAGGTCTTGTCATCCACCAGGACAGCTCTCGTTCTGGACACCTTGTTTCTCAGCCCTGGGCGGCCAGGGAAGCGGTAGCTCCCTCTCATCAGAACATTTCCAGACAGGAGGGGGTGGGGCAAGCCACCGACTTCCGAGGAAATAACTTTTGGCTGTGGGACTGGGCTCTCCCAGAATTGTTCCTTTGTGTGCAGATTCCTCCCTGTTTAGCTCACAAAGGAAATGGTTCCAGGAGGAAGTGGAAAACTGTGACACACACATGCTCACGCCTCACACACAAGATGGCAGCTGTTTCCATTTGCGGCAGTCCCTATCATCTCCTTCACTAAAAGGAGTGACCTGGGATACCCAACGATAAAGGCAGGTAGTATTTTTGAGCTCTGAAGTGATGTTCCAGATGTTATGCTAAGCGTTTTGCATGGACTACCTCATTTAATTCTCATAATGGCCCTGTGAGGTAGTTGCTGTTCTTCACCCTCTGTTTTACACATGAACCAAATGAGGCTCAGAGAGGCACAGTTGTTTGTCTAAAGGCACATGGCAAGCAGAACCAAGATTCAAACCTAGACCTAAGTCTAAGGCCTAAACTTCCAGTTTCTGCATCATAATTCCTTCTTGCCACCTTCTTCTAACAGAGCTTCCCTACCTCCAAAGCTTGATGGAACCAGCAGTGAGTCCCTCACGACCATTCCCCACTGGTGTCCATTCATAGGATGGGTGCCTGGTCTGAAGCCTAATGGGGCTGGGCTTTCTGTTTCTGAGAAGTTTGAGTTTGAGGACCCATCTCAGCAATAGCCTGGGACAGACATTGAAGATGTTTGGCTAGGGGTTTGTGAATAATGTACATAATAATAAAGATATCCAAGGATGGCAGTGAACATTTATTGAACACTTCTTACAATCTGGGCTCTGGGCCTAACACTTTTATTTCTTTTTATAAATTAGGACTTCACGTGGACAAAACTTGGGTTAATCCTAATCCTTGCTTCATGAGACACTCATCATTGGTCCATGCATGCTCCACTTTTATTTGGTTATTTATTTATGTAATCAGTTATTTTTGCTAATGTAGTAAGTACCCACAAATCTACCATTCAAAGCAAAAGCCTGAATCCAGATGATGTCATACATCTAACTATGATCCCATGCTTCTGCTTCCCCCTCCAACCTAACTGCCATCCTGAATGCTGTATTCAACACATCCTTGCTTTCCCTTGTAGATTACAACTAGATATACCCATACAAAATTTTAGTTGTTTTAAACTTTATTAAAAGGGCATAATGCTATAGGTAATCTTTTGTGACTTTTTTCTTTACCATGATACTGCTAAGGTTTATCCATATCATTGCCTGTCATTGTGTTCATTCACTGTGCTGTATGATACTCCACTGCGGGAAGATTCTCCATGCCTAACACTCTGTGCCTATTACATTATTTAATCTTTGTAACAACCCCATGTGGTAGGAGCTCTTCTTATCACAGTTTTACTGACAAGAAACTGAGCCCTAGAGAGGCTAAGGAACTTGCTGTAGGTCATAGGTGCCAGGTTTGCATCTTTCTGGCCCCCACTGTATGCTGTGTTTTGGTGTAGAGGAGAAAACACAGGAACTACAGCCAAAAGCCCCGGGCTCAAGGTCCAACTCCACACTTACTGGCTGTGTGGCCTTGGGCAAGTTGCCTCATGCCTCTGAGCCTCAATTTCCTCAGCATTAAAGTGGGGTGATGGTAACTGCCCTATCTACCTCTCAGGCCTGTTGTGAGACTCAAATCTTACAATGTCTGTGAAAAGTGACAGCACTCTGTAAACTGAAGTTTTGTAAATCGGTACATTGTGATTAATGATCTATGTGCCATCTGCTCCCCTCCCCACCAGTCAAACAAAAATAACCTGTGTAGGATTCAAGAGATGAGACTGAATAGCATCCCTATTCAGAAAGGCAAGGATTAGGTTGACAATCAGCCCACAGAAATCTTAGTGTGATTAAAGAATCAGAAAATCGTCAGTAGAGGCCTCAGGCTGCACTAATGGGAACAGAGTATGTATTTATCTTTGTTCTGTTCAGTGGAGTTTAAAAAATATTATCTTTCTTTTTTTTTGTTTTTTTTACTATTTCTTACCTATTTTCAATATATGAGGCCCTACCCCATTACTCTTTGCTTGTGGTGTTTCCTCTGCATGGCTTGTTCTCCAACCACTATCCCCTATTAGCTGTGTGACCCTGGGCAAGTTACTTCACTTCTCTGTGTCACCTCATCTGAATAATGGGGATAATAACAATACCTACACCTTACAGGGCTGCCATGAGGGTCCAGTGAGGTGTTATATGGACTGTTTAGAACAGTTCCTGACACATACAGAATTGACTATTATTATTATTTAAAATCTCCCCTACTCCCCCGAGAGTGCCCACTTATTTTTTGACAATTGGTTTAGAGGCCACTTCCTCCAGGAGGCCCATCCTGCCTTCCTGCACATGTAAGGTCACCCTGTTATAGCCTCCAGAGCAGACAATTTGTTCAGCGTCCTCCCATTAAAGTGTGAACAGTGAGAGTAGAGATGATGCCTGATTTAATATCTGCCACTGCTGCCCAGTGCCCAGTACCGTAATGGGCACATAGCAGGTTCACTGCAGAGGGATTAACTAACAGCCCGAATTCAGAGGAACAACCACAGATGAAGGAGGGGGCTATTAATCCTGTCTATGACAACCATCTCCAAGAGCAGAAGGGCTCATGGGGATGGGGGAAGAGGGAAGGTGGGGCAGACTTGTTCTCTGGGGCTCTGGAGGGCAGTCCTGGAACAGTGGTGGCCGCTTAAGACCACATTATTAGGTTCACTGTATATAGGAACTCTCCAGAAGTCTGAACTAAGAAGAGAGCCAGGTGGGCTGAGCCCAGGTGGACAGCGCCTTGGCAGGAATGTGGGGGTGTGTTAGTCGGTGGGTAACTGTGACACTGGGTGACTGGGGTGGGAAACATGCAGAATCACACCTGGGATTTGTCCTCCCTAGCCCAGCGACCCCAGGCAGGTGACGTCAGTTTTCTCATCTGTGAAGCAGAGGTAAGGAGAGCACTCATGTCAGAAGGTTGTGGTGAGCAGAAAGGGAGATAATGTATGCAAAGTGTTAAGTTCTGTGCCAAGCACATATGAAACTTTCTGCAAAGGTTGGTTATTACTATTAATGTTGTTGCTGTTGCTAGTAATCACAGGGGATTCAAGCATTACCCAGAGGTTAGTCTAGACATTCTAGATGGGAGGCTAAATGTTAGGCTCAGAATGGCCACCCTGACTGCTGCCCAGGTGGAAGGTCCACCCTCTTCCCTCTCTTCCTTCCTTCGCCTTGCCTGCAAAAGTCTTCCAGTGGTAACCTTGGATTATGTTCTGGGCCAGGCCCCTGCGAATGCAGCCCACAGAGAGCCCAGCCACCCCGGGCAGGCTTTGGGAGATGCCTAGGGTGATTCCTGCCTCCAGGGCTGGGGGTGGGATCAAGAAAATGATGGTCGAAGGTCCTGGGAAAGAATGTCTTGAGTCTTAAAGAACCCCAGACAGATGTCTCCTCTGCCCTCCCATTAGATCAACAATCCTATACACTTAACTCTATTTGAAAATGGACAGAGTGTGAAGTTTTATGTTTCCCTGTTCTTAAACATGAAGGTGAGTTAATCTTACACAATTTGCTGCTCACCTGCAGTATTTGCTGTAGTTCCTAACTGGTCTCCTCTGTTCAATCTCTCCCTTTCTACTCTGATGTGAGCTTTAATTGCCCCCAAATGTCAACACATAGCATAACCCCCTCCTGCTTGTACCTTGTCAGTAGCTCCCCAGGGCCCAGACACCAGTTTCCTTTGTGACTCAGATGATGAAAGATCTTCACATGCTGCCTGTACTCCCTGTGGTTTATCGTCATTCCCTCTGTAATTCCATCCCTTCCCAGGATGGGCAGGCAAGAAGTGAAAGGGAAAGCATCAGAGAGAGAACTTGGAATCCATTCTGATTTTTTAAGAAAGGCGATCATTTATAGACCTGTAGTTCAAGCATTAACTTTTTTTTTTTTAATTGTATGCTTCCTGCATGCTGAGTGCTTTTCTTGCACAAATCCAATTATCCCCCATAGTAGACAGGAGATTGTTATCTCCATTTTTAGTTGAAGAAACTGAGACTAGGGATTAAGTGGAAGGAGTAGAGCTGGGATTCAAACCCTGGCAACCTGACACTGCAGCCAGTGCGCTCAGCTCCCACATTATGCTGCCTCTATTATTAGTTACCAATCACACTCTCAGTTATGGACCTGGAGGATAAGGCCCTACTTGAGGCTCCATTTTACCTCTGCCTGCTTCTCTGGGCTGTAAGCATGCTGACCGTTTTGTGCCCTGAGCATGGCTTCTGTGCCTCTCTTCTTTCTACTCTGCCATTTTCTCCACCTGGAATGCTGTTCCCCCAGTGTTTCTGAGGTTCCTGGCTAGAAGGTGTTCCTTGAGTCTTCTGGGCCTTTATTTATTCTCTTTGATGGACACTGGCCAGATATGACCTCATGTCACAGGAATTGGTGACAGAGTCTTAGTTTCTCTGCCTCACTAGGAGATTTGGGGGTGCAGGGACCCGACGCTTCCCCTCTGCTACTCCTTAGAGCTACAGCTGATTGCTCGCTGGAGGTGAGGAAATGCGATTGGTCCCTCCAGCTTCCCAGCACACTCCTAGATCAGTTTTCTTCTTGGTTCAAGTAAAGCTAAAATAAAATCCCCCTTGGTTTCATATCAGCTGGATCTGCTCTTTGCAAACCCTTCAACAAGAATGGGCAGGAAGAATAAATATTTATTCTATCTGACTCCATCTTCAAAAGAAATCCTTAGTATAAATTATCATAATTTCTCCGTTCTAAGATTTCACTGATTTAAAGATATCTTATCTACTAAATAATAGCTTTTTGAAAAAAAAATCAGAAAAATGAACAGATTAATATATCAAATTTAAGATATGTTCTGATTTAAAAAATATGTCTTGGTATCAATGAAATATTTTAAAAAATATGGTCCAATTCAATTTTGATTTTTTTTCTTTTGATTCTGGTGGTCTCAGAAAGAAGGCTCCAAGCCTTGACTAAATCACTGTGAAGCATGGGCAGGTGTCAGCCATGTCCCAGCCCTGAACCCCTGGGGTTTGCTGGGTCAACAAGGGCATGGCAGACCAATCATATACCAATGGCAGCCCTGAGGCCCCCAAGGCCAGTGGACAGGTTTTCTCCCCAGCAGAACTATGTCCATGCTCTGCTGACACCTCATGACCACGTTAGTGGTTCTGGGGAAAGCTGACTAGGAGTTCATCATGTGATCTTGGGCAAGACACCGCCGCTTGAGCCTCAGTTTCCCCAGTTGTAAAGTGAGAGGCATAAGATTAGATAGGCGGTTTTCAAATGTTCTTCAGATGGAGCTTTGGGATCTGAGAGGCTTCTTTAGGGGCTGCCTTGGGAGTAGGAAGATGGAATGGACTGTACTCAGTATTTTCATTCCCACTTCCCCCAGAGCAAGTCTTTGCTTAAGATTTTGTTTGCAAAAAGTAGTTTGAAAAGCACTGGTAAATGGCATTCTGGGGTCTTTCCAACATTAGTCTTGAATATATACTCTTGTATGATCTAAGGACAGTGCTTCATTCCTCAGCCTGGACACACCCTCAGAATCCTTCTCACCAGTGCTCCAGGCAGACACTCCCAGACTCAACTGCAGTTTAATCCAGGGGTTGGCAAGCTTTTTGTGTAAAGAACCAGATAGTAGCTATTTTAGGCTTTTCAGGCCACATGTGGGCGGGGCCTCTGTTGCAAATACTCAATCTGCACTTATAGCAAGAAAGCAGCCATAGACAATACATAATGAATGCCCATGGCTGTGTGCCAATAACACTTCATTTAAAAAAAGACGTGGTGGACTGGATTTGGTCTGCCAGCTGAGGTGTGCTGATACCTGTGCTATAATAAATACTTCAGCCTGACAGGTGAAGAAATTGAAGCCCAAGGAGGGGATTCAAGGAACTGGATTTGGTTGGAACCCCCGTCCCCCGGACAGCGAGCATGCTTCCACCACTCCACACTGCTCACTTAGCCATGGCCCTTACCCTGATGTGGATTGCGGGCATCTGAGATTACATGGTTGAGGGAATGGTGCCTGGAAAAGACACGTGCCCCACTTCTCCCTCTCAGGATATCAGCTTTCTCCTAGGTTCTTAGAGGGCTATAAAAAGCCCCTGAGCTTGCCTCCTGTGGGACGTGCTGTCGGTAAATTCCCCAGAGCTGGAATGACTGCAATGTGGTGCCACGTTCTGCCCTCTCTGCAGCCTGACAGCTGTGCCGGGAGAAGAGTCAGGCCTGGCAGGCTCTGCCTCTCCACCCCCACTTGGGGTGTGGCTGGGATTCCCCCAGTGGAATTTTAGATGGAGGACAAACCCTGCCTGGGCCCTCCTGGGGCAGGCTCTTTGCCAGTTCCAGGAGGATGAGTGTTTCTTGAATTCTAAACACCAAAACTCCAAGGGCCACAGTGGGAAGAGTGTAAAGGGTAAGAAACAAAAATCTCACACTAGCTGCCTGGCCATACCATTCATTGATGGAGGGCGTCTATCCTGGAATTGTTTAGATCCCCTTTCCCTCCCATGCTTCCCACCTTGAAATCTTTACCTAGTAAGTCCTTGTGGCTTATCTGGCAAGTCCTTCACATAATTGACCTGGGAATGCCCCTCTCCACTGGAGAAGCAGTGGAGAGCAATGGTAAAGAATTTATGTTTGGAGGTGGGCAGGGCTGGGTAAATAAATTGACCTTTCTAAGCCTCAGTTTCTTCATCTGTAAAATGGGGATATTTTAAAAAATACATATACAACACATTTTAAAGTAGGTGCTGAAAATAAATTACAGTAAATAAACTTAAAATGCATCGGATGGCAAAGTCATGATGAACATTCCCATCAAATTCTGTTGGGAGGTGGTGGCAGTGAGACTGCAGGGCTCAGGGAAGATAAATATCACAAATGTATCCAAAGCTTCAAATTACCTGTGCATTCACACACTGACGTGGGCCACAAACATGCCTTCACAAGAACTGTACTTATTAGTCTACCACAGAACCAGATTTTGCCATAAACTACAAAATTTTTAATACAAAGTTGTATTTACATCTGTATAATTGATATACATGCCCTAGCCGTGATTTGAGAAAATAAAAGCTGCACTCTGTACAGACACTGTCCACTCACAACTGCTGGCAACATTTTTGGATGGAATTTCTCCCACAGTAAAATTAATGGCATATTTTATGTACATGAAAGTCAAACTGTATCAACTTCATGATTGTTGAGAGAATTAAATGGCTCAATGTACATATGTAAACTGCCTGACTCATGGTGAGCGCTCAGTTGGCTATTATTAAACATCTTCTATGTGCTAGACACTGGAAATGAGATGTAGAGACAGTCTCAGAGCACAGGTTTCACATACACACAGAGGAGGCATTTAAGTTAGTACAGTACAATCTTCTAAAAGCTGAGACTGAGGAGGGTGGTGCTAACCCAGAGTCAGTGGGAAGGTTGAGGGAGGATGTGGCAGGTAGTTTTCATGGAGGTGATGCTGAGTGGTCTCTTTCAGGGAGAGGGAATAGCAGAGTCATCTTTTTGAACCTCAGTTTTTACATCCAATGGGGAGAATGTCTCAGCTGACCCCTTCACAAGGCTTTTGCCAGAGTTAAGAAAAGAAGAGAAACTCAAGGCTGAAAGGGTTCCAGAGAAAGGATTTTAGTGGTCAATTCTGTTTGAATATCCCTGCTATTACACAGGTTCCTTCTGACCCAGAGTGACCCCCCTGTGGACGACTGCCGAGTGAGAGCATGTATGATTACCAGAGGTTGCCCAAGCTCCAAAGGAAGCACTCCATGATCAACAACCCCGACACTACGTGGAAATGGACACGACTGATGAATGTGAAAAGGTTTCTAGAACTTAAAAAGCTTTATAAAAATGTATGTACTTATATTGCAGAAGTGAGTGGCTGAGCCAGCACTAGGACGTGGGATTTCTGCTTCTGTGTCCAGATCCATTTCCCAGCTGGCCCTGTGTGCTGGCACATTTATTGGAGGTTTGTCTTCTCAGGCTAGAGTTCACAGACCCTGGGAGTCCATGGCAGAGGGCAGGGTGGGGTTAGGGAAGAAGCCCTGAGAAAAATACAGTGTGTCTCTGGAAGTCCACTGCACAAAGATTTTTTGGGGGTGTTTGTTCAGTTATGTTATGGACGATAATAGAAATTTGTTTGACTTTAGATAAAATGAGACATTTCAAGCTTTTGGAAGACACTTTGGGTAACAGACCCAAACCCTAGAGTTTCACTTGGTTGAAAAGTGTGAAAGGCAGTGCTAGAGCAAGTAATGGAATCAAGCAAGGTGTTTGAGCAAGGTCAAGGGTTATGATAAACCAGTGCACTAGAACAGTGAGCATATCAGACTCACCTGAAGCTTTGCAAGAAGTACACATTCCCAAACCTCACTCCAGACCCACTGATCAGACCTCTGGGGGTATAGTTTCAGTAGGCTCCCTAGGAGATGATTCTGGGCCCAGCTGGATTTGAGAACCACTGCTTTAGACAATAGAGAGTGGTCCTTAAGGGAGGCTGGACATGCAAGAGTAGAAACAGGAAGCTCTTATAGGAGATGACAGGATATAGGAGAAGAAGCCATCCAGGATACGTTTTTCAATAACAGAATTAGGGGCGTGATTGCAGAAAGGATGAAAGCAAAGGAAACGATGAATAATGACGAAGTCTGTGTTTCTGTCCCCAAAATAGGAATCATTGAAATGGAAAATCCTGGAGCTGAAAGTGGCTGTATCCAACTCTACTCTGTGAATTTTGTATTTTTTCTTTTATTTATTCATCATCTCGACAGACATTTTTTGCGAATATACTACATGCAAAGCACTACATTAGGTGCTAGGAAAAGAACTGTGAACAAGGTAAGAAGGACCCTGCCCTCACAGAGCTCACATTAACAGCTAATTCATTCCCATAATTAATCATAACTGCAAAGATGGTAACCAATGAGACGTACAGAGTGCTAGGGTCACCTGTAATGGGGGATGTAGCTTGGGAGACAGGGAAAGATTGTCTTGAGGAAGTAATGTTTGAGCAGATCGCTAAGGATGAGCAGGAAGGAGTTAACCAGGTGAAGGTACAAAGGCCAGTGTGAGGAGAGCCCATAGTAAGAGATGGGCAGGGGCCCAAAGTCAGTTGGTGACAGGCAGGGTGGGTCCTTGAGGGCCACCACCAGGACTGTAGTCTATATCTTAAGAACAATGAGGAACCATTAAAGAGTTAAGTACGATCAGATCTACAGCTTTAAGTAACTGTCTTTAATTGCATCCTCTTCTTCCCAAATTCTACCCACAAGCATAGAAAATTCATAAGTCCCATTAAAAGCTATGATATATTACACATTTGAATAAAAGATGAATGCTTTAGGTTGAAGTATATACTCCTACAAGTCCTGTTCTCTGTAGTTTGCAAAAGGGTCATGCCTATGGAAACCTCTTGAATTGAATGACAGTTGTTTTAACTTATATATTACTGTGATCCCCATAGGAGCCACTCTGGGGCTCCCTGATCTGTGGCCACTCAGCCTCTGCTTCATTATGTTCCTGGGCACCTCCTACTCTGTCATTGAATAGCTCTTTTCATTTGTACGCTTCTCCCAGATTGTGCCCCAATTGGTCTCTGTTTAACCTCTTGTATAGCCTTCTGGAGAGTCTTTCTATTACCTCTTCTACAGGACAGCTAGTTTGAGAACTGATCCCATGTACCCCCCTTCAAATTTAGTCTTATTCACAAACAGCCCCATTTCCTTCAATAGCTCCTCACGTGATTGTGTTGTTAACAGAAAAAGAGAAACAGGAAGGGTGATCTGATTTGGTGGTGAATAAGATGAGTTCAAAATTGGGTCACTTGGAGGTTGAGTTGACTTCCAAATGGAAACTTCCACAGGCAGGAGCCAGTGCAGGAGAGTGGAGCTCAACTCATGGCTGAAAATGGACATTAAGAGTAGATGTCATAATGGGGCTTGGTTGTCTACAGGTGTGAGTTTAGAGAGAGGGCTGAGGTGGTGGGGAGAGAGGGGCAAGAGCCATCAAAGAAGAAAAAGTGAGCTTAGAGAAAAGATGGGAAATAACAGTTAGTAAGCACTTATCATGGGCCAGGCGCTGGGTGCTGGGCAAATATTACCACATTGCAGTCTCCCAGTTTTGGGTGTCATTCTTCTTGCTTTGCAGACTAGCAGAATAAGACTTAGTTGGGTCACTTGCCTTAGAGCAAGAGGAGCCCAGAGGCTATGAGCACCTATAACAGTGGGATTGGAGGTGGGAGAAGGAGAGGCAGAAAAGGCTTCTGGCAGAGGGATGGAGCAGTGCTTAACCTAGGTTTATTTGATTGCAAAATCCATGCTTTCTCCATCTTTGCAAATAGGAGAATCCATTTAGTAAACAGTAGAGGGTCAGAGCTACAGAGAAGCCCAGAAGATGGGACTGGGAAGGGTGAAAAATTAGACAAAATGGAAGCCGTTTGTGACCCTTGGATGTGGGCTTTCAGCAGAAGGTGTGACTGGAAGTGAGACTGCAGGGAGGGAAAGAAGTGTGTGGGAAGAAACAGGAAGCTGCAGTTTGTGTGTATGGTGGTGGGGTTTTATTTCTCTGTTCAATTGCAAGGTTTTTGTAGAAGGGTATGAGAAGCTAATGGTATCCAAAATCAGGGTTGTTTTTCCGAACCAAAGATCAGAATGAAATAATGATAGGCTCTTGGCAGAGAGTGGGGAGGGAAGAACTTACTCAACAGGGTACTCACCCGTGTGAGAAGTGGGGTTTGAAACTGATAGTTGAGGGAGAGGCAGAAAAAACCCTTTGTGGGACAAGGGAGTGGAAGTGATGTCTAGTGCCAGCAGAAGCCTCTTCAGGGAAGAGACTAAGTTAAATCCTATACATACACCCATTGCAGAGTGTGGCTAAAATCCAAGTAATTATATTTGATAAATGTAACATCTATCATCTACTGAATGTTTTCTAAGTGCTACCTTACGTGCATTACCTTTTCCCATGACACTCCAAATGAAATGAAACTGACATTCAGAGAAATTAAGTAATTTATCCGATTCATACAAGATCATACAACTAGGAAGTCGTGGTCAAAGCCTAAATTTGTCCATTCTCTGAACGACTCAGCTCTACTGAGTCTCCAGGCTGACAAAGATGACCTTATGGAACATGTTTGGAGGGAAAACATGAATATGAGTGCGTGTTCCTTTTGGAAGAACAGTAATTGATAGGAGTAGAGAATGAACTCAGATGTCAGGGAAGAGGTATGGGGATTCACAGCCTTGGGGACAGAAGTTGGGCAATGAGTCATGGATGGGAGCTCATCATAGGAATGGCTATGGGCTACTTGGCCAATGGAAGCCACAGATAGGGAAGATGTGGTTTTCCTAGTATAGATCTCAAAGCTGGTCCAACAAAGGCAAGACACGAGTAGGTTCTTCTACCATCTCTTAAATAATAAAAATATCACTTAATGAAAAGCAGAGCTTCAGATTACGTCTTGAGTTTCCCAGGAGACAATATGATCTCCCAGAGAATATAATTCAGCAAAACAAACTCCCATCTTGGGTTGAATGCAACTAGTTGAAAAAGAACTAGTTGTAAAGTAGAAAAGAAAGGAATTTTGGGGAAATTGATTGTTTCATATGAGCTAGGCATATCAGATACAACCTTGGACATTAAGAAGGTGTATTAAAAATTAGAGAAAATTTAGACGAAAGACTTCAAAGCAAAGATAACTCGGAAGACTAGAAAGTTCACAAAAGCAAAATTGTGAAGACACAACCATAGTCAGTAGGCAGGAATAAATAGAATAAATAAGAGAAAAAAGACACATTGGCCTTATGTACTAATATTTTATCAGTCACTCAGAAACGCCCATCAGATTGTTCAGTTATTGCACGTCAGAGATGGATTTCCGAGAGACAAGCACCATGAAGGAGCTCCAAGGATACAGAAATTATGACATGGTCCCCATCTTTGAGTTGTATACAAAATTGTCTAGTCCAGTTCTTAAAATGGAGTAGGGACTCAAAAAGTGTCCTCAGAGTCAGACCAGCTTGGGGCCAATAGAATTTTATTATGTTGAATCTGATTAATGAAAGACTGTAATTGTTACAATAGCCAGCATTTATTGATTGGTTCTCATATGCTAGGCATTATTTGAAGTATTTTCCATATACTTAATATTTATAACAACCCCAAGAAGTAGGCATCATCAGTATCCATATTTTATCCTCATTAGAGGATAAAGAGTTAAGTTACTGGTCCTGTAGAAGGTGGTGGCCATAATCATTAGTCTATAGTGAAGGTGTTACCTTCACCAATGGCTGATTCTCTTTGAATGATATTCATGAATTGGGAAGTCCTGCTGGAAGGAATTTCATTATAATGTAAGTGGTTTCTGTGTCTGTTACTATGTTATATGAATCCTGCTTTACTCATGGGAAGACACATATCCTGTTAGACTAGAAATCCTACTTCCCAGGTTTGTTTTCATTCTCAAGTCAGTTGACTTTGATGACGAGCTTCTATGCTGTAATTGCTACTGAAGATCTGAACGGTATAGTTGTGGCCTAATGGAGGTGCCTGGACCTGCAGCAGGAAGATTTGGCGTCCAAGCCCTACTCTAGGGCTTGGGCAGGTCACCTGCCACTATAGAGGCAGCCAGCAGCAAACTTAAGATCAGGACTTTGGTTTAAATCCAGCTCTGTCTCTCACATGGCGAGTGACTGTATAAGTTAATGTCAGTGACCTAATCCTGCTGTTATGGACTGAATTGTGTCCCCCACCCCCCGCAACCCATACATTGAAGCCCTAACCCCCAGTGTGACTGCATTTGGAGATAGGGCCTTTAAGGAGGCAATTAAGGTTAAATGAGGTCATAAAGGTGGGCCCTAATCTAATAGGACTGATGCCCTTCTAAGAAGAGGAAGAGACACCAGAGATCTCTCTCTTTTTCTCTCTCTGTGTACAGGGAAGAGGCCATGTGAGGACACAGTGAGAAGGCAGCCATATACAAGCCTGGAAGAGAGGCTTCACCAGGAATCAACCCAGATGGCACCTTGATCTTGGACTTCTAGCTTCCTGAACTGTAAGGATATAATTTGTTGTTTGAGCCACCCAGTCTGTGGTATTTTGTTACGGCAGCCCTAGCTGACTAATACACTGCCAAGCCTGCTTTCCTGTGAGGTAGGGATTAATGATAGTACCTAGTCATAGCCCCATCCCATCGCTTTTTCCAAGAGAAGCCATGTAAAAAGCTGAGCATGTTGCCTGGCGCATGATAAGACCTTGATGATTTCAGTTGTTACTGTTACTAATAGTGAAGTGTGGTTTCCTTCCCTGGGCACGACAGTCTCACTCCCGACGTGGTTGGTATGGGGCTGAAATGAGACCTGTGCTTCTTAAAATTTCCCTGGCAACAGAAGAGAGTGCTCACACCCTCCTGGGGATATGGGCACAAGAAGGAATTTCCACTGGAATGATTTGTGAAGACTCTCACATTTTATCTTAAAAACCCACACAGATTTTGCATCCTAGTTCATATATAGTTTTAATTCATACAGTGTTTGCAGTAGTTTCTCAGGGCAGACAGCTGAGGATCTAGACAGATGACCTGGTCCTGTGTGCCTCATCCACTTCACTCGCATTTGAGAAGGCCTTTGCAAGTCACAAAGAACTGTTCTGATGTGAGGATTTTGTGGTATGTATTTTTAAAAATCAGCATTACCATTAATCAACTTGGGGTACACTATAAAGTGTGTTTCATATTACTGATGAACTACTTGAACCACTGTTAGTGAGCTCCTACTGTGTGCCAGGCATTGGTGTCAGCAGGGTGACCACTCCGATCCGCTCCCAACCTTCCGGAAGCTTACATTCTGGCAGGGCAGGTCGACACTAGACACATAGTCGGATAACTGACTCTTAGAGTAATGGCGCATCGTGACAAGGGCTATGAAGGAGAAGGAAAGTAGGCTAGGAAAGCCCGCAGCAGGGGAGAAGGTCAGAGCCCTAGAGCATTCTGAGTACTAATAGATTCCCGGGAAGTCTGGCTTCCTAGGAAGAGTGGTCTGGAAGCAGCCCTCTTGAGTGAGGCATCAGTTATTAAGCACTTTAAACTGAGTGAGTTATGATCACTCATGGTCTGTCAAAGCTCCAGGTGGTCTGTTTTCCACAGCTCCAGGTGGGCTAGTTATGGGGATTTTGTACTGGGGACAGGGTGGTATTTGGCAACTTGTGGGGTGTGATGGGGTGAAGGGCAGTGCTCTTTGCTTTAAATGTACAATGTGGGAGGTGGGGATGGGGGCCTGAGGGATATTAGAGGTGCCTCTTCTCTCTTTTCTTTTTCCTCCCTGGCGAGTGTGTATGCTCTTTGCAGACTTGTCCAGGAGTCAGTTAACAGGTGAGAACTGCTTTACAGATCACAGCCTCGGTCCCCAAAGAGCCAAACGGAAGCCCCCTCCATTTTTTCCTGCCCTTCCAGCTCCTAATAGAGGGTGGATGCAGCATTTTGTGTGTTGGAGATGGTGTGGGTGGGGAAGTTGTCCCCAGCACCTTGACCTGGAAGTCTGGGGTCCCCTGTAGCCCTCTGAACTCTGGCTTTACCCGTAACAGGGGTGCAGGGAGGTTACCCCGACACCTGCTTTTCTTCTCATCCCTGCCCCCAGTGCCCTTCCTAATTGCTTCCACACCCCTGGCCACTCCCTTTTTTCCCCTTGGAGGCCTTAGCACAGCAAACAGGCAGATGGAGGAAGGGTGTAAGATTGTTGTAGGGAAGGGGAGGAATTTTTCATTAATAATAATAATAATAACAAGAATAATAATGCTTCTCATGTTGGCACAGCACTCGCCAGTTTACCAAGTGCATTCACACCTGTGATCTCCTTCGATTCCAGAGGTGGGAAGTTACGACACTGGTGTTCTGGTTGTCAGCCTTTGACACTGCCCCCATGTTCAAGCAGGCCACTTTTTTTACAGACATGAGCCCATTGAGGTGTCCAGGCCTTTACTTAAGCACGGGCCCCAATGAATGCCCCCCATAAATGCCCTCTCTCTCCTCCTGTCAATTGCAGTTTCAACCAGCCCCCACCATGTCTGTGAAACTTTATCAAATACTCTCCCCTCCTGAAAAAGAGTCCAAGCAAGAAGGGGTCTCAGAGACCGTGTGGTCTAACCTCGTCACTAGCCCAGAGAGAAACAGGGTAGGTTAAGGTCACACAGCTTGTCAGGAACAGAGCCAGGGCTTGGACACCCATGTGCCTCCCACACGCACTCCTGCAGCTCCTCCTCCCGATACCCTGGGTAGCTGCACACTTCGGTCTCCTGGGGCTTCTCAGCGTGCGAACAGTAGGGGCTTCGCATGTCCGGTGGTTTTCACGAGTGTGACTCGTTAGCCCTATTTTACTTTCGTGGGGGTTGGGGGGGGGAGGTGGGATGGGGTCAGAGGAGCTCGCCGTCCTCAGGAATCCTGGGGGGAATTCTTTTATGAAGTTAAAACTCCAAGTGTATGAAAACGCTGGTTTCACAAACAGGAGGCGACTCAGTTCCGGGACAAGTCCCTAACAGACGAGTCCCTAACAGACCCCTAGCTGCCCTGGCCCAGGAGGCACCTGTACCCACAGCGCCCGGCCTTCGACCCCCCCTACGCGCTCCACGCGCCCATGCTCCTCGCCCCGGCCCCACCGCGCGTCTCTCCCTCGTCCTCTCTGGCCTCTAGATCGCTCGGTTCTCCCCTCCCCACCAAGCAACAAGTGTGGGCACCGCTTTTCTTCTTACCGCGGCCTCGGTCCATGGCGCCGGCGATCGGTCGCTCGGAGCAGGGCGCGGTGCCTCCGGCGGGGCCGGCGGCTGCGGGCGTGCGGAGCTCTTCAGTCCCGCCCGCTGGAGCGCCCTCCGCGCGTCCCCTCCCCCGACAGGATGCTCGCCCAGCGCCCCCGCCCGCCCTCGCCTGCCCCTGCACGCTGCTCCCGGAATAGACCCGGAGCCCGCCTCGCCCCCTGGGCCGCCGGTGTCCCTTGTCCCGCACACGCTCCGCGCCATGCCCTGCCTTTTGCAAGTCCTCATGCCCCTCCGTGAGGGGCTAGAGGACCCACATCCCAGTTCACGCGCTTTCTTTCGTACCCGCGCCGTGCGTCCCACCCCGACCCAGACCAAGGCGTTGTTCAGCTCTGCTTGCATTCCGCTAGTGACGAGGGGCTTACTACTGCACTTCCCAGCCCGGTCCATTTTCAGATTGTACAGACTGTTAGAACCTGTTTTTCAGCAATGGAATCAAAATCTCTTTCCCTGCCGCTGCCACCCATTTCCTGGCTTTTGGTTTATCTTCTCCATTAAACAGGTCTTTCCTGGGCACCTTCTAGAGCGAGACAGTGGTCCAAACTCTATGCTGGTACAATGTCAATAATGGTGTAAAAGAGGAGTGAAGTAATAAAGATCTTTAAAAAACAAAACCACCTAGGAAAAGGAGAGAAAGAGAGAATTGCTAAAAGGTGGGCAATGGCTTGGGACACATCCAACTTTCGAGGTTCCCTGTGCACTAAAACGTGAAGAATGCCAACACAGAGTGATAAAAATTGTGGAAATGAACGCTTTTTTAGCATACAAATGCAGTGCAATGTTAAGTGTGCTCTTCCCAAAGTAATTACAGGATGTAGAAAAAATATTGCTATGGCCAGTGTGGTCAGGAATGGGATTTAAGTTTAAAGTTGTATGAAGAATGTCAACATCTTTCATCCTATTAGTGTGTCTCTGTGTAAGTAGGTCCAAACCGTTTATAGACAATATGAAATGTCTAAATTTAAGACCCTTCATAAAGTGAAGTCTAGACCGAGTTCTCCTTCTAGACACTCCTCCTCCCCAAGATAGGCCAGGTCACAGTTTGAAGTTTTGGCTAGGGCACTCCTTTACTTAGAACATTCTGGCATTGGGACCATCTTGTGCAAAGGCACAAGGAAGGACTTGGGAAAAAGCATCCTGTGTTTTCCTGGCCTGGGACTATTTCCTCCATTGCTTTGATGGGCAAGTTGAAATTAGCCCTGGCTTCGCCAGATTGCATCAGTAGTTTGTTTAGTATATCTGTGTATGAGCACAGAGGAAATATGGTGTAGTGAAAAAACAACGGGATTGGAGTCTGAAAACTTGTGTGTGAGCTCTTGCTCTTCTAATTACTAAGTGTACAACTTTAAGCCTATGAGGTTTGCTTGCTCATCTGTGCTGTGGGAAACCTCATACTGACCTCACAAGGCTGTTAGGAGGGCAAATGAAATGATGGTACAAACCCACTTTGTAAGCCGTAAATAGCTGTGAGCTGTTATTGTTTGCCAATTCCTCTTTGTTCCTGCCCACTTTTCCAATTTGAAAAGGTCAGTTTAAATTCTAAAGCAGACAACCAACGATTTACAAGTGGGTTAACTTCTAAAAGTTCACTGTTTGAATTCTGAAACACTTGGAAACAAGGCTATAAATTGTAGTTAGGTTTCCAGGCTAGCCCATTTATACTTTAAAAAGCATAATATTTCACTTGAAGTAAATTTTAAAAATATGTAAAACGTAATTGTTGCAAGAACAGATGGAGGCTTAGAACTTTTAGAAACTTTAAGAAACTTTCAGACTCTGGATGTTTAGAAGAGAATTGGAACAGAAAAATCAAAAAAGCTAAAGGGAATTTATATGCACCTATGGAAGAATTTGTGGAGTGGAATTAACTGAGCTGTGGTCTAGGAAAGATTTAAAAATGGGAGAACACAGTCTGCACAGTTTTCCTAAGGATTAACAAAAAGAAGTCGCTCTGAAGGTGTAGTGGTTCTGGTTTAATAATTACCCACAATGCCCGCTAGGTGGCACTGTTGACTAAATTGACTACAGCTTGGTTGCTGTTAGGAAACTGGGTGAGGTGGATGAGGAGGCTGTGGGTTTGGGACAAGGAATAACTATATATTTTTTCTGTACTTTTCCTTTACTTAGGCCTATAGTCACCATAAAAACTATCCCCACTTTTCATCAGTCCACTTAGGAACGTTTGTTGCATTCTGTGCCAATTTCTATTGGGAGAACTAATGCTAAGTAGAAATGATCTCCATCCTTAAGGAACCTACAATCTAGTAGAGGAGATAAATATGTACAAAATAATTTAATTAAAAATTATTATGTGAAAAGTGCCAGAGGAGAGATAAAGTGCTTTTGGAATTCATTAAGACAAAGCAAGAATATCTTACTGATCATGGAGACAGTAATGGATGGCAGACACTTGGGTGAGCCTGCAATGAGAAGATAACATTACAGGCAGTGAAAACAGTGAGAGCAAAGACATAGAGATAGAAAACTGCAGGATGTGTCTGTAAAGCAGTTTGGTCTGGCTAGATTGTAGGGTATCAGGTGGGAAGTGCTGGAATGAGAATGGGGATGGAAGTTGTGGATGCCAATGCCTGGTTTCTCCTCCCTTTTCCACTTCCCTGTATGAATACAATTCTCTGGAAAGGATTTTTAGGATCTGCCTCGTATCTTCCCTTTTCTTATTGTTGTACTAAGTTTTCTAGGTTTGCCTGGTGCTTGTCTAAAGAAGTCTGTGCAGAGAGCTCCAGCTCTGTAAAAAGATATCAAATTTGGTCCCAGTGAACAATTCCAGGAAAAAAGCTTTCAGCTCCCACATGCTCCTAGTCTTGTGAAAACAAATGATACTCCCCAGTCTCATTCTTAGCTTATCAGGTGGAACTGGGAAGCCCTGGGAAAGAAAAATTTGGAGGCTAAATGTTCTTTGTCCCAGTGAGAGAAGCATACTTTAGCCTTCTAACCTGTCACTTTGCCTCCAGGTCTGCTTCCATTGTGGCTGCTACAGTGACCGTTCCATGGTTCCAATCAGATCCCCCTTAAAAGTACTTGATGGCTGTCCTTTGCCCTCAATGTAGAGTTCAAATTCCTTACTATAGTATTTGGGGTGCCTTCCTCACTAAGCTCCAACCCACCATTCCTCAGAGCAGACAAGCAGTGATCTCAGGAGACCCTGGAAAGAGTAAGAAAAACCACCGACTTGGGGCTCAGATCTGGGTTCTTGAACTGACTCTGTTACTGTGTCACTCTCAGTTCTTCCATTGGGTCGTCAATGTATAATTTCCTACTTAGGTCTCTCCTTACCTCTCCGTGGCCCCCCAGATTGCAAGTACTGTGAGGGTGGGTGCTGTGTCTTACTTATTGCGAGCTCCCTAGGGCCTAGCACAGTGCCCGGAACTTAGTAAGTGGTAGCAAGTATTGTGGGGTGAGTCAGTGAATAAATGCTCAAGGACTCACGAGGTTTCTATTAATGCAGGTATTTTTGGGGTGGTCTCCTTTATCCTCTATTATCTATTTGCAGAGGAAAATGAGATTGCAATGATGTGTTCTGGGAGCAATGCCTCTGTGTTTCCCAGCCCCACTGCCTGCCGCTGCAGACATGCAGCCCAACCCATGGGGCTTCTTCTTGGCTCAGGGCCCTGCTCCCAAACTCCTTTGTGCAGGGTGAGCCCCAGAGCCCCTTGCTCGAGTGTCTGTCCAATGCTGGTCGCTGGATGAAAACCTCTCTTGTTCCACTCAGCACAATGTCCCCATTATAGCCCCTATCCAGGGAAATGACACATGCCTGCTGGTCCACCCTGGGCCCCGGAAAGCAGATAGAGATCTGAGTGGCGGCTGCTGGGAGAAGGAGAGTTTCATGGCTGGATGAAAACCTCTCCTTTTGTTGCATCTTCAGGTTTTGGTTCCAAGGCACCAGGCTCCTACCTGCACCCAGGCCACAGGTTCACCTTCAGCTGTCACAGAGCCCGGAGCGCTGTTGTGTCTGGAGGAAAAGGAGCTTTTATTCTTGTGCCCCAATGCTGCACATCCCTTCCCGTCGGGTCCTTCCTCAAGAAAAGAGCACTCTTGGCTCCTTAAGTGAGGCTCACAGGCCGAAGTGCCCACAGGACCAGTCAGGGGAGGTCTGTGTGTGAGCCAACCACCTGGCAAAGCAGAGCACTCTTGTTCCAGCTGAAAGGCCAGGAGCCAGCAACTCGGCGAAGTGTGGCCAGGGGGAACATGGGCCTGGAGTGGCCAGATCTTCAGACTTTTCAGGAGAACCCGGGAATCCAGATTTCAGCTTTTGATTTTAAAATGTTGGTAACTAAGTTCAACTGTTTTAAAACATTGCAGGGGCCAACTAAAATACCCCTGTGGGCTTAAGCTGGCATACAGGCTACCCCTTTGGAACCCTGAGAAAAACTGTGGGTCCATGAAGACTTCTAGAGAGTCTGTCCAGCTGGATGCCTCAACCTGGGGGCCAAGGTGATACCCAACCCTTAACACTGCAGCAGGGACTAACTCTCTTTTGAAAGGCTGTGCTGCATGCGCCCTGTTCATCTCTAGGCTGCAGGCTGACGCCAGGGTGCAGAGTCCAAAGTGAATTTCTTAAACCTGGAACTAGAAAAACTTTAGAGCTGAGAGGAGCCTGAGAGATTAGCCAGTCTGGTTGCTTCGTTTGTCAGGTGAGGAAACTGAGGCCAAGAGAGGGGAAGAAAGCTCGCCTGAAATCACACAAGATCTTAGAGACAGAACTGGGAGTGGTGCCCAGGGCTCTCTTGATGTCAGGTTCTGCCATATACAGCTGTGAAACCTTGAATGAATTACTTATCAAGGGCTCAACCTTGAATGAATTACTTATCAAAGGCTCAATTTCCTCATCTGTAAAATGAGGATGAAAGTCGTACCCAGAGGATTAAGTGAGATCTGTAAAGTGCTTAGTGTAAAAGTGCAAGTTATTGTAATCAAGTGGGTTTCCTCTGGAGACATTGTCAGATGCTTATGGAAATATTAAGGAACACTGAAATCTCAGCCGCACATCCAGGCTGCCCCCTGCAGGGAGTTTTGTGTAAACCAGACCATTGGATATGTGATAGATTCTGCCAGCTTCCTCCTTCCCTGTAGGAACATCTGATACCCTTAGATACGAGGACTATGGAGCTTCTAGCTCCTGTTACCCACAGAGTCTGAGAACAGGTGGCATTTTGTAGGTATATTTTTAAAAATTAAATAGTGCTGTTATTTTGTCAGAAGGACCAATTGCTTGGGACAGTTTCTCCTGATCCAGGTGGGCAAGACCCTGTGTGCTAGGCAGTCCCATTTCGTTTGTATGACAATGAATTCTTTATCCACAAGAGAGCTTTGGGAGCAAAAAAGGCTTTTGGTCCAGGCCCTACAAGCACCTTCCATGACTGACCGAGGCACATGTTGACCCCTTCACATGTGCTCACTAGGCTTCCCTAGTGAGTCCCATGGCCCGTTGGTCGCTCTGGCGGGGGCAGATGCCTGCACTACTTAAACTGGGATCGTGTGATCTCCCTCACACAGAGATCAAAGCTGACAATATTAATTCACTCTGGGGGCCAGTGTGTTTGTCACAGCTCCATTAGTGGCAAGTGACATAATCACAACTCAGACCAGCTAAAACCAAAAAGGGAATTTATTAGCTCGGAAGGTAACTGGGGATTTGAAGGGTGAAGTTGGATTTAAGGTAAGCTTAGATCCAGGAACACAAACAGAGTGGTTGCTACTTTCTTTCCATCTCCTGACTCCACCCTCCTCTGTTTAGTCTTCAGGTGGTGTCTCAATCTGTAGCAAAGAAGGCCACAAGGCTCCAGGCCTGCACACCTTTACTGGTGGAAATTAAGGTGAGAAAGGCTTGCCTCTCATCCTGTAGTTCCAGCACCGGGCCAGAGGGGGCACTGACTGGGTGAAGCACCTGATCTAAGAATGGGGGAGATGCTGAGCAAACACACCTCCCCTGCAGCCAGGTGCTGTGCCTGAAGCACATCATTCAGTCCTTACCAGCTAATGAAATAAGTGCTGTTATTCCTGTTTTGCAAGTCTAATTTCATGTGGTGTATTAGTTTGCTAGGGTTGTTGTAACAAAATACCACAGACTGGACTTCCCTGGTGGTGCAGTGGTTAAGAATCTGCCTGCCAATGCAGGGGGCATGGGTTCGATCCCTGGTCCGGGAAGATCCCACATGCCGCGGAGCAACTAAGCCCGTGCACCACAACTACTGAGCCTGCGCTGTAGAGCCCGTGCTGTGCAACAAGAGAAGCCACCACAATGAGAAGCCTGTGCACCACAATGAAGGGTAGCCCCCGCTCGCCGCAACTAGAGAAAGCCTGTGCACAGCAACGAAGACCCAATGCAGCCAAAAATAAAACAAAAAAAACCCCCAAAAACATATTAATACCACAGACTGGGTGGCTTAAACAATGGAAATTTATTTTCTCCTGGTTCTAGAGACTGGAAGTCCACAAGCCAGGTGTTAGCAGAGTTGGTTTCCTCTGAGGCTTCTGTCTTTGGCTTGCAGATGGTAGCCTTCCTGCTGCCTCATCACCTGGTCTTTCCTCTGTGCACCTACATCCCTGGCGTCTCTCCCTGTGTCCTACTCTCCTCTTCTTATAAGGATATCAGTCAAATCGGAATAGGGCTCATCCTTACAGCCTCATTTTTACTTATCACCTCTTTAAAGGCCCTGTCTCAAATACAGCCACATTCTGAGGAAATGGGGGTTAGGGCTTCAACATATGAATTTGGGGGGGACACAGTTTAGCCCATAACCCTCCCTAGTAAATGGTGAGGCTGAGATTTGTACTCAGAGAGGCTGAGTCTAGCCATGGTGCTGTCATGTTTCTGCCACAGCTCAGGGTAGTGCCCACATAGGCAAAGTCTTTACAACCCAGACCGGCAGCGGGAGGGATGGTATCCAATGAAAACCTTAGCAAACAGGAAGTCCCTGGTGGAATATGAGAGTTTTGGCTCCCTGGGGTGGCTGGGGCTAACCAGGCCCTGCCTGATTGTCAAAGTACTTGTGTTTTCTTTTCCCTGAAGCATCTTCAGATTATTTTCCTTTAGCTTCCCGAAGACCAGTCCTCATGAAGAAAGTGAGGGAATACTCATCCTTACTCCCCTCCCACTTCTGTCAGAGGGAACAATATTTCCCAAAGTCTGGAATTCAGACTAGTGCTGAATATGTAAGGTAAGTGTAGATGTGACTCAGGCCAACATATTTGCAGAGTTATGAATTTATTTGAGTTTGCATTAAAAGCATAAAATCGGTCCTTATTTGATATTGATAAAAAGAAGAGTCAGGAATGAGCCAATTGAAAGAAAAATATCACACAAATAGCATTAAGTAAATAAATAATCTGATGAAACTTGTGGAGGTGGTGTTTGAGTGACTGAAATTTGGGAAACCCTAGGATAGTTTCCCCCCGAGGAGGAAACCCTTTTGGTCATGGGCATAGGTGTCCACCTTACTTTTTTGACCTGATTTATCTATACACTTGGCCCTCATTTGCCCTGAGGACTAACCATGGGGGCGACTGCAGGCCTTTGGTGTCTCTGCCCGTGCCCCTGTGCCAGTCACATTGGAGGCCAGGTGAAGAGGCAAGTGGACGCTTGGGTGATAGTGAGACGCCAGCCCTTGTCGTCATGGCTTCTGGGTTTTATTTATTGAGAGTCTTGTTCTAGGGCTTATGAATAGCTTGGCAGTGGCCCACAGCTCTGTATGTAAAAGCAGGTATTTATCACTGTGAGATCAAGAGTTTTGGCAACTTGAAGTCTGATGTGGAATGAAGTATTTAAAATTTAATTACACATGGGGCATTAACAGAGTTGGCATAACTCCGCAAACTCAATTCATAATCTCTGTGAATTTTAGCCGTGCTTTGTTACCCTTAAATTCCAAGCCCTTCTACCCTACATTTGGCTCTGTTCAGTGGCCAGCTGCAGCTGCTGACACCGTCCACAGCCAGACCCCATGTTTCCACACCAGGTGCCTCGTGAGGACGAGCAGCTCTGGATGCAGGAGAGCTGGCCGCTTGTCCTGATCTGCTCAAATGCTCAGTGGGCCTGTTCTGTGGCTGCAAAATGCAACCATTGTATTGGCTTTAAGCTCGAACCTTCTATGATTTCTGTGGCCCCCCCAGGTTGTGTTCTGCTTTATTAACATAAGGTTGCCCTCCAGTGTCCAGAGAGGTCATGTGCACAGGGAAAGGGATCCCTTCTAGAACTTCAGAAGGTCAGACACAAAATGTTGTTATGTCTGTCCAAAAAAAGAAAGATGGTTTATAGCAGCAATTCTCGAGCTTCACTGTGTGTGTGAATCACCTGGGAGTCTTATTAAAATATGGGTTCGGATTGAGTAGGTTGAGAGGGGGCCTGAGATTCTACATTCCTCACAAGCTCCCTGGTGACTCCAGTGCTGCTGGTTGGGGACCACACTTTGAGTGGCTAGACTTAGAGCAATTCTCCCTGCTTCTGGTAGGTTAACAACCATAGTGCAAGCCAGACAGTCTCCACGAAGCCTGCATGAATGAGAGGTGTCCTCCCATTCCCTCTGCATGTTCTGGTCTCTGCCTGCCTTCTCACCTCTTATAATGTCACTCTCCCCTTCCTTTGCTTTGCCCCAATGTATTTTAGTTCCTCAGGTACATCAAGCTTTTACTCATCTCAGTGCCTTTGCATATGCTGTTCTCTGTGCCCAGAATGCTCCCACCCCCACTTTTCCCGTGGTACTTTGTTGTCATCCTTCAGTAAGGGCATGAAGTGAGTTTCTTTCTGCTCCTCTTTTCTGGTGCCCTATTTGTGTCTCTGTGGCAGTTAACTTTGTGTGCCATCTCTTTTTCTGTTTACTTATTTACAATCTGTTTCCTCTTTTAGACCAGAGCTACACGAGAGCTCACACCTGCCTTGCACACAGTTGTATCCTCAGTGCTCCTGCTTCACAGCAGATGCTCAGTAAGTAAATATTTGCTGGGCCTGTGTGTAGCCAGGGAGCAAGGGAACATTCTTGAGTTTACTTTTGCACATTTGAGCCACCTGTCTCAAGGGGCTGTGGTGGGGATGATACTTAGAAGAATCATAGAATGAAAGGTCAGGAAAGGGGCTCCTTTTAAGCCACATCTCATCATCAGAGATGTCAAAATGTGAAAAAAGTATATATCTTAGAATGGATGAAATAAAGTAAGTGTAACGTTTCTTAAACAGTTATGTCAAATTAGTTTTTGCAACATTAAATTAAACAAAGAACTTCCTAGGACTTTTGGCAATGTGCTTGTGATTCTCTGAGGGGAGGGACAGTGGCTGTGGCCGAGACCCTGTGATTCACTTACCCAGTGGCCATTCCCTGTCTGCCCCGTTTCTCTTCTTTGCCAGTGGGGCACCTGACTCCAACTATCAAGGCTGAAAATGCCAATTACTCCATTTCCCAACTGTTTTTGCAGCAAGGGCATGAGCCTATTCCGCAGTTCTGCCAGCAGAACCTGCAGAGAAGCCTACTGAGGACTTCTGGGAAGGTTTTTCTGCTTAAAAGAGACACTCAAAGGGAAATTTCTTCCCTGTTTTTCGATGTGGTTGTGCGAGGACATGGTGCCTGGAGCCACAGCAGGCTCCTGTAAACCTGAGGAGTCACACCTGAGAATGGTGGAGCGGAGCAACGCAAAGAGCCTGGGCAAGGGGGGAATGAAGAGGTGCCAAGCATCTGGGCTCCCTACAGCATCACCGAGCTGCTGTTTCGACTAGCCCTGCATCTTGGACCTCTCTCTGGTTGTGGAGGATGATATGTGTTCTCCTTGTTTAAGCCACTTTTAAGAGGCACTCTTTACTTGCAGCTGAAAGCATCCTGACTGATAAGAGTGGTTAAACTGGTTTCTTCAGTCAGTGAGGAGGGAATTGGCTCCTGGCTTCACCACAGGAATTATACGTCCTCTTCAAAGCTGCTTCCTCCTCTGTGAGATGCAGGTAAGAAGAATGGCTACCTCTTGGGTTGTTATAGAGGCTTAAACGAGATGATGGGTGGAAAGTCCTCAGCACAGAACTTGGCACATTGTCGGTACTTAATAATGAGGAGCTGTTGTTATTATTTTAAAATTGAAGTATAGTTGGTTTACAATTTTCTGTTAGTTTCGGGTATACAGCAAAGTGATTCAGTTACATATATATGTATTCTTTTTTATTCAGATTATTTTTCATTATAGGTTATTACAAGATATTGAATATTGTTCCCTGTGTCATACAGTAAATCTTTGTTGCTTATCTATTTTGTATAGAATAGTGTGTGTCTGTTAATCCCAAACTCCTAATTTATCCTTCCCCTGACTCCCTTTCCGTTTTGGTAACCATAAGCTTGTTTTTTATGTCTGTGAATCTGTTTCTGATTTGCAAACAGATTCATTTGTATTATTTTCTATATTCCATATATAAGTGATATATAATATTTGCTTTCTCTGTCTGACTTCACTTACTGTGATATTCTCTAGGTCCATCCATGTTGCTGCAAATGGGCAATATTTCATTCTTTTTTATAACTGAGTAATATTCCATTGTATATATATACCACATCTTCTTTATCCATTCATCTGTTGATGGACATTTAAGTTGCTTCCATGTCTTGACTATTGTTAATAGTGCTGCAGTGAACATTGGGGTGCATGTATCTTTTCGAATTAGGAGTTAGGGTTTTGTGTTTTTTGCATGTATGCCCAGAAGTGGGATTGCTGGATCATATGGTAGCTCTATTTTTAATTTTTTTTTTTTTCTATTTTTAGTTTTTTAAGGAACCTTCATATTGTTCTCCATAGTGACTGTACCAATTTACATTCCCACCAACAGCGAAGGAGGGATCCCTTTTTTCCACACCCTGTCCAACATTTATTATTTACAGACGTTTAAAAATTTTTTTTTTTTAATTTATTCATTTATTTTGGCCACACCATGTGACATGCAGGATCCTAGTCCCCCGACCAGGGATTGAACCTGTGCCCCCTGCAGTGGAAGTTCAGAGTCCTAACCACTGAACCGCCAGGGAAGTCCTATTTGCAGACTTTTTGATGATAGCCATCCTGACCTGTGTAAGGTGATACCTCATTGTGGTTTTTATTTGTATTTTTCTAATAATTAGCAATGTTGAGCATCCTTTCATGTGCCTGTTGGCCATCTTTATGTCTTCTTTGGAGAAATGTCTATTTAGGTCTTCTGCCTGTCTTTTGATTGAGTTGTTTGTTTTTTGTTTTTTGTTTTTTTTTAAATTTTAATTATTATTTATTTATTTATCTTTGGCTGTGTTGGGTCTTCGTTTCTGTGCGAGGGCTTTCTCCAGTTGCGGCAAGCGGGGGCCACTCTTCATTGCGGTGCGTGGGCCTCTCACTGTCGCAGCCTCTCTTGTTGCGGAGCACAGGCTCCAGACGCGCAGGCTCAGTAGTTGTGGCTCACGGGCCTATTTGCTCCGCGGCATGTGGGATCTTCCCAGACCAGGGCTCGAACCCGTGTCCCCTGCATTGGCAGGCAGATTCTCAACCACTGCGCCACCAGGGAAGCCCGAGTTGTTTGTTTTTTTGATATTGAATTGTATGAGCTGTTTGTATATTTTGGAAATTAACCCCTTGTTGGTTGCATCATTTGCAAATATTTTCTCCCATTCCATAAGGTTGTCTTTTTGTTTTGTGGAAAAGCTTTTAAGCTTGATTAGGTCCCATTTGTTTATTTTTGCTTTTATTTCTTTTCCTTTGGGTGATTGATCTAAGAAAATATTCTACGATTTATGTCAGAGAATGTATTGCCTGTGTTCTCTTCTAAGAATTTTATGATGTCATGTCTTATATTTAAGTCTTTAAACCATTTTGAGTTTATTTTTGTATATGGCTTGAGGAAGTGTTCTAATTTCTTTGATTTACATGAGGCTGTCCAGCTTTCCCAACACCACTTGATGAAGAGACTTTTTCCCATTTTATATTCTTGCCTCCTTTGTCAAAGATTAATTGACTGTAGGTGTGTAGGTTTACTTCTGGGCTCTCTAGTCTGTTCCGTTGATCTGTATGTCTGTTTTTGTACCAATACAACACTGCTTTGATTACGGGAGCTTTGTAGTATTGTCTGAAGTCTGGGAGGGTTATGCCTCCTACTTGTTTTTTGTTTTTTTCCTCAGGATTGCTTTGGCAATTCTGGGTCTTTTATGGTTCCATATAAATTTTGGGACTATTTGTTATGGTTCCATGAAAAATGTCATGGGTAATTTGATAGGGATCACATTAAACCTTTAGTTAGTATTGCCATTTTAACAATATTAATTCTTCCCATCCAAGAGCATGGGATATCTTTCCATCTCTTTGAATCATCTTCAGTTTCCTTTAACAGTGTTTTATCTTTTAAAATATATTTTACAACTTTATTGAAGTATAATTAACATATAATAAGCAGCACATATTTAAAATGTACTATTTGATTAATTTTGATATATGAATACACCCATGAAATCATCAACCCCCAAAGTTCCTCCTCCCGCTTTGTAAAGTAATCCTCTCTATTCCCCACTCCCATCCCCAAGCAATCCTGATCTGCTTTTTCTTTAATTGAAGTATAGTTGGTTTACAGTGTTGTGTTAATTTCTGCTACACAGCAAAGTGACTCAGTTATATGGTTTATCCCAGGATATTGGATATATTTCCCTGTGCTATACAGTAGGACCTTGTTGTTAATCCATTCCGTATGTAATAGTTTGCATCTACTAACCCCAAACTCCCAGTCTATCCCTCCCCTACCTTCCTCCCCGTTGGCAACCACAAATCTGTTCTCTATGTCTGTGAGTCTGTTTCTGTTTTTTACATACGTTCATTTGTGCCATATTTTAGATTCCATATGTAAGTGATATCATGTGGTATTTGCCTTTCTCTTTCTGACTTATTTCACTTAGTATGATAATCTCTGGTTGCATCCATGTTGCTGTAAATGGTATTATTTCATTCTTTTTTATGGCTGAGTAGTATTCCATTGTATATATGTACCACATCTTCTTTATCCATTCACCTGTCAATGGACATTTAGGTTGTTTCCATGTTTTAGCTGTTGTGAACAGTGCTGCTATGAACATAGGGGTGCATGTATCTTTTTGAATTATATTTTTATCTGGGTGTATTCCCAGGAGTGGGATTGCTGGATCATATGGTAATTCTATTTTTAGTTTTCTGAGAAACCTCCATACTGTTTTCCATAGTGGCGGTACCAATTTACATTCCCACCAACACTGTAGGAGATTTCCCTTTTCTCCACACCCTCTTCAGCATTTATTTGTGGACTTTTTAATGATGGCCATTCTGATCGGTGTGAGGTGGTACCTCATTGTAGTTTTGATTTGCATTTCTCTGATAGTGATGTTGAGCATCTTTTCATGTGCCTATTGGCCATCTGTATGTCTTCTTTGGAAAAATGTCTATTTAGGTCTTCTGCTCACTTAAAAAATAATTAATTAATTAATTTTTGGCTGGGTTGACTCTTCATTGCTGTGTGTGGGCTTTCTCTAGTTGCGGCGAGTGGGGGCTACTCTTCATTGCGGTGTGCGGGCTTCTCACTGCGGTGGCTTCTCTTGTTGCTGAGCACAGGCTCTAGGCACGCAGGCTTCAGTAGTTGTGGCATGAGGGCTCAGTAGTTGTGGCTTGCCGGCTCTAGAGCGCAGGCTCAGTAGTTGCGGCGCATGGGCTTAGTTGCTCCACAGCATGTGGGATCTTCCCGGACCAGGGATCGAACCCGCGTCCCCTGCATTAGCAGGTGGATTCTTAACCGCTGCGCCACCAGGGAAGCCCTTTCTGCCCATTTTTTGATTGGGTTGTTTTGTTTTTGTTTTTGTTGAGTTGTATGAGCTGTTAGTATATTTTTGAGATTAAGCCCTTGTCAGCCACATCATTTGCAAATATTTTCTCCCATTCCATAGCTTGTCTTTTTGTTTTGTTTCTGGTTTCCTTTGCTGTGCCAAAGCTTGTAAGTTTGATTAGGTCCCATTTATTTATTTTTGTTTCTGTTTCTATTGCCTTGGGAAACAGACCTAAGAAAACATAGGTATGATTTATGTCAGAGAATGTTTTGCCTGTGCTCTCTTCTAGGAATTCTATGGTGTCATGTCTTATGTTTTAAGTCTTTAAGCCATTTTAAGTTTATTTTTGTGCATGGTGTGAGGCTGTGTTCTAACTTCATTGATTTACATGCAGCTGTCCAACTTTCCTAGTACCACTTGCTGAAGAGACTTTTTCCCATTTTATATTCTTGCCTCCTTTGTCGAAGATTAATTGACCATAGGTGTGTGGGTTTATTTCTGGGCTCTCTAGTCTGTTCCATTGATCCATATGTCTGTTTTTGTGCCAGTACCACACTGTTTCAATTACAGGAACTTTGTAGTATTGTCTAAAGTCTGGGAGGGTTATGCCTTCTGCTTTTTTTCTTCCCTCAGGATTGCTTTCACAATTATGGGTCTTATATGGTTCCATATAAATTTCAGGGTTGTTATAGTTCTGTGAAAAATGTCATGAGTAATTTGATACAGATCACATTAAATCTGTAGATTGCTTTGGACAGTATTGCCATTTTAACAATACTAATTCTTCTAATCCAAGAGCATGGCATGTCTTTCCATTTCTTTGAGTCATCTTTAATTTCCTTTATTAATGTTTTATAGTTCTCAATGTATAAGTCTTTCACCTCCTTGGTCAGGTTTATTCCTGGGTACTGTCTTTGGTGTGATTTTAAAAGATATGGGTTTTTGGTTTTTCTTTACATTCCCTTTCTGATATTTCATTATTAGTGTAAAGAAATGCAGCCCATTTCTGAGTGTTAATCTTGTATTCTGATACTTTGCTTAATTCATTTATCAGTTCTAGTAGTTTTTGTGTGGAATCTTTAGGATTTTCTATATATAATATCATATCATCTGCATATAGTGACAATTTTACCTTTTTCCTTCCAATTTGGATACATTTTATTTCTTTTTTTTGTCTGATTGCTGTTGCTAGGACTTCCAATACTGTGTCGAATAGAAGTGGTGAGAGTGGGCATCCTTATCTTGATCCAGAATTCAGCTTTTCACCATTGAGTATTATGTCGGCTGTGGGTTTGTCATAAATGGCTTTTATTATGTCAAGATATGTTCCCTCTATACCCACTTTGCTAAGAGTTTTTATCATGAATGGATGCTGAATTTTATCAAATGCTTTCTCTGCATCTATTGAGATGATCATGTGGTTTTTGTTTTTTCTTTTGTTAATGTGGTGTATCACAGTGGTTGAACCATCCTTGTGAACTTGGGATGAAACCCACTTGGTTGTGGTGTATGATCTTTTTTATGTGTTGTTGGAGTTGGTTTGCTAATATTTTGTTGAGAATTTTTGCATCTACATTCATCAAAGATATTGGCCTGTAATTTTCTTTTTTGGTGATATCTTTGTCTGGTTTTGATATCAGGGTGATGGTGGCTTCATAGGATGTCTTTGGGAGTGTTCCCTCCTCTTCAGTCTTTCGGAAGGATTTGAGAAGGATTGGTATAAGTTCTTTGTATGTTTGGTAGAATTTGCCTGTGAAGCCATCTGTTCCTGGACTTTTGTTTGTAGGGAGTTTTTTGTTTTTTTAAAATTTTATTACACATTCTATTTCACTTCTAGTGATTGGTTTGTTCAAATTATCTATTTCTTGATTCAGTTTTGGTGGACTGTATGTTTCTAGAATGTTGTCCATTTCTTCTAGGTTGTCAAATTTGTTGGCATATAATTGTTCATATTATAGTATTCTTTTATGGTTTTTTGCACTTATGTGGTATTGAGATTTCTCCTTTTTCATTTCTTATTTTGTTTATTTGGGTTCTCTTTTCTTCTTGGTGAGCCTGACCAGAGGTTTGTCAATTTTGTTTACCCTTTCAAAGAACCAGCTCTTGGTTTTATTGACTTTTTTTCTATTTTTTAAATCTCTATTTTATTTATTACCTCTCTGAGCTTTATTATGTCCTTCCTTCTGCTGACTTTAGGTTTTGTTTGTCCTTCTTTTTCTAATTCTTTTAGGAGGTAGGTTAGATTGTTTATTCGAGACTTTTCTTGTTTTTTGAGGAAGGCCTGTATCACTATGAACTTCCCTCTAAGATCTGCTCTTGCTGAATCCCATAGATTTTGTATGGCTGTGTTTTCATTGTAATTTGTCTCAAGGTATATTTTATTTTCCTTTGTGATTTCCTTGTCGACCCATTGGTTTTTTAGTAGCATGTTGTTTAGTCTCCATGTAATCTTTTTTTTTTTTTCTCATTTCTTTTCCTGTGGTTGATTTCTACTTTCATGCCGTTGTGGTCAGAGAATATGCTTGAAATAATTTCTGTACTCTTGAATTTGTTGAGGTTTGTTTTGTGCCCTAGTATGTGGTCATTCCTAGAGAATCTTCCATGTGCACTTGAAAAGAATGTGTATTCTGGGTTTTTTTGGATGTAATATCCTGAAAATATAAATTAAGTCTAACTGTTCCATTGTATCATTTAGGATCTCTGTTGCCTTATTGATTTTCTGTCTGGAAGATCTGTCCATTGATGTGAGTGAGGTGATAAAGTCTCCTACTATTATTGTATTCCCATCAATTTCTCCCTTTATGTCTGTTAGTATTTGTTTTATGTATTTGGGTGCTCCTATATTGGGTGCATATATGTTGATGAGTGTAAAATCCTCTTCTTTTATTGAGCGTTTTATCATTGTATAGTGTCCTTCTTTGTCTTCCTTTATGGCCTTTGTTTTAAAGTTTATTTTGTCTGGTATGAGTATTGCGACTCGCGCTTTCTTGTCATTTCCACTTGCCTGAAATATATTTTTCCATTCCCTCACTTTCAATCTATGTGTATCCTTTGCTGTAAAGTGAGTCTCTTGTAGGCAGCATATTGTAGGCTCTTGTTTTTTAATCCAGTCTGCCACTCTATGTCTTTTGATTGGAGCATTTAGTCCATTGACATTTAAGGTAATTATTGATAAATATGTATTTATTGCCATTTTAAACCTTGTTTTCCAGTTGATTCTATGTTTCTTCTTGTTCCTTTCTTTTTATTTTTGTGGTTTGATGATTTCTTTTATCTTATGCTTGTGTTCTCTTCTTTTTGGTTTTTGTGGATCTGCTGTATGTGTTTGATTTGTGGTTACTCTGTTTTTCAAGTATGTTAACCCTTTCCTATATCTGCTTGCTTTAGACTGATAGTCATATAGGCTCAAACACATTCTAAAAAAAAGATTTCCTCTTTTACATCTTCATGTTTATCCTTTTGCTGTTCCTGTGTTTATCATTACTTTCCAAATAGGTTTTTTTTTCTTTTTGATCTGTATACTGGCTTATTTAAGTGATTAACTTTCCAACTGTAATTTTCTCTTTCCTATGTCTTCTTGCTTCTTTTCTGTTTTGAGAAGACCTTTCAGTATTTCTTTTAGGAGAGGTTTAGTATTGCTGTATTCTTTTAGTTTTTGCTTGTCTGAGAAATTATTTATCTCTCCTATTTTATTTTTATTTTTTAAAGATTTTTTTTTAAATAAATTTATTTATTTATTTATGGGTGTGTTGGGTCTTCGTTGCTGCGTGCGGGCTTTCTCTAGTTGCGGCGAGCAGGGGCTACTCTTCGTTGCGGTGCGTGGGCTTCTCATTGCGGTGGCTTCTTTTGTTGCGGAGCACGGGCTCTAGGCGCGTGGGCTTCAGTACTTGTGGCACACAGGCTCAGTAGTTGTGGCTCGCAGGCTCTAGAGCGCAGGCTCAGTAGTTGTGGCACACGGGCTTAGTTGCTCCGCAGCATGTGGGATCTTCCCGGACCAGGGCTTGAACCCGTGTCCCCTGCATTGGCAGGTGGATTCTTAACCACTCGCCACCAGGGAAGCCCTAAAGATTTTTTTGATGTGGACCATTTTTAAAGTCTTTATTGAATTTGTTAGAGTATTGCTACTGTTTTTTGTTTCGGTTTTATGGCCACGAGGCTTGTGGGATCTTAGCTCCCTGACCAGGCATCGAACCTGCCCCCCCTGCATTGGAAGGCGAAGTCTTAACCACTGGACCCCTAGGGAAGTCTGTCTCCTTCTATTATTTTTTCTAAATTAATTAATTAATTAATTTTGGCTACGTTGGGTCCTTGTTGCTGCGCGTGGGCTTTCTCTAGTTGCGGCGAGTGGGGGCTACTCTTTGTTGCAATGTGCAGGCTTCTCACCGCGGTGGCTTCTCTTGCTGCAGAGCATGGGCTCTAGGCACGCAGGCTTCAATAGCTGTGGCACGCGGGCTCAGTACTTGTGGCACATGGGCTTAGTTGCTCCACAGCATGTGGGATCTTCCCGGACCAGGGCTCAAACGCGTGTCCCCTGCATTGGCAGGCGGATTCTTAACCACTGCGCCACCAGGGAAGTCCCTCCTCCTATTTTAAATGATAATCTTGCTGGGTAGAATATTCTAGGTTGCAGAATTTTCCCTTTCAAGACTTTGAATAATATTTTGCCACTCCCTTCTGGCCTGCATTGTTTCTGTAGAGAAATCAGCCTTATCGGGGTTCCCTTGTAATTAACTCTTTGTTTTTTTCTTGCTGCCTTTAGAATCCTCTCTTTAACTTTTGCCATTTTTATTATAATATTTCTTGGTGTAGGTCTGCTTGGGTTCATCTTGTTTGGGTCCCTCTGTGCTTCTTGTATCTGGATATCTATTTACTTCTTTAGGTTTGGGAAGTTTTCAGCCATAATTTCTTCACATACATTTTCAATCCCCTTTTCTCTTTCATCTCCTTCTGGAATCCCTATTATGTGTGGATTGGCACACTTTGGTAGTGTAGACCCATATGTCTACGCTACGATAGTGTGGTCTACACTACTATGCTAGACCCATAGGTCTCTTATATTGCTTTCTTTTTTGTTTCATTTGGCTTTCTGTCTGCTGTTCTGGTTGGGTTATTTCTATTATTCTCTCTTCCAGATCACTTTTTCTTTCTTCTCCATTATTCATTCTGCTGTACATTACCTTTAGCTCAGCTTTCATCTTGGCAAATGAATTTTCTAATTTTTCTTGGCTGCTCCTCATAGTTTTTAGTTCCTTTTTACAGTAATCTGCATTTCTGTCAATTGCCTGTCTTAATTCCTGCAGTATTTTCATTACCTCCTTTTTTTTTTAAACAAATTTTTTAAAAATTAATTAATTAATTAATTTAGTTTTGGCTGCACTGGGTCTTTGTTGCTGCACCTGGGCTTTCTCTGGTTGTGGCGAGCGGGGGCTACTCTTCGTTGTGGTGCGCAGGCTTCTCATTGCAGTGGCTTCTCTTGTTGCGGAGCATGGGTTCTAGGCGTGTGGGCTCAGTAGTTGTGGCACATGGGCTTAGTTGCTGCATGGCATGTGGGATCTTCCCAGACCAGGGCTCGAACCCATGTCCCCTGCATTGGCAGGCGGATTCTTAACCATTGCGCCACCAGGGAAGTGCCATTACCTCCTTTTTGAATTCGGTGTCTATTAGATTGACGAGGTCTGTTTCATTGTTTCTTCCTTCGGGGAAATCTCTTGGTCTTTTAACTGGGAGTGGTTTCTCTGCTTCTTCATTTTACTTATATTTCTCTTACTCTGTGAGTTTAGGAGAAACAGTTATCTATTATAGTCTTAGAGGGCTATTTATATGTGGGAGCGTCCCTGTGTAGCTTGTGTGGGTTTAATAATTTTTTGGCATGAGGGCTGCTTTCATTTGGATGCTTGCCATCGCTTTCCTCAGTGTGTGCTGGCCATTATCCCCTTGATAGGGGGTGTGTAGGTACGTGGTCTATATGTGCTCCCAGGAAGGCGGAGGCAGTGATTGGCACCTGGTTGTGGGACTCTCATCGGCAGTGGCCAAAAAGCACTCCCAGGAAGTTTGGTGCAGCGATTGGCGCCTGCTCATAGGACTCTCGGCGGCAGCAGTGGCCCATGCCCACCTTTGGAGCCTGAGATGGCAGTGGTGCCTCCTGCCTGCCCCCAGAGCTCATGTAGGTGGTGCCCTGTTGCCTGAGAGTGTGTGTGCAGAGAAGAAAGCTCCTATGGTGTTCCTGCCCCTCTCCTTGCCTGCCCCCCAACAATGGTGCCTTGCCTTTCTGGCGGGCCCAGGCTTTTTCCTGTACACCCTCTGTTATGGTGTACAACATCCCAGCCCTTTCAGGGGGCTCCTCCTTGCAGCCAGTCCCAGCCTTCTCCCCAGGTCTGATGTCCGAAGCCCAAGCCTCAGCACCCAAACCCCTCCCGCACCAGCAGACCAGCATCTCAAGCTGGGGAGTGCAGGGCGGTGGCACTGACTGTCTGTGCATGTCTCTCTCTGCTTTGCCCTCTGTATACTGGTTGCTGCACTCTCCTCCGAGGCTCCGAAGCTCCACCCTGTCCCTGCTGATCTCCCCACCAGCGAGGGGACTTCCCAGCATGCCAAGACCTTTACTCTTTCACAGCTCCCTCCCAGTGGCACAGGTCCCATCCATATTCCTTTCTCTCTCTCTCTCTCTCTTTTTTTTTTTTTTGTCCTATCCAGTTACATGGAGATTTTTTTGCCCCTTTGGAAGTCTGAGGTCTTCTGACAGCATTCAGTAGATGTTCTGTGAGAATTGTTCCACATTTATTTTTGACGTATTTATGGGAGGAGGGGAGCTCCATGTCCTATTCCTTAGATCTTGATCCGATCTCCTAACAAAGTTTTATAGTTCTTAGGGTCTAGGTCTTTTATCTCTTTGGCTAGGTTTTTTCCTAGGTTTTTTTTTTTTTTGAAGCGATTTTAAACAGGATTTTTTTTTACTCTCTTTTTCTATTTTATTGTTAGTGAAAAGAAATGCAACAGATTTCTGTTAATCTTGTATCCTGCTACTTTGCTGAATTCATTTATTCTAATACTTTTTGTGTGGAGGGTTTTCTATATAGAGTATCATATCATTTGCATATAATGACAGTTCTACCTTTTCCCTTCCAATCTGTATACCTTTTATTTCTTTTTCTTGTCTGATTGCTGTCGCTAGGAATTCCAATACTATGTTGAATAGAAGTGGTGAGAGTGGGCATCCTGTCTTGATCCAGAATTTAGCAGGAAGGCTTTCAGCTTTTCACCATTGAGTATTATGTTGGCTGTGGGTTTGTCATAAATAGCTTTTATTATGTTGAGATAAGTTCCCTCTGTACCCACTCTGGTTATTTATTTATTTATTTATTTATTAAAAATTTTTATTTATTTATTTATGGCTTTGTTGGGTCTTCGTTTCTGTGCGAGGGCTTTCTCCAGTTGCGGCGAGCGGGGGCCACTCTTCATCGCGATGCGCGGGCCTCTCACCGTTGCGGCCTCTCTTGCTGCGGAGCACAGGCTCCAGATGCGCAGGCTCAGTAATTGTGGCTCACGGGCCTAGTCGCTCCGCGGCATGTGGGATCCTCCCAGACCAGGGCTCGAACCCGTGTCCCCTGCATTGGCAGGCAGACTCTCAACCACTGCGCCACCAGGGAAGCCCTATTTATTTTTTTATCATGAATGGATGCTGAATTTTGTCAAATGCTTTTTCTGCATCTTTTGAGATGATCATGTGGTTTTTGTCTTTTCTTTTGTTAATGTGGTGTATCACATTGATTGATTTGCATATGTTGAACCATCCTTGTGACCCTGAATGAATTCAACTTGATCATGGTGTGTGATCCTTTTCATATATTGTTGGATTAGGTTTGTTAATGCTTTGTTGAGGATTTCCACATCTATATTCATCAAAAATATTGGTCTGTAATTTTTGTATAGTGTCCTTGGTTTTGGTATCAAGGTGATGGTGGCTTCATAGAATTACTTGGGGAGTGTTCCCTCCTCTTCAGTCTTCTGAAATATTTTGAGAAGGCTAGGTATAACTTCTTTGATGTTTGTAGATGATTGTAGAATTCCCCAGTGAAGCCATCCAGCCCTGGACTTTTCTTTGTAGGAAATTTTTAAATTATAGGTACTATTCCACTTTTAGTGATCAGTCTCTTCAAATTATCTGTTTCTTCTTCACTCAGTTTTGGAAGGCTGTATGTTTCTGGAAACTTGTCCATTTCTTTTGGTTGTCCAATTTGTTGGCATATAACTGTCATAGCATTTTCTTAAAATTTTTTCCTGCAGTATGGGTTGTTATTTCTCCTCTTTCATTTCTTATTTTGCTTATTTGGGTCCTCTTTATCTTCTTCTTGGTGAGCCTGGCTAGAGATTTGTCAATTTTGTTTATCCTTTCAAAAAACCAGCTCTTGGGACTTACCTGGTGGTGCAGTGGTTGGGAATCCGCCTGCTAATGCAGGGGACGCGGGTTTGAGCCCTGGCCTGGGGGGATCCTTCATGCCGCAGAGCAACTGGGCCCATGTGCCACAACTGCTGAGCCTGTGCTCTGGAGCCCGTGAGCCACAACTACTGAGCCCGTGTGCTGCAGCTGCTGAAGCCTGTGCGCCTAGAGCCTGTGCTCTGCAAGCCCCTGCTTGCCGCAACTAGAGAGAGCCCATGTGCAACAATGAAGACCCAACGCAGCCAATAAATTAATAAATAAATAAATTAAAAACAAAAACAAAAACAAAAACAAAACCAGCTCTTGGTTTATTGATCTTTTCTATTTTTTTGATCTCTATTTTATTTATTTCCTCTCTGATATTTTTTATTTCCTTTCTTCTGCTGAATTTGGATTTTGTTTGTTCTTCTTTTTCTAAATCTTTTAGGCGGTAGGTTAGGTTGTTTATTTAAGGTTTTTCTTGTTTCTTAGGGAAGACCTGTATTGCTATGAACTTCGCTCTTAGAACTGCTTTTGCTACATCCCATAGATTGTGTATGGTTGTTTTTTCATTATCATTTCTCGTGAGGTATTTTCTGGTTTCCTCTTTGATTTCATCATTGACTCATTGGTTTTTTTAGTAGCATATTGTTTAGTCTCCATGTGATAGTTTTTTTCCATTTTCCTTTCTGTGGTTGATTTCTAGTTTCATACTGTGGTCAGAAAAGATGCTTGAAATAATTTCTATCCTATTAAATTGTTGTGGCTTGTTTTGTGTCTTAGTATGTGGTCTATCCTAGAGACTGTTCCATGCATTCTTCAGAAGAATGTGCATTCTGGTTTTTTTTTTTTTTTGGATGTAGTGTCCTATAGATATCAATTAAATCCAGCTGGTGTTGTGTCATTTAGTATCTCTGTTGCCATATTGATTTTCTGCCTGGAAGATCTGTCCATTGATCTTGTTAAAGTCTCCTACTATTATTGTATTCCTGTCAGCTTCTCCCTTTATATCTCTTAGTATTTGTTTTGTATATTTAGGTGCTCCTATATTAGGTGCATATATTTTAACGAGTGTAATGTCCTCCTCCTGTATTGATCCCTTTATCATTATATAATGTCCTTCTTTGTCTTTCGTTATGGACTTTGTTTTCAAGTTTATTTTGTCTGATATGAGTATTACTACCCCAGCTTTCTTCTCATTTCGTTTGTGAAATATCTTTTCTATCCCATCACTTTCAATCTGTGTACGTCTTCTGCCCTAAAGTGAGTCTCTTGTGGGCAGCATATTGTAGGTTATTGTTTTTTTTATCCAATCTGCCACTGTATTTTTTTTTTTTTAAAGGAATTCCTTTATTTTTATTATTTATTTATTTATTTATTTATTTTTGGCTGTGTTGGGTCTTCGTTTCTGTGCAAGGGCTTTCTCTAGTTGTGGCAAGCGGGGGCCACTCTTCATCGCGGTGCGCGGGCCTCTCACTATCGCGGCCTCTCTTGTTGCGGAGCACGAGCTCCAGATGCGCAGGCTCAGCAGTTGTGGCTCATGGGCCCAGTTGCTCCTTGGCATGTGGGATCCTCCCAGACCAGGGCTCGAACCCGTTTCCCCTGCATTAGCAGGCAGATTCTCAACCACCGCGCCACCAGGGAAGCCCGCACTGTATGTTTTTTGATTGGAGCATTTAGTCCATTGACATTTAAAGTAATTGTTTTATTTATTTTTTAACATCTTTATTGGAGTATAATTGCTTTACAATGGTATATTAGTTTCTGCTTTATAACAAAGTGAATCAGCTATACATATACATATATCCCCATATCTCCTCCCTCTTGCGTCTCCCTCCCACCCTCCCTATCCCACCCCTCTAAGTGGTCACAAAGCACTGAGCTGATCTCCCTGTGCTATGTGGCTGCTTCCCACTAGCTATCTATTTTACATTTGGTAGTGTATATATATCCATGCCACTCTCTCACTTCGTCCCAGCTTACCTTTCCCCCTCCCTGTGTCCTCAAGTCCATTCTCTACGTCTGCATCTTTATTCGTGTCCTGCCCCTAGGTTCTTCATAACCATTTTTTTTTATTCCATATGTATGTGTTAGCGTATGGTATTTGTTTTTCTCTTTCTGACTTACTTCACTCTGTATGACAGACTCTAGGTCCATCCACCTCACTACAAATAACTCAATTTCGTTTCTTTTGATGGCTGAGTAATATTCCATTGTATATATGTGCCACATCTTCTTTTTTTTTTTTTAAAAACATCTTTATTGAAGTATAATTGCTTTACAATGGTGTGTTAGTTTCTGCTTTATAACAAAGTGAATCAGTTATACATATACTTATGTTCCCATATCTCTTCCCTCTTGCATCTCCCTCCCTCCCACCCTCCCCATCCCACCCCTCTAGGTGGTCACAAAGCACCGAGCTGATCTCCCTGTGCTATGCAGCTGCTTCCCACTAGCTATCTATTTTACATTTGGTAGTGTATATATGTCCATGACACTCTCTCACCCTGTCACATCTCACCCCTCCCCCTCCCCATATCCTCAAGTCCATTCTCTAGTAGGTCTGTGTCTTTATTCCCATCTTGCCACTAGGTTCTTCATGGCCTTTTTTTTTTTTTCCTTAGATTCCATATATATGTGTTAGCATGCTGTATTTCTTTTTCTCTTTCTGACTTACTTCACTCTGTATGACAGACTCTAACTCCATCCACCTCATTACAAATACCTCCATTTCATTTCTTTTTACGGCTGAGTAATATTCCATTGTATATATGTGCCACATCTTCTTTATCCATTCATCTGTCGATGGACATTTAGGTTGCTTCCATGTCCTGGCTATTGTAAATAGAGCTGCAATGAACATTTTGGTACATGACTCTTTTTGAACTATGGTTTTCTCAGGGTATATGCCCAGTAGTGGGATTGCTGGGTTGTATGGTAGTTCTATTTGTAGTTTTTTAAGGAACCTCCATACTGTTCTCCATAGTAGCTGTATCAATTTACATTCCCACCAACAGTGCAAGAGGGTTCCCTTTTCTCCACATCCTCTCCAGCATATATTGTTTGTAGATTTTTTGATGATGGCCATTCTGACTGGTGTGAGGTGATACCTCACTGTAGTTTTGATTTGCATTTCTCTAATGACTAGTGATGTTGAGCATTCTTTCATGTGTTTGTTGGCAATCTGTATGTCTTCTTTGGAGAAATGTCTCTTTAGGTCTTCTGCCCATTTTTGGATTGGGTTGTTTGTTTTTTTGATATTGAGCTGCATGAGCTGCTTGTAAATTTTGGAGATCAATCCTTTGTCAGTTGCTTCATTTGCAAATATTTTCTCCCATTCTGAGGGTTGTCTTTTTGTCTTGTTTATGGTTTCCTTTTCTGGGTAAAAGCTTTGAAGTTTCATTAGGTCCCATTTGTTTATTTTTGCTTTTATTTCTATTTCTCTAGGAGGTGGATCAGAAAGGATCTTGCTGTGATTTATGTCATAGAGTGTTCTGCCTATGTTTTCCTCTAAGAGTTTTATAGTGTCTGGCCTTACATTTAGGTCTTTAATCCATTTTGAGTTTATTTTTGTGTATGGTGTTAGGGAGTGTTCTACTTTCATTCTTTTACATGTAGCTGTCCAGTTTTCCCAGCACCACTTATTGAAGGGGCTGTTTTTTCTCCATTATATATTCTTGCCTCCTTTATCAAAAATAAGGTGACCATATGTGCGTGGGTTTATCTCTGGGCTTTCTATCCTGTTCCCTTGATCTATGTTTCTGTTTTTGTGCCAGTACCATACTGTCTTGATTACTGTAGCTTTGTAGTATAGTCTGAAGTCAGGGAGCCTGATTCCTCCAGCTGCGTTTTTCTTTCTCAAGATTGCTTTGGCTATTCGGGGTCTTCTGTGTTTCCATACAAATTGTGAAATTTTTTGTTCTAGTTCTGTGAAAAATGCCAGTGGTAGTTTGATAGGGATTGCATTGAATCTGTAGATTACTTTGGGTAGTATAATCCATTTCACAATGTTGATTTTTCCAATCCAAGAACATGGTATATCTCTCCATCTGTTTGTATCATCTTTAATTTCTTTCATCAGTGTCTTATAGTTTTCTGCATACAGGTCTTTTGTCTCCTTAGGTAGGTTTATTCCTAGGTATTTTATTCTTTGTGTTGCAGTGGTAAATGGGAGTGTTTCCTTAATTTCTCTTTCAGATTTTTCATCATTAGTGTATAGGAATTCAAGAGATTTCTGTGCATTAATTTTGTATCCTGCTACTTTACCAAATTCATTGATTAGCTCTAGGAGTTTTCTGGTAGTGTCTTTAGGATTCTCTATGTATAGTATCATGTCATCTGCAAACAGTGACAGCTTTACTTCTTCTTTTCTGACTTGGATTCCTTTTATTTCTTTTTGTTCTCTGATTGCTGTGGCTAAAACTTCCAAAACTATGTTGAATATTAGTGGTGAGAGTGAGCAACCTTGTCTTGTTCCTGATCTTAGTGGAAACAGTTTCAGTTTTTCACCATTGAGAATGGTGTTGGCTGTGGGTTTGTCATATATGGCCTTTATTATGTTGAGGTAAGTTCGCTCTATGCCTACTTTCTGGAGGGTTTTTATCATAAATGGGTGTTGAATTTTGTCAAAAGCTTTCTCTGCATCTATTGAGATGATCATATGGTTTTTATCCTTCAATTTGTTAATATGGTGTATCACATTGATTGATTTGCGTATATTGAAGAATCCTTGCATTCCTGGGATAAGGCCCACTTGATCATGGTGTATGATCCTTTTAATATGCTGTTGGATTCTGTTCACTAGTACTTTGTTGAGGATTTTTGCCTCTATGTTCATCAGTGATATTGGCCTGTAGTTTTCTTTCTTTGTGACATCTTTGTCTAGTTTTGGTATCAGGGTGATGGTAGCCTCGTAGAATGAGTTTGGGAGTGTTCCTCCCTCTGCTATATTTTGGAAGAGTTTGAGAAGGATAGGTGTTGGCTCTTCTCTAAATGTTTGATAGAATTCGCCTGTGAAGCCATCTGGTCCTGGGCATTTGTTTGTTGGAAGATTTTTAATCAGTCTCAATTTCAGTGCTTGTGATTGGTCTGTTTATATTTTCTATTTCTTCCGGTTTCAGTCTCGGAAGGTTGTGCTTTTCTAAGAATGTGTCCATTTCTTCCAGGTTGTCCATTTTATTGGCATATAGTTGCTTGTAGTAATCTCTCATGATCCTTTGTATTTCTGCAATGTCAGTTGTTACTTCTTTTTCATTTCTAATTCTGTTGATTTGAGTCTTCTCCCTTTTTTTCTTGATGAGTCTGGCTAATGGTTTATCAATTTTGTTTATCTTCTCAAAGAACCAGCTTTTAGTTTTATTGATCTTTGCTATTGTTTCCTTCATTTCTTTTTCATTTATTTCTGATCTGATCTTTATGATTTCTTTCCTTCTGCTAACCTTGGGGTTTTTTTGTCTTCTTTCTCTATTTGCTTTAGGTGTAAGGTTAGGTTGTTTATTTGAGTTGTTTCTTGTTTCTTGAGGTAGGATTGTAGTGGTATAAACTTCCATCTTAGAACTTCTTTTGCTGCATCGCATAGGTTTTGGGTCGTCGTGTTTTCATTGTCATTTGTCTCTAGGTATTTTTTGATTTCCTCCTTGATTTCTTCAGTGATCTCTTGGTTATTAAGTAGTGTATTGTTTAGCCTCCATGTGTTTGTATTTTTTACAGATTTTTTCCTGTAATTGATATCTAGTCTGATAGCGTTGTGGTCAGAAAAGATACTTGATACGATTTGAATATTCTTAAATTTACCAAGGCTTGATTTGTGACCCAAGATATGATCTATCCTGGAGAATGTTCCATGAGCACTTGAGAAGAAAGTGTATTCTGTTGTTTTTGGATGGAATGTCCTATAAATATCAATTAAGTCCATCTTGTTTAATGTATCATTTAAAGCTTGTGTTTCCTTGTTTATTTTCATTTTGGATGATCTGTCCATTGGTGAAAGTGGGGTGTGAAGTCCCCTACTATGATTGTGTTACTGTCGATCACCCCTTTTATGGCTGTTAGCATTTGCCTTATGTGTTGAGGTGCTCCTATGTTGGGTGCATAAATATTTATAGTTGTTAGATCTTCTTCTTGGATTGATCCCTTGATCATTATGTAGTGTCCTTCTTCGTCTCTTGTAATATTCTTTATTTTAAAGTCTATTTTGTCTGATATGAGAATTTAAAGTAATTATTGATAAGTTTGTGTTTACTGCCATTTTAAACCTTGTTTTCCAGTTGATTTGGTAATTCTTTGTTCCTTTCTCCTTTTTTGTTTTTCCTTTTGTGGTTTGATGGTTTTCTTTTGTATTATGCTTGAGTTCCTTTTGTTTTGGTTTTTGTGAATCTATTGTATGTTTTGGACTTGTGGTTACTCTGGTTTTCAAGTATGTTAACCCATACCTATATCTACTTGCTTTAGACTAATAGTCATATAAGTTCAAACACATTCTAAAAGTTCTACCTCGGACTTCCCTTGTGGCGCAGCGGTTAAGAATCTGCCTGCCAATGCAGGGGACAGGGGATTGATCCCTGGTCTGGGAAGATCCCACATGCTGTGGAGCAACTAAGCCCATGCACCACAACTACTGAGCCTGCACTCTAGAGCCCGCGAGCCACAGCTACTGAGCCTCCATGCCACAAATACTTTCCGATCTTTTGTTGTTAGTGTATATAGGAGTGCAAGAGATTTCTGTGTATTAATTTTGTATCCTGCAACTTGACTGAATTCATTGATGAGCTACTCTAGTAGTTTTCTGGTGGCATCTTTAGGGTTTTCTATGTATAGTATCATGTCATCTGGAAACAGTGATAGTTTTACTTCTTTTCCAATTTGATTTCATTTTATTTCTTTTTCTTCTCTGATTGCTGTGACTAGGACTTCCAAAACCATGTTGAATAAAAGTGGCAAGAGTGGACATCCTTGTCTTGTTCCTGATCTTAGAGGAAATGCTTTTGGTTTTTCACTGTTGAGGATGATGTTAGCTGTGGGTTTATCATATATGGTCTTTATTATGGTGAGGTAGGTTCCCTCTGTGACCACTTTCTGGAGAGTTTTTAATCATAAATGGGTGTTGAATTTTGTCAAAAGCTTTTTCTGCATCTTTTGAGATGATCATATATTTTTAAAAATATTTATTTATTTATTTTATTCATTTTTGGCTGCATCAGGTCTTAGTTGCGGCACGTGGGATCTTCATTGCAGCATGCGAGATCTTTCGTTGCCACGCATGGGCTCTTCATTGAGGCGCTTGGGCTTCTCTCTAGTTGTGGCGTGTGATTTTTCTGTTCTCTAGTTGTGGCGCATGGGTTCTAGAGCACGTGGCTCTGCAGTTTGTGGCACGCAGGCTCTCTAGTTGAGGCGCACAAGCTCAGTAGTTGTGGCGTGCAGGCTTAGTTGCCCTGCGGCATGTGGGATCCTAGTTCCCCACCCAGGGATCGAACCCTTGTGCCCTGCATCATAAGGTGGATTCTTTACCAGTGGACCAGCAGGGAAGTCCCCAATATGGGTTTTTTAAAAAATATTTATTTATTTATTTATTTATTTTTGGGGGCTGCGTCAGGTCTTAGTTGCGGCACACAGGATCTTCATTGTAGCATGTGGGATCTTTCGTTGCGGTGTGCGGGCTTCTCTCTAGTTGTGGCACGTGGGCGCTAGAGTGCGTGGGCTCAGTAGTTGCAGCATGTCGGCTCTCTAGTTGTGGCGCTTGGGCTCTAGAGTGTGCAGGCTTAGTTGCCCTGAAGCATGTGGGATCTTAGTTCCCCAACCAGGGATCAAACCCGTGTCCCCTGCATTGGAAGGCAGATTCTTAACCACTGGACCACCAGGGAAGTCCTGATCATATGGTTTTAAATTCTTCAGTTTGTTAATGTGGTGATCACACTGATTGATTTGCATATATTGAAGAATCTTTGCATGCCTGGGACATATCCCAGTTGATCATGGTGTATGATCCTTTTAACGTGTTGTTGGATTCGGTTTGCTAGTATTGTATTAAGGATTTTTGCGTCTATGTTCATCAGTGATATTGGCCTGTGATTTTCTTTTTTTGTAGTATCTTTGTCTTATTCATTGATTTTAGCTTGGTTTTTATCTTGGTAATTCAGTTGTCTAGTTTTTTTTTTTTTTATAAATTAATTAATTAATTTATTTATGGCTGTGTTGGGTCTTCGTTTCTGTGCGAGGGCTTTCTCTAGTTGCAGCGAGTGGGGGCCACTCTTCATTGCGGTGCGTGGGCCTCTCACTATCGCGGCCTCTCCTGTTGCGGAGCACAGGCTCCAGACATGCAGGCTCAGTAGTCGTGGCTCACGGGCCTAGTTGCTCCGCGGCATGTGGGATCTTCCCAGACCAGGGCTCGAACCCGTGTCCCCTGCATTGGCAGGCAGATTCTCAACCACTGCACCACCAGGGAAGCCCCAGTTGTCTAGTTTTGATTGGTTCCTCTTCATAGTTTCTAGTTCCTTTTTACAGTGATCTGCATTTCTGTCGATAATCTTTCTTAATTCCTTTAGCATTTTTATTACCTCCTTTTTGAACTTGGTGTCTAGCAGACTAGAGAGGTCTGTTTTACTGTTTGTTCTTTCAGGGGATTTCTGTTGCTCTTTCAGTTGGAGTAGCTCCTCTCTTTTTCATTTTACTTAAATTTCTCTGTATGAATTTAGGAGAAACACTTATCTACTGTGGTCTTGAAGGGCTGTTTTTTGTTTTTTGTTTTCGGTTTTTTGGCCACACTCTGTGGCATGTGGAATCCTAGTTCCCCAACCAGGGATTGAACCCACACCCCCTGCAGTGGAAGCACAGAGTCTTAACCACTGGACTGCCAGGGAAGTCCCATTGAAGGGCTGTTTTTAATGTATGAGTGTCCCTGTGTAGACTGTGTGAATCCAGTATTTTTGGTATGGATGACGGCCATGTCTTTCCTCAGAGTGGAAATTATCCCCTTGATGGGGGTGTGATTGGTGTTGTGGTAACCAGAGTCTGCACTGGAAGTTGGGCGGGACCTCCTCTTTCCCCTGTGGCTGTCACAGCCCTGTCAGGGGTGGGGTCTGCTCCCCAGTTGTTGAAGTAGAAGCCCTGAGGGTTGGGTTTAGTAAGGCTGCATTGCCCTTAAGTGTGTGCTCTGTCCCCAAGGAGGTGAGTGCTGAAGCAAGTGAGGCCTGTGTGGTCACAGAGAACCTCTGCGCCACCTGTGCAGGCATCCCCGCTTTTGCCCAGAAGCAGCCCAAGGTTATGTCCCTTTCTCCGCAGTGTTTGTCCGAGACCTAGTGTCAGGCAGGCATTGGGGGCCGGGGCACTGTGGCTGCAGGAATCAAGGTGGTTGTGCTGCCACTTGGCACCTGGGGTGCCTCTATAATAGGGCTCTCCCAGGGCTTGTCTGCCCCAGATATGACTCCAAGCTGTGGTGTGAAGTAGGCAGGACTGGAGTGTTCCTGCTGGGAAAGGAACCACTGCATACTCCTCCCAAGGGGCTGTCGCAGGGGATGTGTGATTCTGTGATGGCTGTGCCACCTGGTGTACGCACCAACATGGTCCATTGATGCTGGACCCGTTCTTGAACCCGCCCCCGCTATGGGAGCCCTGATAATTGGCTCTGACGTCAGCCCCACTCCTGTCATGTGTGGACTCACAAAGTCCACCACCACTGGAGCTGCGTCCTTCCGTGAGCACGCTGACAGTGGGGCTCTTATGGTAGACCCATGCCCTGCCCTGTGCACGCTGATGTTGGGGCTCCTATGGTGGACTGTGCCCCTGTGGCGTGCGGTAACAGTGGTGGCCCAGACCACACTCCAGGCCCTTCTGGTTATCTCTGCACAGCTAGATTGAGTCCTCTCCCAGGGTCCCTCTCCTGAAGGCCGAGTTTCAGTGCCTAGCTGTTGTGCCTACTAGCAGGCCCGCCTTGATCGCATTTTGGGTTGAGATGTGTGACGACGTGGCAGCCGTCAAGTGCTGGTCTCTCTCTGCCCTGATTGTTAGCAGGCCAGCACACACACTTCTCATGAGCAGAGACCAGGCCCCTTCAGCTCCCTATCTGCCCCGGCGGACCTCCCAGCTGGCAAAGGGGTTCCCAGGGCGAGCAAACCTCTCTTCTTTCATAACTCCCTCCCAGGGGTGCTGGTCCCTTCCTGATGCCTTTTTTTTCTTTTTGTCCTACCTGGTTACATGGGGATCTTACTTGCAGCTTTGGTTGTATAAGAGATCTTCTGCTAGTTTTCAGTCGACTTTCTGTGAGAATTGTTCCACATTTAGATGTATTTTTGATGTGTGTGTGGGGGGAGGTGAGTTCCATGTCCTTCTACTCTTGATCTCCCTCCTCTTGTGTTTGTCAAATAACTGCAACACTGAATCAGATGAGGTCAAATGCAGAGGCTGGGTGGTTTACTGACCGTGAGTACTCTGACACTCAGCATGCTTCCCCACCTCCAGGTTCACTACCTCTTGGAAGTCGCCAGCTCACCTGGGTCTTATTATTATTCTCTGATCATAAAACCTTATTTGTTACTGGAACATGCTCTTCCATCCTGCAGGACCCTGTGTTCTGCAGGAAACAATTTGGGTAATGCTTACCTGGTCAAACTTTATTACAGAAGGAGAAACTGAGGCCAAGGGAGGGATGCTCTCTGACACTTTTATTTTGAAAAATGTGCATGGTTCTGTCTCTCCCCACATCACTCATCTCCACTCACACTAGAAACAACAGAAGGACACGAGTCTGGGTTGAAATTATGTGCATTTATGGGAAAAAAAAATCCAACAATAACAAAAGCCCTTCAATCTCGCCAAGTTCTCAACCAGTGATAATGAGGCAGTTTCAATGATTGTGTCTGGCTGGGGACATTTCCAAAGGGGTCAGGACAGTTGAAAGACATTGGCCAAAAAGAAAAGACGCAGAGAGGGCTGACATTTTAAGTGAGAGCATATTAGACCTCCCTTATGGCCCCTCATCCTATCACCCTTTCAAGTTACAGTCTCCTCCCAGTTTACAAAGATCCTTCCTGAACTTTGCTCAAATGCAGTCTCTTCCAGAAAGCTTTCCTTGGTCTGCACCAGCTGCATATGCCTTCTTAGTAATGTCACATTTTCTCATGCTGTCTCCTATCACTTTCTGCCTCACATCCATCATGTTTGAGTACCTGCCTTACGGTACCCATTGTTAGTAGGCATGCCCCTGAGGTCGGGCCCAATGCTGCTCATCCCAGTATTTCCGTCTCCCTCCCCCATTTAGTGCTCAGTATACAGCAGGTGCTCAGTATACAGCAGGTGCTCAGTGAGGGTTTGTTGAGTTGAAGTCAGTTCTACATTTGCCACCACACATAACCTCTTGAGAGTGATAACTGTCATCTCCACTTCTTCATCCTTCCTCCATGACCTCAGTGGTCTGACTCCAGCCATCTCCAGGAAGGAACAGACCCCACCAGACATCACCAACTCGTGGTTGCAGGTTTGGGGTGGGGAGAAGGTTAAGCTTTCACCCCTGTTCCAGAAGCCAAGGAGGCAGGAAAGGCAGCCACTGGGGAAATCAGTATGACCATGAGTGGTGTTGGCCAGTGCTCCATTTTGGAATCTCATAAGTAGTCATTCTTCAAAAGTTTCCCCCATGAACCATGGCCAACTTTGCAATGCAAGCTGAGGACTGGTGGGGGTCTGGTTGGGTTGCTCTGCCAGCCCAGGGACCAGAAGACATAGGCCAGGAAACTTTCTATAGGACATGGCCTATATTACCTTTGGCAGGGGTGTTAGAGGTTGTCTGTCTAGTTGTTCGGTTGGAGCTGTGGTGGGAACATTAGCCCTGTGGTGAGTTGTCAGGCACATAGATTGTAGTAAGGCTGAAAAATACAGGCTGCAATAATGGGCCTCTCCTCCAAAGGGGGAAGGGTCAGGAGGTTCTGGGAGCAATGAGGGAGGGTCCCAAGAGGTCCTGCAGCTCCAATGCTAACGGGTGCCCTGCTCTGTCTCCTGCTTCCAGCTCCTGCTCCCTCCCTCTGGGTCTCCACATAGGGGCCAGGAAGGGGGCCATTGGAAGTAATAGTGCAGGGAAGGGAAGTGCTTTTTCTTTTCCTACCATGAGGCGTAGATTTGGATTAGAGAGAGGTGAGGATCAAGGATAGAAGGAGGATTGAAGAGGAGAGGAGAGGCCAAGGCCCTATCCACTTGTTTACTTCTGTAACGAGTAGACATGAAACCCACATTTCTAGCTGCATCACCCCCAGACAGCATTGAGGTCCTAGCGGGGGTGATGAGAAAATTCTTCAGGGCTTTCAAAGGTGCTCAGTGACTTGGGGAGAATGCTGTGGATCCTCCCATGAGAGGGCCCCTCTGGGGCCAATAAGGTGTGAAAACTGCAGCATCCTCCCTGGAGACTGGGGAAAAGAGCCGAGAAGCAGAGAGAAGAGAGACTCCTTCAGGCACCTCCTTTAGCAAAGAGAGTTGGACCTTAGGGGACTCAAGTCAGGAGAGATGTTTCAGTATAAAAAGGCTTCCCAGTAAAAGGATGGGAGTCCCCACGAATCCCTTCCCAAATCCCATTGCACTTAGAAAAGAGAAAGGAAGGAGCATAAAAATATCTTGAAGATGTGGGCTTGCCTGACGATACAGAAAAGCAAGTCTCATGGCAGGCAGTGTGTCCCATTACACAAGAGAGGATTATACCGAGCTTCAGTATAGAGATTTTACATATATCTTTATATAAATGCATATATATTTATAGAGCTTCTGCCTAGAACAGCCGGGCTTGCTTCTTCAGTTCATTCCTCTTCCAGAGGGCCAGCCGGTCAAACTCGGAGATGGTCATGCCGAAGACTTGGTAGAACTCTTCCTGGGACAGGTGGCGCTGCAAGGAGGTGGGAGGAGACAGAGGGAACAGCTTGAGGATGTGAGGTGCGGGCTGGGGGCAGGTGGAGGCAGGAGTGGTTCCTGTACGTTTCCTCTGGGTACACTGTGCCTGGCACAGTTGTCTGACCCATGGAAGGTGTATGATGAATGTCTGTTGAATGGATCAGTGTGTGAGTGGATGTTTCCTGGGAGGGACCTCTGTAGCTGGTCTGGCTGGAGAGGCCTCCCCCGCCCAGGACTCAGGTGGGACTTCTGCTTCACCTAAGTGCCTCTCGATGCATCCCAGTTGACCTCCCCTTTCTGTAATCCCTGCTCCATGCATTGTGTCCAGGAGTGTGTATGGATTAATGTTATCGCCCTTTGCTTTGGAAGAAAAAGGAGGCATGCCCAAGATTTTAGGGCTTATTTCCTCTTACTAATTAGTTTACAAATGATCTGGAAGGTTGTTCCTTAGGCCAGTCGATGAAAAAAAGTTACTGTCCAGATTTCTCCACCCCCGCCTCCCTGAAATGTCCTTTCATCTCTTTCTTATTTGAAAACAAGTATGCCATATAATGAAACTTTGTTCTGCATGCCTTGGCAGGTTTTTTAACCCCTTTCTGCCTGCCCTCTCTCCTGCCCCTTCCCATCAGCCTTGAAAGTTGATACATTATCCTAAGCTTTTAGAGTTAGAAATATATGGCACTTAAAATGTGGCAAAATGTGAAAAATTGGTACATTTAGGTGAAGGGTAGATGGATACTAATTTTACAATTCTTGCAACTTTTCTGGAGGTCTGAAATTTTATTTTTCAAAATAAAATTTACAATTATGTTTAAAGATAGAAATAGATGGCATATATCCTGTCTGTAAACTTCCTGCATTCACTTGCTGTCGGTAGCAATTATATTAGCTAATTGAGTATTGAAGGAGATTGAATGAGAATCCTGTATACAGCCAAGTAACAATTAGACAATTCTCTGGCCTATTGTCCCTACGAATTAATGTTTTCGCCACATTTCCAGAACTTTAGGTAAAAGTAACTTTGATACTTTTGTTAGATATCATTGGCTGCTGATTACTCTGAGTTGATTTTTTAGTACTTAATATTTAACACTACCACCAATTCCTTGTATTGCATTTATATCATGCTCAGTAGTTCATAAATGTACATTCACCCTCATTTTTCTCCTTTAATTCTTCTGACCTGATTTTCTTCTGAAAACCAGGAATTATTTCTACCCAACTGAAAGATGAGAAAAGCAAAAGTCAGAGAATTAAAATGACTTGCCCAAGAGGGAGGGAGGGGAGGAGACTAGGTAAATAGCAGAGCTGAGACCAAAGGCCAGGGCTTCTGATTCCAAATGCAGTGTACTCTCACTGCCCCTCTTGGTCAATCCCATTAAGAATTTCATAAATATGTCTTTCTTTTATGAAAAATTTCCAAAGTACACAGAAGAGAGAAAATAGCACAGTGCACACCCATGCCCATCATCCAGATTCAAAGAGTTTTACCACATTTGCTTCATCGGTTTCCTTTGCTGAAGTGTCTTAAAGCAAACCTTAGACACTGTCTGTTCACTCCTACATACAGCAGTTTGCATCTCAAAACATACTGGGTATTTTCTTACATAACCACAACAGCATGGGCAAGGAAAAAATGACAGTAATTCCACAGAATTACTTAATACCTGACTACAATAAAATTCCCCTAATTGTCTCAAAGTGTTTTTTTATACTTGGTTTGTTTGAATAAGGATTCAAACAGCATCCACACATCACATTTGGTTGTTAGACTCCAGCAATCTAGACAGTGCCCCTCTTCTTTTGTTCATGCTATTGACTCGCCCAAATCTGTTTTACTTTCACTTGAGTGCTGAAAAATATGTGGATATGAGAGCATTCTCCACTCCTTCCATAGTAAAGACTGAGGGGAACTGTCTCGTTTGTTCTTTTTGTTGTTGTTGTTGTTAGAGAGTGAAGGTTACTGTTGATTCTCTAGCTGGCTTTCTCCACTGTGTTTAAAAATCTTTTTTTTTTTTTTTTAAATAAGACTCAATATAAAGGAATGGCAGACTAAACTACTCAAGTAAACACTGTAGGACACACTGAAGGAGTCTGAGGCTTCTCTTCGCTCCTCCTGTTAAGGGCCACGTGGCGCCTCCTTTCTCCTCTGAGTTCTCAGAGCACACAATGGCAGCCCTGTCCAGTCGACATTCACCGCAGATTCTAAAGCATAAAGGTTAAGTGCATGGGTTTCACAGCCAGGCAGATATGAGTGTGTGACCTTGGACATGGTAACCTCACTGAGCCTCAGTGTCCTCTTCTGAGAGTGGCAGCATCGCAGTACCTACCTCACGGATATTGTGAGGGTGACTGAGCTGATGCAGGTCACGTGCTTGGCACAGTGGCTGGCACTCAGTCACTGGCACTCTCATTAGTGCAGTGATCTCTTCATGTGTCTGTCACATAGCATGGCCTGGTCTCCGTTTCCTTTGATTTCATCTCCTCCTCATCCTCTCTTCTGGGCTCACGTGGCCCCAGCCACACTCACCTCCTGCCGTCCCCCAGCACACCAGACTCACTCCTGCGTCAGGGCCTTGGCAGCGGCTGTTCCCTTGGCCCAGAATGCTCTTCCTTCCTATATAAGCATGGCTAACTCCCTCACCTACTTGAAGTCTTTGCTCAGATGTCTTGTTTTCAATGAGATCTACTCTGACCACCCTATTGAAAACTGCAACTCACCCCTCCAACTCCCAATCCCCCCTCACTCTGTTCTCCTCTTACCCTTTCCCTCAGCCCGGTTACCTCCCAACATACTATATCCTTTATTTATTACTTGTGTCATTTACTGTCTGTCTCCTCACATGAGAACGCCAGCTCCAAGAGGGCAGGGGTCCTTGTTTTGTTCACTGATACGTTGTAGGCACCTAGAACAGTACCTGGTGTATATAATAGGTTTCAATAAATATTTATTGAGTGAACAAGTATCTATACTCTGAGCCCCTTGAGGAGAGAGTCAGGGGTTTCCTTCTTCCGTGCCCTGCCTGAACTGCTGCAGACGGCTAGGGCAGTGTCTCTAGCCCAGTGGTCTCAGCTCAGGCTATATATTAGACATCCCTGGGAGCCTCTGAAAAATACTGGTGCCTGAGCTCCTTCCCCAGATTGTGATTTAATTGGACTCAGATGGGGCCCTGTATTGGTATTTTTAAAAAGCTCCCTAAGTGATTCTGATGCTTAGAGAAGGTTGCGTTTTCCTGGTCTGAGCTTCTGGATGTCCTGGAGGATGTAGGAGAGCAGTTGGTCCTCCATTACGAACCAGGTTCGTGAACATTTCCATCCCTAAGTGCTGGCTCCAGTGAGCTGCCGTGGGAGCTGTCCCCTTCAGCACCGGCAGACACTCGCTGCTAGACAGTGAAAGGGAGCCTTTGTTATAAATGTGGGGAGAATCATCTGCTTCCTTCCCTGCTACCCCAGCATGCTAGAGCTGAAAGGACTCACAGAGCTTCCTGGCCCACTCACATCCCCCTCCTACGGCTCCAACCCTCTACTCTGGGCAAATTCATCAGCCGTCAGGTCAGGGGTGGTCCCAAGAAGTGCTGAGCCTCCTCTCTTACAAGCCTGCATTCAATTCCACAGACATCTCCTGACACCTCCCCTAGTCAGGCCCTGTGGTAGATGACAGACAATGTGTCAGGCAGAGGAAATGGATGGCTTGATGATCTGATACAAAGGAGAAAGAGAGGTATTGGATCTGTGCTCTGGACGCAGGGCTGGGGAGGCTGGAGGAAGAGGTTAGCGCCACATCCTGAAGAAGGCTTGGGGGAGGCTTTGGGGCACAGGCATCACTAGAATGGGGCCCTGATGAGTGAGGAGGCTGGCAAGATGGAAAGGGTGTTCCAGGGAGAGGCAGGGAGAGGCACTGGGGTGAAAAGGGCAGCGTGTGCCCCTGGAACTAATGTAACCAGGGACCGGGACTCCATGCCAAGTGGACCGGATGGCTTGAGAGCCCAGTGCCACGGTCAGGCCACGTCTGCGCCTTATTTATGCTGTTGCCACTGCTCGTGTTGCTCTCCTGCCTCTCCATCCATCTAAACCTGCCCACCTCCAAAGTCCATCCAAACCCTTCCTCTTCCTGGAAGCCTCTGTCATCCCACCCAGCCTTAGTGGTCTTCTCTGAGTAACAGCAATGAAACACTTAGGAAGAATTTTCTACGCAGTACACTGCCAGATTCTGTGTGAAGGGCTCTATGTGTATTGTCTCATGTATGTCATTTGGCAACCTGAGGGAAGCATGACAATCACCCCATTTTACAGAGGAGAAAACTACGGTTTGGAGAGGTTGTCATGTGGCCAAGCTGTCCAGTTAGGCATGGCAGCATCAGGCTTGGAACCTAGGGAGTCTTGCTTGAGACTTGCTTATATGTTTACCCTCTGCACAGAGCTCTCCCCCACCCTTCCCCGTCACAGGCACTGGTCTTCTATACAATCCTGCACAACACCAGTGCTGTGTTTCTTCTTATCGCACAGACTGCAGGCTCTTGGAGGGTAGGAACCAAATCCAGCTCTTCTCTTATGTCTGCAGAAGCATCAGCCCCAGCTGGAGACGTGCTGTAGCGGTGCACCACAGATGCTAACTGAATTGAGGAGGCTGCATGGAACAGCAAGGAACAGCCTTGCGCTAAGGAAACCAGGTTGGAGTCTCTGCTTTTTTAACCAGCTGTGTGACCTTTACGCCATTCATTCTGCCTGCTCCTCCCAAGCTGGGTTAGACCAGGCAATTTCTGGAATCACTTCAAACCCAAAGGCTCCTGCTCAGTTTTCTATACATACCTCTAAACGCGTCCGATCCACATCCTTGGGCAGTCGGTTTCTCCCTCTTGTGGTCACCAGGAGCAGTTCATAAGGGTAGATCTAAGAAGAGAGGAGGGGGGATATTTGTAGGTTGGGTTAGGGTGGCGGGCTTGTCCCTTCAGACATATTTTGTGTCTGGCTGGGGCTCCCTCCTCTGTCCAGAAAGAGCCAGAGATTAAAGTCTGGAGGAAGGGCCGAGTATGTCCTCTTTGGGGTTTCCTGGCAGCCTCAAGGCACCTTCTCCCAAAAGGCAAGGCCCTGGAGTCCTTGAATACTGCCAGGGATGCGCTTGGTTGCATTTGGCCTTAATGTGAGCACAAGGGCTCCTGAGTGTAAATGTCTCATATCTGTGATTGGCAAGCCTCTAGAGAGTCTCCGAGGCCCGGGGGAACTGTCTGGTTTCAGGAGGCAAGAGATGTAGGGCAGGATTCAGGGAAACTGAGCCAAGGAGGGACTGGAAATACTAGTCTTGAGAGGACCCTTGGGGTTATTTATCGATGTTCCCTTCCCGGCATAGACAGTGCTGTCATCTTCCTGCTGGTCCCCAGTGTAGCAACATGCAGGGTCCCGGAGACCCCCAGGGTCTGTGTATCTTTACCTTGTACTCTGTAGAGAGAAAAGAGACACACACAAAGTAGCAACCATCAGTCTTTGCTTTGCATCACTACACTGGCCTCTGTCATAGAGACCCTGTCCTTATTGAATTCATCCCAAATCAAGGCTGGTTTGAACACAATGGAGAAAGGGGTTGGGCTGATCCAGAGATAGGTTTTTAGGGGGAAAATGACTTTTGAGACATTTATAATAGAAACAAGAAGAGTCTGGGACCATGAAGCACATGGGTGAGATCCTTCATCTTCTGGGGGGAATCCTCCAGGGTTTGCTGTGGGCCTGCCTTCCTGCCTGAGCCTGCTTGTAGGAGCTGGAAGAGGCTGGTGGGAGAGCATCACGGGAAGAGAGCATGAGGCTCATGGAATTTTTTCTGGGAACAATGTGCATTTGGCTCTGAGTATTTCCCTCCACCCGGGGCTGGCAGGCAACTCTAGCTCAGCAGTACTGGGAGAATAGCAAGCACTCTGTGATGGCTCTGGGAATCCAGATGGGACAGATGGCCTGGAGATCACCCAAGGCCCGGGACTTGAGAGGATGAGAGAAGAGCAGGGGAAAAGGGAGGGAATGGGAAGTGAAAGGGAACTCGGGGTTTGCACAGAGCCCAGCGTGGGACCAGAATCATTTGTCAAAGGGGCTATTATGAGCAGCGCATTATAATGAGGTCCCTGTGAAGTCCCAGGAGAGGCCGGCACTCACCTCGCATGCCCCAGTTGACAGCGTTCATGCTGTCGTAATGGAATAGGTCTGCGCTGGGTGTCTGCAGGGGAGACAGAACCAGGGCTGGCCTGAGGCAGGCTCACCTCTGCCTCCCTGAAGTACTCACCCATCTCCAGAAAATTCACTGGGGCTGGTGGGACACGGGGCCCTCTCAGAAGCCTCGGTCGCAAGGTGGAGTGATTTACTTCACTGCCATATGCCTAGTGCCTAGGCCTGGCACATAGTAGGCACTCAGTAAATATTCATTTATTAGTGAATTACAGCTCATGCTTTCTTTCATTACTCAAATATCATTTTCTCTATGAGATCTGCCCTGACAACTCTATCTAAAATTGCAAATCGCCCCTTCCCCAACTCCCAACCTCCCTCATCCTGCTCAATTTCCCCCTCTTTTTCCATAGCACTTACTACCTTCTACATTGTGTATAAGGTGACTTGTGTTCTATTTACTACTTGCTTTCTATTTCTCCCTATAAGAATATAAGCTCCAAGGGCAGGGCTCTTTGTTTTGTTCGGTCACTGAGGTATTCTAAGCACTCAGAGCAGTGCCTGGCATACATAAAAGGCTTTCAATAAACATCTATCTGTTCATGAACAAATGTCTAGGCTTTGGGCGTGTTGAGGACAGGGTCTGTCTCCTTCCCGCTTGGAGCGGGCGGGGCCCCAACACCAGCCGTGGCTCTACTATGGACCTCTGATCCCTTTTGTGTGCTTAACCCTAAAATTGTCTCTTAACAAGTCTACCACTTCTGTCCCTCTGCAGTCTCTTCTCTACACAAGAGGGATCCCATTAAAAATCTGAGTTGGATGGTGCAGCACACCTACCGGAACCCTTCTGAGTCCTTACCAGCACACAGGGCCCTAATAACATCTCCGTCTGGCTTCATCTCCACGCTCACTCCATCCCAGCCACGCTCCTCTGCACCCAGGGACTCTGCCACTGTGCTTCCCTCTATTAGGGTGGCTCTTGCTGGTCTTGGAGAGGTGAGGTCCCTCCCTGCACTCAGGCCTTTGTTTAAATTCACTCTCTGACCTTCTCTCTCTTTGCCTCCTTGCTTTGTCTTCCATCTGAGCACTTATGACTGCTGACTTCAAGTCACTTAGTAGGTGCTCAGTAAATAAATGTCTATCTCAGTGTCCTTGCCCTTTCCCCCATCACTTGTCTAGTCACAGAGCCTCTCCTTTTGCCAAGAAGATGTATTTTTCATCCCCTTTTTAGTCCTTAAACCACCTCACAGCTTCCATGAAGGTTTTACGCCACAGGACATCTAAGAGCTCAAAAGGCTCCAAGCCACAACGGGTGAGTGGAACCCAGCAGTCAGGTGTGGGCTGTCAGGGGCAGCTGGCCCAGGCTCGAATCCTGGCTCAGCACTTACTAGGAATGAGAGCTCAAGCAGGTCAGTGAGCCCCTCTGTGCCCCCATCTTCATCCGCAAGATAGAGTTATTAAAAATAGTAACTACCTCGCAGGGTTATAATGAGTGAGTGCTTGTAAAGTGCTCAGCATGGAGTAATTGTGCCATAAATACTAGGTGCTCCCAGCCCCTCTCATAGGGGCTCTTTTGTTAATGCACCTCTAGCCCCAGGGCCTCTGTCCAGGTTTCACCCGTAAGTCATCACTCCTGAGCTAACACAGGAATTGTGAACCTCTTGGGGATAATGTCCCTGGAACAGCCTCTCTTACCCTGTGCAGCCCGTTTCTTCTGTAGGCAGGCAGGGAGGCAGATTTGGAGATGAGGGGGTCTGAAAAGAAGGAGCCAAGACAATTACCAGGAGCCCCAAGCCAGGGTTTCCTCTCCCTGAGGTCATCTGGCTGCAAATGGCCAATGTTACTCATGGGAAGGGGGACAGACAGGGACCACCAGCTCCTTCCACTGCTCTCCAGGCTTACAACTAATAATCTTAGGGGTGCCTCACCCTGGCAGAATTCTAGGCCCACCCCAGGTACCCACTCACAGAGTCTTCTGGTGTTAAGCTCTACACATCTATCCTCCTATGATGGACCCATGTGTCCTGGAATTGGAGTCGAGCTGGAGCTCAGACAGGCAGGCTCCCACGTGGGTGGAAGAGGTGTGTGCTCTTTCTTTCTCTCTGAGAGCTGCTGGGCATGGCAACACTGGTTCCAGAACCAAAGATTAAGACCCACTATCTGACAAACACATGGGGTGGACTACTTCAGATGGGGACTGTGCTGGAACATCCACGTTGTATGGTCATCACAACTAAGGGGGACCTGCCGCTGACTCAGCTCTGGCCCTCACAGAACACGATGGGCTGAAGGGCGGGCAGGCAGAACATACCGCTGTCAGCCAGGTAGTGGGACCGAGGGGCTGCAAGAGAGGGAAACCAGAGATCAGCGTTCATGGAGACAGACAGAAATGGCTCCCATACCTGGGCCACCCTGGCCGGCGGGGAGGAGGGCCCTCCTTCAGTACCTCCTTTCCCATTGGTCAGTTTCTAACTGTTGCACCTGCACCCTATTCTCCCTCCCCCACCCAGCTTGTAGCCCAGCACCTGGCACAGTGCAGGTGCTCTGTGATATCTGTTGCACAAATGCCATTGAATGGAGCTGAATTTTGAGCAGCACTGGTGCAGTGTACAGAGCCAGGGGTTGAAAACAGTGCCTCTCAGTGGTGAAACAGGGAAACGGCCCATCAGTTCATCCTGGCTTGGCCATTAATAGATACCCAATTTCAGATAAGTAAATCATGCTTCGTTTTCTTATCTGTAAAATGGGAGGGATAGTGTCTCCTTTATAGGGTTATTGTGAAGAATATAGGATACAATATAGTAAGGTGCTGAGCACAGTGCCTGACAGATACAAACCCTCAATAAAACTGGCTTTATCATCACCACCACCACCACCACTGTCATCTTTGAGCTCACCTAGAATCAAGGTGCAGTACAGCAAAGAGGGAAAAGCTTATGGCCTTGAAATCACTCTATGCTGGGCCTGATCCTGGCTCAGTCACTTACTGGCTTTCTGACCTTGGGCAAGGGGGTTAACCTCAGGTCTCTCATCTATAAAGTGGGTGATAATAATCTCTCTACATTGTGGGTCTTTGTGAGGACCAAGAGTGATAATGTATCTATAAATGTCCAGCACACAGGATTGTAATAAATGGTACCTTTTATTATCCATCAAGTATTGACCTGAGATAGGACTTCCTGGCAGGACTGAATCCCACAGGGGTAAGTAAGAGAGGAGGCAGGAAGAGGATGTGTGAGTCTAGGAACAGGGAGGAGCTTACAGTGAAAGACTCTCAGGGCAAAGTGCTTGAACCAAGCCTCTGCTTGTATACCTCCAGTGATGGGAGGCTTGCTACCTTAAGAGGCTTCCCCTTTTATCTTCAGACTATTAGAAGAGTTTTTTCTTTACATGGAAACTGATTGGAAGTCATGGCTTCAGATGATCCAAAGAAGCAGAAGTGACAGCTCAGGACAGAGCATGGTCTTATTTAGTCTGTATTAGACCCTGGTGGGGCCATAAAAGGTTAGATTCACTAATGGAAGAACTGATGGGGAAGAATGTGCCCCGACCCCGGCAGGTTACAGGGCAGTGCTTACAGCCATTTAGGGACATATCATAGCCAGCTGTGTGCAGGGCCTCTCGGCTGCTGGTGGAGCTCCGGGGTGGGGTCCAGGGATCCGCGTAGGAACTGGACCGGGCCTTCATCTCTTCCTTCAGAATTAGTCGGCCAATTCCACTCTGGAGCTGGGGGTGGGGGAGGAACAAGATGAAGTTAGAAGGAAGCAAAGAACACTGAGATGGAACAGGCTTAGGAAAGGCTGAGGGACCAGATGCTCTATAGTGAACCTCTGGCATTTTTTGCCTTTTCAGTGTCCCTCTTTCCTTGCAGCACCCATATTTTCCTTTGTGGGACTTCATTTCTCTTCCACAAGTAGTCCTGTGGTCAGGGTGGGGCTCTGGTGGTACGTACCGGAGCCCATATACAATATGTGGGCTTTTGTGTGTGGCTTCTTTCACTAAGCATAATGTTTTCAAGGTTCATACACATTGTAGCATGTATTAGCACTTCATTCCTTTTTATAGCTGAATAATAGTCTGTAATATGGATATGCCACATTTTGTTTATTCATTTGTGAGTTGATGGACATTTGAGCTGCTTCCATCTTTCGGCTCTTGTGAGTAGTACTGTTAGGAACCTGTGTGTACACGTATTCGTTTGAGTACCAGTTTTCAGTTCTTCTGGGTATATACCTAGGAGTGGAACTGATGGGTCTGTGAACAAAGAATGTCACCTAATGGGTCAGTAAACAAAGGATGTTGCAGCCATCCAGCCAACAACCTCTGCAGCCACCACCAACGGTATACCCTGAGAGGATTCAGAATGGAGTAAAACAGGATACTGGCCCTAGATAGTTAAGGTGCATATCAAAGGAATGATTTCAGTGCATCTTCCCATACACAGAAAAGGGCTAAATTCATTAACGTGAGATGTCTGTTTTTTTCTTTAATTAGAATCTTTTGACGTTTGACTATCTGCTTTGTTTTGTTTTGTTTGTTTTTGCAAAAATTCCTTTATATCCTGGTTCCTCCCTTACCTCTTCAGAACTGTCCCTCAGAGGTATCTGAGAGGCTGTCTCCCGGGCTTAGGTCCTTAGTATGTCTGCTGAATAAAACATAATTCTCAACTTACAGGTTATGCAGTCAACAGTTTTGACAGCTACAAAGGGACCCAGGGCAGACTTTTCTCCTTTGCCTGAACTCTTCAAGGATCCAGAGCCTAGGTACCAGCAGAGCATTCTTGGGCCCGTCTGCCTGCCACCTCAGAGAGTCCAGATGAATTTGGGTGAGTCTCTCCTGATTCTCAGATCTCCTGTTATTGGCTGATGATCCTAAGTTTTATTCAGTGATGTTAAACTCCTCACTGGAAGAGTAGTAGGTTATCCTTGAAACTTAGTTTCAAGAAGAGGTACCTGGGTTATGCTCAGTTGAAAGACACTGGGAAGATTTTTTGCCCAGTTTAGACACTGAGCTGGTTATCCTCAGTTGAAAGACTGGGAAGACTTTGCTCAGTTGAAAGACACTGAGTAAGGCTGGACTGGGTAATTAGGTGGAAGACTGGCCTGTCGTTTTTCCTTGAATTGGCTACTTTAATAGAGTTTGTCAAAATAAAAGTGAAGATATCTCATGAGAGCTTTCAGCTCAGAAGGAACAGCACCTCCTGGCTGGCAACAGCTTCCTCAGGCAACTGAGAAACTTGCGGGAGTGGTAGAGGCAAGTCCTCATACTGTGCAGCTGTCTCTATAGGGAAACCCACTCTTTTTAATTAAAAACTTGCCTGCCAGGGACATGCATAAGGGCTGGCCACTCCATAATCTGAGTACCCATGGTAGTTGTAGGCTATTGAAGGGAGAAAACAAGACTCATAAGAGGGCTAAAATGAATCTAGGGTAAAATCTAGAGGAGTTAAGCTCACAACAGCACATTGGCTCACCACACGATCATCACTAGCGATTTTATCTCCACAAACTGACTCTGGAATGGGGAACAAAGCTTTCAAAACAAAAAGAAAAAGGGACGACAGATTGCCAGCTTCTAACTAACCCCCCAGCCAGATATATGTACAACACTTATACTTACAAGTACTTACTTAATTGGGAATTAAAGGAAATCTCGCCCTGAAAATGACTAAGATGGGGCTCTTCTATTGCATACACAGTTAAGTTAGAGAAAGCCTGCTTGATAAAACATCTTTTCAGAATTTTGACCTTAAAGAAACAAAAGCCCTTCTAGGGGGAACTTGCATTTCTCTCCCTGTGTCTTTGAGATGTAAATGTTCTACCTGATTTTCTTAGGCATTTTGTGTGTGTGTATGTGTATATGTCTCTTTCTGTGTTTTGAGTACTTGGTCTTTGCCATCTGGAAGGTACACATATGGTATACAACTCGGCAGCGAACCGAATAGACTGGGATTCTGAGCAGTCTTTTGTCTGACTGTGCCAACTCTCAGGGGCTTTTGCCGTCTTAACCTTCGTTGCATCGGCCTGTGCAATGAAGGCCTTTACTTTCTTAGGCTATTTTGGGGAGTAAACTTTCTAGATCTTGTGAAGGCTACATCTTCACACTCTGTTGTGGGGACTTCTCTGGTGTCTTATTGGTTTGTATCAGTAAGATACATCTTGTTAATGGCCAGATGATGGATCCTTTATATTGGAGAAACTTATAAATTGGTAAATTTTAAGAGCTGTGTTACTGGTACTTATAAAAAAAAAACTTAGAAGGTGGAAAACATATATATGGTTAACCTAAGAACTCCCTTAATTGAAAACAACAAGAACAAAAAACTGGTTTGGGAAGCCTTATTTGTGGTCTCTGCTTCCCCTCAGTGAGTCTTACAGATGCTAATAAAAACATTAGGATAATTAATGTTAATTAGGTTGATTAACAGGGAAGTAAACTGAAGAGAAAGTTTAGAGACTTCTTCCCAAAAAGGTGGAAATTTTAAAGGGACTTATCCCAAAAGGATAAAGAAATCTTTAGATGATTATTTAAAAATGGGATAAATAAAACAGATGTTAATGGGATTAAAACAAAGGTTTGATACAACACCATGTAAGGTTGGATGGAACAAAGGAGCCCCCTCTAGGTCCCCAACATTAAAGGGCCCCAAACAAGTCCACTCTATTTACCCCACCTAAAAAATATATATACTTAGGGACTTCCCTGGTGGTCCAGTGGGTAAGACTCCATGTTCCCAATGCAGGGGGCCCAGGTTCTATCCCTGGTTGGGGAACTAGATCCCACATGCATGCCACAACTAAGAGTCCATGTGCTGCAACTAAGAAGCCCACATGCCACAACTAAAACCCAGCACAGGCAAAATAAATAAATAAATATTTTAAAATATACATATATATTTAAATGGCTGGAAGTAAATTACACTGAGATACCTGGCCAACAATTACTTGGGGCAACAGGCCGATTAATCAAGTAAAAGATTGACAAAAGGGCCTGAGTCCCTTGGCTCAACCCCTCACTGGGGACCCCAGAGCCTTTTATTAAAAATAGAGGGCTTCCCTGGTGGCGCAGTGGTTGAGAGTCCGCCTGCCAATGCGGGGGACACGGGTTCGAGCCCTGGTCTGGGAGGATCCCACATGCCACGGAGCAACTAGGCCCGTGAGCCACAATTACTGAGCCTGCGCGTCTGGAGCCTGTGCTCTGCCACAAGAGAGGCCGCGGTAGTGAGAGGCCCGCTCACCGCGATGAAGAGTGGGCCCCGCTTGCCGCAAGTAGAGAAAGCCCTCGCACAGAAACGAAGACCCAACACAGCCAAAAATAAATAAATAAATAAATAAATTTATTAAAAAAAAAATAGATAAAAGAGTCAGAGGATAAAAAGAAAGGAAAGCTTCTAGGACTCCTTGAAAGACCAAGGCTTGATGATTGGGTCCTAATGGAAGATAAAGGTAAAGGTATAAAAGTTGATAGAATTGAGATGAAAGTTTATAAAAATTGGTATACCTAAACGGGCTTTATATAAGATGGTTATTTCTCTTTTGTTTAATTATATTGTGTGATATACATGTTTCACTGTGGAATGCTTCATAAGACAGGGCGTATGAATCTGCCCCTCAGGAAATATTATTAAACATACAAAAGGAAACCAGTAGGGTTACCTGAGCCTGTATAATATAATGTAAAAACTGGGAGCAATATTCAGGGGCTAATAAAAATAATAATAGAGATTTTGCTCTGGGTCTCACCTGTGCACTCAGAAAAAGGACCTTTGTTGAATGCCTTATGCAAGCTTTTGAAAGCATGATAAATTAAACCCTAAAATTCTAGAACATAGAACTCTTGAATTTTGGCTTAGTCAGAAATCTTCCCACTGATATAAAACAAATTAAACAAAGTACAGTTGGGCAAATCAATCTTTTAATATCATTTAGGCAGCAGACCAGTTTTTTTGAGAATTAAAAGCAACTGTCTTTGTTTTGCAAATCTCTACAAATAAGAAATGTAAATACAGCCCACATTGATCTGAGACTGAGCCTAATTAGCTCAATCAGGTAAAACCTGAAACCAAGGAGGAAAAAAAAAAAGCAAAAAAGTCCTTTTAAACTCAAACTGCTGGAAAGGCTCCCTCACCCCAAATCTAATTCATAGCCTCCTTAAGGGTTTATCAAGGATAAATACAAATCTTATAAGTCTTTTCCACAAATAGCAAAGCCTCAGTCATCTGAGCAAGCAAATTTAACTTATTCCAACTGTTATTTATAAACTAGTAAGTTTATACTGTAATACCTGATTCATACCTAAGTTTTTAAGGTGAAGCTATGAGATCTCTAGTTAGGTCTGTTTATATGTCTGTGTACACATTATACATATGAGATGTCTCTACCTCTGGAAAATACTGTCAAAATTAAATTTATAAAAGAGTTCCATTTAATTGACTTAAAAGTAAGTGCTTACAAATTAAATACTTCTAAACATAAAAGAAACTGGCCAGGATGAATTTCAGGTTCATGTATCTAGGAAATATTCAATATTAAATTAATATCTGGGGGCTTCCCTGGTGGCGCAGTGGTTGAGAATCTGCCTGCCAATGCAGGGGACACGGGTTCGAGCCCTGGTCTGGGAGGATCCCACATGCCGCGGAGCAGCTGGGCCCGTGAGCCACAGTTGCTGAGCCTGCGCGTCTGGAGCCTGTGCTCCGCAACAAGAGAGGCCGCGATAGCGAGAGGCCCGCGCACCGCGATGAAGAGTGGCCCCCACTTGCCGCAACTAGAGAAAGCCCTTGCACAGAAACGAAGACCCAACACAGCCATAAATAAAATAAATAAATTAATTAAAAAAAAAAAAAAAAAATTAATATCTGGTATTAAAGCTAGCTTCAGCTTGCCGGTTTAATCAGTCAATATAGACATATCTTACTTGGTACACCTTCAGTGTACCAAGGTTCACTGAAGGTTGATAAGTTCATGTTATTTCTGTTTCAGAGTTTGTCAGCAAAAATATTAACTTGGTATGATGATATTTTCATAAATTATAAAGGAAAATAAGAGTTTTCAGGTGAACCCTTTAGGAATAATTATGCTTTGGGTATATTGATTTAAAACAGTTTCTCCAGATTTTTGGTAACTTAAAACTTTAGAGTTTTTCCTATTTATTTTTAATTTAATTTTTATTTTATATTGGAGTATAGGTGATTTACAATGTTGTGTTAGTTTCAAGTATACAGCTAAATGATTCAGTTATACATACATCTGTTCTTTTTCAGATTCTTTTCCCGAGAGGTTATTATAGAATATTGAGTAGATTCCCTGTGCTATACAGTAGATCGTTTTTGATTATCTGTTTTATATATAATAGTGTGTATATGTTAATCCCAAACTCCTCATTTATCCCTCCCCCCACCCCCCCACGTTTCCCCTTTGGTAACCTAAGTTTATTTTCGAAGGCTGTGAGTCTGTTTCTCTTTGGTAAATAAGTTCATTTGTATCATTTTTTGGGGTTCCACATGTAAGTGATATCATATGATATTTGTATTTCTGTCTGACTTACTTCACTTAGTATGATTATCTCTAGGTCCATCCATGTTGCTGCAAATGGCATTATTACATTTTTTTATGGCTAATATTCCATTGTAGATATGTACCACATCTTCATTATCCATTCCTATGTAGATGGACATTTAGGTTGCTTCCATGTCTTGGGTATCGTAAATAGTGCTGCAATGAAGATTGGGGTGCATGTATCTTTTCGAATTATGGTTTTCTCTGTATATATACCCAGGAGTGGGATTGCTGGATCATATGGTAGTTCTATTTTTAGTTTTTTAAGGAACCTCCATACTGTTCTCCATAACAGTTGTACCAATTTACATTCCCACCAACAGTGTACGAGGGTTCCCTTTTCTCCACATCCTCTCCAGCATTTATTGTTTGTAGACTTTTTGATGATGGCCATTCTGACTGGTGTGAGGTGATACCTCATGGTGGTTTTGATTTGCATTTCTGTGATAATTAGTGATGTTGAGCATCTTTTCATGTGCTTTTTGGCATCTGTATGTCTTCTTTGGAGAAATGTATATTTAGATCTTCTGCCCATATTTTGATTGCATTGTTTGTTTTTTTTGATATAGAGCTGCATGAGCTGTTCGTATATTTTGGAGATTAATCCCTTGTCAGCCACTTGGTTTGCAAATATTTTCTTCCATTGTGTGGGTTGTCTTTTCATTTTGTTTATGGTTTCCTTTGCTGTGCAAAAGCTTTTAAGTTTAATTAGGTTCCACTTGTTTATTTTTGTTTTCATGTTCATTACTCCACGTGTTTGTGTTTTTTACAGGATTTTTTCCTGTAATTGGTTTCTAGTCTCATAGTGTTGTAGTTAGAAAAGATGCTTGATATGATTTCAATTTTCTTAAATTTGCTGAGGCTTGATTTCTGGCCCAGGATATGATCTATCCTGGAGAATGTTCCATGTGCACTTGAGAAGAATGTATACTCTGCTGCTTTCGGATGGAATGTTCTATAAATATCAATTAAGCATCTGGTCTAATGTGTCATTTAAGGCTGTGTTTCCTTACTGATTTTCTGTCTGGATGAGCTGTCCATTGATGTAAGTGGAGTGTTAAAATTCCTATTATTTTGTTACTGTCAATTTCTCCTTTTATGCCTGTTAGCATTTGCCTTATATATTGAAGTGCTCCTATGTTGGGTGCATATATATTTTCAGTTATTATATCTTCCTCTTGGATTGATTCATTGATCATTATGTAGCATACTTCTTTGTCTCTTGCAACAGTCTTTATTTTAAAGTCTATTTCGTCTAATATGAGTATCACGACTTCAGCTTTCTTTTGATTTCTATTTGTATGGAATACCTTTTTCCATCCCCTCACTTTCAGTCTGTATGTGTCCTGAGGGCTGAAGTGGGTCTCTTGTAGACATATATATATGGGTCTTGTTTTTCTATCAGTTTAGCCAGCCTGTGTCTTTTGGCTGGAGCATTTAATCCATTTACATTTAAGGTAACTACCGACATGTATGCTCTTACTGCCATTTTGTTAATTGTTTTGGTTGTTTTTTTTTTTACATCTTTATTGGAGTATAATTTCTTTACAATGGTGTGTTAGTTTCTGCTTTATACCAAAGTGAATCAGCTATACATATACATATATCCCCATATCTCCTCCCTCTTGCGTCTCCCTCCCACCCTCCCTATCCCACCCCTCTAGGTGGTCACAAAGCACTGAGCTGATCTATCTGTGCTATGTGGCTGCTTTTGGGTTTGTTTTTGTAGGTCTTTTTTCTTCCCTTCCTCTTTTGTTCTCTTTTGTGATTTGATGACTCTCTTTAGTGTTGTGTTTGGATTCCTTTTCCATTTTTGTTTGTATATCTATTGTAGATTTTTGGTTTGCAGTTCCCATGAGGTTTTTTTTTAAAAGGAATTCCTTTATTTTTATTATTTATTTATTTATTTTTGGCTGTGTTGGGTCTTCGTTTCTGTGCGAGGGCTTTCTCTAGTTGTGGCAAGCGGGGGCCACTCTTCATCACAGTTTGGCGGCCTCTCTTCTTGCGAAGCACAAGCTCCAGACGCGCAGGCTCAGTAGTTGTGGCTCACGGGCCTAGTTGCTCCGCGGCATGTGGGATCTTCCCAGACCAGGGCTCGAACCCGTGTCCCCTGCATTGGCAGGCAGATTCTCAACCACTGCGCCACCAGGGAAGCCCTCCCATGAGGTTTTGATATAGCAGTCTATATACATATACAAGATTTTTTAAGTGGCTGGTCTCTTAATATGAAATGAATTTCCAATATCCTGCAGTTGTACTCTCCTCAAGATTGCTGGTTTTGATATCATATTTGTGTGTGGCTGATTTCCTACCTTTAGTGCATGTTTGCCTTTGTTGGTGAGTTTTCCCATTCATAAGTTGCTTGTTTCTAGTTGTGGCCTTTTCTTTTCTGCCTAGAAAAGTTCCTTTAGCATTTGTTGTAAAGCTGGTTTCATGGTGCTGAATTCTCTTAGCTTTTGCTTCTCTGTAAAGCTTTTGATTTCTCCATCAAATCTGAATGGGAGCCTTGCTGGGTAGCGTAATCTTAGTTATAGGTTTCCCCCTTTCATCACTTTAAATATATCATGCCACTCCCTTCTGGCCTGCAGAGTTTCTGCTGAAAAATCAGCTGTTAACCTTATGGGGATTCCCTTGTATGTTATTTGTTGCTTTTCCCTTGTTGTTTTTTCTATTTTCTCTTTGTCTTTAACTTTTGTCAGTTTGATTAATATGTGTCTCGGTGTGTTCCTCCTTGAGTTTATCCTGTATGGGACTCTCTGCACTTCCTGGACTTCACTGAGTGTTTCCTTTCCCATGTTAGGGAAGTTTTCAGTGATAATCTCTTCCAATATTTTCTCAGGCACTTTCTCTCTCTCTTTCCCTTCTGGGACCCCTATAATGCGAATGTTCGTGCATTTAATGTTGTCCCAGAGGTGTCTGAGACTATCCTCATTTCTTTTCATTCTTTTTTCTTTATTCTGTTCCACGGCAATGATTTCAACCACTCTCTCTTCCACTTATTCATTCTTCTGCCTCGTTTATTCTGCTACTGATTCCTTCTTGTGTGTTTTTCATTTCAGTTATTGTATTGTTCATCTCTGTTTCTTTGTTCTTTAGATCTTCTAGCTCTTTTTTAAACATTTCTTGTATTCTCAGTCTGTGCCTCCATTCTTTTTCTGAGATCTTGGATCATCTTTACTATCATTACTCTGAATTCTTTTTTCAGGTAGATTGCCTATCTCCACTTCACTTTGTTGTTCTGGGTTTTTATCTTGTTCCTTTGTCTGGAACATATTTCTCTGCCGTCTCATTTTTTTCTAAATTTCTGTGTTTATGGTCTCCTTTCCACACGCTGCAGGATTGTATTTCCTCTTGCTTCTGGTGTCTGCCCCCTGGTGGGTGAGGTTGATCCAAGGGCTTGTGCAGGCTTCCTGGTGGGAGGGACTGGTGCCTGCCCACTGGTGGGTGGATCTGGGTCTTGTCCCTCTGGTGGGCAGGGCCATGTCAAGCGTATATTTAGAGGTGGCTGTGAGCTCAGTACAACTTTAGGCAGCCTGTCTGTTGATTGGTAGGGCTGTGTCCCCTGCCCTGCTTGTTGTTTGGCCTGAGGTGTTCCAGCACTGGAGCCTACAGGCTGTTGGGTGGGGCCAGGTCTCGGTGCCAAAATTGCACCCTCCGTGAGAACTCATGCCAATCAATATTCCGTGGGGCCTTTGCCGCCAGTGTCCTTGCCCCCACAGTGAGCCACAGCTGACCTCCACCTTCCCTGGAGACCCTCCAAGATCCGCAAGTAGGTCTAGTCCAGGCTCCTGTGGAGTCACTGCTTTGTGCTGGGTCCCTCCAAGAGTGGAATCTGTTTCGCCTTGTCTGTGGAGCTCCTGCACTCAAGAACTGCTGGCCTTCAAAGCCAAATGCTCTGGGGGCTTCTCCTCCCGATGCCAGACCCTCAGGGTGGGGACCCTGACGTTGGGCTCAGAACTCTCACTCCTGTGGGAGAACCTCTGCAATACAATTATTTTCCAATCTGTGGGTCACCCACCCAGCAGGCATGGGATTTGATTATATCGAAAAAGTGCCCCTCCTACCATCTCATTGTGGCCTCTTCTTTCTCTTCGGGTGTAAAATAGCTTTTCTGGTAGGTTCCAATCTTTTTTGTCAGTGGTTGTTCAGTCAGTTGTGATTTTGGTGTTTTTGTGAGATGTGGTGAGCTCAAGTCCTTCTACTCCACCATCTTGTCCAGAATCGAGGTGCTTTTAGTTTGGGTGCTTTCTGCCTCTTTCCTTAGTGTGTGCTGGCCATTATTCCTTTCAAATGGTGTGTGGATGTGTGGCGGCCTGTGCACACTCCTGGTATGGCAGGAGCAGTGATCGGCGCCTACTCACGGGTCTCCCAGCAGTGGCAGTGGCCCGTGTGCCCCCAGGCCAGTAGGGGCAGAGATCGTTGTCTGCTCCTGTGTCTCTTAGCAGCAGTGATGGCCCACGCACTCCCGGGACAGCAGGGACAGCGACTGGAGCTTGCTCACGGCCTGTGTGTGCTCCCCGGACATTGGGTGGAGTGATTGGTACCTGCTCGTGGGTCTCTTAATGGTGGCGGTGGCCCGCACACTCCCGAAATAGCAGGGACAGTGCTTGGTGGCTGCTTGCGGGTCTTGTATTTGCGGTGGTGGCCCGCACACTCCTGCAACAGCAGGGACAGCACTTGGTGCCTGATCATGGTTCTCTTATTGGTGGCGGCTGCCCGTGCCTGCCTCTGGAGCCCATGATGGCAGTGGTGGCTTGCGCCTGCCCCTGGAGCTCATGTAGGTGGTGTCCTGTTGCCTGAGAACGTACGCACAGGGAAAGAATCTCCTATGGTGGTCCCACCCCTCTCCTTGCATGCCCCCCAGCAATGGTACCTTGCCTCTGTGGTGGGCCCAGGCTTCTTCCTAGTGCACCCTCAGTTGCCACACTCCACCCTCTTCAGGCTGTCTCTGTATAGCCAATCCTGGTCCTCTCCCTGGGTCTGACCTCCAAAGCCCAGGCTTCAGCACCCAGCCCCTGCCCATGCGGGTGGACAAGGGTCTCAGGCTGGGGAGCACAGGGCGGCAGTACTGACCATCTGTGCAGGTCACTATCCGTTTTGCCTTCCACAGACTGGTTGCTGCACTCTCCTCCGAGGCTCTGAAGCTCCCCCCCCTGTCCAGGCTGATCTCCCCACAGGTGAGCGAACCTCCCAGGACGTGGGAACCTTTCCTCTTTCACAGCTCCCTCCCTGCGGCGCAGGTCCTGTCCTGATTCCTTTCTGTCTTTCTTTTTCTTTTGTCTGATCTGGTTATGTGGAGGTTTTCTTGCCCTTTCAGAAGTCTGAGGCCAGTGTTTAGATTTTCTGTGCAAATTGTTCCACTTGTAGATGTATTTTTGATGTATCTGTGGGAAGAGGTGAGCTCCATGTCCTGTTCCTCTGCCATCCTGATTCCTCAGCCCTTGCTAAATTAATTTAAGTAATGGGAATCCACTGACTATCCAGGTCACTTCAAATAAGATAAAATACTCAAACATTATTTGCTAAACAGGTCTAAATTTACCTACTTTTGTCTCATTACAAGAAGGAAACTAAAGATGTTTGGGTTTACTAGACATACCTCTTGTACCACATTGAGGAAAGAAATTATGCTATGAGAAGATGTATGTGTCTAGAGGTTAAGTGATATGCCAATCAGGAATGCTGGTATGACAAACAGTTCACAATTACTTGCTACTTGTCAGTTTTCACTAGAGATGAACGTTTTTAAAGGTTAAAATTATAATATGTAATTAAAGCTACTAAAGATAATAAGGGAAACATTTCAGTATGCAAGGAAAGTAGGGTGTGTTTTTTTCAGCAAAAGAAGGTATGAAGAATGGAAGTGCATTTTGTTAAGTGGAAAGAATGATTTTGTCCTAGAGCTGGTTGTTTCTGGATGGAAAAATAAGGGACAGACTAACAAGAATAGAGAAAGTTGTGGAAGGTTTGTAAAAAGGGAGCCCTGAAAAGGACTTTTGTACTGTGGTCAGGCTGGGATTGGATTAAATTTAATTAGGTAAGTGGTTATTACTATTAAAAGTAGGCTGGTGCAAGACTGGATTTGGTTCCTCTCTCTGTTAAGAGAACAAAGTTATCTTGAAATACTGCTTTTGAAAACAGATTATGTGAGATTCTTTTTCTGTAAGTCATCTGTATTTGTTTTTGAAATCTTTTGTCACTTCAAGTGAATAAATATTGTTTCACAGTGACCTATGATCCTATTTGACCAGGTGTTTTGAAACTTTTTGATATTTTTGACAAAACTTCCCAAATAACAAATTCTAACTGAAGTTCTTTTGACTTCCAGCTAACTCTGGGATGCTTCAAAGAAACCCTGCGACATCTCAGAAAGAAATGTTAGATTAATTAGGCTTACTTGAGAAGCACTGTCAAGTGATTGGAGATAAACCTTCTTAGGTTATATTGTATGGGTAAATGTCATTAATATAGATATTCCAAAATTTATATGGAATTACTAAAAATCTGGTATGGCCTGGTTTAAGGTTATCAGTCATAATTCTAGGTGTTATCTTAGGATGTTGTATGTCACAGAAATATCCAAGTTTCTTGTCAGTTACATTATAATCAATCAGATCTTTAACCATGCCATTTTAAGTCCTGTTGTTTATACACAATCATTGTTTTACTCTGATGCTTTTATATATGAAGATCTTAGTGAAGATTCATAAAAAGGACTTTTGATAAATACAAGTTTCTGGTAACTTTTAGATCTTACTCCTGAACTGGGTAAGAAATTAAAAAACACTAATGGAAAACCTGACAACTTCATCTAGATGAACAGGAATTAATTACATGGACTGAATGAATTGATGAATATGACTTATAATTTTATGACTTTTTTCTGAAATATACTGGTTTTTAATCTCTGTTTTCCAGAAAACCTTTCCTCTTATGCTAACTATGACCTTCAACAAGTTGATAAAGTATACCTTTGTAAACGAAGACAAAACATTTATCTTTTTCTCTCTACCTGATCCCTCCAGAATTTGGCTTCTCTAGCTGGCTCTCCCCTGTGGACTTGATGGCTTATTTTGACCAGATTACAACTAGTTATACTAATCACTGTTTTAGTTTGTTCTCTCTTGGCATTTTCAAATTATTTATGCCTTGTGCCTCTCTCTGCTGCACTATCAGTTTATTAATGTTACTAGCTGTATTACTTATATCCTGTTTTATGAGATTATTATCTCTTACATTACCAAAGTGTAACCAAGCCTCCAGCAAAATTAATGATGTCTCGAGTTAGTTGATCATATACATAACTCTACATAGAATAGTTGTAATAGTGCAATTCTAGATCTGGGAAGAAGCAACAAGGGAAAACATTTCCTGGATCACAACAGACTAATAAGACAGGTGATCCAGAGAATTTTAGATTATCAACAGGGTCTAATCCAAAACAAATCAGCACATTGAGTGGCCTGTCAGCAGAATCTTCGCCTGATCAAGGGATGAGCCTTCCTAGCCCTGAGGGACAAAATTGGTCATGAAATGCCTCCCAAACATTGGTTGAATTTATGGCCAAGAGGAAGCACTGTGAGCAAAGAATGTCACCTGCCATATCAGTAAACAAGCCATCAAGCCATCAACCTCTGCAGCCACCACCAATGGTGCAGCCTGAGGGGATTCAGGATGGAGAAAAACAGGATACTGGCTCTAGATAGTTAAGGTGCATATTAAAGGAATGATTTCAATGAGCCAAGGGCCTTGCATCTTCCCATACATAGAAAAGCACTAAATTCATTAACTGTAGATGTCTGTTTTTTCATTAATTAGCAGCAATCTTGTGATGTTCGACTTCCTGATTTTATTTTTGCAAAAACTCCTACATATTCCTGGCTCCTCCCTTACCTCTTTGGAACACTCTCTCAGACCTATCTGAGAGGTTGTCTCCTGGGCTTAGGTCCTCGGTATGTCTGCTGAATAAAACATAATTCTCAACTTTTAGGTTGTGCGGTTTTTTGTTTTTTGTTTTTTCAGTCGACAGTTTCTATGGTAGTTCTATGTGGTAACTTTTTGAGGGACCACAAACTCTTTCTCAGCAGCTGCACCACCTTGCATCCCCACCAGTGATGCACAAGTCACTGGCATCCACTGACCACAACATGAGAAGAACCTGCTTGAGCATGACGCCAATGCAGAGGCAATCCAGCGTAAGAGCAGAGAGAGTGAATTTCCCTATGGCAATTTGTTTAGCAGCTGGATCAAGTTGTACCTGCAGCTAATCCTACCAGTTGACTTTTCAGTTATGCCAAGTTTTGCATTTCTCTTTTCTATCATGAGTGAGTTTGAATTTGGTTTCTGTCCCTCACAAATGAAAAAATCCTCAGTAACATACCATCTAAGCATCTCATTCAGTGGTGTGGCCTGCTTACCTTGTGCATGCTGCGGTCAAAATCGTCCTCCTCTCCTCCAGACGAGAACCTTCTGGCTCGGGGCACTGCCAAAAGACAGCTAGGATCAGCTCCCGCCCATGCTCCCCACTCAGCCTGCTCAGGCGAGAGGGCATGGGGGGGCAGTACAGCCTTGACAGGTGGGGGTTTCCTCTTGGCTCCACCACTTTCCAGCTGAGTGACCCCACACAAGTGCACTTTGGTGAACTGCCTCCACCATGGGCCTCCCTATACTGAGATGGCCAGCATCCCTTCCCATTCTTGGGCTGGAAAGTGCAGGTGAAGCTGACTGTCCAGACAGATCTAATAAACCTCAACGTTGGGACTTTTCCTGCGACTGGTAGGAGAAAAAGCCCTCTTTCTGCCAAGGATGGGGGTAAGCCCGGACCTGCCAGAACTCGTCTTCCCATGATAAGGGCAGAATCAGCCTGAGACTGGAGCCACCCGACCCACAGGACAGGTCAAGTCCTGATGGTGTTCATCTACCTCTAGATCCAGCTATGCCTCAAAAACTTTCAGTCACATGACCCAGAAAATCCCTGTTTTGGCTTAAGCCTTTTGGAGGTGGTTTTTCTTTTTTTTTGTTTCTTTTGTGTGTGTGTGTGTGTGTGATTGAAATAGTCTCATCTAAGATTCCCCCTCTCCCCCCCATGCCTGTTGGGTCTGGTCCCTCTTGCCTGTGCAGCCTCTGAACACTATCTCCCATGGGCACTGATCACGTCCACTGTGGGTTATAGTTGTGCTTGTGTCTTGTCCCCTAAGTGGAGAATTCTTTGAGGGTGGCACAGGGTCATCTCTGAGCTCCCATGAAGCTTTGTTCAAAATGGACATTCATTACTAAAGGTGTGTGTTGAATCAAAGTGGCACTTACTGACAACTCCTCCCCATACTTAAAAGAAACAGCCTGGGATGTCTGATTAGGTGGGATGGCACCTTGAGGACCATTAGGACCCCTTGCCAGGGTGCCTGTGAGAGCCTTCCATCTCCCAACATCCTCTCTTTTCTGTTCTCCAAACCATTTTCCACCTACAGCCAAAGTGGTCTCTTAAAAACACAAATCTGATCATGTCACCACTTTTAACAACTTCCTCCTATTTTGGATAAAGACCAAAATCCTGACCTCAACCCACAAGGCCCTGTGGGATCTGGCCTCTCATCCCCCAACCCCCTCCCCTCCCTCTCTGAGCTCAAGGTTGAGCTGACAGCCAATCCTTTGCTCCAGTGGAGCCTACCCTCCCATCTTGGGTCTTTGCAGGTGCATTTCTACACTCTGCTGGCTTACCTGCTCCTCACCCTTCCTGTGGTAGCTGAGGCTCTGCATCTGAGCAGCTTTTGTCATCTTCCAGACTGGAGAGCATGCCCCTACCATCAGCTCTTCTACCTCCTGTACCTCACCTGCTGTCCATCACCTCCCTCTCCAGTTGGGGCCGATGTCTCATACACAAGGGCAAGGACCTGATCTAGTTTGCTTCCTAGTATCTCCCTAGGGCCCATGGCTGCCCTTAGTACCTGTTTGCTGAATGAATAAATGAACTATCGTGTGAAGGAGTGGGCAACTGTCTGTGCTGGCCCTGTGTCCCTGGCGTAGGCGACGGGGCTCTGGTCCTGGCTCCCCTGTGAGGGGTGATACCTTTGGGGGACCCGTGGTAGGTCCAGTACTCAGACTCCGCAGCATAGTAGGGGTCTGGCGAGTAGGCTGGACTGTACTTGGAGGCCTGGCTGATGTCTTCACTTGTTTTGCTCTTGGTTGCTGTCGACAAATCACCTGCAAAGGACCCAAAGAGAGAGCTTCAGGGAGGCAGAATGTCCTAGAAGAGTGTCCTGGACACACTCTCCCTTGTCTCAGCCAGGCTCCAGCCCTGGGGAGTGAGGCCACGTCCAGGCCAGGGTCTGGGACACGGAGCATCGGAGCTGGAAAAGCACTGAGGCCAAGCCTCTGATTTTACAGTTGGGAATCTGAACACCTGAGAGGGGAAGGGTCTTGGTCAGACCACACAGCAAGTTAGACCAGAACTGGATCAGACCCCAGCTCAGGGCTCCTCCTACCAATTCCACAGACTCTCCTAAGTGAACACTAAGGCCGTGGCTCCTTTAAGTAATATTAGACAGGTCCCAGGTGAGTCCTTGCCCTTACTACGTTCCTCACCCTCTAGAAGCCAGCCTTGTTGTGGATTCGAGCCACATCTAGGGTGGGATCGCCAAGCAGGGCCTGCTGCACGTTGAGTCAGGTCACCTTTCTCCTCATAGTGAAATGACAAATCCTGCTTGGGGGAGACTAGATGGCCTGAGGGAAGGAGCACTGGCCAGGGAGTCAGCAACGCTGGGTTCTGGTTCCAGTTCTGCCACTTAGCTATAGCACTGGGCAAATCGTGCCCCTTTCCACCTCAGTTTCCTTGTCTATATCAGAACTGGTCTGCTGGCTGAGGTGTCATCCAGCTCTAAGCTTCCCCCTGAAGTCCACAACATGGGGGTGACCATAAAACCCACTGTAGGCACAAAACCTTCCAGGGCAATGACTCTCACACCCAAGACTGGTGAGAAGCTGACTAGGGCAGAGAGAGGGCTGGGGAAAGGAGATGGGGCCCCTGATCATTCCTCAGGAGGAAGACGCTATAGGGACAAGCCCTAGGCTCTGTGGAGCTGGAGCAGCAGAGGGTCCTGGGATGGCTCTCAGCCAGCCAGCAAGCAGCACTTGCTCCCAAAGCTTGCAAATCCTCTTTGATGTGGGTCCTGTGCAGCCCCTCCCACTCCAGCTGTTCTCATTCAGCCCTTTCATCCACCCTCTTATCTGCACAATCCACCTCCAGCCCAGACTCCTCCTGAGCCTGCTTTGGTGCTGCCCCTCAGGCCCACCTAGAAAATCCCACACAGTCCTGAGGGGCTTGGGACCTGGGGGTCTTTTCTGGATATAAAGTTAAACTACGTTTGTCAGGGTTGGTGCCTTTCTGTGGCCACTGGGGGTACATGGCGTGTCCTCCACAGCCACATGTAGATGTGCACTGCTCAGGACTCAGCTGGACCCCGGCCCAGTCCGCTCTGAAGTCGAGGATGTTTGTCAGATCGTAAGCACCCAGAGCCACTATTTATACTTGTACCACCTCCTCCACCAGCTCAGTGAGTTTAGATCCCTAAAGTACAGGGCTGCTTCTGCCTGTCTCCATGCTCATCCAATTCTGTGTCCCCCCTGTGATCCCATAGGTACCCACAGGTACCTAAGGGTGATACAGGGTGGCAGCTGTGCCTCTGCATCCTCAGAGGAAGGGGTGTGCTCATTCAACTGAGTGCTTTTGCAAGAACGAACAGGTCTCAGTGGTGGTTCCCATAGGGAGCACAGGTAGGAATCGTGAATGGAACTGGTTACAGGGCAGATTCGTAGGGCAAACTCTTAGTATTTCTAATTAAGGAGGTCTAGGGCAGGGGAGGGGGCCAAGGTATCTGTTTTTTAAATAAATCTCTTGGGTGCAGTTGGCCCACAGACAGTTCTGTAAGAAACACTATATGGATGAATGAATGAAGGCACCCTCAGCTCCTTTCTCATCCGTATCCCCTCTCCAGGCCTCCATCTACTCTCAGGACATGGTGACTGAGAACAGTTTAGAGCAGTGGTTCCCAAGCTGGGCTGGGCATTAGAATCACCTGGAGAAACTGTAACAAATACAAAATTTGGATTCATTAAGTCTGGGGTGGGCCCAGGAATCTGTATGCATTCCACATGATGCCAATGAACGTCCAAGTGTGAGTACCAGCGCCTTGGAGTGTCACTCTCCCAGGGCTACGTGCATTTGACAAGGGTTTCTCGGACCATGGGCTTCAGGATAGCAGATAGCAGGGCAAGGGGGGTAGTGAGGAGATGGTGGGAAAGGATGTAGGGGATACAAGGCCTTCCTTGCCGTTTTGAAATGACACCAACCCTCTCCCCAAGGCCACCTTGAGTGACTGGGGGGCAGCCGACAAGAAGGACCGAGTTGCAGCCTTGTATGTGTCCCTCTGGTGGCCCTACAGAGCCATCTGCACAGATGATTAACTGCCCCTCCCCTTGCCTGGCCAAGCCCTCTCTGCCCCCGACCATACCATGCCGTTTGTAGATCGGGGGTTTCCGGTAGATGTTACTTTCTCCAGCTGCCAGTCAGACCGGGAGGGGACAGTGGGGAGGAGAGAGAAAGACAGGAGAAAAGGAGACGGCCAGTTGGTCAGTGGGTCCCAGAAGAGAGAGGTGGTTAGCAACTTCTCCCAAGGCTCCCCCATCTTTCCCCCAGTGGACTTCCTCTTCCAAAGGTGAGCTTCCAACCTCATCCCATCAGGTTCCAAGAAAGGTGAGGGGAAAGGAATGGATGGATTCAAATGGGGCTGAGGCAGGGGCTTGGGGCTTGGATGGTGGGCATGCAGGCATAAGGCGGGCGCGTGCTCAGCAAGACCCCATGCGGGAAGGTGCCCACCCAGCAGTCATGCCTCATTCCATGTGGGCGTCCCCAGAACCCCGCAGCCACAGTTCAGCACTCTCACCCCCTCCTCCCCAGTAGGCTGGATGGGACCTTTCTGGGGCAACTGAGAAAGGTGTAGATGAAACGGCAAGACCAACTCTTGGGGAAAAGTGAGTGGGGAGTGAAAACCTGAGCTAAGAGTTGAGAGACGGGGGTCTAGGCTCGGCTCTGCTGTAGCTCAGGGTGAGACTTTGTCCCAGGTCACCCAGCCCCTGCCTTCTTCTTACCTCCCATCACTTTCCCTCATGCTCACCACCTCCAGCCATGCTGGCCAGCCGCAGGCTCAGTGTTTCAGGGCCTTTGGACTTGCTGTTCCCTCTGCCCAGGATGTTTTTCCCTGGGGTCTCTTTGGCTTCAATGTCACCTCCTCCAAGAAGCCCTCCCTGACCACCTCACATAGCCCAGCCTTCCCCACGCCGTCACTCTATCGCAGTGCCCTGTTTTATTATGTTTAGCACCTATATCTCCTGAAATTATCCTTTTACTTATTTGTTTACTCATTTATTAGCTCTCTCCCCACATTAGAACTTAAACACCCTGAAGGATCTGGGCTGGTTTGAGCACAGTTGCACTTTCAGGACCCAGAACAGTGCCTGGCTGTCCAGAAGGAACAACACAGGCTCAAGGAAGCTAAGTAGCTGGTCTGAGGTCACAAGCTTATAAGCAGCAGAATCAAGGATTCAATCCCAAAAGCCCATGACCTTCAGCACAGTTACTGCCATGTCCCATCACAGCCCTTGGACATTCGAGGCACTTCCCTGGGCTGCTTCCTGGTGGTCCTAATCAAGGCTGGTTCTGTCTAGGGAGTGGGCTATGGCCAGTGGGCGTGTCGGAGCTGGAGGCCAGTTAGTGCGGGTGACTGGTTGGGGAGAGTCCCCAGCACCCAGTTTCTCCTCGGTGCCGGTGCAGGGCGCCTGGCGACCCCACAGAGCATGCACCCATGCCAGGAATTCCGGGCTGGCAGCCTACCTGGGATGTGAAAGTGCTTGGGAGCCTGGTAAGAGGTCGGAGTGGAGGACCTCACATCTAACTGGCTATGGTATGGAGAGCTCCGGCCACTCTCGGGCCCTGGAGCACGCAGGCAGTGGTCCCCAGAGAGAGCAGAGGCACAGAGAAAACAGGCATTAATGCAGTGGCGGTGGTTACGGCAGCAGTGAGGCGATGACAGCAGGGATGGGGGCTGTGCTCTCATGCACCGGGTCTGCAGAAACAGGCTTGACCCTGTTGTCTTGCTTCACCCCAAAGTCAGATTTTGCGGGTTGTAAGAGTCAACAGCACTGAGCTTCAGGAAGGCATCTTTGCTCCTCTTAGCTCCCCACCTGGGCCCCTCCCTTAATTGCTCTGCCTGCTTCATCCCTAACCTCAGGGTGGCCCTCAGGTGAAGGCCAGGACACTGCCCCATTTCTGATCCTCTGGTTCTGCCCTATGGATGGAACAGGACAAAGGATGAGGATGGAGACGTTTTCTTCCAGCCAGGACGGCTGGGCTTCCTGCCACTCCCCTCCCCGCAGCAGCACGCCACCCATCTTCCTGCTGCATCTCAGTACCATGAACCCCTCTTCTTCCCCTGCCAGTGGCATCTGCAGGGACTCAGTGAGGCCTGGGTGGCCACGAGCCTCCAGAGGACCATGTTGTAATGGAGAAAACCCAGGGAAGCCCCATGCTGTCTCAGCAGCTGGGGACATCTAGGCACTGTGTTGTTCCCCCTGGCTCTTCCTGTCCCTTTGGGAGCTTCCCCCTTCCTTACCGGAGCGGTAATAGTGATGAGGTGAGCGGGAGAAGGTGGGGGACATGCCCTGCCGGCCGTAGGTGGGGGAGTCGATGTATCCCGGGCTGGAGGCCCGTCTCTGCCGGAGGTCCAGGTTCTCATAGATGTCCTGGGGGAGGAAGCAGGGCCATGAGCAAGATCTGCCATTAGGGGGGCCTATAGCCCAAGGGTCCAGCAGTCAGGTGGGGAAGTGACATGGAATCTGGGATCCCAGGGGCTGAAGCACGGTTTTGCCCTTCTGAATACAGAGACACCCTCCCTGGGTTACATGCACAGCCCGAGGAAGGCTGCAGAGACTTTTCAGGGCCTTCACCCATCACTCACATGCCCTTGAATGGAACCCGTGGGTCAGGACCCTGGAATCCTGGCCAAGGATCACAGAAGCATCAGGGAGGCCATCTCTGGGTAGAAAGGTTCGCTCCCAGCCATCTCTACCCTTTAAGCCACTGCCACTTCCTCCAGGTCATGCTCCTAAGTCTCCCTGTCTCTGCTTGCATTGGGGGAGCACCTTCAGGGGCTTCAGGGGGTGGGGGGGAAGTTGGGGGTCTGCTTGGTCAGCATAAAGGACACAATTATAGAAAAGGTCTCCTGGAACCAGTTTAATTACCTGGGAGTAGGGAGATAAGGTCCCCAGCGACTTGGAAGCGAAGTTTGAAGGCAGCCATGGAAGGAGTGAAAGGAGAGAGGAGGGCAAGAGGGAGGGACAGAGAGTGGTTACAGGGAGCAGAGAGAAGCCTGCAGCTGCCCCTTGTCCCCCACCCCAGAGAACAGCCTCAGCTTCCCAGAATATCCGCAGTGCTCGCGGGTGGGAGGAAACCTTGAGACTATGCTCTTTTTACAAATGGAAAAAACCACGCCCCAGAGAGGGGATGAGATGGCTCGGGGCCCCTCAGGGAAGAAGCAGTAGGGGCTTCACCTGGGCCCAGGCTTCCCCACCGCAAGCTCAGAGCCGGTTCATGGCCCTTCCCTGTGCCTCTACCAGCTCATGCCCTTCTGTGGCTCATACGGACAGGACCCAGGGCAGGGCTCCCAAATGCAGGGCCAAGCAAGGGCCAGGCTGATGCCATCAATGCAGGAGTTGGGCCGGTGGTGGGGGGCAAGCTGGGGATGGAGGGCACCGCCTGCAGAGGGGATGGCGCTCAGCTCCAGGGCACCCAGGCCAGGCTGGACCGTCCATCCCATGCTAACACAGCTTCTTAAGTTTCCAAGACAAGGCAGAAGCGCAGACTCTTATGTGAAATCTCCTAATGTTTAAATGTTGACAACTAATTTACATTTTAAAAAGACACTCTGTGAGTGAAACAAAACAAATCTGGGGGCTGGCTGTGGCCTGGCTGTGGCCTATGGGCCCCAGTTTGCCATCTCTGGCTTCAGGAGAATCAGCTTCTACCAAACGCTTGGTCCCCTTTTCCTGGTCCATTTCAGAGGCCAGAACTTAGAGAATCTCAGCATTGGGCTCTTAAACCAAATGGAACCCCATTCTCCTTAGACAGGAAGGGGACGGTGGTGAAGTGCGGATGAGGCCAGGGCTCCTTCTGAAGCTCCAAATGATCTCAGCTCACGGGGCCTGGGGTGGGGTGAGAAACCTCCTGGGATGTAAACTGCCAGGACCTCCAGGGTAACAGCCACCCTGCCTTCTCCAGGGAACACTTTCTCTTGTCCAGCAACCATTTAATTATTTCAAAAGCCTTCTGATGTGGACTTTTTATAAGAGTGCCTCTTGCTCTGAGCGCAGGGGCTTAAGGCCAGGTGCAACACCCAGAGAACCTACCTAACTGGGGATTATAAACCTAAATGGCCACTGAGCACAGCTGGCGATGAGAGCCGTAGGCAATGTATAAAATCTCTCCACTGTAAGAGAAACAACAGCTCAGGTGATAAGTGGTCACAGGTTCTTGGCTTTTATGTTGGGGTTCTCAGACAGTAGTGGGGATTGGGGAGAACTGGGGAGTCCATGGCCTGCCTATAGAGGGAGCTGCTCCCCATCTCTAGGTGGTGGAAACACTGGTATAGTGTTGCCAGCTCCGATTTTTCAAGAGAAGCCAGATTTTGGATGAAATCACTTGATTTTTAAGTGTTGACTATAAATACCAGTTTAAAAGAGTCTGGGGCCAACACTATGGAGGCTGAAGTCTCTGTGATGCAGGGGCCTGGGGACCCTGAGGGCCCTCCTCTCCTCCAATAGCCCCAGAGAGAGGGCGAGATGCCATACCTCTCCATAGCCACACCTCTCCAGCATCTCGTCGGACGTGTATCTGGAATGAGGCTCGTAGGAAATGAGGTCGGGGCGTTGTACCTCGTAGATGGACTTAACCTTGGGGAGAGCTGCCAGGTCTTTGTAATTAAGGATCTCATTATCCACTTTAGCCTGAGGAAGAGGGAAATGGACAGGAAAGAAGCAGAAAGATAAGTGGGAAAGGGGAGAGGAAACAAAAGCCAGGCACAGAGGGGGATGAGCTGCTCCAGTTAGGATGGAAGACTCGCAGAATGTGAGAATAAGACAGGTCATTCATTCCACCTGGGCTCACACTGATACCACATTGACAGAACATATGTGTGAGGTCCTGTGCTGTATAGGAATGATCTCCTCTAAATGTCAGGATGCCTCTGTGAAGTAAGTGCCAATATTATTCTTATTTTTTAGAACAAAAAATTTCAAAATTTGTATGGAAACACAAAAGACCCCGAATAGCCAAAACAATTATGAGAAAGAAAAATGGAGCTGGAGGAATCAGGCTCCCTGACTTCAGACTATACTACAAAGCTACAGTCATCAAAACAGTATGGTACTGGCACAAAGACAGAAATATAGATCAACGGGACAGGAGAGAAATGCCAGAAATAAACCCACACACCTATGGTCAATTAATCTATTGACAAAGGAGGCAAGAATATACAATGGAGAAAAGACAGTCTCTTCAATGAGTGGTGCTGGGAAAACTGGACACCTACATGTAAAAGAATGAAATTCAAAAGAATCTAAATATACATTTCTCCAAAGAAGACATACAGGTGGCCAAAAAGCACACGAAAAGGTGCTCAACATCACTAATTATTAGAGAAATGTAAATCAAAACTATAATGAGGTATCACCTTATACCAGTCAGAATGGCCATCATCAAAAAGTCTACAAACAATAAATGCTGGAAAGGGTGTGGAGAAAAGGGAACCCTCGTACACTGTTGGTGGGAATGTAAATTAGTACAACTGTTATGGAGAACAGTATGGAGGTTCCTCAGAAAACTAAAAATAGAACTACCATATGATCCAGCAATCCTACTCCTGAGCATATATCTGCAGAAAACCATAATTCGAAAAGATACATGCACTCCAATGTTCATAGCAGCACTATTTACAATAGCCAAGACATGGAAGCAACCTAAATGTCCATCGACAGAGGAATGGATAAAGAAGACGTGGTACATATATACAATGGAATTATTACTCAGCCATGAAAAAGAGTGAAATAATGCTATTTGCAGCAACATGGATGGACCTGGAGATTGTCATGCTGGGTGAAGTAAGTCAGATAGAGAAAGACAAATATCATATGATATCACTTATATTTGGAATCTAGAAGGATGATACAGATGAATTTATTTGCAGAATAGAAACGGACTCACAGACTTTGAAAGCAGACTTACGGTTGCCAAGAGGGAAAGGTGGGAGCGGGGAGGAACAGACAGGGAGTTTGGGATTGACATATACACACTACTATACATGGAATGGATAGTCAACAGGGACCTGCTGTATAGCACAGGGAACTCTACTCAATATTCTGTAATAACCTATATGGGAAAAGAATCTGAAAAAGGATGGATATATGTGTATGTATAGCTAAGTCACTTTAGCTGACTTAGCTACAGTACACCTGTACACCTGAAGCTGACACAACATTGTAAATCAACTATACTCCAACATAAAATAAAAAGTAAATTAAAAAAATATGATTCCTATTTTTCAGATGAGGAAATTGAGGCTCAAAAGATTCTGCAACTTGTACCACTTAGCCCGTAGGGCTGAATCCAGCCTTCCAAACCCCACACAGTGAGGGCATCTTCATTCACAGCATCCTTGAAGAAGATGATGAAGATTGTAAAGACAGAATTAATCATGGCAGTAAAACACTAGCTAACACTTGATGACCACTTATTATGAGCCAGACTCCATCCTAAGTCCTTTATATGGTTTAACTCAGTTAATCCATACAACCACCAACTCTAATAGTACATACTAATATTATCCTCATTTTTGCACAAGGAAACAGGCACAGAGAAATCAGTGAACTCACCCAAGGTCACAGCTAATAAGTAGCTGTACCAGAATTCAAACCCAGGCAGTCTAGCCTGGGAGCCTGCCCCCTCCACTGGCCTCTTCTGGCTTCCCAGGATGGCGAATTCACCGTCTTAACAACTGGCAGAGGGCTGCACTCAGAGAGCTGCTCCTCACATCGAACTGAAGCGAGCCTCTACCTACCACCTGCCTTGGCCTGAGTTCAACCCTCTAGAACCACAAGGACTTAGCTTCCCCCGCTCGGGACAGCCCCCGTCTCGTGGCTCCTGAAGCCACGTCCTTTCCACGTCTGCGTCCTCCAGCCATTCCCTCTGTTTCTGGTCACCCGGTTTCTGCTATGCTCAGTCAGGATCTGTCCCCCAAAACCACTGTGGCTTACAAGGTCCTGAGATGAGGTAGATTAAGAGAGAATCCATGGGACTGTATTATCCTATAACGTTCTCCCGGTGTCTGGGGGGACAGGTAAGTCTCAGGGCCAAGATTGCCATAGAGAGAGCAATTTTCATAAAGACCTTGGGACTGCTGATGTTTTAAACACTTCCCAAGGCCCTTCCACTCCTTCATCCCCATCCCATCCCACTGCTGTCTGGGCACCGTGCTGTTCATTGTCCACTCACCCGAGACCCACTGCCCACTCCTCCTGGCCCTGGTCTGAGCTCTGAGGTCCCACGGACTGTGTCACAGGCTCCCTGGCTTTCAGCTGGGTTTGGCTAATGAGGGGCACCTGCAGGCTGAGGCTGAGTGGAGAGAGGGGCTGTGTACATGTCTCCCTTGCACCCGCCCTGCCCGGCCGTGATGGACTTGGCTCCTGTCCCGGCTGCTCTGCCACAGCTGCAGCTCTGGCCAGCCCTTCCCTTTAGGCTTAGGGTGGTGACAGCCTCCTGCTGTTGCTGGCTCTGGATGCCGCACTAGGTCTTGTGGGTCCCCTGACCCTGCCCACAGTTCTGTACACACTCCCTCCACACTTAAACCCTTTGAGGTGTGCCATCTCATTTCTGCCAGAGACTGCCCAGGCCAGACACCCACAACTGTACCAAGTTGGCGGGGTGTGGGTAGAGGGAACCTTATTAGGAGAGCCCACTTGCTGAATTAACTGCTGCCTTTTATCCTGGGATGTTAGATTTTGACCTTGAGAGCTCTTGGCATCTTACAAACTTGTCAATATTTATCTGGGCACTTTACTCCAAACCTCAAAAGTACTAAATTTATATTTCTTCCTATAGCTTCCTTGTTTACTGGGTTATAAATGAGCCTTAGGTCTGGAGGCACAGTGATGGAACAGAGGCATCCTAACCTAAGTAGCCAGGAAGGAAGGAAGAGAACACATTGGGCTGGAGACGATTCTAGCAGTCAGTGGGGAGTGGAGCAAAGTTTGAAAGAACCTGCCCCCTCCAGGTTCACTGATCATTCTATTTTAATACCAAACCTCCATATTTATGAACACTGAACCAATACTGGATCTTTCTGCCTGTTACTAAGTGTCCCAAAAGTGGTTGGATGGATTCTTCCCTGAAGTTGGAAACCATGTGTGGAATGGTCTGACTTAAAACATGGCTCACATGACAAGGGCAGTCATTCCCCAGAGCAGCTGGAGGTGACAGCAGGAGAATACGGGAGGGGAGACACAGGCCAATGCTGGGATATGCCAGGGGTAACTGGTCTCAGTGGATAAGCCCCCATTTGAAGGGCACAATGGCAGGTGTCTCCAGCTGCTGCTGTCCATCTGTAGCGGGGCTGCTTCTCACAGGGGCAACTCTACGAGCTTCCGCCAGAATGCCAGGGTGAACGTCATCTGGGCCTAACTTACTTCACTAAATTTAAGGCAGCTCCCCAGAAGCACAGGGAGGCCAGCTAGCGGGTAGTGGCATTCCACGCAGCCGTGTGTGTCTGAGCTCTCATATCCTGGTAGCGCTCTTCTGGAGACATGCTCACTTTTGTCAGTAACCTTCTCACCCTGTAGGCCCTGAAACTAAGCTCATTAATCCTACTGTGGTCTGGCCCCATTCACAGCAGCAGGGGGACTATCATCTCCCTTGTTCTGGACTGGAATCTTCAATGAGGACAGCCTGTGATCAAAGTCTCTTATCTTTTGCGGGAGCCACATGGCCGTGCTGACCCGTATTGAAGTTGCAGTCAATGACAGCTCTTACGTCTTGTTTTCATTTGAACAGAGGAAGAAAGGAAAGGAAATAGTCTCATCGATGGGCATTATCCAGGGATCAAGGACGAAACTGAATGTGGATCTGGAGTGGAATAATGATGAAGCGATGGTGGGCAGGGCCTGCTCAGGGCTGGCTTGTTTGGGGACTGTCTCTAGAGCTTCTCATGAGGAGTGGCTTTCCTGCTCTGGACCACTTCCCTCATTTCTGGTCTTCATGGCCCTTTGACATGAGAAAGGCTGCAAGAGGTTTGCTGACTGCCAGGCCCCTCCCCAGCTCACTGCAGTCCTCTCCGGCTCTGCCTTCCTCACCTCCATTACCTAACTTCTGTTTATCTCTCAGGTGTGGGCTTAACTGTTTCTTCCTCAGGACTCTTCTCCCAACTGGTCCTAGACTGTCAGGTCCCTCTGTCCCTCTGCAGCATCATCAGAGCACCCTGCATTTTTTCTTCCTAGCACTTATTAGAATGGCATCTGATTATCCATGGACTTACGGGGTCAATGTCATGAGGACAGGCATCAGGTGGGTGCAGCTCACCAGAGCCCAGCACTTAGCCCAGAGGAGACATTCAGGATGCATTTGCTTAACGAATGAATGAATAAATCACATATCCAAGGGACCTGTGAGGTCATCTGACTCAACTCTTGTCCGTTCTGCCACATGCCTGCAAATGAGGAGTGTCTCTGTGTTTGAATGCCTCTGGGGCTGGGAACTCAGACACATGCGCGTAGTTTGCTCCATCCCTGGACTTCTCACATGACTAGAAAGCTCTTCTTTATGTTTGCAAACCCTTTTTTTTTTTTTTTTTTTTTAATTTTCTAAGTATTTCTTTTTTTTTTTTAATTTTTATTTATTTATTTATTTATTTATTTATTTATTTTTGGCTGTGTTGGGTCTTCGGTTCGTGCGAGGGCTTTCTCCAGTTGCGGCAAGCGGGGGCCACTCTTCATCGCGGTGCGGGGACCGCTCTTCATCACGGTGCGCGGGCCTTTCTCTATCGCGGCCCCTCCCGTTGCGGGGCACAGGCTCCAGACGCGCAGGCTCAGCAATTGTGGCTCACGGGCCCAGCTGCTCCGTGGCATGTGGGATCTTCCCAGACCAGGGCTCGAACCCGTGTCCCCTGCATTAGCAGGCAGATTCTCAACCACTGCGCCACCAGGGAAGCCCTTGCAAACCCTTTATAGTCATGTTTCCACATTCATGTGGCTTCTTCCTCCTGTCTGCCTCTTTATCACACGCCACTATCTCCACATCAACATCCCACCCAAGACCCACTCCAAACACCACTCTGACCCAAATTTCACTTTGCCCTGGTCTCAAGGACTCATGGGGAAGAGGCACATCATACTGGTTTCAGAGCTTCTACTGAACTGGATGTTATCCCTGTAACTATTTACAAGGCTGTGGGTTGCGTGAGGGTCCGTGTCTTCCCTGTCCCCGACTGCATCCTCAGGACCTAGCACGGAGTCTAGCACATGATAGGCACACACTAGATATCAGCTGGATGGAAACCTGACTACTGTCTTTGTCTGTCCTTAGAGACTCTTTAAATAACAGGCCTGGGGATGAGCAAGGCTGTTCGGTGGCTGAAAAGTGATACATACGCAGATGACTCGGTTGGGTGACCCGATGCTAGATCCAGGGGGTGAGATGGAAGTTTCAGACGTCCGCCTATGCTGTGGGAGAGATGAAGACAGAGGGTGAGAGACTGCACCTCCAACCTTGTGGGGAGGGGGGAGATGGGGCTATAAGAACGCAGTTCTTTGGGGAACATTAGCAATACTGCTAAAAGCACTCTCTGGCTGTTTCTGTACTGTCTCTTTATTTTCTGCCTTTTTAATCAATGTCTGACTGTGAATGAAATTGGAAATGCACAGGACTTTATGCTGTTGAAGAGGATTTTTTTTTAACTTATTTTTAATTGGCCTTTTAGATAGGAAGCTACTCATAAAACTCTTCATTTTGGCTTATCCCAGTCAATGATGTATTTACTTTAAATGAATAAAACTGGTTAGCATCATTCCTTAGCAGTTTGTTTATACAAAACATAAAGGTAGGTTAAACGTCATGTAATTGCACAATATACTGATTCTTTTTATAGTGTATCCATTGCAAAATGACATCAACCTAAGTGAGAAACTTAAAAAATCTTTCTCTGAACAATGGCAATGATGGACTGATGGCTCCTTTAACAGAACAGCACAATGTTTATCTTGCTGCATCTAAGAGCATGATGTGGTTACAAAGTAAACAGATTGGAAATCAGGGACCACTGGTAACCTATGCAATTTTAGGAATCCTGAATTCCTGATCTGTGAAATGCAGGGGCTGGTCTCAAGGACTGCGACATTCCCTTCCAGACCTCTCATCCTGCAACTTAAAGCATTCTAAGTTGGACTATATAGCACTGTTTCCCAAACTGTAGATTGCGAACTAGTGTGGCTCTGGGGAGATGAATTTTGGCAGAAAATTTGATAATACTGAGTCACAGAATGAGAGAATAAAATGTAAAATTCTATTTCAGTCCTCTTGGTTAGATCAAGGAGGAAGTCTTAATTTGGTCCTAATACATTTCAATAACAATTGCTAATTCCACCTTCCACACCTCACCCCCACTCCTTATTTTTAAATAAAGAGAGTGCAGGTAACATGATTTAGCTAGAATTTCTAAGAGTTATTGTTACAAAATATTTCATTTTCAATGAATTTATTTTAGGGTTACCTTCTATTTATAAAAAATAATACTGGTTTTCCACTAGGTGATATAAAGTTTTATGTTAAAATAAGTTTGATTAAGTAAAAAGTAGTGAGTTGATGTAAAGAAAAAATGAAGCATATAATAATACGGGTGATACACAGATACAGCAAAAAGCATCAGGGTTGTAGAGAGATAACTGAAATTTGAGAAATGCCAACAAAGAGAAGGAAACTGTGGAAGAAAAGGACAATAAGGTTTTCTTATACCTTAAAAGGGAGAGGCCTTGGAAGAAACAGGGGAAAAAACTCACAGCTCAAAAAAAAATATGCATCAATAGACCAGGCTCTTTCACAAATGAAACAGATGAGATGGCAAAGGGGATAATGTTTAACCAGCTGGTCAGAAATTGTACACATGTGTTTTTAGTTGAGATTCTAGCAGGTAACTTTAATAGCGTCCCAAGGGCCAAGTTGATATCTGGGGGCCAGAGTGTAGAGACACCTTGGAGATCATCGAGGGCCCCCCAACACACAACCCAGGTCTCCCCTCCATACCGTCAAAGACTCAGGAGCTGTGCCCCACGCCTCCTGCAGTCCTTGGACCAAGAACCCAGATTCACGGGACTTCCTAGTACTTGTCAGAGCACAGTCATTCAGAGGGACACAGGACCTCGGCTGCTCTAGCGTGTGCCTGGGGACGCTGGCTGTGCTTCTGCCCGGCTGCATTACTGTGGGCAAGTCACCGCCCTCTTTAAGGCCTTGGTCTTCTCACAAGCAAAGCAAAGACACAATTCCTAACCCACCTGCCCAATGGTGTTAAATCAAATCAGACGGTGGCCGTGAAGATGCCTTGCAAACTGTCAATGTCTGTGACAATTTTAACCACTGTTATTAATGACTTTCGGCTGCGGAAAAACCATGGCCTACGTGCCTGAGAGAGGTCACCATCTTGGTAAGTGATGGGAAGGGTATAGCCTCACCCCAGAAACACTAACAACTCACATTCATACAGTGCTTTACCGTTTTCAAAGTGCTCTCACATCCAACGTCTTAATCCCTTCAAAACCCCCATGAGGTGGATGTTACTGTTAAGGAAATCCAAGGATACAGACACACATTTGAAAGTGTACACACTAAGGAATGACCCTCTAGTAAAGCACAGTGCCCCCAGCCTGTGGCTAGAAGTAGCTGGTTTGGTATCACCACCAGCTTGCTTACCTTTAACTTCTTCTCTGCCCGGGCTGCCTGTTTGCAGATGGGGTGCCAAACCTCAGAGCCTAAGGGGCCAGGAAAATAACAAAAGCCTCAGACCTTTCACACCTACTAGAATTTGGGGTCTCTCCCCATCCTCCACCTCCGTTTCCTCCCCAGGCAGTGCGTGTGCCCTGAAGAGCAGCCAGGAGGACCCCCTGGTTTTCAGATCTCTGCCGCCACATAATTCAACCACCCACGCACTCTGCCTGTCCAAACCCTGCCCTTCCTCAAGGTCCACATCTCACATGACATCCTGTGACCCTTCTTACCTGCCAGCTGGGAGTGACTTCTCTCTCCTCTATGATCCATCGTTCTTCGTATCATTCCCAGCACATATGGCCTTAAAACATAGTAGCTTGTGGATTTATCACTCCCACTAAATTAAGAGCTCCTTCTGGGTGGGAGCTGAGCTTTCTTCATTGCTGGGTCTCCCATACCATCCAGCATGGGGCTTTGCTCTCAGCAGAGGCCCCGTACATGTTTGTGGGGTGATTACATGAGTGGACGATTGGCAGTGAGTGACACAGAGCAGGTGGTCAACAAATATTTGTTGAATGAATGAATGGCAGTGGAGGTGAAATAAAGTGACAGACTGCGGTGAACTCCAGCCTTCCTTTCTCTTCAAAGACGTATGACAGTCTACCAGAGCTATCACATTTAAGGGGAGGGGGTGTCAAGATGTATATTCTGCTTGAGAGCACTATCCTGACCTGCTAATTTCTAAGAGACTCCAGACTCTTCAAACTTAGTATATTCGGCTGCCCACATTCTATTGTGGATGGGGGTCCAGTTGGCCAGCCCCAAATCGGAGAGGCCAATTTGGAAAGGCATGAGCAACAGGTGGCTGGTCACGTGCTGAGAAGAAGCCCCAAATATTACACATTCCCCAAAGAAAGGACAGGTGTCCTGGATTAGAGGGAAAAATAGGAACATATTATCCCTCTGGTGCCAGTGCTCTTGTAATCAACCCTGAAAGGAAAGGAGCCAGCAAATGGCTAGATTCCTGAGCACCCAGATGGCATTTGTTTGTCTGACTTCGTTTTTAGAATATCTTTTCCATTATGGTTTGTTGCCTGGAACCCCTAGGACTGGATACTGGCTAAGTGACAGGGGGGTGGTGTAAGGTTGAACAATGAGGCCTAAAAACATGGTGGTGAGAGGAGGGGCCCAAAGTAAGGAGCCCTGCTGGGGCTCTGCTCCGTCCCAGTTTCTTCATCTGAATAACAATGAGGTGGGCTTTGGATGGTCTTGGAGATTATATCTTAAAAATTCTAATTCTAGGGCCAGTTTTGTCACTTGCGGGATAGGGCTCTCTGATTCTTGTTTGCTGATGTTCTTGGGTGTTCCTAATTGGTTGCGTGTGAGAGTACTTCCTTCTAATGTAAAGTGCAATGGCTCTCAGAGCCCAGTAGAGGGACTCTGGGTCTGCAGCTTGATCCGGCAATCTTAGGGTGTGCCCACTACCAAGTGGTGGGGTTGGGATCCTAGCTTTGGGAATTACTAGGGAGAGCATTTCCGGTCCTCTCCGAGTTGCTGCTGAATCCACCAGAAGTTGTTTATTGCAGTGGCTCTGGCAGGAAGCACATGTTACAGGTCACTGTAGGAAATGGATGGCGTGGACACAGATGCCTCAGAAGGTTGTGAGATTAAGTGAAAGAGGCACAGGGAAGGTAAAATGTCAGACAGAGGTTCTCAGAGTGGGAAACGGTGTGTAAAGCGAGGGCATCAGACTAGATGGTCTCTCCATGCCACTGACGTATCTGCTCTGAAACAAGGCTGAACCACAGATGGCTTCAGCATTCTGCACACAGGAAAGCAGGTTTTTATAAGAAGTGTGTGTGGGGGGTGGATGGGCGGGGGAGGGATCAAAAGGGAGAAAGAAACTATAATTAATTAGAAATTTTAAAAAATCAGAAGTTTGGGTTTTGGCAGTATATCATTTAAATTAAAGAGGGAAGGGATTTGTTGGAGGTTAGCAATAAACTTAGATAAATGAAGGTAAGAAAAGGTGATTTGTTCATGAAGACCCCTGTAAGATTAGGGTCTGCATATGTCATCCGTCAATAGCTCTCATCCTAAAACACTACCTGATTCAGAAATGAATGAGTGACTGGTTGGATCCCATCTTTGTATTTTAGAAAAAAAGACAGACTGATATGCACCCACAGGACGATGGTAACCAGGATGGAGAGGCGACTCAAGATTAGGCCTTAAGGCAGGGTCTTCTCCATGAAGAGAAGACATAACAGAAATGGGGCAAAGGGTTTTGAATATTTTAATGCCTCTCTGTGGGAAGAGAGATTAACTTGCTCATCATGTCTTACAAAGTAGAACAAGGATTAAGGGCAGGGGAGTGGGAAGTACAAAGTATTGGGTGTAAGATAGGATCAAGGATGTATTGTACAACATGGGGAATAGAGCCAATATTTTGTAATAACTGTAAATGGAAAGTAACTTTTCAAAGCTGTATAAAAATGAATTAAAAGATTTTTAAAAATTGAGAAACAAAGGAATTAAGGGCAGAAGTTTCAGGGAAGGAAACTTTAACATCTGAAGATTGAATGGGTTCATTCTGAAAGTGAGCTACCTGCCCCTGGAAGTATTTAAGCACACATTGGGTAGATAACTGCTCAGCTGGGACACTGTTGAGGAGACACATCGTGTGGTATTACACTAATGGACATTCACCAACCCTCCAAACCCTTAGATTCTGTTTCCAACTTAACAGACTCTACTATGTAGAAAAGAATAATTTTGTAGCCCCTATCCAACAATCTTGACCGGAATGTAGGTTCAATAATCAGGAGCAGGGTTCACACTTGTTTTATCTACAGATGTACCTGCAGGGACTGCAGATTCTAAATAAATACTCATTGAGTTAATGAATAAACTAAAGAAACGTGATATCCTATTTTAGGGCAATTGCACTCTCTAAGCTGGACTCAGAGATTTGGACAACGAGAATAATCTAGATTCTGACTGGACAGCTACAATTCCAGATTGAGTGCCTATAAGAATAATTACTGGATTGGGGTTTGTTACAATGAGACCTGTGGACCACCTGTCCAGCAGCCTGGTAAAGTGCAGATTCCTGCCCCCAGCCTCATCCCCCAAGAGCCCCTGAAGTCAATCTCCTAGAGGTGGGGCCTGGGAATCTGCAGGTTTAACAAGCTCCCCAGGTGATTTATGACTCTAAATTGGAGAACCACAGGGCTAAATTCCAGTTAATACTCTGAATCTGTTCCCCTGGAATGTCATGGGATAAAGAAACCGATGTTACAAGACAGAACTCTTTAACTTGGAAGAATTCAACACTTTTTGCTTGTTAGACTCCTGATTCCACGAGTTACACGCTCGTCCTCTGAGACTATCACCCACAAATCCAGATTCTGCAGTTAAAACCTCCTGTAAATGTGATGGAAGCTATTTCTGTATCAGCTGACTCAGAGATAGAAACCTAGATCTCCAAAACTGTCCCTCAGCCGGGCATTAAGGCTGTTTTTAATCCTTAGTGAAGTCAGCATTCAGCCTTCTCTCTCTGACTGGTTACAGCACACGCCATACCGGTAACACTGTGGATTATTTAAGGTTTGGGAACCCACCCACCTCTCTGCCAGACCTGTGAATTCAATTTGCCAACACTTTTCTTATTTGCATTAGTGGAGATGACGATACCAAAGCTGGAGCTGGTGCCACGGTCTTCCAGAAGCCCAGCCAGGCTTACAGACACACCGGGGACTGAAACCGGCCCACCCGAAGGTTCTGTTTGGCCAACACAGTGTTTTGTGTTTTTTGTTTTTTTTAAAAATATTTTTGAAGATGAATGCTTTCAGACCCTGAAGGTGGCCAGGGACCCTCCCTGCTGTCTGCCTCCTGGCCTTTCTCGCTCGTTTAAGTAGGCATTGAGTTTTCAGCTTCTGATCCCAGCCAGATTGTTAGGTTTCTTCTCTGGATTTCTCTTGATCATAACAGGGTGAGGTTTCTGAGTTCTGCCTTTATTAGAAGCACTATCTTTGTGACACAGCCTTGCTAGGACCTTGGAAAGGCTCGTTTAAAATCCACACTCGAATAAACAGGTGTGGTGTATCCATATAACGGAATATTATTCAGCTGTAAAAAGGAAGGAAACACTGACACACGGTACAATGTGGATGAATCTGGAAAACATTACACTAAGTGAAAGGAGATAGACACAAAAGGCCACACCTTTATGAGATACCCAAAATATTCTGTCTTGAGACAGAAAGCAGATTGGTGGCTGCCAGGGGCTCAGGGGAGGGGAATGGGGAGCAACTGCTTAATGGCTATGGGTTTCCTTTTGGGGTGATAACAATATTTCAGAACTAGATAGAGGTGGTGGTTGCAGAGCATTGTGAATGTACTAAAAGCTACTGAAGTGTTCACTCTAAAATGGTTGATTTTATGTGAATATTACCTCAATTAAAAAAATTCCTCCCCACCCCCATCATTAGGGGGACCACTTCTGTAAACCATGGGGCACTCTTCTCTTCACTTGTTACTAAGTGTTCCAATCTCAGCAGGAGGAGAAGAGTGAGCCCTTTTGTTGAATTTGAAATGTAATAACAACAATATCATTGCTATAATCTTGGCCACTGGGAAATCTTCACCATATATGAGGCCATTTATGCATTAATTAATGTAATATTCTTAAGAAGTTCCAATCCTGGTCACATTGTTTACTAGCGGCATCATCTAGAGCAAGTCAGTTACCTCTCTGTGCCTCAGTTTTCCCATCTAGAAGATGGGATGATTACAGTACCTGCCTTGTACATTCGTTGTGCGGATTCGTGAGTTAATATACGTAGAGCACTGAGAACAGTGTCTGCCAAGAGCAGGCACTATGTAAGTGTAGTTGTTGTTGTTATTATCTCCTGTCCCCTACCAAAACCCCCTGTTTGCCAGGATCTAGTTTGGGTGAGGGGAAAGGAGTAATGGAGAGACTTGAAGGTGGTGGGTGGCGTTTACTCTCCTACCCCCAGAGCTGGCGCCTGGCTGAGCGAGGGGCATGCAGCAAGCAGAGGGCTGGCTGGGCAGGTGGAGTGACTGAGCAGAAGCTGGGCTTAGCTGCCGGCACACCCTCCTGGAAGGTTGGGCTGGTGCCCAGGGATGAGGCACCACGGGAGAAGTGGAAAAGACCGGTTTGCCTGGACCTGACATGATCAAGTGGGCTTGAAGCTTAATAAAGAGCTTAAGGGAGAAAAGTGCTTGGCTACTGTGATGCTGGTTACCATGGAGGATATCAGGCAGGACAAGGAAAAGAGAATGGCAGTCACGAGATGCCCAGTAATTCACAGGATACTACTAATAACAGGACCGTAATTCAAATGTATTGAGTGCTTCATCTGTGTCAGGCACTGAGTATTCTTATTATTCTTATTGTTATTATTATAACTAATATTTATAGAGTGTCTGTGCCAGGCCTTATGCTATGTACTTTATAAGAATGGTAATTGAGTAAAAAATAATAATGATCAATAACATATGCTGAGCCCTGTGCTAAGTGTTATTAATAATGACGGTAATATTGACAGTAACCAGCATTTATTAGTCATGGCTCAGGGGGAATGGCCATTTCTACACGACTGGGTGTTTATCATGAGCTTGCTCTGGTGGAGCTGGTGGTGCCCGGCTCTATGCTAAGCCTTTCTCATGCGTTTGCTCATTCAGTCCCCACAAGAGCCTGCTGACGTAGGGCCTATGGTTATCACTGTTTTCAGAGAGGGAAATTGGGGTTCGGGGAGCTTAGATGTTTTGCTTGCTCGCCCATTGCTGTCTCCCTGCCCTGGCCTGGGTGTGGGCATGCAGCCAAAGTCAGGCTCCTTGGAGTCTCTTTGGGACTTCACTGCGCCCACGGTGCCCAGGAGCTGGCCGTGCCCTCCTTCCCAACAGGGAGGCAGTCAGTCTGGATCAGGAGAGCGTGAGGCCACGCACAAAAAGGAGCAGGGAGAAGACCCACTTGCTGCCCCCGTGGGCCCCTCAACCCGGCTGTGCCTCTCCTGGACTCTCCTAAGTTCTGTGAGCTCATCGGTCCCCTTTTACTTAATGTTGCTCAAGTTGAGTTCCTGCCACCTAAAAAGTCCAGACCAATAAAACATCTCATTGAGCTAACAGCCGAGCATCTGACAAGTTCCTGACTTGCCCAGCAGGCAATTCTGTTTCCCAGAAAACAGAGGAAGCAACCAGGGAAACTGCTACTCTGGACCGAATTCTGACCAACATGGACAAATTGGCTAGTGAAGTAGATGTGACATGTAACTGGTGAGAAAATCGCCACGCTGTCTTGAGTTTGTGGCGTGAGGAGCAAGTTGGAAACAGACTATCTACATACAAACCTTAAACTACTATGCTGTAATATTTTGTGTAGGATTCAAGATGTTTGGTAACCCTAAAAACCTAAAACAAATTTGCAGCTCATCAAAGATTAAAATGTACTCTGTTTAAAATGAAATATGCTTCGAAGACTCAGACTTGAGGAAATGTCAATTTAGTTCAGTTAACAGGCTACGTTTGAAGAGTCTAAAATTATGTAGCAGGATTGGGGAAACATAAGATTTAAAGTTTTTAAGCATAACTCCTACAACCTAAGCTGTCAGTAGAGAGATCCAATTTAAAATAACATTATAGCAACCAATATTACGTTAGTGCCTTTTAAAGTGTGGTTTGATGAGATGTGGAGATGATGACTGAGGGCTGGTGTCCACAGTCCATAATGATGGGCGGCACCTCTCCTGAACATCTATCAGCTCAGGGCACCTCTTATGGGGTACTTGTCAGAGGGAAATGAGGCCTCAGCTAAATACCAATGGCTTCTCCAGCTGAGCCAGAAAGACACACCTCCTGGTACCAGGGCCTTATATCATCTAAACTGAAGAAAAAATATATGATCTGAAATAGAGTCAGTTATACAAGAGAAGGGTTTGGTGTAATTATCAAAGAAGCTTTCAGGGCTGTGTTTTGGATTTGCATTAACCCAGAACTAAAGCTTTTCACTTTATTTTGGGCCATGGACAGCTCTGAAAAGTTGATAAAAGCTACAGACCCTATCCTTAGAGAAACACACCATATGCAAAATCTGGCAAGCAATGCCAGGGGATTCATCAGATTCAGAAGGGCAATTATGAACCACAGGCTAAGAATCCTGATAATAAATGGAAAAAATTGCCTTTAACAAACCAAGCAAGACAGGCTAGCTAACCTTGGCTCAGGGATATAACCTGTCTATGAATGGCTTTTAGTTCACAGGGTTGTGAGGATAAAATGAGATACTGCATTTAAAAGTAAAGTGCTTGGCAGATAGTAAATGCTCAGCAAATATCAGCTGATGGCATTTATTATTATTATTATTAGGACCTACAATTTGTTATAATACTTTTCCTTAGCAGCAAGATTTGTCCTAGGATCTCATAAATAATTTCCTGCCTGGTGGGTTTTAATTAAATATACAAATGAGATCAGAGACTTATTTGGAAACATACAGCTTAAATCCTATGTTTCCAGTGTTATTCTCTGTCTCAGGTCCGCAGAATAGGAGCGCATTTAGTGTAGACAGAAGGAGAGAAAAAAGCCTACCTTTCCTTTTTCCTGGGTACAGGCACATTTAGAACAAGAGCAAAATCTATCTCACAAACCACATTTTGGGTTTAGAAAAACTCCCACAGATCCAGCAACTGTAACCTTTGTGATATTTGTATAAGTTTTGCCCTTAACCTGCAGCATTTTGGTTAATATTTTGTTGCATAAAATCAGTGACCTAATTTCCTGGTGAAGCCCAAATGAAGGGTTTGGACAACAAACAGATTAGAAATCTGGCATCTTTACAAAAACAGTTAAAAGACTGCACAACAGAACTTGAAACAAATAAAAGAAAACTTGCTCCTGTCTCCTGGGGCCCCGGAAATTCTTATCCAGACAGATGTCAGACTTCTCCCAATTAGAGCCCATCAGAAAGCTATTACATAGCAATTAAAACACAAACAAACTGACCAAAAGTACCTCCTGAGGCTGGTTGCCAGTAACATAGTATGTCCGGCCAGGAATGACAAGACTGGGTTTATAAGATTTGCAGGCTTCCTAACCCGCTCTCTTGTGTGCACGTTGCTTTGTGGGGCACTTAGCATCTTCACATTCGTCCTCCCTCTAATATTCTTGAGGCCCTTATGGAGAACGCTTGCTCTCTGTGCAGCGGGTATGTGGGCCTGCCTCGGTTTCTCCACCACGTTAATGCTTCCTGCCCTGTGGGCCTTCGCACCTGCTGTTCTCTCTGCCGCTACACTCTTCCCTCCCCTCCTCACCCTCCCACCTCCTACTCAATGTCAAGGCCTTGGCTTGCAATTTCCCTTCCTCGGCAAAGCCTCTCCGGGCCTCCCAGACTAGATGAGGAGCCTTATAACATACTCCAGTTATTCCCAAACTTCCCCTTCACAGTGTTTATCACAGCTTGTCACTGCATGTTTGCACTTCTGTTTGATTAAAGTCGGTCTCCCGCTCCTGATAGTAAACTCCACCACGGAAGCAAGCACCCCTGCCTCGTTCATCTCTGAGAGCCTGGCACAAGCATGCCCTCAGTTTGAGTGGATGAATGAAAGACAGTGTAATTATCCTCATTTTACAGGTGAAGGAAGAGACCTCAGAGAAAGACGCTACTTCTCAAGGTCACAGCCCATTAGCAAAAGTGCTGGTGCTTGGATCCAGGAGTCCTCCTGGCTGGTTCTCACCACTCCTATGCTGCCTGGAAGGACAGTTTTCTTGCCATTTCTGGGGAATATAATTTTGAGTCTTGGTACCCCTGCCCGGAGAGGGTGTCCAAGGCAAACACAAGGCCAGCTCTCAGTGGCAGCAGAAACCCCTGGTGGCTGCCGCTCCGGAGACGCCCACAGCCCGAGTCGGCGTGACTCTAGCAGCGGATGGCCTGGACCCCCTCATTCCAGGATCACTCAGCATCCCTCGAGGCAGGTCCTTGAATGCCCTGCAATTACTCCCACTCTCCCAGAAGCCCGGGTTGGGGTGGGGGGTAGGGATGGGGATAATTAAGGAGGAGGGTGACAGGCCCTTCTTTATCACCAAGAATATCTCCACGTCCTGGAGGCATTTCTGCTGAAGGTTTGATTGTGCATTCTCTCTCATGATGACAAAGCTACTCACTTCATCACTTAACTCTTTCAGCATTCTGTGAAGTTCTGGTCCAAAGCAGGGCTTAGAAGATACTGATACATGAGGACGTGAGCCCCAGGAGAGCAGGGAACTTGTGGGACTTGCTCATGGCTACGTCTCCGGTTGTTAGGACAGCACTGGGCACACAGGCGGCGCTCAGCAGGTATCTGCTACATGAAGGAACTAAAAGCTTTCTGTGTGTCAGGAACTTACTATATTGCTATATTATAGGGACTGTTACTAGCCCATTTGACAGCCTAGGCAATAGGGGTTTAGAGAGTTAAGAGATTTACTCAAGGTCAAAAACTTACTAAACAGTGGAGCCAGGATTCAAAGCACTAAGTGGGCAATTAGGATTGGGAATTCAGGCAGCAAGGGAAAGACTTTGATTTCTCGTGATATGAACATGAGAGTAGTTTCAACACTAGGAAATATCTTCATCAGAGAAGGGGGAGAGGAATTCATGCAACAAACTTTCAAACCAAGCGCAAAGTCCAGATTCTCAGGGTCCATGAAGATACCATGCAGTTTGCTGAGACTCATGTGGGCTTCCCAGCATATGACATAGGGTCCTGCAGCAGGAACCACTCAGGGACCCAGGCACTGAGGGATCAGTGCTCATGGAAAGGGGGAGGCCTAGTCCTTCAGAGACCTGAGTAGCAGGCAGGGCTTGGGTCTCAGGAGGCAAGATGGGGAGAGCCCTGGAGTGGGAGTCATAGGCGATGTCCCCCTTTGCCCTCTGTACCCTTGAGCTCTCATGCAAATCTCTTCGTGTCTCTGGGGCTCACTTTCCCCATCTATACAATGAGGGTTGTTACTTTACAGCCTAGAGTAACTCCTGGGATCCGTTCACCTCTAATACCTGCACGACTGTACATACAAGTAAGTAGTTGTAGAGTCACAGCATCTTAGAAATGGTCACCTCGCTCAGTCCAACAAAGGAACCCTGCTCTAGCATTCCTAGGAGGTGGCATGAGATTCTGCTGAATAGCTCTAGGCTGGTGGTTCTCAACCCAGGTTGATTATGCCTCCTGGGGGACAGACATGTGGCAACGTCTGAGATATTTTTGGTTGTCGCAACGAGAAAGGGTACGTTATTGGCATCTAGTGGGCAGAGGCCAGGGATGCTACCAAACACCCTGTAGTACACAGGGCAGTCTCCACACGGAAAGATGATCTGGCCCCATATGTCAACAGTGCTGAGGTTGAGAAACTGGCTCTAGGCAAAGCGGATTCATTACATGTTATGGGAACTCCTGGCGTGGGCATGTGTGGTTAGGACAAGCTTGATAGGAAGATATGCTCCTTGTAATGGCCCCCCTGACCTTCCATCTTCCTTGTGGGGAAACTGGGAGGAAGGTTTCCCCCTAAGAAATGCCCTCCCCAAGACGGCTATTCAGACATTTGCAGATGGCTAGTACAGCAATTCAGCCAACAGCGATCACCTGTAGAGTGAGTGCATGTGGGTCAACGCCAGGCCTGAGGGGCCCACGTCAGGAGCAAGGTTCTCAGGGAGATGGCCAACGGCTCAATGCAAGCTGGAGGGGACCAGGTGCAAACAAAGGGCTGAGGGGGTTCCAGGAGGAGGGACTAGTGAGTTGTGGGTGGGGCTGGGGTCATCTGGGGAGTTTCTGAAGTGGGCAGTTCCTAAACTGGGCCTACAATGGTAGGAGCTCCAAAGTAAGGCACGCAGGACACAGTGTTCAGGAGGCACGCAAGTGAAGAGCATCTACTTGGAGGCACCAGGGCCATGAGATCATTTGAGGGGCTGAACACCGTCCCTGCCACAAGGTCCAGCCTGGCCAGCCCTGCCCACCTCCCACCTCATCTCTCACCTCTGGCTGCACCCCAGACACACTGGCTCCTCTCGGTCTCCCACACTTGCCATTTCCTCACCTCCCCCAGAGGCTGGCAGATTCAGTCCCCTCAGGCTGGCGAATCCCATCCCTCCCCTCTTTGCCCAGTTAACACCCACTCGTCCTTTGAACCCCAGCGCCCGGCCCACCGTCAGGAAGCCTTCCCTGCTGCCCTCCCCACCCCGTCACGTGCTCTCACAGTCCCACACTCCTCCCCTTTGTACAGCTTATCACAGTTGACAGGTATTTGTGTGACTACTGACCATGGCCCACCTCCCCCCTGGACTACAGGGCAATGGGGGTAGGGCTGAGGTTGGAATTCACTGTGGACCCTGGTGCAGAGCCTGCACCTGGTAGGTGCTCGAGAAAGAGTATTTGAATGGACGAAGGAATGACTGAAAGTTGGCTTTGGCAGCTGAATTGTTGAGTTTGTTCAAGGCAGTTTGAGCCCTCAGTGAGAGGGTCTTAAATCCTAGGCTGAAGTGTGTGTATCTCACGGGTGAGCAGGGATGGGCCCCGGAGACCTCTCGAAAGGGCTCTGCCGAGAACACTGTGATGCCTGGGAATGATGGACTGGGCAGAGGACGGAGGACTGAGCAGCACCTGGAGACTAATTAGGAGACTGGTGCAAGAATCCTGGGGCCAGAGGGCTGGACCCCGGGAAGTGGCAGAGGGAAAGCAGCTCTGATTTGCTTCTTGGAGACTCTTGGTTCCCTGCCATTCCTTTTGGTGCATCCTGAGAGTCCGTGGGAAGACTAAGCAGCAGCCTGGTGTGATGCTCTGAGATGTGGGGGGAAGGGATGGGGGAGGGAGGTGGGGGTATAGGGGCTGTGACGGTGCAGACACTCTGCAACTCAGACATCCTCCTGTTCTCTGACCCCTTGGCCCCAAGCAGCTCAACCTCCCGCCCACTGGCAGAGCCAGGGCAGTCTGCTCAGAGAACTGCCAGGGAAGCAGGCCAGCCGAGCAGCCGGTGGAGGCACACAGGGACAGAAGGCAGATTACACGTCACTTCACATTAGCCACACCGGCAACTTTCCCGAACCACCCAGAGAGGGGCAAATGAATCACAAGCTTGAGGACAAGCCAAAAGCACAGACAACACTGAGATGGAAGGAGACTGTATCTCCTTTCTACTCATGAGTGAATAGGAATGCCTTACAGAGGGTCAGGTTTGCTTACCTGTGAGGTACATCTCCTCTCCTTCGGTGAACATCTGGTGGCAGCGTACACATCTGGCACAGGTTGGGTGGTAGTGCTTCCCTCCTGCCTATGGAAATAAAAAGATAAAAGAGGTCAGAGCTGGGGCTGCCATCCAGTGGGGCAGGTTGGGTTTGGACATTTCCTAACTCATTAGTGTCGATGGCATCTTCATGGCCCTGAAGCTGGCTGGGAGTCAATGCAGGGGAGTCCAGAACAGTCTAAAAGTTCACCAGAAGCTTGGTGATTCCATACCATGGGTATCTGATGGCATTCAGGGGACTTCCCTGGACACCTGTACTTCTATTCCAGCAGTGAAAGGGCCATTTGAAGGCCATTGGTCCTACCTCCTTATTTCCAGATGAGAAAACAGCCTTACTTTGAGGACATCCCAGCATGTTCCAAAGAATGGGCCCTTACCACCAGAGGTACATGACATGGTTTTAAGTGGCACAGAGACCTTCGGTTTAATAACATTGGATCCGTGAAAAAAAGATGTCCTTTTTAATCCTCTATCAATTCTTCTGATTTTTTTCAAGGAGAAAGTACCAGTTTGGTGCAGTATGTCTTTAACATCTATCCAAAACTTACTAATCTACCTTTTTAAGAATAAGAACACATGTGAGGCTTGGAGCCTCCACTAGGGCTATATTTTCTTAGTCACTGGCAATATGGCAAGTGATCCTGGTTTTCCTGTTATATTACATAAGTTTTCCTGTGTGTAAAGGAGCCAACTTGAAGATAAGTTATAGCATTAAATAAGAATGAGTACACGAGGTTCACAGGCATGGAAAAAATTGTGAGAGTGGCACACTTTTAGGGCTCAGTGGACAAACAAGGGCACCCACAAAGCCAGGACCTGTTGGGGAGTCTCTGACCCCCAGGCCAGTCCCATGACTACTGTACCTGGGAATCTCCACCCCATCCCCAGTTCACCCCAGTCTGACTTTGGTGAGCCCCCTTCCCTATTCCCACTTTCCTTCCGTGCTCATTATTTCAAGTAAAAATGGAAATGATTTGCAGCTGAGAATTCCTCTCTTGGGGGAAGAAACCACCCTCGGAGAAGGCTGTGACTCAAGGTCCCACTGGAAGCCAGGAGCAATGTTGGAGCTGCTCCCTGGAGGGCCGGTCACCGGCTCAGTGCTCACTTCCAGGCTGGCAGTTCTGACACTGTGGTCCCAGTCAAGAGAACCTGGCACATGAGGGCCCTTCACTGGCAGCTCTAGAACTGCTATATGGGAGGGCCTTGGTGCAGCGATTGGGCTGGAAGGTGGGGCTCATTTTGAAGGTATATGTTGCATGTTAGGGCAAGGTTTTTTTTGGGGGGGATATAACCTGGGGGAAATTGATGGATACTGGGATGTTGTTAAAAGGCCCCCCAGACATCACTTGGTCTGATGTTAATGGGTTCCTTCCAATTCAAAAAGTATAACTGTATAATGCTGCAGGCTTCTCCCTGAATCTTTTGGGGTGGGGGAGGGTTGGTTGGGCATGGACTTATCTATTCTGGAGAGACTTGATTTATTCTAAAAATTTAGCAAGAATGTGGAAAGGGCAGATTTTTTAAAAAGGAAAAAAAAAAATCCCAAATCCCCTTTTTTCAGTCTTGGTTGTTTGCATGGCTCCCACCAATGATAGAATGTTCTTATCGTCACCAAAGCAAACTGTGTTCAAACTTTGGAAGGAGCCTGCTAATTTTCCCAAGCTGAGATGTCGTGGGACTGATTCTCCCATACCATGACAAGGATAATCGTTTTAATTAGTAGTCTCTTCCTACTTTGTGTCTCTTTATCATTTCAATTATAGACCTGTTTCTAGGATGGCAACAGCACGTTGGCAAAACTGAAGCTGGCATCTTCCTAAATGTCACGCCCCAGCACCCCGCTCCAGCCGCAAGAGGCTTTGTGCCCATCTAGCAATCCTGCCATGAATGGCACTAAAAACCACCTGAGAGAGTGGGGAAGGGGGGCTGCAGAGCAGCAGGTGCCAGCAAAAGGGAAACCAAGTCAGTGGGATAAGATGAGACATTGTCTGTTAACAAGCCAAAGTCTAGAACATAGTGAAGAAAAACGGCAAAGAATCAGTACCTGGAAAATGGGGCCCTATTGGAGAGGTCTGAGAACCACAAGCAAGGTTAGGCAAGGCAGCACAGGGACACAGGGCTGTGGTTCTCCTTGGAGAGGACACAGACCAGGAAGGAAGGAGTGTGACTGGCGCTCAGCATGTTGAGGTCTGTCACTGAGGCAGGGATTGTGGGGTGGCCTGGGGAGGGAATGGGAAGGGGAAATGGAATTTAATTAAGTGCCTATTGTGTACCCAGAAATGCACTGGGCCTCGCAGTGGGCAGCTGTTGCTTTGGCCTGGCAAATATCCTTCTTCCTTCCTCCAGAACTAGCATCAAGCTTTTCCTTGGTGGGATTGACTACCCATTCCCCATGTCAATCCATGTGGTTATTCCAACTCTATGGTCACAGCTACTGGTTTGGAGATGGGCCTGAGATTCTCCAGTGAGGGCCAGTCCCAGGACGTTTGCTGAGCTATTAGGAAAGAGAAAGCTCGCCTTCCATCGGAAATGCTGGCTGATAGGATGTAAGCCTAGAGCAATGGTGTCTGATTTCCCCATCATATAGGAGAGCCTTCCTGAGAATAAAGCCAACACAGAAGAAAGTGGCACCAAGAGGGCAAGATATTCCAAACGCATTTGTTTGAGTGCTGGATCCAGCTGTGCCTGAAGTAAGAACTCCTCCTGGGTTTTTATTATGGGAGCTGATAAATCTCCTTTTTGGTCTGAGCCAGCTGAGTATAGTTTCTGTACTTGCAAGCAAAAGAGTCCCGACTAGCTACAAAGGAAAAACACACTCCTGTGTTGGTCCCTTACTCTCAGACGACTACCATACTCATAGCACTTCTGACACCAGATATGTGGGTGTTTTTTTTTTTTTTCTCCCACACCAAGCAATTCTCTATGATACCAGCTGGGTGTCCTATAATTTAATTTATTCTGACACCCTACTCGGAGAGAACGTCAGACCCCACAGGTTAAGGGCTCAGACTCACAAGACTGTCTCCCCCCAACCCCAATTTAGATACCGATCATAAGTCCCAGATTGTCACCTGTATTTCTGACTGACCAGCTATAAATCAGGGTTCCCATGACTCCCATCTTGGGTTTAATAATTTGCTAGAATGGCTCCCAGAACTCAGGGAAACAGTTACATTTACTGGTTTATTACAAAAGGATATGATAAAGAATAGAGATGAGCATTCAGATGGAAGAGGCACAAGGTATGTGGGCAGGGGCATGGAGAATCCATCATGCCCTCTCACTGTGCACCACTCTCCCAGAACCTCCACCTGTTCACCAACCTGGAAGCTCTCTGAATCCTGTACTTGTGGGGTATTTACGGAGGCTTCCTTGCATAGGCAGGATCCATCATTAACTCAGTTTCTAGGCCCTCTCCCCTTCCTGGAGGATGGGAATTGGGGCTGAAAGTTTAAACTTCTAATCATGGCTTGATATTTTTCTGGTGGCCAGCCCCCATCCAGGAGCCCACCAAGAGTCACCTCATTAGAACAAAATATGCTCCTATTCCTCAGAAAATTCCAAGGGATTTAGGAGCTCTGTGTGTAGGAACTGAGGTCAAAGATCAAATGTGAGAACAAAATATGCTCCTAGTACTCTTATCATTTAGGAAATCAGAAGGATTTTAGGACCTCTGTGCCAGGAACCAGGGGCAGAGACCAATATATATATTTTCTCTGATTTCACATTGACATATCTACTAGGAGTTAATAACAGTAGTATTCTCCATTGATAGATAAAGACTCTAAGACTCAAAGAAAGTGACTTGGTTAAGGTTTCATGGCTAGAAGTGATAAAACTGGAATCTAAGTCTGTTTCACTCCAACTGTGTATTTTCATACATCACACTGCCTCAAAGGCCCTGGGTAGCTGAGAGCTGTTGGCATTGGTGTGGGATACGGGAGCCTGGAGTCCTAGATTTCAGCTCTGTCTTTACTAGAAATTCTGTATGTGACCTGCGAGAAGCACCACGTGTCTTGGGGCTCACTTTTCTTATATGTAAAACGAGGAGGGTAAACTAGTTGATTGCTAGAAGTCTCTTCCTGCTCTAAGGAAAAAAAAAATCAACACGCCCAAGATGCTAACGGAGCCTCGTACAAATGTAATCAATTGAAACCCAGTCACAAGAGCTGTCCAAGAAGAGAAGGCTCTCACTATGCTAAATGACAGTAACATGCGGGGGGAAAAGACAGCCACCGACACGATTTCAGAGCAGCTTGGAAATGTTGGGACAAATTCCCGTCTGCGGCCCTGGCCCTGCGTGTAATCGAACTCTCTTCCTTCTCGAAAGAAAAGTTTGCTTTTATGATCTCTCGTGCCACTGACCCTTTACCCCACTACAATGTGGATGCCCCCTGCCCACAATCCTGCAGACCCAACAAATGGTTCTCCTGAAAATAACCTTGCCCCACACCTCACAGCTTTTTCTCAGCCTGCGTATCCCTACCTGCTCTGCAGAATCTGCCCAACACTCTGACTGACTCCCCATCTTTTCCGAGCTCTGTCCTCTCATCACCCCTTCCCAATCTCCCCCCACGTCCCGACTGCTCCTCCTCGTTCTCTGACAACTTATCAGCTCCTTCTGCCCCCTGTAAGCAGCCACTCCTCAAGGCTGCCTTCCGCCCACTTCTCTTTCTCTCTCAGAAATCCTGATGACTCCAATGGTGCCGACTATTATCCTAGCATTTTTGAGACTGGTCCCTCCAGGCCTGAGCTTTGCCCCTGAGCTCTGATCTACATTCTCACTGTCCTCTTGAAACCTTCCTGGAATTTCAGCCACACCCCCACCCCAAAGAGAACTCGATACGTTTCTGCCCTGATCAGCTTCTTTCCCTGCCACCCCCAGTTCTGCGGATGGCAACACCAGACTTCCTCTCACCCGGGCTTGACACTTTGGTTCAACCTTCCACTGCCACTGTACCTCCTGAGTCCTTCCTGAGGGGTCAAGGGCTCCTCGCTGGTCTCCCACTTCCAGTTTCTTTCCTCTAAATTTAGCCCATGTACATCACGTTATCCTCCCTAAGATGCAGCTTGAAGCAGGTCACTTCTGCTTGGCCTTTCTACAACACCTCTGCCCCTGTCACCCCGTAAATGACAAACTCCTCACCCTGGCATCAGGCCCTAAGAAACCTGGGCCCAAACCCTCCCTACGTTTCTGTTTCATGCCTTTTCCTCCACATCTCATTCCTACAGCTCCTTGGAAATGCTTGATGGTTTATCCACTCTGTGCATTTGTTTGTCTTATTCTCTCTGATTCCCTACAATCTTGTAAAAGCAATCTTACTACATTGCTCTTTGGTTTAAAATTCTCCAATGGCTTTCCACTGCACTTGCTAGAAAACAGAAACTCCTAAGCAGGTCTACAGAGCTTTATGTGACACGCCCTTTATGATATACTCCATCCTCCTCTAGCCCTGATCTACAGAACTCAGCCACACTGGCCTTTTTCTCTGTTCCCTGAAAGGGTCAAGCTCATTCTTCCTCCAGCTCTTCACACGGCAGCTTCCTGCTCATCCTCAGGGCTCAGCTTCAATGCATCTCCTCAGAGAGTCCATTCCTGGTTGCTGCACTTTCTCCTGCTGAGCCGAGATGCGGCTGCAGAATCCTTCTCAAAACACTGCTGACTCCAGGTAACCACAACCGACTGGCCAGATTTGTCAGGATTAATGATTCTGTTCGCAAGGCCTGACCCAGTCTGTCGTCCCTCAGCCACTGTCAGATGAGAAAACTGAGGCTTAGAAAGGCAGAGATACTCACCCAAAATCTGAGCATGAGTTAGCACCCAACTGTTTCTACTCTTAGGCTACTGTTTTTCATTTGCACCAAACTTTCCTGTTTCTGGTTCCTCAAGGTGGGTGGTCCCAAAGCATAGGAAGACAGCTTCCTGGGCCCACAGGGTGTGGGAGGGAAGGCCAGGAAGGCCAGCAAACGAGGGCTCAGGCGAGGGCTCAGGCAAGGGCTCAGCAATGGTGCTGCAGGTTGTCTGTCATGGCAGAGCGGGCGGAGAAGAGCTGTTGCCATGGTGATGGACCAGCCAAAGAAGGGCTTAGGGAATAGGCTGCTAGACAAGCTGGTTCTTAAATCAGCACGTTACTAAATGCTTAAAAAATAAAGCAGGGTTGGGAAGAAAATCATAATTGTCACTCCCCAGTAATTGAGCTGGGTCTGAATCCAGAGAAGCAACTGATATTTCCAACACAGCATTTTTGGAACAAGGAATAATTTTGTCCAGCTCCTCATTTTGAGGGTACCCAGAGAAGGTTATCTGCTCAAGGTTATGTAGCAAGCTAAGCTGGGGTAGAGAAAATGGGGGAGGTAGAGGCTATGGAAAAAGGGGTGTGGGGTGACTCTCCCCTTCCTCAGGGATGACTTTTTGGAGTCACAGGCCATCCTGCCCAAACATCTTCAGAGTTACTTGTACCCACTCACCTCCAAGACCCTGCCGCTGATGTATCGGTCACAAGTCTCGCACTTAATGCCAAACTGGGAGTGGTAGTCAGACTCGCAGTATGGAACGCCATCCCTGCAAGAGGAAATCCACACAGGAAGAGGAAGTTAGGGGGGTTTACGGGGGGTGTCACGTGGAGCTTCCCAGACCTGCAGCCAACTGTGACTGGACCAAGATTAGAAGCACTCAGGGAGCTGTTAAAAATGCAAATTCCCCAGACACCCTTCAGATATACAAAATCAGACAATTCCTGGGATGGGGGGATGCCAGGGAATCTGCATCTTGACAAACTCTCTGAGCGTGCCTGGGAACCACCGGTCTGCTGCTGGCTGTGAGTGTCCCTTTTCCACTCTCCTTCCTCTCCCTCCCCACAAATTCTCCAGACCTACTTTTTCCTTTACCCCAAATGGCTCTTTTAAAAACTCATTTAAAAATTATTTAAAAAATAAAACTTTTATTTTATTCAGAATAGGTAATATTTGCATTTGGCACATTATAGAGGCACAAAGGGGAAAGTCTTTACCCCCCTCTCAGCCTCTCCCAGTTTCCCTTCCAGGAGGTCATCAATATGATCAGTGTTTTTTGCATATCCTTAAGGGCTCCTCTTCTAATAAAACACTTCACCTGTACAGAAAGAGTCGTCTGATTGTGCCCCTGGATCAGTAGAAAACAGGAACCCCCTCTCCCCGACCATCTCCTAAGCGTTCCATTCTTGCCCAGTGCTTATAACTTATTGGGTAGTAATAAGATTACTGTTAGTTATTCTTATATGACCCCCTACTACTAATAGCCATTGATATTTATTGCTTGGTGTGTGCCAGGCCCTCTGAGGGCGTTTTACATAGGTTACTTCATCTAATCCTTGCAGCAGCCCTATGAGGTTGGAATTATCAGTCTCCCCACTGTATGCATGAGAAAACCCAATTCAGATGACCTAGAGCTGGTTCAAACCCAGACGGTCTGGTTTCTCCCAGGTTGTCATGAGAATTAAAGGACATGGTTCCAGCGTGTCCCAGGGCTCAGCGCAGCGCCCGGCCTAGAGTGAGTACTTGGCAAATGGCAGCTAGGGGAATCCCCATGATTGCTGAGCGGGGTCTTCAAGGAGGACGTTTGGGGCTCAGCTTTCAAGGGCCCATGTGGAGATGGTTGGAGCATCAAAGAGCTCAGCCCTGCTCCAGCCCTGCCTAGCTCTAAGGACCAGATCTGATGACATCTCTCTGAAGTGCTGATGCCATGTTTTGTACGTAACAGACCTCGCTCACACACACAGAGGCCTAAAGAACAGGCACGTCCAAGCTGCTGCCCTGCCGGGCACTGCTAGGAGCCCACCCTGGGCAGCAGAGCCGTCAGTGTTTCCTGAAGGAGAGTTGGCAATGAGGACCCGTGCTCAGCAAAGTCACCAGGTGAGACTGTTGTTTGTGGGTCCACGAGACAAGCTTCTCCCTCCCCCAACCCTTCCACACTGGGTGGGGATGGGAGGGTGACCCGGCAGGAGGACAGTCATTTGTTGGGAGGTGGGGACAATGAGCCAGCAAAATTTGGGTATAAATGCCAACACCTCCTAATTTGGACCCATGAGGCTGTGAGGCCTTCAGGAATTTGAAATATACATTATTCTAAAAAGAGGCAGATGGCAAAAATTAACATTTACCAGGTACTGATTAGGTACAAAGCACAGATCTCTGAGCCCTGACACAACCCTATGAGGCAGGTCTTCTTCTTAGCCCTGTTTTTATAAATGAGGAAACTGAGACTCAGAAAAGTTGAGTCTCTTGCTGAGGTCAAGTGGGCTGGGCTTCTAACCTGGACATCAACGCCACAGCCAGAGCCTCTAAGCATCTGACACTCTGCTGGCAGACGGATGAAGAGCCCAGAGGCCGGCTGCAGAGGCCCAAGGCGTGGTGGGCAATCTGGGCTGGACCTGCTTGAGAGGAGCTCTGAGCAAACCCTTACTCCCCCAGAGAATCTGGACTTAGGCTCACAGACTCAAGGACTCCTGGCTGGCGACTCACCAAGGGCACTCCTTACTTGGCAGGCACAGAGGTGCATGCCAAACTCCACTAACATGGCCTTCAAAGCTCTCGGGGCTGTGACCTCAGCTCAACCTCTGCAGCTTTGGACGTCACCTGTGCACATACCCGAGTTCCCACAAACAGGATGGATGTGTCCAGCACCTCCCTGCCCTTGCCCAGGCTGGGCATTCTGCCTACAAGCTTTCCTTCTCTACATTTTCAAATCTTATACCCCTTTTCAAGGTCTGGCCCAAATATCACCATCTTCCATAAAGCTCTCATATATTCCAGATTCCACTTCTGCTAGTTAGAAGTGAATAGTCACAGCCCTTTGCTTAGACCTCTGACACAGACAAGGGTCGTCTAGCTAGCATCTATCTCCCTTTCTGCCAGCAGCAGTACCTTGCCTGGGTTTTCCTGGGAACCACCCCTTCGCACTCGCAGTTACAAAGAGCTCACAAACAGCTGCTCTCTGGCTCGAGGGTTGAGATCCTCCTGGCCAGTGATTGGTCAAGAATGGGCATGTGACCCAGCGGTGGCCAAATCAGAGGCAGCCGTGGGACTTTTGCTGGAGTTCTTGGGAAAGAAGCCTCTCTCTCTCTGCCAGGTTTGCGAAGCTGCTAGAATGAAAGCCTGGAGTGGCTGGTGATCATCTTTGCTACCATCTGGGGAGGGCCTGCTTGAGAATGAAACAAACGCAGAGGAAGGTAGAGCTGAGAGGGAGAGAGAGAGAGACACTTCTGAAGTGCTAATGACATCTTTAAGCCCTTGGATTCATCCATGCCAGAAGCCAGAATGCCGCTGGCCTTCCCATTTCTATGAGTCAATAAACTCCCATTTTTGCTTTTTAAGGGCGTTTGAGTTGGATTTTCTGTCACTTACGATTGGAAAGGTCTTAAAGGATAGAACTTCCCATGAGCTCTCAATCACACATCCCCTGGAGGCACAGTTTCTTATGTATACAGCTTCTCTCTCTTATTTCTTGATAGCAGAAACCATGCATGCTACAAATTTACATGCTCACTGTGTCCTAGCATCGGGCCAGAGGCAATACCTGAGAAGTGTCTGGATCATAAAGTGTCAAAGCTGTGAGGGTCTGTGGCCCTAATTTATTTTAGGTACTTGAGTATGTAAATGTGGTCACAAGGGCCTAGCACAAGGGGGCTTGTCTAGTGCTCAGTGTGCAGGCTGGGCCATCTTTCCTGACAACTGTGTGTCCATCATCTCTTATCTCAATTCATTCAACAACTGTATTGTTGACTACGGGTCGGGCATTGTGCTACACGCAGCAGTGAATTAAACAAGTCCCGCCCTGGTGAGGACAGACACTAAATATAATCATTGGAGTAAACTACTTACTGCCTGAGACTCAGTTTCTACATCTTTTCGAATGGGGATAAATATCTCATGAGGGTAGTCATGGGACTTAATGTGATAATTCGTGCACAGCCGTTAGTACATTCCTTGTCCACAATAAAAGCTCAATAAGTGGTAGCTAGTATTATTAACCTTACTAAAAAGTTAACATGGATAAATATACAATTGCAAATGGTGTTGGCCTGTATGAAGGCAAAGAATAGGGCGGAATGAGGCCACCTCTGAGGAGGGGGTGTGGGACCTGAGACCAGAAGGAAGGGAGGAGCAAGCATGTGCAGAGCAGAGAAGAGCATCTGAGGCACAGGAAGCACCGCGTGAGGGCCCAAGGTGGGTGGGGTGCTGTTTGCGGCCAGAGTGTGGTAGCTGGATGGAAACGGAGGGAGATGCTGCTGGGAACTCGGGCAAAGGTCACGTGCAGCCATGTCTGGGAGCATGCAGAGGCCAGGCGGGCGGGTTGGGGAGGGGGAGAAACCCACTTGCTGATGTACTCCCCGGTGAGGATGATGCTGCAGGTCTGGCATTTGAAGCAGCTGACGTGCCACTGCTTGTCCAGAGCCAGGAGCGACTGGCCATGCTTGATCTCCTCCTTGCACCCAGCGCAGTCTGCAAAGACAAGAGGATGTGCTGAGCAAAGCATCCTGGGCCCCTAGAGCCCTGCCATCATCGCACACCTGAGTCAAGGAAACCCCTCCTGGAACGCCAGCTTTTCCACAACTGCTCCCACCCTGGTACTGGCACCTGTCGAGACTCTGCCAGGTGAGGGAAAGGTCAGCAGAGCCCTGGCTGGCCTCTTGACAAGTGGTCTTGGTGTGAGGGAGAAAGAAAAACCTCCCAGGGTTCCTCCAGAAAGTTCCCTGCTGGTCATCCTGACAACTGTTCATCCAGAATGGACCCTGCACTGCTTCTGCTCTCGAGTTGCTAACTAAGCTCATGCAAGTCTCTGTGACCCAGGGACCTGCAGCATCAGTGTCACCTGGGAGCTCAGAAATGTGCAACAATGGGGGCCCCACCCAGATCGACTGAATTTTTATTTATTTTTAATTATTTTATTTTATTTTTATTGAAGTATACTTGATTTACAATGTTGTGCTAGTTTCAGGTGTATAGCAAAGTGATTCAGTTACATATATATGTATATATATTATGTGTATATATATATATATATATATATATATATATATATAATATATCTTTTTCAGGTTCTTCTCCATTATAGGTTGTTACAAGATATTAAATATAGTTCCCTGTGCTATACAGTAGGTCCTTGCTGCTTATCTATTTTATGTATAGTAGTGTGTACCTCTTAATCCCAAACTCCTAATTTATCCCCCTCTTTCCCCTTTGTTAACCAAAAGTTTTTCTATGTCTGTGAGTCTGTTTCTGTTTTGTAAATAATTTCATTTGTATCATTTTTCTAGGTTCCACATATAAGTGATATCATATGATATTTTTCTTTCTCTGCCTGACTTACTTCACTTACTATGATAATCTCCATGTCCATCCATGTTGCTGCAAATAGCATTATTTCATTCTTTTTTATGGCTGAGTAATATTCCAGTGTGTGTGTGTGTGTGTGTGTGTGTGTGTGTGTGTGTGTGTGTGTGTGTGTGTGTGTGTGTGTGTGTATATATATATATATACATATATACACATACCACATCTTATTTATCCATTCATCTACTGATGGACATTTAGGTTGCTTCCATATCTTGGCTATTGTTAATACTGCTGCAATGAGCATTGGGGTGCATGTATCTTTTTGAATTAGAGTTTTCTCCAGATATATGCCCAGGACTGGGATTGCTGGATCATATGATAGCTCTATTTTTAGTGTTTTGAGGAACCTCCATACTGTTCTCCATAGTGGCTGCACCAATATACATTCCCACCAACAGTGCAAGAGGGTTCCCTTCTCTCCACACCCTCTCCAGCATTTATTGTTTGTAGACTTTTTGATGATGGCCATTCTGACTGGTGTGAGGTGACACCTCATTGTTTTGATTTGCATTTTGCATTTGATTTGCATTTCTCTAATAATTAGTGATTTTAAGCATCTTTTCATGTGCCTGTTGTCCCTCTGTATGTGTTCTTTGATGAAACATCTATTTAGGTCTTCTGACCATTTTTCAATCGGGTTGTTTGTTTTTTTGATGTTGAGCTGTATGAGCTGTTTATATATTTTGGAAATTAAGCCCTTGTCGCAGACCAACTGAATTTTATCAAGATCTCCAAGCACAGTAGAGTTTCACTCAATGGCAAGGGCCCTGTTTGTGATTTGTGTGTTTGTGGTTAAATCTATTTTCTTGCCCAGCACCGTGCTCAGCACATAGTTAAGAACTCAAAGCAGATTTGCTGAATGAGCGTGAATGAACAGGCCTCACAGCACTCAGGAAAAGGACAGAACTTAAAACATACACCTCCTCCCCAACATGATTATACACCAAACATTTGCCTCCCCAACTAGCAAGGATTAAAGAGTCTGATGAGATCGTTCCAGAGCAGAAAGGTGCCCTTGCTCTCCGTTCCCCTCACCCTGGACTGTGCGCTGGGGCCAATATTGAATGTAGGGGGCCCCAGAGTCTGCCTGTTGCTCAATCGGTGTCTGCGGAGGGGCAGGAAATAGAGGCAGCGTCCAAGATACTTGGGAGGTGCGGGGAATTCAGGCCTAGCCGACCGGACGTCCCACTCTGGAGGAGGAAAGGGTCATGGTGCAAAGTTTACCAGAGGACAAGCCTGCCTCCTGGCACCAAAGCAAATGCATACTTGGGAGCAGTGGCGAGAAAAGAGACGGCGTATCAAGCTGGGAGCGGCTGGCTGAAGCTCTCACATCCAGCTGGGAGCCTGTCCTGGGAGAGGAGAGGAGGTGTCCACGTGTCTAGGAAGCGGGTGTGCCCAGCAGGCTGTGGGGAGGGTCAGGGCCCTGATGAAGTGTGTGTACGAGGCAGCTCCCACAGTCCGCGCCTCTTGGCCACACAGCGCCTTTCTAACGTCTCTTAGCACAAGCTGTGGGCAGGAAGGTCTCCCACTGCAAAATGCTTCAAGTCCCAGGCCTTCAAATGGGGGCTGGGAGAATAGTTTTAGGATTTCTTTTCTCCTGGGATAAGTCTACCCCCACCCCATCCTGATCATCACAGTCTTCAGAATGTCATAGTTTAGAGAGGTCAGGTACCCCCTCCTCTTTTACAGACAGATGGCCTCTGAAGTGACTTGCCCACGCTCCGAACAGTAAAACCCAAGGGCTCAGGCGTCTGGTCCAGCTTTCTAGGCCACAAATGCTGACCTTGTGTCTCTGTGGGCCTCACTGATAGGGTTAAATGATTCCACAGGGGCTCAGAGTTCACAGATCATTTGGCCAAAGTCCCACCCAATGCAGGAATCTACAGCATTCTCAGCAGGGGTGGGCACCTTCCTCTGTGTCCGCCTCCAGGGGTGAGCAGCTCACCCCCTCTCGAGAAAGTCCACTTTGCCTTTGGACAGGTAAGATTGTCATGACTACCTTTTTTTCTTCTTCTTCTTTTTTTTTTTTTTTGCCTGCGCCGGGTCGTAGTTGCGGCATGTGGGATCTTCATTGTGGCATGCGGGCTCTTAGTTGCAGCATGCGTGTGGGATCTAGTTCCCTGGCCAGGGATAGAACCCAGGCCCCCTGCATTGGGAGCACAGAGTCTTACCCACTGGACCACCAGGGAAGTCCCATGACTGCCTTTTTTATATAGAGCTGATTCCTGACTCCTTGTGACACCCCCTATTTTATGCAACCAAGAATAATCTACCTCTTCCCCCACGTCAGTTTCTTCAAATATTTAATGATAACTATAGTTTCTCTCTTCTCCTTTATCCCTTGCACTTCACTTTTCCTTGCTTGACATGGTCATTCACTGAGCAAATTCACTTGTGGATTCCATGGAGACAGACATGTTACTAGCCAACAACACCATTGTCTATCTTTTCAATAAACCTTATTTGAAGAGCTGTATCCTTTCGTGGCCACAAAAGAGATGAGTTCCATCTCTTTAAGTTGCAGCGACACATCTGAGATGAATTGGCATTTTGAGCTAAAATTTAGGAGATGGTACAGTGTAGTGGTTACAGGTTGAGCTGAGAGGTTAGAGTGAGTGGAGAGAGGCTGGCTGAGGGGAGAATCCCAGCTCCCCAGCTGACTAGTTGTATGACCTCAGCTTCCTCATCTGAACATCTTCCTTACAACACTGGTGTGAAGATGAACTGAATCAGGCCTGGAAAGACTTTGCACAGTGCTTGGCATGTATGTACCCAAACAGTGGATGCTATCATTATTATCCCATATTCTCATGTTTTTAACTCATACTCTGTGCATTATCCAATCTCTGATATGAGGTCAGAAGCAATATTCCTGATGTTGGGAGGGCCTGCTGATTCCTCCTGAGATTCTGGCGTACCTGCTCCACATGGGTTTTCTTTTCATGTTATACTGCTCATCTTCCACTGTCCTGGCTTCATATTTATCAGGACCTTTTCCTCCCTCTTCTTTCAACTCTCACTCTTGGCCACCAGTGGAGCCTCAAACACCCCAGCCGGGAGCCCGGGTCTGGTGTAATAAGCAGCGTCAGGAAAACCACACCCTGTCCCAAGTTGGATTCTGCAGAGCCAGCTGTCCACTCCATTCCTCATACGTTCCTCTTTATTCCAAAATTACAACCTTCAGCTGGCAGAAAGTATGATGCCACCACTTGTTCCTCCTAAATCCCTCAGTTTACTGGAGACTCTGAAGACCCCAGACAACTATTTTTAGTTTTTTTGACTGTGTCATTCATTCCACTTACATCAGCAAAAATAAGTGGGTTTGTGAGTCATAGCAAGCTCCCCACCTTGTTTTAGGCAACTAATCCAGGGAGACAGGACCCCTCCTATTAGCAAGCCATGTCTCTGGTATAGGGTGTTAAGGAAATAGGCTCCAAAGCCAGACTGCCTGGGCTCACATTCCAGTTACATTACCATTATCTGAGCGACTTTGGGCAAGTCATTTATGCTTTTTGAGTCTTAGTTTTCTCATCTAAAAACCATTACTCTTATCTCCCTCATAGAGTTATTATAATGATTAAATGAGATGTTATATATGGAAAGCTTAGTGCAGTGCCTGACAACAGTAACGGCCAATCAATGTTAGCAATAGTGATGGTGGTGGTTTTGGTGGTGATGGTGGTGGTGCTACTGCTGCTGATTCTTCTCAGTGAGGTCTGGGCAGTGCCTGGCAAGAGTCACAGTCAATCAATGTTACCAGTGGTGACGGTAGTGTTGGTGATGGTGGTGCTCATAATGATGGTGGTGGTGACTGTGAAGATGGTGGTGGTGGTTGTGAAGATGGTGGTGGTGGTGGTACTTATGGTGGTGATGGTGGCGACGCTACTTCTGCTCCTGATTCTTCTTGGTGAGATCTGTGAGGAAACATTTCTTCCGCCTGTGATAAGTAATACAATTCTTTTCTCTTGACAGTTCCTAAGTATTCTTCTTGATCTCTTTTGAGTAGATACTGCTCCTGCTTTTCCAGAATGTCTTTACATTCCAGGGGTGAAACTTCACACTCCTGTAGCTCAAAAATACAGCAAGTTTTCCTGCTTTCATTTTCCTTCTCCATGATACGTTCTTCACCTTAGCACTCTCTTGAATCTTGTTTTAGTTCCCTCCATCCTTGCGGAACTAAGCAGACCTTCCAACTTCTCCTCAAGTCAGGAGGCTGCCTTGCGTTTGCAGCACGGACAGTGGCCACCTTTGGGGAGAAAACATTTCTGTGAAACATACGCCCTGTAGATCCACACATTGATGTCTAGACTTCGCAAGTAACAAGATGAGCCATGATCCTAGGCGTCCCCCCGGAGACTGCCCACATGCTCACTTGCTCTTCTGTACTCACTCTTCCTCACCTTCTTCACCTCCTGATCTGCAGAATTATGGTGGACACAGCCTCTTCTTGTGGACATGCTCCCACGCAGGACTCCCGCACTTAGCTGAGGAAATCTCCCACCTGTCTGAGATTCCCCAAGGCACACAGTACACGCAACACAGGCTGAGTGAAGTAATAGCAGATTCAGGAATCTTATTCTCAGTTCTCCTTTGGTATGTTTTCTAGACTAAACCTCCAAGCCAACAAAATCCCTCACTTTAAATTTAGAGAGCATTTTACACACTATGACGTATGTTAGTTTTGATTCCAGAATACTGATACATTTGCTTTCCACAAAGTTGGGTAAACTGAGCCACAGGGAGGCTACATGATGGCTGTGCATTCACACAGAAGGATGGCAGCCTCCTGACTCCAGCCGGCTTCCCTCTATGAACTCACACATGGCCCCACTGGTGTCTGGTCGCCTTGGCAGCATCAGCCATGGCGCTGTGGTCCTGCATCCCAGCCTTGCTGTCATTCTGGATGATGCTTTCAAGGAGTTATGAAGGGTAACAGTGTGTGCACTCAGCCACCTCAAGATGGAAACCTGATCAGAGTGGCAAATTGTTCTTGAGCCCCACCGAAGATACTGACGGAAAGTCTGGGAGCAGATCTGATTCAACTGAAAGGAAGGAAGGGCAAGGGAGGGAGCCTCCCCACTGGCTCCCCTGCTAATGGAGCCCCCGGGAGCTGAGCCCTGCTGACTTGGGGTATTCTGTGCTCGCCCCCCTCAGCCGGACACAGCCTCAGCATGCTGACTCTGCTGGTGCCGTGGCCAACAGCCCCCACACCACACAGTGATGCCGCACAAGACGCTAATGGGCTTTCATTGATTCTGCCGACAAGGCCAGTGAGAGTGTCACGTAACATGAAAGAATGCCGGAGCTTAGCTTGGCTTACCGAGACCCAGGGGGCTGTGTCCGTGTGTGTGTGGGTACATGCAGTCAGTGGCCTGACAAGGGCATCTTAGAACAGTGATTTGGATATCTTACGGCTAGACACGTTTGAATGGAATGGACATTCCACAAATCAGAATGACTGTTCCGAGGCACTATTGATCCTCAGTTCCCCCCAACTCCCAATCTATGTTTTGGTGATAGAACGTGACCTTTACGATGGCCTGCCAAGTGTCCCCCTCATCCCTAGACAGTAGTTCTCAGTCTTAGGAGCAGCGAATGAATCACCCAAGAAGCTTACTAAGATTGTAGATTTCTAGGATTTCCCATTCCTAGAAGTCCAGAGTGGGCCCAGAAATCTGTATTTTTATCAGTCCTGCAGTGAAGCTGATGTCACGGTCCACGGAACACACCCTAAGGGACACTAGCACAGCCCTTGTGGCTTTCTCTCATATTCCCTCTTTTGTTAAGATATGTCTACATATTCTTCTTTAGTGGAGTTTGTAAAAATTGACAGCCACTGGTGGAAAACACTTGATCAGCTCTGTTGGGATGCCTTTGGGAGCATGGACCAGAGGGGAGATAAGGAGCCCTGCTCATCCCAGGAGAACCACCCAAGTGGCCAATACGTGGCACAGGCCATTCCTGTTTATAGTCGGGCAGCCTGTTTTCCCTGCGTTTGTGCTTTGGGAAGTTTGTGAGTCTGGGCTGTGTGCCAACTGGGTCATGCTGCAGGAGTCCTCCAGGGTGGGAACCTCCCCCACTTCCCTCCAGGCTGCAGAAGCAGTTAGCGAAGCTGGGACAGGAGAGCCCTGGGAGATGGCACTCGTGGACGGCGACGTGCCCCGTGGGGAGGACTCACGGCTTGGTCCACGGATCTTGATGGGCTTACTGCTCGTCATGGACTGGGAGCATGTCTGACACAAACATTCCTTCCCGCTGAAGGTCACCTTGTCTCCAATGGGGAAAGGCTTCCTGCAAGAGGGATGAAGGAGAAATTCAACACCACCTCTCCAGAGGGTTCTGTGTCTATAGGTGACTTGACAACACATGTGCTTGAAGATCTTTGGTAGCACACACAGCACACATAGAGCACCGGCTACATTCAAGTGCTGTTCACGGGGCCAGGCTAAACCACTCAGTTAGGGCCAGGACCGGAACTGGAGACCCAGTTGGGCCATTTACATGATTTTTAAACACTGGGCAAATCATGACACTTATTTGGGCTTACATTTCTCTTCTATAATGAAGAGGCTAAAAACGTCTCAGAGGTACTTCCTCTTCCTGGAAGGACTTCTCCCATCCCAACTTGACCTATCCCCTGTATGTCAGGAAGAACTCATTCAACTCCCCAACTTGCCAAAATTTCCTTCTTTCACTCCACAGGAAGTTTAGACATCCTCAAAGAACCTCTTCCTCTGCTCACCTACATTTGCGCAGTTTGAGTTACACAGCTCAGGGGCTTAAGCTCGTCATGTCCTGCCTCCCTAACTAAATATAAAGCACATAGAACCCTCAGCACAGCTGATCCCATCACACAGCAGCTCTCGCTTGTGCGGTTTGGGATGCCTGTTAATATGGACTCTGAGCTTATGCCCCCGTAAGCCTGCAGGGGCTCCGCTGCCCTTACATTAGCAACATGAACAATGGAGGGAGTGCCAGGGAGAGAGGGGAGCCGTGTTCTCATCACAGCCCAGGCACTGACTCATGGTAAAAGGACCCGGCATGACCTTGGGAAGGCGCCTATTCTCCATGGGGCTTCACAAAACCTCCACTTTAGACCATACGGACCCTACTGTGCAAACTTCCAATGGTTCTGGGATTCCAGGTCTTAAGGGTTGGATGGATGAATGAATGAATTCCACTGGGTGATAATATTTTCTTATGCACTGTGTCGTTAGTCTCAATCAGAAACTCTAATTGGTTAGTTACTCTAACTGGTAACAAAGAAGTGGTTATTTTAAGAGGAGAATAATTAATCTATAAATGACTTTCCCAATTAAAAAATGCATACATATATTCCAATCGTGCTTTACTTATGACTTAATCAGAGCAGTCCATTAAATTTTAACATATCTGTGGGCAGGGTTGAGGTTTTCTTTATTTTTTCATCTCTTTAATATGGTGCTTAGCATACACTGGGCCCTTAATGTACATTTGCTAAGTTAACAAGAGATGAGGATGCTGAGGGTGGGGAGGAGGGAAGGGGTGAGCTTTCTATCACCTATCAGAGGTCTTGAGAGGCTAGATAATGATCATTATGATAATGAAGAGAATAATAAAAGTGGACATAATTTGGTACCAGTCATTGAGATAAGGTCTCTCTGCATGTACCATCTCATTTATCTTCATGGAAATCCAATGAAGTTGGACTGCATGTACCATCTCATTTATCTTCATGGAAATCCAATGAAGTTGGACTGGCTTTGATGTCGATTCACCAATGAAGCTGAGGCTTACAGAGGTGGGGTCTCCTGCCAGGGTCATGGAGGAAGGCTATAAACAGATATCCCAGTACCGCATGTGGCTGAGGGTGTGAGAGCCTGAGCCAGATTCATGGATTCCAAACTGAGTTTTGAGAGGCCAGAGGGCCCTCAGAGGTTTCTTCAGGGCCTTTTGATGGGAAGTGGGAGGCTGAGTGTTGGGGCTCAGATCCTATGCTGCCTTCATCTCGGGACAAACTAGTGTTTTATACTAGATTACGTTTGACAAACAGGATTCAGCCGCTAAATGTTTGAAAACCACTGGCCTGTCAGGTCCTTCCACCCCGAGATTAGAGGATGCAAGTGTCCAGCATAAAGCCGAGTAAGCCCCAGATCTGCCTGGGGAAGGCCACTTCTTCCCTTCTGCAGGATCCCAGGCAGAGGGTCCCCGCCCCTGCTGGCCTCCTGCTCACCTGCACAAGCTGCACACGAAGCACTTGGGGTGGTAGGTGCGGCCCAGCGCAGAGATGACCTCGCCCGTGATAAAGTCCCGGCAGCTGTCACAGCGAGTGCCGTAGAGTTGCTGGTAGTCCTGGGTGCAGATGTACTCCTGGTTCTTGAAGAAGAAGCCTGACTGAGCCAGGCCACAGCCACACACTTGGGGAAACAGGGCGGGAAACAAAGGCAGGTGAGTCCAGGGAGGGTCTGCAAGCATGAGGTTCTCGCTGGGGACAAGGCTGCTGTCTGACTCAGTCATAAGTGGCCAGCGAATGGTGACGCATGGGACCTCATGGGCCTTTGGGGCCAGTGCTCCTTAAAGGATGGCCCGAAGACCACTTGCATCAGAATCACCTGGCGGGCTTCTTGAGATGCAGCTGCCTGGACCTGAATCAGACTCCCTGGGGTTGGAGCCCAGGCATCTGCATTTTAGCACATTCCCCAGCTGATCCTGATGCATGCTGAGACCACCCATGCTATACAATCCTCTCAAAACATGGAGGAAAAGTTTAAAGCCATGTGGCTTATGCAATGCAACACAGCTGGTGGTATCATGAGTTTGATGAAAGAATCATTCAGTTAAAAATGTCCTGGGCATTTCCTACGTGCATGAGTCTGTGCTAGGTGAAGACAAGCTAGGATGGCAATGGGATGTATGATTTGAAGATTATAATCCATCTTCACCATAGCCATAAAAGGTAGATCTGTTCCCAGGCAGGAATGATAAAACACAATCTTTGAACTCCAAAGAGCTAACAATGGATGCAGAGGGAAGACCACATAGAACATACATCAGTGGGGACAGGCCATGGGCTGGTGTAGGTAGCAAGTGCTGTGAGTGGGAGGAATCAATGAAGGCTTTCTGGAGGAGGTAGCATCTAAGTTGAAGTGAAGGAATGGAATGAGCTAAAGCACAAAGGCAGGAAACTGCAGGCAATATTTGTGTGGAGATGGGGCTAGGGTAGGGTAAGGGTGGTGTTTTTAGAGAGTGGACGGCAATATTACAGGAAAATATTACCAGGCCAGTTGGAGGAAGAGGGACCAAGTCCAGTTTAAGACGTTTAGGCCTTGTGGGAAACTAGGAAGCCATGGATGGTTTTTCCCCTAGTTTTTAAAATCTTAAATTATTTTGAAAAATCTCGGACATATACAACAGTAGAGAGAAGATTATAATGATTCCCCATTACCCAGCTGCAGAAATGATCAATTACACTGATGACTTCTGAACAGAGAGGCAACATGATTTCATAAGGTACTTTATAAAGTCTTTGGGGATATCCTTGTGGACAATATGAAGTAATATAGGGCAGATAATAGAAGAGCAGGTGGATATAATTATAGGTGTCTGAACAACTGAATCATGTGGGACTCCCTTCCCCCAAAGGACTTAGAAACGTGGGAAATGAGATTTCCCTCTGAGAGTTAAGTTATGAAATGAACACATAATGGGAAGAGCAGAAAGAGGCTAAGTTTCTTCCAAGAGACTGAATGACTCTCAGGGCCACCAGAACTGCTGAGTTTATTGATCCAGCTAAAGCAAGGATGGGTCAGCCAGGAAGGGGCTGGTCAGCAATCAAAGGAAGGCCACTGGAGAGCTCATTCAAATCCCGAGACCAGCTCCCTTTGTTCTGAGTCTGACAGTTTGACTTTCTACATAGGTTGCCTTTGTGAGAGAAGCAGCTGATCAGGGCAACATGAACTAGTACAACGGAGAGTTACAGCTCTTGTTTATGTTAATAAACAGGCACTCAGGTTTTATTCATCGGTTTCCCAAAGACGTGGTTAGCATGACTCAGCTTTACCAAGCGTGATCCACGGTGGGGAAACCAACAAGATGGTTTCCAAGCCTGTAAGTGCGAGGACCTGGCCTGGACTGGGTGACATCACCCCAGTAAATACTCTCTTATCTTTAACAGGGAACGTTGTTTTGCAAAAGCAGCCAAGTTAAAAGTAGGAGGGACTTCTAGGTGAATGTCAGAAGTATTTTGCAAGTGTTTGTTCACTCTGCAGGCCAGAGGTAGGCTCCAAGGGCCAAGGTGAGGGAGGAGGGCAGCTCCAAATGTCACAGCACCACGGGAAACGGTCTAGGACCATGAGAGACTCTGCTCTGGGAGTCAGACCACCTGGGCTATCTAACTCTCTGGGTGACACTGAACTTGGTCCTCTGTGGTCTGGGGCCTCTGTTCACTTCTGTGTAAAGAGCAGAAACCAGACAAGAAATGGCCTGAGCTTTTCTTCTGACACTGACATCCTGTGAGTCTAGGAGAAGGTAGGGCTGACTATATGCCTAAACATTTTAAATTCCAAGTGAGGTAGAGCTGGCAGCCACTGGAGACCACCCCTGCAGAGAGTCAGGGCTTATGAGTAGAAGTGGTGCTGGTGGTGGTGGTAGGTGGGGAAGGGTCCAACTTTCATCAGGCTTCATGAAAACTCATCACATCAAACAATGCCTGGTCTGGAAGGCAGGCAAGGCCAGAGAACAGGCTGTTCTGGGATGTGCAGGTGGCAGATCAATTGACTTCATGGCTGTGGAATTAGTCAGGTCATGGCCTACAACCTCATTGGAAACAGCTCCTGTTTTTTCCCTTCTTTTCTCTCCTTTGTGTCCCCTGCCAACTCCACTTCCAGAGCCACCTCTCCCAGTGGAGAAAACCAGGAGGCCATATGAAAACTTGGAACAATCTGTTCCTTCATTTCCCCCAAGGAGCTGAAGGAGGAAGGTAGAAAGGATGTAAAGGTTGATAAGAATCCCAGGGGTTCCTGGAAATACAGTGGGGAACACGGGGTGGAAGGAAAGCTGGACCAGCACGACAGATGTATCTGAGGCTGAGCAGAGCTCTTCATTCAAATAACAGGAAAGGCCATGGAGAGGGTCTGTAGTATGGAAGTGATGTGGAATTAATACATCCAGGGCACTCATTATTCTGTGAATCAAAAATAAAGTCTATTAATTAAAAGAAAGATCATATAGTCTGACAATGGGACAGAATATGGGAACTCAGAACTGCTTCCAGAAAACACAGAATGCTCATTGTAAATATAATGCCTAGAATAGGACATGCACACAGCCCTACTGTGTTTCAGTGGAAAATGTACCGTTTTGAGGGTCACTGGACCTTCCAATTCCTCCATATTCCCATTCTAGCACTCAGGTGCTGTGTGACTTTGAAAAAGTGACCTCACCCCTCTGGAGCTCAGTTGCCTCATTTGTAAAATGAGGGGGCTATGTGGTAACTGAGGACACATCCAGATATGAGAGTCTAGGATTCTGTTGATTTTCAACTTTTCAAATGAGACAGTTTTATGGAATTTCAAAATCAAAGTGTTAGAAGGGTCCCTGAGGGTGATCTCATTCATTATTTTAAACATTTAAATTGTGAAATATATTATACATACAGAAGATGTAGTAAATATATATGTACAGTGTAAAGAAGAATAATAAAACATGCTCCCAGCTACTCACTACAGAGTTTATGAAATAGAACATCACCAGCAGCTCGGAAGCCTGTTCCCGTCTCCCTAAGAGCGCCCTGCTTCCCACACCACATCCCAAATTGTGTTTATCATTCTCTTGCTTTTCTTTACAGTTTTACTACCTTTGAGGTATCTACAAACAATATATTGTTTAGTTTTGCCCGTTTTTGAACTTTATATGGATGGAATCATACTGCATCTACTCTTCTGTGTAATTTACTGCTTCATTCTCTCAGTATTATGTTTTTGAGATTCATCCATGTCGATGCATGTAGTTGTGGGCCATTCATTTTCACTGCAGTGCTGTATTTCGTTGTCTGACTATATCACAATTGATCCATTCCACTGCTGAAGGACATCCAAGCTGCTTGTGGTTTTTTTTTTTCCTTTATGGAAATGCTGCCTTGAACATTCTTGTATTTGTGAGGTGATGTCTCACTGTTTTCCAATAAGTTTTTCCCATTTACATTCCCACCAGCAGTTCTCACTGAGCTATATTATCACAGACACCAGGTAACACCTAACTTATATTTAGTTAACATGGTACAGGTGAAAGGATGTTCTATTGTGATTTTAAATTTAATTTCCCTGATTATTAATGAAATTGAGAATGTTATTACCTGTTTATGGGCCATTTGTGTTTTCAAGGTTTATCCACATGGAGCATGTATCAGTATTTCTTTTCTACTGATGAATAATATTCCACTGTATGGATATACCACTTTGTACTTATCCATTCACTGGCTGATGGATATTTGAATTGTTTCAAACTTTTGACTTTATGAATAATATTGCTATGAACATTTGTGTACAAGTTTTTGTGTGAACATACATTACTTGAGCATAAGTCTAGCAGTGGAATTTGGAATTGTTGGGGTTATATGGTAACTCTACGTTTACCCCTAGAGGAACTGCAAGATTGTTTTCCAAAGCACCTACACATTTTACATTCCCACCAGCAAGGTATGAGGGTTCCAATTCCTCCACATTCTTGCCAACACTTGTATTACCTGTCTTTTTTGATTATAGCCAACTGAGTGGGTGTGAAGTTTATCTCATTGTGGTTTTATTTGCATTTCATTGATGGCTAATGATGTTGAGCATTTCTTCATGTCCTTATTGGACATTTATATAACTTCTTCAGAGAAATGTCTATTCATATCCTTTGCCCATTTTGAAATTGGGTTATTTGTCTTTTTTATTATTAAGTTGTAAGTATTCTTTATATAGTCTAGATACAAGCCCTTTACCAGATATATGATTTGCAAATTTTATCTCCCATTCTGTGTGTTGCCTTTCACATTCTTCATGGTATGTTTTGAAGCAAAAAAGTTTTTAATTTTGATGATGTTCAATTTATCTATTTTTCCTTAGTTGTTTGTGCTTTGGGTGTCATGTCCAAGAAGGCTTTGCCTAACTTAAGGTCACAAAGATTTACTCCTATATTTTCTCTTAACAATTTTATAGTTTTAGCTCTTACATTTAGGTTTTTGACTTATTTTGAGTTAATTTTTGTGTATGATGTGAAGAAGAATGCAACTTCTTTTTTTTTTCCGCATATATATGTTCAGTTTTCCTAGCATCATTTGTTGAAGACTGTTCTTTCCCTATTGAATTATTTTGGTTGCCTCGATGACATTCAACTGACCATAAATATAAGGGTTTATTTTTCCACTCTCATTTCGACTCTATTGATCTATATGTCTATCCTTGTACCACATTGTTTTGTTTATTGTAGCTTTGTAGTAAGTTTTGAAAGTGGGAAGTTTGAGTCTTCCAACCTTGTTCTTCTTTTTCAAGATTGCTTTGGCTATTTTATATTCCTTTCAATTCCATACGCATTTTAGAATCAGTTTGTCAATTTCTACAGAGAAGCAAGTGGGGATTTTTATAGGGATTACATGTGTTATGAACTGAATAGTGTCCTCCCCCAAATTCATATGTTGAAGTCCCAAGCCCTAATGTGATGGTACTTAGATAGGTGGCCTTTAGGAGGTAATCAGGTTTAGATGAGGTCATAAGGATGCGCCCTTCATTATGGGATTAGTGACCTCATTAGAAGAGACACCAGCAAGCTTGCTCATTCTCATCCTCCCTCTCTTTCTCTCTGCTCCTCCCTCCCTCCCTCTGTGACATGTGAGGACACAGTGAGAGGGTAGCTGTCTGCAAGCCAGGAAGGGAGCTCTCCATAACCCAACTATGAAGACACCTTAATCTTGGACTTTCAGCCTCCAGAACTGTGAGAAAATACACTACTGTTGTTTAAGCCATCCAATCTATGTTATTTTGTTATGGCAGCCTGAGCTAAGATAGCACTAACTTTGTAGATTGAGCTAAAGAATATTGCCATCATAACAATGTTAGGGCTTCTGATCCATGAACATGGTATATTTTTCCATTTACTTAGATATTCTTTAATATTTTGTAGTTTTCAAAGTATAAATTTTACACTTTTGTTAAATACTTCTTCTTTTTTTTTAAATGTAGCTCTCAAAGCTTTTCCAGATCTTTATTATTTAAGAGAACATATCACCCCTCCTAGGTATATGGACAAGAGAAATCATATACATGTTTACCAGCAGACACATAAAAGAATGTCTATAGCCACATTATATGTAATGCTGGACACAACTCAAATGCTCATCAACAGTAAGAAGAATAAATTCATGGTGGCATAATATAATCACACAATGGAACGTATAGCAATGAGAATGAAAAAAACATAAATACATGAAACAACAAGACTGACTCTCACAAACAAAATATTAGCACAGGAAGCCAGATGTAAAAAAGTACCCACACTGGGACTTCCCTGGTGGTGCAGTGGTTAAGAATCTGCCTGCCAATACGGGGGACACGGGTTCGAGCCCTGGTCTGGGAAGATCCCACATGCCGCGGAGCGACTAGGCCTGTGAGCCACAACTACTGAGCCTGCACGTCTGAAGCCTGTGCTCCACAACGGGAGAGGTCATGATGGTGAGAGGCCCCCGCACCACGATGAAGAGTGGCCCCCGCTTGCCGCAACTGGAGAAAGCCCTCGCACAGAAACGAAGACTCAACACAGCCAAAAATAAATATAAATAAATAAATAAATTTATAAAATAAAAAAAGTACCCACACTAATTCTACTTACATGATGTTTACAACAGGCAAAACTTATTTATGATGTTAGAAGTCAGGACAGTGGATACTTTTGATGCGGGGCAGTGACTGGTGGGACATGCAAAGTAAGTTTCTGGGGTGCTGGTGATATGCTGTTTCTTTTTTTGTTGTTGTCGTTGTTTTTTGTTTGTTTTGGGTTTTTGTTAAATTTTTTTTTTAATTTTTAATTTTATATATTTTTTATACAGCAGATTCTTATTAGTCATCAATTTTATACACATCAGTGTATACATGTCAATCCCAATCGCCCAATTCATCACACCACCACCCACACCCTCCCGCCACTTCCCCCCCTTGGTGTCCATACATTTGTTCTCTACATCTGTGTCTCAATTTCTGCCCTGCAAACCGGTTCATCTGTACCATTTTTCTAGGTTCCACATATATGCGTTAATATACGATATTTGTTTTTCTCTGACTTACTTCACTCTGTATGACAGTCTCTAGATCCATCCACGTCTCAACAAATGGCTCAATTTCGTTCCTTTTTATGGCTGAGTAATATTCCATTGTATATATGTACCACAACTTCTTTATCCATTCGTCTGTCGATGGGCATTTAGGTTGCTTCCATGACCTGGCTATTGTAAATAGTGCTGCAATAAACATTGGGGTGCATGTGTCTTTTTGAATTATGGTTTTCTCTGGTTATATGCCCAGTAGTGGGATTGCTGGATCATATGGTAATTTTTAGTTTTTTAAGGACCCTCCATACTGTTCTCCATAGTGGCTGTATCAATTTACATTCCCACCAACAGCGCAAGAGGGTTCCCTTTTCTCCACACCCTCTCCAGCATTTGTTGTTTGTAGATTTTCTGATGACACCCATTCTAACTGGTGTGAGGTGGTACCTCATTGTAGTTTTGATTTGCATTTCTCTAATAATCAGTGATGTTGAGCAACTTTTCATGTGCTTCTTGGCCATCTCTATGTTTTCTTTGGAGAAATGTCTATTTAGGTCTTCTGCCCATTTTTGGATTGGGTTTTTTGGTTTTTTAATATTAAGCTGCATGAGCTGTTTATATATTTTGGAGATTAATCCTTTGTCTGTTGATTCATTTGCAAATGTTTTCTCCCATTCTGAGGGTTGTCTTTTTGTCTTGTTTATGGTTTCCTTTCCTTTGTTTATGGTTTGTCCTTTCGTCTTGTTTATGGTTTACTTTCCAATAAATACTTTTGCTGTGCATAAGCTTTGAAGTTTCATTAGGTCCCATTTGTTTATTTTTGTTTTTATTTCCATTACTGTAGGAGGTGGATCAAAAAAGATCTTGCTGTGATTGATGTCAAAGAGTGTTCTTCCTATGTTTTCCACTAAGAGTTTTATAGTGTCCAGTCTTACATTTAGCTCTCTAATCCATTTTGAGTTTATTTTTGTGTATGGTGTTAGGGAGTATTCTAATTTCATTCTTTTACATGTAGCTGTCCAGTTTTCCCAGCACCACTTATTGAAGAGACTGTCTTTTCTCCATTGTATATCCTTGTCTCCTTTCTCATAGATTAGTTGACCATAGGTGCGTGGGTTTATCTCTGCGCTTTCTATCTTGTTCCATTGATCTATGTTTCTGTTTTTGTGCCAGTACCACATTGTCTTGATTACTGTAGCTTTGTAGTATAGTTTGAAGTCAGGGAGTCTGATTCCTCCAGCTCCATTTTTTTCCCTTCAAGACTGCTTTGGCTATTCGGGGTTTTTGTGTCTCCATACAACTTTAAAGATTTTTTGTTCTAGTTCCTTAAAAAATGCTGTTGGTAATTTCATAGGGATTGCATTGAATCTGTAGATTGCTTTGGGTAGTATAGTCCATTTCACAATGTTGATTTTTCCAATCCAAGAACATGGTATATCTCTCCATCTGTTCGTATCATCTTTAATTTCTTTCATCAGTGTCTTATAGTTTTCTGTATACAGGTCTTTTGTCTCCCTAGGTAGGTTTATTCCTAGGTATTTTATTCTTTTTGTTGCAATGGTAAAGGGGAGTGTTTCCTTAATTTCTCTTTCAGAATTTTCATCATTAGTGTATAGGTCCCATTGCAAGAGATTTCTGTGCATTAATTTTGCATTAATTAATTTTGCATTAATTTTGTATCCTGCAACTTTACCAAATTCATTGATTAGCTCTAGTAGTTTTCTGGTGGCATCTTTAGGATCCTCTGTGTATAGTATCATGTCATCTGCAAACAGTGACAGTTTTACTTCTTCTTTTCCAATTTGGATTCCTTTTATTTCTTTTTCTTCTCTGATTGCTGTGGCTAGGGTTTCCAAAACTATGTTGAATAAGAGTGGTGAGAGTGGACATCCTTGTCTTGTTCCTGATCTGAGAGGAAATGATTTCAGTTTTTCACCATTGAGAATGATGTTTGCTGTGGGTCTGTCGTATATTGCCTTTATTATATTGAGGTAGGTTCCCTCTATGCCCACTTTCTGGAGAGTTTTTATCATAAATCGGTGTTGAATTTTGTCAAAAGCTTTTTCTGCATCTATTGAGATGATCATATGGTTTTTATTCTTCAATTTGTTAATATGGTGTATCACATTGATTGATTTGTGTATACTGAAGAATCCTTGCATCCCTGGGATAAATCCCACTTGATTGTGGTGTATGATCCTTTTTATGTGTTGTTGGATTCTGTTTGCTAGTATTTTGTTGAGGATTTTTGCATCTATATTCATCAGTGATATTGGTCTGTAATTTTCTTTTTTTGTAGTGTCTTTGTCTGGTTTTGGTATCAGGGTGATGGTGGCTTCATAGAATGAGTTTGGGAGTGTTCCTTCCTCTGCAATTTTTTGGAAGAGTTTGAGAAGGATGGGTGTTAGCTCTTCTCTAAATGTTTGATAGATTTCACCTGTGAAGCCATCTGGTCCTGGACTTTTGTTTGTTGGAAGATTTTTAATCACAGTTTCAATTTCATTACTTGTGATTGGTCTGTTCATATTTTCTATTTCTTCCTGGTTCAGTCTTGGAAGGTTATACCTTTCTAAGAATTTGTCCATTCCTTCCAGGTTGTCCATTTTATTGGCATAGAGTTGCTTGTAGTAGTCTCTTAGGATGCTTTGTATTTCTGCAGTGTCTGTTGTAACTTCTCCTTTTTCATTTCTAATTTTATTGATTTGAGTCCTCTCCCTCTTTTTCTTGATGAGTCTGGCTAATGGCTTATCAATTTTGTTTATCTTCTCAAAGAACCAGCTTCTAGTTTTTTTGATCTTTGCTATTGATTTCTTTGTTTCTATTTCATTTATTTCTGCTCTGATCTTTATGACTTCTTTCCTTCTGCTAACTTTGGGTTTTGTTTGTTCTTCTTTCTCTAGTTCCTTCAGGTGTAAGGTTAGATTGTTTATTTGAGATTTTTCTTGTTTCTTGAGGTAGGCTTGTATAGCTATAAACTTCCCTCTTAGAACTGCTTTTGCTGCATCCCATAGGTTTTGGATCGTCGTGTTCTCCTTGCCATTTGTCTCTAGGTATTTTCTGATATCCTCTTTGATTTCTTCAGTGATCTCTTGGTTATTTAGTAAGGTATTGTTTAGCCTCCATGTGTTTGTGTATTTTACATTTTTTCCCCTGTAATTCGTTTCTAATCTCATAGCGTTGTGGTCAGAAAAGATTCTTGATATGATTTGAATATTCTTAAATTTACTGAGGCTTGATTTGTGACCCAAGATGTGATCTATCCTGGAGAATGTTCCGTGTGCACTTGAGAAGAACGTGTAATCTGCTGTTTTTGGATGGAATGTCCTATAAATATCAATTAAATCTATCTGGTCTATTGTGTCATTTAAAACTTCTGTTTACTTATTTATTTTCATTTTGGATGATCTGTCCATTGGTGTAAGTGAGGTGTTAAAATCCCCCACTTTTACTGTGTTACTGTCGATTTCCTCTTTTATAGCTGTTAGCAGTTGCCTTATGTATTGAGGTGCCCCTATGTTGGGTGCATATATATTTATAATTGTTATATCTTCTTCTTGGATTGATCCCTTGATCATTATGTAGTGTCCTTCCTTGTCTCTTGTAACATTCTTTATTTGAAAGTCTCTTTTATCTGATAAGAGTATAGCTACTCCAGCTTTCTTTTGATTTCCATTTGCATGGAATATCTTTTTCCATCCCCTCACTTTCAGTCTGTGTGTGTCCCTAGGTCTGAAGTGGGTCTCTTGTAGACAGCATATATATGTGTCTTGTTTTTGTATCCATTCAGCAAGCCTGTGTCTTTTGGTTGGAGCATTTAATCCATTCACGTTTAAGGTAATTATCAATATGTATGTTCCTATGACCATTTTCTTAATTGTTCTGGGTTTGTTTTTGTAGGTCCTTTTCTTCTCTTGTGTTTCCCACTTAGAGAAGTTCCTTTAGCATTTGTTGTAGAGCTGGTTTGGTGGTGCTGAATTCTCTTAGCTTTTGCTTGTCTGAAAAGCTTTTGATTTCTCTATCGAATCTGAAGGAGATCCTTGCTGGGTAGAGTAATCTTGGTTGTAGGTTCTTCCCTTTCATCCCTTTAAGTATATCATGCCACTCTCTCCTGGCTTGTAGAGTTTCTGCTGAGAAATAAGCTGTTAACCTTATGGGAGTTCCCTTGTATGTTATTTGTTGTTTTTCCCTTGCTGCTTTCAATATTTTTTCTTTGTCTTTAATTTTTGCCAATTTGATTATTATGTATCTCGGCATGTTTCTCCTTGGGTTTATCCTGTATGGGACTCTCTGTGCTTCCTGGACTTGGGTGGCTATTTCCATTCCTATGTTAGGGACGTTTTCGACTATAATCTCTTCAAATATTTTCTCTGGTCCTTTCTCTCTCTCTTCTCCTTCTAGGACCCCTATAATGCAAATGTTGTTGCATTTAATGTTGTCCCAGAAGTCTCTTAGGCTGTCTACATTTCTTTCCATTCTTTTTTCTTTATTCTGTTCTGCAGCAGTGAATTCCAACATTCTGTCTTCCAGGTCACTTATCCGTTCTTCTGCCTCAGTTATTCTGCTATTGATTCCTTCTAGTGTAGTTTTCATTTCAGTTATTGTATTGGTCATCTCTGTTTGTTTGTTCTTTAATTCTTCTAGGTCTTTGTTAATCATTTCTTGCATCTTCTTGATCTCTGCCTCCATTCTTTTTCCGAGGTCCTGGATCATCTTCACTATCATTATTCTGAATTCTTTTTCTTCAAGGTTGCCTGTCTCCACTTCATTTAGTTGTTTTTCTGGGGTTTTATCTTGTTCCTTCATCTGGTACATAGCCCTCTGCCTTTTCATCTTGTCTCTCTTTCTGTGAATGTGGTTTTTGTTCCACAGGCTGCAGGATTGTAGTTCATCTTGCTTCTTCTGTCTGCCCTCTGGTGGATGTGGCTATCTAAGAGGCTTGTGCAAGTTTCCTGATGGGAGGGACTGGGGGTGGGTAGAGCTGACTGTTGCCTTGGTGGGCAGAGCTCAGTAAAACTTTAATCCGCTTGACTGCTCATGGGTGGGTCTGGGTTCCCTCCCTGTTGGTTGTTTGGCCCGAGGGAACCCAACACTGGAACCTACCTGGGCTCTTTGGTGGGGCTAATGGCGGACTCTGGGAGCGCTCATGCCAAGGAGTACTTCCCGGAACTTCTGCGGCCAGTGTCCTTGTCCCCATGGTAAGCCACAGCCACCCCCCGCCTCTGCAGGAGACCCTCCAACACTAGCAGGTAGGTCTGGTTCAGTCTCCCCCAGGGTCACTGCTCCTTCCCCTGGGTCCCGATGTGCACACTACTTTGTGTGTGCCCTCCAAGAGTGGAGTCTCTGTTTCCCCCAGTCCTGTCAAAGTCCTGCAATCAAATCCCACTAGCCTTCGAAGTCTGATTCTCTAGGAATTCCTCCTCCCGTTGCTGGACCCCCAGGTTGGGAAGGCTGATGTGGGGCTCAGAACCTTCACTCCAGTGGGTGGACTTCTGTGGTATAAGTGTTCTCCAGTCTGTGAGTCACCCACCCAGTAGTTATGGGATTTGATTTTACTGTGATTGCGCCCCTCCTACCGTCTCATTGTGGCTTCTCCTTTGTCTTTGGATGTGGGGTATCTTTTTTGGTGAGTTCCAGTGTCCTCCTGTCGATGATTGTCCAGCAGCTAGTTGTGATTCTGGTGTTCTCGCAAGAGGGAGTGAGAGCACGTCCTTCTACTCTGCCATCTTGGTTCAGGGCCGAACATCTCTTGTTAAATTCTTATGCATTTTATTTTTGATGGTATTGTAAATGGAATTGTTTTCTCAATTTTATTTTCAGATTGTTCATTGCAAGTGTATAGAAATACAATTGATTTTGGTATATTGATCTTGTACCTTGAAATCTGATGAACTTATTTGCTAGTTCTAATAGTCTTTTTTAGCACATTCCTTAGGATTTGTTATATACAAGATCATGTCATGTGCAAATAGAGATAGTCTTACTTCTTTTTCAATCTGGGTGACTTCTATTTCATTTTCTTGCCTAATTGACCTAGCATGAACCTGCAGTATAATGTTAAATAGAAGCAGTAAGAGCAGACATTCTTTTCTTATTTTTGATCTCACAGGGAAGCAGTCTTTCAGCATTAAGTATGATTTAAGCTGTGAGTTTGCCTTTGTTCTTGAAAGATAGTTTTGCTGAATACATAATCCTAAATTTGCAGTTACTTCTTTCAGTACATAAAGGTATTATTCCACTGTTTTCAGATTTCCTTGTTGTGACTAAAACTTCAGCTGCCAGCTTATTTACCATTCATATGCAGATGATCTGTCTTTTATCTCTGGCTACTTTTTAGACGGGTTTTTTTGGGTGTTTTTGGTGATCTGCAGTTTCACCATGATGTGTGTAGGTAGATTTCTTTTATATTTTTCTACTGGGATTCATTAAGTTTCCTAGATATTTGTGTCTCTCAACAGTTCTACATAATTCACAGATGTTATCTCTTCAAATATTGTCTTCCTACTCATGTTCTCTATTATACATCTCTAGAACTCTGATTAGATATATGTCAAACCTTCTCACTATATTCTCCATGTATAAAGTTCTCTTTTATTTTTATCACTTTCTTATATTTCTGAGCTATATGTATACACCTCTCTCTTTGCTAAATCTTACAGTTTATTAATTATCTCTTTAGCAACATCTGATGTGCTATTTAATCCATACATTGAGTTTTTAATTTCAAATATTATACATTTTTATGTGTAAAATGTACGTTGTTTCAAAATAACAAAGAACTTTGTTATTTCTCTATTGCCTTTCCTTATGGTCAGGTTCATATCAAACAACCTGTGCACTGAGCTACCTGCTTCATGGGGTGGTCAAATCCTGCATAGATGTGGTGTTCATTCACTTTCTCCCTTCCCATCTCACAGGGTAACAGAATGCAGAGAAAACCAAAAGAGCTGTACACACTATAAAAAGTAAAAAAAAAAAAAAAAAAGATACAAATGAACTTATTTATAAAACAGAAACAGACTCACAGACTTCAAAAACAAATTTATGGTTATCAAAGGGGAAACGTGGAGGGGGGAGATAAATTAGGAGCTTGGGATTAACATACACACACTACTATATATAAAATAGATAACCAACAAGGACCTACTGTATAACACAGGGAACTCTACTCAACATTCTGCAATAACCTATATGGCAAAAGAATCTGAAAAAGAATGGATATATGTATATGTATAACTGAATCACTTTACTGTGCACCTGAAACTAACACAATATTGTAAATCAACTATACTCCAATATAAAATAAAAAATTAAATTAAAAAAATGTTTATGTTGTTTCTTTTTCACATCTGCTATGTTATTTGTTAAAATGTGTGGTTTTTTGCTCATTTTCTTCTGGCTTGTCTTACTTGTTTAAACATATTGAATGCAGTTATTATATAATGTCAGAAAATTCCAGTCTATAAAGTCTTTGAGGTTCCCTGTCTACTTTCCATCGTTTCTGCTGGCTCTCCCCCATTATGATTTGTACATTTTTGACTGTGAGTTATTCGTTTTGCTAATAATTTTATCTGTAGTAATTCTTTGAGGTCAGGAATAAAGCTGAGTTCCTCTAAAGAGGATTATCCTTTGCTTCTGACATTTGCCAAGTGTGGGACCACTTTCTTTTAAATTGTTTCACTTTTTTTTTTTAATGCCAAATATATAGCATGAAAATAGAATGTGAATCCATATACAGGGTGGATTATGGGTAGACATTTTGATACAAGTTTTATTCTCTTCTACCCAGTGCCCAAGTTGGTACCGGCAAGTTTCAGTGCTGTTTCCTTCTCCAGTTTATTTCTCATCTATCTATACACTGAGAAGAAGTTTTTGTAGGGGGAAACCTCGGCTTTACTCAGAGGTCTACAGTTAGAATCCTACTTTGATCAGGCTCTAGGCTTTGACTCCTGTTCTCCATGATCCATATAGCTATCAAGGTAAAAGCTCAAGGTCTTCAAGGTTTAGCATAAACCATGAAGATTAAATCTGGCATTGGCAGTCACACCCAGATATCTGCTTTTATTTTTATTTTTTACCTCTACAGATTCCTTCCTTTCATGTCAGTACAGTAGTCCACTTTAAAAGGGTTGTAAAAGAAATTCATAGAGATTTTAGATTTTTCAAATGAGAAGGCTATTTAGGGTAACTAATCCCTATACTGGTTACTGCTGGAAACAAAAATACACTCTAAGCAAGCTGACATTGAAAATATTCAGAAAAATAATAGTCTCTTTTGTTTTCAAAATCTCCATTAAAAGAATTTCTATGACCTCCCTATGGTAGACTGTCAAAATGGCCAAATTCTTCCCTTCTCTGTATTCACACCATTGAAATCTGATTCTGTAGGCCCTCACACAAAAGGCAAAGTTTGTTTCTCCGTGATCTTGAATCTGGGTTGGCCATTTGACTTGTTTTGGCCAATGGGACATTAGCAAGTATAACACAAGCTGAGGCTTGAAAAGATCTTGTTTAGTGAAGTCTGCTGTCTTGTTGAATTTGGAACTCTGAGACCACCATGGAAACGAGTCCAAGCCAGCCTGCTGGAGGATGAGAAGCCAAATGGAGGCACTCAGGTCAACCTGCCAACCACTGCCAGCAGACCCACCATAACATCATGATGAGGTGAGGAGAGATAAGCAGAGCCAGGTCAGATTGGAAGAAGTGCCCAGCCAACCCAGAGAATTAAGAGCTAAATAAAAGATTGTTTTAAACTATTAAATTTTGGCTTAAGGCAAAACATAACAAATACAACCTCTTAAGAATGTAACTGTAGAGTCATGGCTCAAATCTCCTTATAACAATTTTATTCTCATTACTCTTTGCCCTGTTTCAATTTCTGGGGATGTAAAAATGGTCACCCGCCAAGATACTCTTGCAGGTCAACTTGCACTAAAGGGGTATGCCAATCCTCAACATAAAATACAAACCACATGAAGTTTTGCCAAGATGGCGGAGTAGAAGGATATGAACTCACCTTCTCTCACAAAAACAACAAAACCATAACTAACTGCTGAACCACTATCAACAACAACAACAACAAAAACACTGGAACCTACCAAAAAAGATATTGTACATCCAAAGACAAAGAAGGAGCCACTTTAAGACGGTAGGAGGGGTGCAATTGCAATAAAATCAAATCCCATACCTGCTGGGTGGGTGACCCACAAGCTGGAATATAATTATATCAAAGAGGTTCTCCCACAGGAGAGAAAGTTCTGAGCCCCACATCAGGCTCCCCAGCCTGGGGGGTCTGGCATCAGGAGGAGGAGCCCTCAGAGCATCTGGCTTTGAAGACCAGTGGAGTTTGATCGCAGGAATTCCACAGGACTGGGGGAAACAGAAAACTCCACTCTTGGAGGGTACACACAAGGGTTCATGCACACCAGAACCCAGGGGAAAAAGCAGTGACCTCATAGGATCCTGAGCCAAAACTACTTGCCGGTATTGGAGGGTCTCCTGTGGAGGCAGGGGGGTGGCTGTGGCTCACTGCAGGGACAAAGACACTGGTGGCAGTAGTTCTGGGGAGTACTCATTGGCGTGAGCCCTCCTAGAGGCCACCATTTTCTCACTAAGACCTGGCCCCACCCAACAGCCTTTAGGCTCCAGTGCTGGGACACCTCAGGCTAAACAACAAACAGGGCTGGAAAACAGCCCCACCCATCAGCAGACAGGCTGCCTAAAGTCTTCCTGAGCCCACAGCTTCCCGCTAATCACACCTCTTGACACGGCCCTGCCAACCAAAGGGACAAGACACAGCTCCACCCACCAGTGGGCAGGCACCAGTCCCTCCCACCAGGAAGCCTGCACAAGCCTCTTGGACCAGCCTCATCCACCAGGGGGAAGACAGCAGAAGCAAGAAGAATTATAATCCTGCAGCCTGCGGAACAGAAACCGCAATCACAGAAAGCTAGACAAAATGAGATGACACAGAAATATGTCCCAGATGAAGGAACAAGATGAAATCACAGAAGAACAACTAAATGAAGTGGAGATAGGCAATATACCCGAAAAAGAATTCAGAGTAATGATGGTAAAGATGATCCAAGATCTTGGAAAAAGAATGGAGGCACAGACTGAGAAGATACAAGAAATGTTTAACAAAGAGCTAGAAGATCTAAAGAACAAACAGAGATGAACAATTCAATAACTGAAATGAAAAATACACTAGAAGGAATCAACAGCAGAATAAATGAGGCAGAAGAATGAATAAGTGAGCTGAAAGACAGCACGGTGGAAATCACTGCCATAGAAAAGCAAAAAGAATGAAAAGAAATGAGGACAGTCTAAGAGACCTCTGGGACAACATTAAACACACCAACATTTGCATTATAGGGGTCCCAGAAGGAGGAGGAGAGAGAGAGAGAGAAAGGACCTGAGAAAATATTTGAAGAGATAACAGCCAAAAACTTCCCTAGCATGGGAAAGGAAACAGTCACCCAAGTCCAGGAAGTGCAGAGACTCCCAGGCAGGATAATCCAAGGAGGAACACACCAAGACACATAGTAATCAAACTGACAAAAAATAAAGACAGAAAGAAAATATTAAAAGCCACAAGGGAAAAGCAACAAATAACATACAAGGGAATATCCATAAGGTTATCAGCTGATTTTTCAGCAGAAACTCTGCAGGTCACAGGGAGTGGCATGATATACTTAAAATGATGAAAGGGAAAAACCTATAACCAAAAATATTCTTCCCAGCAAGGCTCTTGTTCAGCTTTGACAGAGAAATCAAAAGCTTTACAGACAAGCAAAAGCTAAAAGAATTCAGCACCACCAGACCAGCTTTACAACAAATGGTAAAGGAATTTCTCTACGTGGAAAAGAAAAGGCCACACATAGAAATAAGAAAATTATGAATGGAAAAGCTCACTGGTAAAGGCAAACATATAGTAAAGGTAGGAAATCATCTACACAAATATAATATCAAAACCGGCAATTGTGAGGAGAATACAAATGCAGGATATTGGAAATACATTTGAAATTAAAAGACCACCAATTGAAAACAACCTTATATATATATAGACTGCTATATCAAAACCTCATGGTAACCACAAACCGAAAACCTACAGTAAATACACACAGAAAAAGGAAAAGGAATCTAAACACAACACTAAAATTAGTCATCAAATCATAAGAGAAGAGAACAAAAGAGGAAGGGGAGAAAAAAGACCTGCAAAAACAAATCCAAAACAATTAACAAAATGGCAATAAGAACATACATATTGATAACTACCTTAAATGTAAATGGATTAAATGTTCCAACCAAAAGACATAGACTGGCTGAACGGATACAAAAACAAGATCCGTTTATATGCTGTCTACAGGAGACCCACTTCAGATCTAGGGACACATACAGACTGAAAGTGAGGGGATGGAAAAAGGTATGCCATGCAAATAGAAATCAAAAGAAAGCTGAAGTAGCAATACTCATATCAGACAAAATAGACTGTTACAAGAGACAAAGAAGGACACTACATAATGATCAAGGGATCAATCCAAGAAGAAGATATAACAATTGTAAATATATATGTATCCAATATAGGAGCACCTCAATATATAAGGTAAATGCTAGCAGCTGTAAAAGGAGAAATCGACAGTAACACAATGATAGTGGGAGAATTTAACAATCCACTTACATCAATGGACAGATCATCCAGACAGAAGATCAATGAGGAAACACAGGCCTTAAATGACAAATTAGATCAGATGGACTTAACTGATATTTATAGAACATTCCATCCAAAAGCAGCAGAATACATTTTCTTCTCAAGTGCACATGGAACATTCTCCAGGATAGATCATATCCTGGGCCACAAATCAAGCCTCAGTAAATTTAAGAAAATTGAAATCATATCAAGCATCTTTTCTGACTACAACACTATGAGACTAGAAATCAATTACAGGAAAAAATCCTGTAAAAAACACAAACACATGGAGGCTAAACAATATGTTACTAAATACTCAATGGATTACTGAAGAAATCAAAGAGGAAATCACAAAATACCTAGGAACAAATGAAAACAAAAACACGATGGTCCAAAACCTACGGGATGCAGCAAAAGCAGTTCTAAGAGGGAAGTTTATAGCAATACAATCTTACCTGAGGAAACAAGAAAAATCTCAAAGAAACAACCTAACCTCACATCTAAAGCAAATAGAGAAAGAAGAACAAACAAAACCCAAAGTTAGCCAAAGGAAAGAAGTCATAAAGATCAGAGCAGAAATAAATGAAATAGAGATGAAGAAAACAAAATCAAAGATCAATGAAGCTAAAACTTGTTTCTTTAAAAAGATAAACTAAATTGATAAACCTTTAGCCAGACTCATCAAGAAAAAAAGGGAGAGGGCTCAAATTAACAAAGTTACAAATGAAAAAGGAGACATTACAACTGATGCCACAGAAATACAAAGGATTGTAAGAGACTACTAGAAACAACCATATTCCAATAAAATGGACAACCTAGAAGAAATGGACAAATTCTTAGAAAGGTACAACCTTCCAAGACTGAACCAGGAAGAAACAGAAAATATGAACAGACCAATCACAAGTACTGAAACTGAAACAGTGATTTAAAAACTTCCAACAAACAAAAGCCCAGGACCAGATGACTTCACAGGTGCATTCCATCAAACATTTAGAGAGGAGTTAACACCAATCCTTCAGAAACTCTTCCAAAAATTTGCAGAGGGAGGAACATTCCCAAGCTTATTCTATGAGGCCACCCTGATAGCAAAACCAGAGAAAGATATCACAAAAAAAGAAAATTACAGGTCAATATCACGGATGAACATAGATGCAAAAATCCTCAACAAAATACTAGCAAACTGAATCAACAATACATTAAAAGGATCATACACCATTAAAAAGGATCATACACCGTTAAAAAGTATCATACACCATTAAAAAGGACCATACACCTAGATCAACTGGAATTTATTTCAGGGAAGCAAGGATTCTTCAATATTCGCAAATCAATCAGTGTGATAAACCACATTAACAAACTGAAGGATAAAAACCATATGATCATCTCAATAGAAGCAGGAAAAGCTTATGAGAAAATTCAACACCAATTTATGATAAAACCCTCCAGAAAGTGGGCATAGAGGGAACTTACATCAACATAATAAAGGCCATATATGACAAACCCACAGCTAACATCATTCTCAATGGTGAAAAGCTGAAAGCATTCCCTGTAAAATCAGGAACAAGGCAAGGATGTCCACTCTCACCACTTTTATTCAACATAGTTTTGGAAGTCCTAGCCATGGCAATCAGAGAAGAAAAAGAAATAAAAGGAATCCAAACCGGAAAAGAAGAAGTAAAACTGTCACTGTTTGCAGATGACATGATACTATACCTAGAAAACTCTAAAGATGCTACCAGAAAACTACTAGAGCTCATCAATGAATTTGGTAAAGTTGTGGGATACAAAATTAATACACAGAAATCTCTTGCATTTCTATACACTAACAATGAAAGATCAGAAAGAGAAATTAAGGAAGCACTCCCATTTACCATAGCATCAAAGACAATAAAATACCCAGGAATAGACCTACCTGAGGAGGCAAAAGACCTGTACTCTGAAAACTGTAAGATGCTCATGGAAGAAATTGAAGATGACACAAACAAGACAGAAAGATATACCATGTTCTTTGATTGAAAGAATCAATACTGTCAAAATGATTATACTACCCAAAGCAATCTACAGATTCAATGCAATCCCTATCAAATTACCAATGGCATTTTTCACAGAACTAGAACAAAAAATTTAAAAATTTGTGTGGAAACACGAAAGATCCAGAATAGCCTAAGCAATCCTGAGAAAGAAAAATGGAACTTGAGGAATCAGGCTCCCTGACTTCAGACTATACTGCAAAGCTAAAGTCATCAAAATGGTATGGTACTGGCACAAAAACAAAAACAACGGAACAGGATAGAAAGCTCAGAGATAAACCCATGCACTTATGGTCAATTAATCTATGGCAGAGGAAGCAAGATATACAATGGGGAAAAGACAGTCTCTTCAATAAGTGGTGCTGGAGAAACTGGACAGCTACATGTATAAGAATGAAATTAGGGACTTCCTGCATGGTCCAGTGGGTAAGACTCTGCACTCCCAATGCAGTGGGCCCAGGTTCAATCCCTGGTCAGGGAACTAGATCCCACATGCCACAACTAAGTGTTCATATGCCGCAACTAAAGATTCCACATGGTGCAACTAAAATATCCTGCATGCCATAACTATAAGATCCTGCATGCTGCAACTAAGGATCCCACATGCTGCAATGAAGGTCCCCCATGCTGCAACTAAGACCCGACACAGCCAAATAAATAAATAAATACAAAAAAAAGCTTTAAAAAAAGAATTAAATTAGAACATTCTTTAATACCATACACAAACTAAACTCAAAATGGATTAAAGACCTAAATGTGAGACCAGATACTATAAAACTCTTAGAGGAAAACATAAGCAGAAATCTTTGACACATCACAGCAATATCTTTTTTGATCCATCTCCTAGAGTAATGAAATAGAAACAAATATAAACAAATGGGACCTAATTAAACTCAAAAGCTTTTGAACAGCAAAGGAAACAATAAACAAAATGCAAAGATAACCCACAGAATGGGACAAAATATTTGCAAACAATGTGACTGACAAGGGATTAATCTCCAAAATATACAAACGTTTCATGCAGTTCAATATCAAAAAAAAACAACAATCCAATCAAAAAATGGGCAGAAGACCTAAATAGACATTTCTCCAAAGAAGACATACAGATGGTCAACATGAAAAGATGCTCAACATTGCTAATTATTAGAGAAATGCAAATCAAAACTGTAATGAGGTGTCACCTCACACCAGTCAGAATGGCCATCATCAAAAAGTCTACAAACAATAAATGCTGGAGAGGGTGTGGAGAAAAGGAAACCCTTGTACACTGTTGGTGGGAATGTAAATTGGTAAAACCACTATGGAGAACAGTATGGAGGTTCCTTAAAAAACTAATAATAGAGCTACCAAATTATCCAGCAATCCCACTTCTGGGCATATATTTGGAGAAACCCATGGTTCAAAAGGATACATGCACCCCAATGTTCACTGCAGTGCTGTTTACAATAGGCAAGATGAAGCAACCTAAATGTCCATCAATAGACAAATGGATAAAGAAGATGTGGTACATATATACAATCGAATATTACTCTGCCATTAAAAAAGCATGAAATAATGCCATTTGCAGCAACATAGATGGACAGAGAAAGACAAATATCACATGATATAGCTTACATGCAAAATCTTAAAAAATGACACAAATGAAATTATTTACAAAACAGAAACAGACTCACAGCCTTAGAAAACAAACTTATGGTTACCAAAGGGGAAAGGTTGGGAGGGAGTGATAAATTGGGAGTTTGTGATTGACATATATACACACCATTATATTTAAAATAGATAACCAACAAGGATCCACTGTAAAGCATAGGGAACTTCAGTCAGTATTCTGTAATGGGGGCAGAGTCAAGATGATGGTGTGGGAAGACGGGGAGTTTGCATCTCTCCACAACTAGAGTGACTTCCGGATGCTGGTGGGGGACCTTGATACCCAAGGAGATGGGAGGAATTCCCAAGCAAACCGGTAGGACGTGGGGGGACTGAGAGGAGAGGAGAAGTGGAGGCCGGAAAGGACCAGTGCCCCTGAGGGGTGGCTGAGATGGGGGAGGGGTTCCTACGCCTGGAGGGACCCACAGGGGCTCAGATAAGGGGGGAACGTGCCCAGCGTTTCCCCTGCCCAATGGGCGGGGGAAGTCTGCCCAGCTCTTGGGCCTGGTCCATCACCCGCAGAGGCCCCCTCTGGGCCGCGTTGGTCGTGGGAGTGTAGGACAGAGGCCAGGGGAGAATAGGAGAGGCAGGCAGGAGGGGCCTTCCAGGACCGGAGGGGCGGGAGAGGAGCAGAGGGCATTTGCCCCATCCACTCAGGCCCAGGAAGCCTGCTGGGCTCCCAGGTGGGGTCCCCCGCCCTCTGAGACCAGAGGCACAAGGCACACCTGGGCCTCTTCTGTTCTGTTCAGCCTAAGCCCCACACCCCCACACCCCCCAGGGCCTTTTCCAGCCCTGTGGGTCCTAAGCATAGGCCCCACCCACTGCCCAAACCCCACCCGTGCTTAGGTCCCGCCCTCCACAGCCAAGGCCTTTTCCCCCATTTTTTTTTTCTTTTTCTTTTTCTTTTCCTTCCTCCTCTTTTTTTACTATTGTCATACTGTTGTACCTTCTGGTTATTGATTCATCTATATTTTTATTTTTATATTCTTTCTAACATACCTGTTAGTTTCCTAGTCTAATTTTATTTTTTACTTTGTTATTGTCCTTTTTTTTTTTTTTGCCACCCCACACGGCTTGCTGGATCTTGGTTCACTAGCCGGGGGTCAGGCCGAAGCTCCTGCAGTGGGAGCTCCAAGTCCAAACCACTGGACTAACAGACAACCTCAGACCCCAGGGAATATTCATCAGAGTGAGGTCTCATGGAGGTCCTCATCTCAGCACCAAGACTCAGCTCTACCAAACAGCCTACAAACTCCAGTGTTGGAAGCCTCAGGCCAAACAACCAGTAAGACAGGAATACAATCCCACTCATAAAAAAAAAAAAATGAGATGGCAAAAAAATATGTCACAGATGAAGGAGCAAGGTAAAAACCTACAAGACCAAATAAATGAAAAGGAAATAGGCAATGTACCTGAAAAAGAATTCACAGTAATGATAGTAAATATGATCTAGAATCTCAGAAATAGAATGGAGGCACGGATTGAGAAAATACAAGAAATGTTTATCAAAGATCTAGAAGAACTAAAGAACAAACAAACAGAGATGAACAACACAATAACTGAAACGAAAAATACACTAGAAGGAATCAATAAAAGAACAACTGAGGCAGAAGAACGAATAAATGAGCTGGAAGACAAAATGGTGGAAATAACTGCCAAGGAGCAGAATAAAGAAAAAAAGAATGAAAAGAATTGAAGACAATCTCAGAGACCTCTGGGACAATACTAAACACACCAACATTCGAATTACGGGGGTCCCAGAAGAAGAAGAGAAAAGAAAGGGTCTGAGAAAATATTTGAAGAGATTATAGTGGAAAACTTCCCTAACATGAGAAAGGAAATAGTCACACACGTCCAGGAAGCACAGAGAGTCCGATACGGATAAACCCTAGGAGAAACAAACCAAGTCACGTATTGATCAAACTAACAAAAATTAAATTCAAAGAAAAAATATTAAAAGCAGCAAGGGAAAAACAAAAAATAACATACAAAGGAATCCCCATAAGGTTATCAGCTGATTTTTCAGTAGAAACTCTGCAGTCCAGAAGGGAGTGGCAGGATATACTTAAAGTGATGAAAGAGAAAAACCTACAACCAAGATTACTCTACCCAGCAAGGATCTCATTCAGACTTGATGGAGAAATCAAAAGCTTTTCAGACAAGCAAAAGCTAAGAGAATTCAGCACCACCAAACCAGCTTTACAACAAATGCTAAAGAAACTTCTTTAGGCAGGAAACACAAGAGAAGAAAAACACCCACAAAAACAAACCCAAAACAATTAAGAAAATACATATCAATAATAACCTTGAATGAAAATGGATTAAATGCGCCAACCAAAAGACACAGACTGGCTGAATGGATACAAAAACAAGACCCATATATATATATGCTGTCTACAAGAGACCCACTTCAGACCTAGGGACACCTACAGACTGAAACTGAAGGGATGGAAAAAGATACTCCATGCAAATGGAAATCAAAAGAAAGCTGGAGTAGCAATACTCATATCAGATAAAATAGACTTTAAAATAAAGACTATTACAAGAGGTAAGGAGGAATACTACATAATGATCAAGGGATCAATCCAAGAAGAAGATGTAACAACTATAAATGTTTATGCACCCAATATAGGAGCACCTCAATACATAAGGCAAATGCTAACAACCATGAAAGGAGAAATTGACAGTAACACAATAATAGTAGGGGATTTAACACCCCACTTACACCAATGGACAGATCATCCAAACAGAAAATAAATAAGGAAACACAAACTTTAATTGACACAACAGACCAGATAGATTTAACTGATATTTATAGAACATTCCACCCGAAAGTGGCAGAATACATTTTCTTTCCAGGTGCACACAGAACATTCTCCAGGATAGATGACATCTTGGGTCACAAATCAAGCCTTGGAAAATTTAAGAAAATTGAAATCATATCAAGCATCTTTTCTGACCACAATGCTAAGATACTGGAAATTAATTACAGGAAAAAGACTGTAAAAAACACAAATACATGGTGGCTAAACAGTGCACTACTAAATAACCAAGAGATCACTGAAGAAATCAAAGAAGAAATCAAAAAATACCTAGAAACAAATGACAATGAAAACACGATGGAGTCATTAACCAAGATGGCGGAGTAGAAGGACGTGCTCTCACTCCCTCTTGCGAGAGCACCAGAATCACAACTGGCTGCTGGACAATCATTGACAGGAAGACCCTGGACTTCACCAAGGAGGATACCCCACGTCCAAGGACAGAGGAGAAGCCACAGTGAGACGGTAGGAGGGGCGCAATCAGAGTAAAATCAAATCCCATAACTGCTGGGTGGGTGACTCACAGACTGGCGAACACTTATACCACAGAAGTCCACCCACTGGAGTGAAGGTTCTGAGCCCCACGTCAGGCTTCCCAACCTGGGGGTCCGGCAACGGGAGGAGGAATTCCTAGAGAATCAGACTTTGAAGTCTAGTGGGAATTGATTGCAGGACTGTGACAGGACTGGGGGAAACAGAGACCCCACTCTTGGAGGGCACACACAAAGTAATGTGTGCATCGGGACCCAGGGGAAGGAGCAGTGACCCTGGGGGAGACTGAACCAGACGTACCTGCTGGTGTTGGGGGGTCTCCTGCAGAGACAAGTGGTGGCTCTGTTTCACCGTGGGGATAAGGACACTGGCAGCAGAGGTCCTGGGAAGTTCTCCTTGGCGTGAGCCCTCCCAGAGTCTGCCATTAATCCCACCAAAGAGCACGGGTAGGCTCCAGTGTTGGGTTGCCTCAGGCAAAACAACCAACAGGGAGGGAACCCAGCCCCACCCATCAACAGTCAAGTGGATTAAGGTTTTACTGAGCTCTGACCGCCACAGCAACAGTCAGCTCTACCCACCACCAGAGCCTCCCATCAACCCTCTTAGCCTCAACCACCAGAGGGCAGACAACAGAAGCAAGAAAAACTACAATCCTGCAGCCTGTGGACCAAAAACCACAGTTACAGAAAGACAGAGAAGATGAAAAGGCAGAGGGCTATGTACCAGATGAAGGAACAAGAAAAAACCCCAGAAAAACAACTAAATGAAGTGGAGATAGGCAACCTTCCAGAAAAAGAATTCAGAATAATGATAGTGAAGATGATCCAGGACCTCGGAATAAGAATGGAGGCAAAGATTGAGAAGATGCAAGAAATGATTAACAAAGACCTAGAAGAATTAAAGAACAAACAAACAGAGATGACCAATACAATAACTGAAATGAAAACTACACTAGAAGGAATCAATAGCAGAATAACTGAGGCAGAAGAACGGATAAGTGACCTGGAAGACAGAATGGTGGAATTCACTGCTGCGGAACAGACTAAAGAAAAAAGAATGAAAAGAAATGAAGACAGCCTAAGAGACCTCTGGGACAACATTAAACGCAACAACATTCGCATTATAGGGGTCCCAGAAGGAGAAGAGAGAGAGAAAGGACCAGAGAAAATATTTGAAGAGATTATAGTCGAAAACTTCCCTAACATGGGAAAGGAAATAGCCACCCAAGTCCAGGAAGCGCAGAGAGTCCCATACAGAATAAACCCAAGGAGAAACACGCCGAGACACATAGTAATCAAAGTGGCAAAAATTAAAGACAAAGAAAAATTAATGAAAGCAGCAAGGGAAAAACGACAAATAACATACAAGGGAACCCCCATAAGGTTAACAGCTGATTTCTCAGCAGAAACTCTGCAAGCCAGAAGGGAGTGGCATGATATACTTAAAGTGATGAAAGGGAAGAACCTACAACCAAGATTACTCTACCAGGCAAGGATCTCATTTAGATTTGATGGAGAAATCAAAAGCTTTACAGACAAGCAAAAGCTAAGAGAATTCAGCACCACCAAACCAGCTCTACAACAAATGCTAAAGGAACTTCTCTAAGTGGGAAACACAAGAGAAGAAAAGGACCTACAAAAACAAACCCAAAACAATTAAGAAAATGGTCATAGGAACATACATATCGATAATTACCTTAAACGTGAATGGATTAAATGCCCCAACCAAAAGACATAGACTGGCTGAATGGATACAAAAACAAGACCCATATATATGCTGTCTACAAGAGACCCACTTCAGACCTAGGGACACATACAGACTGAAAGTGAGGGGATGGAAAAAGATATTCCATGCAAATGGAAATCAAAAGAAAGCTGGAGTAGCTATACTCATATCAGATAAAATAGACTTTAAAATAAAGAATGTTACAAGAGACAAGGAAGGACACTACATAATGATCCAGGGATCAATCCAAGAAGAAGATATAACAATTATAAATATATATGCACCCAACATAGGAGCACCTCAATACATAAGGCAACTGCTAACAGCTATAAAAGAGGAAATCGACAGTAACACAATAATAGTGGGGGACTTTAACACCTCACTTACGCCAATGGACAGATCATCCAAAATGAAAATAAATAAGGAAACAGAAGCTTTAAATGACACAATAGACCAGATAGATTTAATTGATATATATAGGACATTCCATCCAAAAACGGCAGATTACACGTTCTTCTCAAGTGCACACGGAACATTCTCCAGGATAGATCACATCTTGGGTCACAAATCAAGCCTCAGTAAATTTAAGAAAATTGAAATCATATCAAGCATCTTTTCTGACCACAACACTATGAGATTAGAAATGAATTACAGGGAAAAAAACGTAAAAAAGACAAACACATGGAGGCTAAACAATACGTTACTAAATAACCAAGAGATCACTGAAGAAATCAAACAGGAAATAAAAAAATACCTAGAGACAAATGACAATGAAAACACGACGACCCAAAACCTATGGGATGCAGCAAAAGCGGTTCTAAGAGGGAAGTTTATAGTTATACAAGCCTACCTAAAGAAACAAGAAAAATCTCAAGTAAACAATCTAACCTTACACCTAAAGAAACTAGAGAAAGAAGAACAAACAAAACCCAAAGTTAGCAGAAGGAAAGAAATCATAAAGATCAGAGCAGAAATAAATGAAATAGAAACAAAGAAAACAATAGCAAAGATCAATAAAACTAAAAGTTGGTTCTTTGAGAAGATAAACAAAATTGATAAGCCATTAGCCAGACTCATCAAGAAAAAGAGGGAGAGGACTCAAATCAATAAAATCAGAAATGAAAAAGGAGAAGTTACAACAGACACCGCAGAAATACAAAACATCCTAAGAGACTACTACAAGCAACTTTATGCCAATAAAATGGACAACCTGGAAGAAATGGACAAATTCTTAGAAAGGTATAACCTTCCAAGACTGAATCAGGAAGAAACAGAAAATATCAACAGACCAATCACAAGTAATGAAATTGAAACTGTGATTAAAAATCTTCCAACAAACAAAAGTCCAGGACCAGATGGCTTCACAGGTGAATTCTATCAAACATTTAGAGAAGAGCTAACACCCATCCTTCTCAAACTCTTCCAAAAAATTGCAGAGGAAGGAACTCTCCCAAACTCATTCTATGAGGCCACCATCACCCTGATACCAAAACCAGACAAAGACACTACAAAAAAAGAAAATTACAGACCAATATCACTGATGAATATAGATGCAAAAATCCTCAACAAAATACTAGCAAACAGAATCCAACAACACATTAAAAGGATCATACACCACGATCAAGTGGGATTTATCCCAGGGATGCAAGGATTCTTCAATATACGCAAATCAATCAATGTGATACACCATATTAACAAATTGAAGAAGAAAAACCATATGATCATCTCAATAGATGCAGAAAAAGCTTTTGACAAAATTCAACACCCATTTCTGATAAAAACTCTCCAGAAAGTGGGCATAGAGGGAACCTACCTCAACATAATAAAGGCCATATATGACAAACCCACAGCAAACATCATTCTCAATGGTGAAAAACTGAAAGCATTTCCTCTAAGATCAGGAACGAGACAAGGATGTCCACTCTCACCACTATTATTCAACATAGTTCTGGAAGTCCTAGCCACGGCAATCAGAGAAGAAAAAGAAATAAAAGGAATACAAATTGGGAAAGAAGAAGTAAAACTGTCACTGTTTGCGGATGACATGATACTATACATAGAGGATCCTAAAACTGCCACCAGAAAACTGCTAGAGCTAATTAATGAATATGGTAAAGTTGCAGGTTACAAAATTAATGCACAGAAATCTCTTGCATTCCTATACACTAATGATGAAAAATCTGAAAGAGAAATTATGGAAACACTCCCATTTACCATTGCAACAAAAAGAATAAAATATCTAGGAATAAACCTACCTAGGGAGACAAAAGACCTGTATGCAGAAAACTATAAGACACTGATGAAAGAAATTAAAGATGATACCAACAGATGGAGAGATATACCATGTTCTTGGATTGGAAGAATCAACATTGTGAAAATGAGTATACTACCCAAAGCAATCTACAGATTCAATGCAATCCCTATCAAATTACCAATGGCATTTTTTACGGAGCTAGAACAAATCATCTTAAAATTTGTATGGAGACACAAAAGACCCCGAATAGCCAAAGCAGTCTTGAGGCAAAAAAATGGAGCTGGAGGAATCAGACTCCCTGACTTCAGACTATACTACAAAGCTACAGTAATCAAGACAATATGGTACTGGCACAAAAACAGAAACATAGATCAATGGAACAAGATAGAAAGCCCAGAGATTAACCCACGCACCTATGGTCAACTAATCTATGACAAAGGAGGCAAAGATATACAATGGAGAAAAGACAGTCTCTTCAATAAGTGGTGCTGGGAAAACTGGACAGCCACATGTAAAAGAATGAAATTAGAATACTCCCTAACACCATACACAAAAATAAACTCAAAATGGATTAGAGACCTAAATGTAAGACTGGACACTATAAAACTCTTAGAGGAAAACATAGGAAGAACACTCTTTGACATAAATCACAGCAAGATCTTTTTCGACCCACCTCCTAGAGTAATGGAAATAAAAACAGAAATAAACAAGTGGGACCTAATGAAACTTCAAAGCTTTTGCACAGCAAAGGAAACCATAAACAAGACGAAAAGACAACCCTCAGAATGGGAGAAAATATTTGCAAATGAATCAACGGACAAAGGATTAATCTCCAAAATATATAAACAGCTCATTCAGCTCAATATCAAAGAAACAAACACCCCAATCCAAAAATGGGCAGAAGACCTAAATAGACATTTCTCCAAAGAAGACATACAGACGGCCACGAAGCACATGAAAAGATGCTCAACATCACTAATTATTAGAGAAATGCAAATCAAAACTACAATGAGGTATCACCTCACTCCTGTTAGAATGGGCATCATCAGAAAATCTACAAACAACAAATGCTGGAGAGGGTGTGGAGAAAAGGGAACCCTCTTGCACTGTTGGTGGGAATGTAAATTGATACAGCCACTATGGAGAACAATATGGAGGTTCCTTAAAAAACTAAAAATAGAATTACCATATGACCCAGCAATCCCACTACTGGGCATATACCCAGAGAAAACCGTAATTCAAAAAGACACGTGCACCCGAATGTTCATTGCAGCACTATTTACAATAGCCAGGTCATGGAAGCAACCTAAATGCCCATCAACAGACGAATGGATAAAGAAGTTGTGGTACATATATACAATGGAATATTACTCAGCCATAAAAAGGAACGAAATTGAGCCATTTGTTGAGAAGTGGATGGATCTAGAGACTGTCATACAGAGTGAAGTAAGTCAGAAAGAGAAAAACAAATATCGTATATTAATGCATGTATGTGGAACCTAGAAAAATGGTACAGATGAGCCAGATTGCAGGGCAGAAGTTGAGACACAGATGTAGAGAATGGACATATGGACACCAAGGGGGGAAAACTGCGATGAGGTGGGGATGGTGGTGTGCTGAATTGGGCGATTGGGATTGACATGTATACACTGATGTGTATAAAACTGATGCCTAATAAGAACCTGCAGTATAAAAAAACAAACAAAACAACTAATACTAAACTTTCATTGGGTTATTTGTATGGAAATATGTTAATATAAATGTTTCAGACATTACATGAAATTTCTAAAAATCTTATATTTGTATTTGTATGGAAATATGTATGGAAATATGTTAATATAAATGTTTCAGACATTACATGAAATTTCTAAAAATCTTATATTTGTATTTGTATGGAAATATGTATGGAAATATGTTAATATAAATGTTTCAGACATTACATGAAATTTCTAAAAATCTTATATTTGTATTTGTATGGAAATATGTATGGAAATATGTTAATATAAATGTTTCAGACATTACATGAAATTTCTAAAAATCTTATATTTGTATTTGTATGGAAATATGTATGGAAATATGTTAATATAAATGTTTCAGACATTACATGAAATTTCTAAAAATCTTATATTTGTATTTGTATGGAAATATGTATGGAAATATGTTAATATAAATGTTTCAGACATTACAGGAAATTTCTAAAAATCTTATATTTGTATTTGTATGGAAATATGTATGGAAATATGTTAATATAAATGTTTCAGACATTACAGGAAATTTCTAAAAATGTTATATTTGTATTTGTATGGAAATATGTATGGAAATATGTTAATATAAATGTTTCAGACATTACATGAAATTTCTAAAAATCTTATATTTGTATTTGTATGGAAATATGTATGGAAATATGTTAATATAAATGTTTCAGACATTACATGAAATTTCTAAAAATCTTATATTTGTATTTGTATGGAAATATGTATGGAAATATGTTAATATAAATGTTTCAGACATTACATGAAATTTCTAAAAATCTTATATTTGTATTTGTATGGAAATATGTATGGAAATATGTTAATATAAATGTTTCAGACATTACAGGAAACGTCTAAAAATCTTATATGTTCTGGTATAATGTTATAAGTAATAATCCTAGTTATTACTTTAAAATGTATATCTCAGAAATAACTAATTTTCTTGTCAACTGCATTATTATGAACTTTCATCAAATCTTTAACCATGGTCATTTTTAAGTCTTTTGTCATTTACAGACAGTTCTGGGTGTACTCTGATGATTTTGCAAATATGTTCCTATAAAAGGGTTTCATCTTCAAGAAATTCATGGAAAAGACTCTGACAAGTACAGGTTTCTGGTAACTGACTGTACTGCTGAACTGAATGAATAAGCATTTTCAGAACTCTAATGAAAAACTGATGAACTCATAAAAGTGCTAACAAAAGATCAAGATGAAAAAAAAAAGAAATTAATTACATGGGACTGAGCAAACTGATGAGGATGAGTATAATTTTTGTGACTTTCTGTCTGAATTAAAAAAAAAATCCCACAAGGACTCAGAGGAAAAGAATATACAAATCAATTTTCACTGCAAAGTAAAGGAGCTGTTACAGTGGAGGATTACTGGACTGAATGTCAATATTATGACATAGTATAACTGTGTTTCATGTTTGGTAATTGCAATCATTGTTGCTTTTGTTGTGGTCATCCATGTACAATGCTTGGTGTCAGTCTATTTATCTCTTGTAAAAATAAAATACAGTGTGTGTGTGTGGAAAAAAAAATAAAAACATTCAGTCAAATACAAAGTTTTAAGAAAAAAAAAAAAAAAAAAAGAAAACACGATGACCCAAAACCTATGGGACACAGCAAAAGCAGTTCCAAGAGGAAAATTTGTAGCAATTCAATCTCACCTCAAGAAACAAGGAAAATCTCAAACAAACAATCTAACCCTACATCTAAAGCAACTAGAGAAAGAAGAATGAAGAAAACCCAAAGTCAGTAGAAGGAAAGAAATCATAAAGATCAGAGCAGAAATAAATAAAATAGAAATGAAGAAAACAATGGCAAAGATCAGTAAAACTAAAAGCTGGTTCTTTGAGAAGATAAACAAAATTGATAAACCTTTAGCCAGCTTCATCAAGAAAAAAAGGGAGAGGATGCAAATCAATAAAATTAGAAATGAAAAAGGTGAAAGCACAACTGACATTGCAGAAATACAAAGGATTATAAGAGACTACTACAAACAACTATATGCCAATAAAATGGACAACCATGAAGAAATGGACAATTCTTGGAAATTTTGAATTTTGGACAATTTTCCAAGACTGAACGTGGAAGAATTAGAAAATATAAACAGACCTATCCCAAGTAATGAAATTGAAACTGTAATTAAGAATCTTCCAAAAAACAGAAGTCCAGGACTTCTTCTGTGAAGAAGGATGGCTTCACAGGTGAATTCTATCAAACATTTATGGAAGATCTGACACCAATTCTTCTCAAACTCTTCCAAAAAACTGCAGAGGGAGAAACACTACCAAATTCATTCTACAAAGCCACCATCACCCTGATACCAAAACCAGACAAATATATCACAAAAAAAGAAAATTATGGACCAATATCACTGATGAACATTGATGCAAAAATCCTCAAAAAATACTAGCAAACAGAATCCAACAACATATTAAAAGGATCATACAATATGATCAAGTGGGATTTATCCCAGGGATGCAAGGATTCTTCAACATATGCAAATCAATCAATGTGATACACCATATTAACAAATTAAGGAATAAAAACCATATGATCATCTCAATAGATGCAGAAAAAGCTTTTGACAAAATTCAACACCCATTTATGATAAAAAAAAACTCTCTAGAAAACGGGCATAGAGGGAACCTACCGCAACATAATAAAGACCATATATGACAAACCCACAGCAAACATCATACTCAGTGATGAAAAACTGAAAGCATTTCCACTAAGATCAGGAACAAGGCAAGGATGTCCACTCTCACCACTCTTATTCAACATAGTTTTGGAAGCCCTAGCCACAGCAATCAGAGAAGAAAAAGAAATAAAAGGAATACAAATTGGAAAGGAAGAAGTAAAACTGTCACTGTTTGCAGATGACATGATACTATACATAGAAAATCCTAAAGATGCCACCAGAAAACTACTAGAACGAATCAGTGAATTTGGTAAGTTGCAGGACACAAAATTAATGCACAGAAATCTCTGGCATTCCTATACACTAACAACGAAAAATCAGGAAGAGAAATTAAGGAAACAATCCCACTTACCATCGCAACAAAAGGAATAAAACAACTAGGAATAAACCTACCTAAGGAGGCGAAAGATTTGTACTCAGAAAACTATAAAACACTGATGAAAGAAATAAAAGATGACATAAACAGATGTAGAAATATACCATGTTCTTGGATTGGAAGAATCAACACTGTGAAAATGACTATACTGCCCAAAGCAATCAAACTACCCATGGCATTCTTCACAGAATTAGAACAAAAAATGTTACAATTCATATGGAAACACAAAAGACCCCGAGTAGCTGAAGCAATCTTGAGAAAGAAAAACGGAGCTGGAGGAATCAGGCTCCCTGACTTCAAACTATACCACAAAGCTATAGTAATCAAGACAGTATGGTACTGGCACAAAAATAGAAATACAGATCAATGGAACAGGATAGAAAGCCCAGAGATAAACCCATGCACATATAGTCACCCAGTCTACAAAAAAGGAGGCAAGAACATACAATGGAGAAAAGACAGCCTCTTCAATAAGTGGTGCTGGGAAAACTGGACAGCTACATGTAGAAGAATGAAATTAGAACACTATCTAACACCATACACAAAAATAAACTCCAAATGGATTAAAGACCTAAATGTAAGACTAGATACTATAAAACTCTTAGAGGAAAACATAAGAAAAACACTCTTTGACATAAACCACAGCAAGATCTTTTTTGACTCACCTCCTAGAATAATGAAAATAAAAAACAAAAATAAACAAATTGGACCTAATTAAACGTAAAAGCTTTTGCACAGCAAAGGAAACCATAAACAAGATGAAAAAACAACCCTCAGAATGGGAGAAAATATTTGCACATGAAACAACTGACAAAGGATTAATCTCCAAAATATACAAACAGCTCATGGAACTCAATATCAAAAAAACAAACAATGCAATCCAAAAATGGGCAGAAGACCTAAAGAGACATTTCTCCAAAGAAGACATACAGATGGCCAAGAGGCACATGAAAAGATGCTCAACATCACTAATTATTAGAGAAATGCAAATCAAAGCTACAATGAGGTATCAACTGACACCAGTCAGAATGGCCATTATCAAAAAATCTAGAAACAATAAATGCTGGAAAGGGTGTGGAGAAAAGGGAACCCTCTTGCACTGTTGGTGGGAATGTAAATTGATACAGCCACTATGGAGAACAGTATGGAGGTTCCTTAAAAAACTAAAAATAGAACTACCACATGACCCAGCAATCCCACTATTGGGCATACACCCTGAGAAAACCATAATTCAAAAAGAGACATGTACCACAATGTTCATTGCAGCACTATTTACAATAGCCAAGACATGGAAGCAACCTAAATGTCCATCGACAGATGAATGGATAAAGAAGATGTGGCACATATATACAATGGAATATTATTCAGTCATAAAAAGAAATGTAATTGAGTTATTTGTAGTGAGGTGGATGGACCTAGAGTCTGTCATATAGAGTGAAGTAAGTCAGAAAGAGAAAAACAAATACCATATGGTAACACATATATATGGAATAAAAAAAAAAATGGTTCTGAAGAACCTAGGGGCAGGACAGGAATAAAGATGCAGATGTAGAGAATGGACTTGAGGACACAGGGAGGGGGAAGGGTAAGCTGGGACGAAGTGAGAGAGTGGCACGGACATATATATACTACCAAATGTAAAATAGACAGCTAGTGGGAAGCAGCCGCATAGCACAGGGAGATCAGCTTGGTGCTTTGCGACGACCTAGAGGGGTGGGATAGGGAGGGTGGGAGGGAGGCTCAAGAGGGCGGGGATATGGGGATATATGTATGCATATGGCTGATTCACTTTGTTGTACAACAGAAACTAACACAGTACTGTGAAGCAATTATACTCCAATAAAGATGTATTAAAAAAATATATTCTGTAATAACCTAAATGGGAAAAGAATTTGAAAAAGAATAGATATATGTATATGTAGAACTGAATCACTTTGCTGTCCACCTCTGCTGTAACACAACATTGTAAATCAACTATACTCCAATATAAAATAAAAATTTTAAAAATAAAATGAAATAAAAACCACACAATTAAAATATACCCCATATAAGCTTCTATAAATAAATTAGGGAATATGAATATGAGATTTATTTGCTCAGTGAAGAGTCCAGTTAGATCCTGGGGAAAGAAATTTGCAACTTTAATGATGGCAGAGGAAGTCAATTTCAGATACATGAGGCTGAGGTTTAGTAGCAGATACTAAAATGAACAGATCTGGGGGTTTCAGTTGACCTTAAATTCAATATACATCAGTGGTGTGAAGTGGCTTCTCGGGAAGTTCATTCAATATCAGTCACATTAAAGAAATGTAGTCCTTGCTGTATTTGGCAGACCTTGAGAAGTATGGTCTGTTTTGGGTAGTAGGCTTTAGGAATGATAGTGACAAACCAGAAAGGATCAAGGAAGAAGACTTCAGGATGATTATACAAGTTGGAATCATTTCAGATGAGGCCCAGTTTAAGGACCTGCAATATAACTGTGTATGTGGGGCAGACCTGGCTACAAGTATGTGAAAGGCAGCCACCGGCAAAAGCAACCACAAAGAGCTCATCAAACCCCATGAAGACAAATCTAAAACCAACAAGTGTAAGTTAAAGGTTTGAGGTCAAACATTTTCTAAACTCACAGAGCAATTCAACATCAGAATGGCTTCTCTGTGGAACAGGAAGCCTGGAAGAAAAGTTCAAGAAGTGGAGGCTGGAGTGGCATTAGACATGGACACTGGGGAGGGAGTGTTGTCCTGTTTGGGCCAGAGGGCTCTCCGGGCTCCTTCAGCCGAGTCCCTCCTTTCCTGCTGCTAGTGAGCCTTCTTCCTTTGGGAATGCTTAGCTGGGTTGAGCTAAGGTTTTATAAATTAGCCATGGGTAAGCTGTCACAATTAGAGGTAACGCAGCGTCCACCTGCTCCCAAATTACAAACCTTACTGAAGTCAAGACGTACCTTCTCCCTTGTTAAACCTAACCTCTGAGGATTGTCACACTCATGTCAGAGCCATGCCAAATTTTAGCCGTGACAGCTTGCTCTTTCATTGGCTCTCAAATTGATTTATAGGCACAAGCCAGTAGTCTTCTCAGATGTGTAAGATAAGCTTGCAGGATTGCCTTTTTCCTTCCGGGTCAGTGCTTCCACTCTGGGGTCACCAGGCTCCCTTTCTCCCCCATATCCCACCGCTTCCCTCACTCTACCCTCCCTCTTCATGCCATGCTGCTGAAGGGAGAACTCTCATTACTGGCTCAAGGAAGGTCATTTTCGGCCTTTGTAGGTATCTCAATTGCCTGTGTCTGTTCTGCCTGCCCCATGGCATGTCCTGGGGTGAGAGCATGGCGAGGAATCTGAGAAGGGTGTTGGGAGATTGGGCCTCCTACCTTGACAGGTGAAGCATCTGATGTGGAAATGGTTATTGTGGACGCGAACCACCTCCCCTTTGCAGGTGTCTCCACATCGATAGCACTGGATGACACTGGAGCTGCCCCGGGGATTGTAAGGGTTCTGCTGATAAGGAACTGTAAAGAGAAACAAAGAGATCACCATCCAGAAGGTCCTTATTCTTTAAAAAGTCTGCCACAAGACATGATTATAATCTTAACTGGCAGGAAAAGCAGAAAGGGTGAAAATGATTAGCAAAATACCTTCAATACATCATCAGGCTGAGTATGCCAAGCTAAGACATCTTTAGAAGGTGAGTGGCATTAAGATATGAGTCCATAAATCTCCTTAAGTAGGCAGAGACTTATGAGCGAGCATAACCTTTTCTTGCAATAATGGAGGCCAAATTCACGAATGAAGAAAAATAAAAGAGGAAGTTGAGTATTTCAAGGTAAATGATCCAGAAATACTATTTCTTGGGAGATCTCTGGATCAATACCAGGCCCCAAACAAAGGGAATTTAGGTCTTGCCATTGACTCCAGGGTCTCAAGGAAATGGGTGGCTGACTCAGCCTCCAAATGGCCCTTTTTGTTGAGCAAGATACAGCCCCTCTCTGCACCTCAGTTTACACATCTATAAAATGAGGATGGACAGTGGTAGCTGACTTTCTATAAAGGCATGAAGGGAGGCACTCTAGTTGGAAGGAAGTTGATGAGGCGACTCACCTTACAACTGCCTTTGAACAGCACTTCCCATAACATTGAGAAAATGTCACATGTGTATAGTTAAGAAGAAAGAGCTGGTGGAGACTATGAAGGGGCTGAAGTCACTGGGATTGCAGTGCTATGGTCAGCATTTGATGATGCTGTAGACCTATACTTGCCTTTTGAGGCTACTGATCTCTTGCTTAGATTTTCTCATGGCTACTTTTCTAGATTTCCTTTCCCTGAAATATACTTTGCTTGACCATTCTATAATCTGGTCATCTAGCATTTAATAATAGTAGGCACCTGCCTAGAACATAAAATTTCAGGGTTGGAAGGGATATTAGTAGCTGTCTGGTCCAACCTCATTATATATAAACTGTTGAGATAACTTTGCCTGTGAGGAACCCAATCTTCTCTCTTGGAGGAAGTCCCTAGAGGCCCCAGGGAGAGCACCACTCAATTCCTCAATTTTTACTCAAGGCTGTAGCAATAGTCCACAAACTTCTGCTCATACCCTATTAGGATAAGGCTCACTTTTGTCCTAACTATAAGGATGACCACTTGATTGGAGGGGAATTGGTGTCTAGCATTTAGACATGTAGACTTACTGGCTAAACTCTGAATAAGCATAATATAAGTTAACCTGGACTCACAGAAACCTTGAACTGCCAAGGAACCTAGAGGTCACCTAGTTCAAGGGTTCTTGACCTAGTGTGGTAGTTGTTGTGTCTGTTCACTGAAATTTCAATCTTTTATTCTTGGCACGTGGTGTCTTGCTTGGCAATGAAATGTGAATGGAAACTGTGTGTCACTTCCAACTGGAAGCCCTAGGAGCCAGTATGGTATCTGCCATATTGCCTTCCCATAGCCCAGCAGCCAGTGATACCCCCAGATGGTGTGCAGGATGCATCAGCTTGGATCCCTGGCTGAGAAGTCCTGGAGCAGAGCTCTAAGCTAACCCAGGATGAACATCTATCACGAGCCAGGAGGAATATTTGATGGCATATCTTCTAAGATTTTTTGTTACTGTAGCATACCTGACTGATACACCTGAGATCTAATATTTCTCTCTAATGAAATATAAAATTTGGTGTTATATACATTATCCTACAGCTTTTTTCAGATTCTCAAAGATGATCTCCATAACTGATCTCATCCACCCTCCTCCTTTTAAAGTCAAGGAATAGGAAAGCAGGACTTTCGATTACCTCCCACATCTTGAATCATAAGTGCACGGTAGGGCAAAGAGCCGGTTGCTTAGCCCTGAAACTACTATTGCTGACAAATTTGCTATCTGAGGTACGAGAAAAATACCTTTCTTACAGTCTTTCTCTCAAGGAGTTCATGCCCCTTATTTAACTTTTTTTTTTCTGTCTTAAATTTAAGACAAAAGTTAAAAGAGTTAGCTAGTTAACTAAAATATTAATTAACTCAGTAAACGGGTTAATACATGTAAAGCATTTCAAAACCTGCATGAAGTGCTCCACAAATGAATCCAGTGCTCCACTGGTATCATGACCATCACATCCTCCCCAAAGCTCAGAGCAATCTTTCCCCACCCCCAGAATGTCCACAAACATTCTCCTTAGTCCTGTCTCCTTTGCTTCTTTTTCTGATTCCTGCTTAATGTCCCCTGGAATATATTTCACCCTCCCATCTCCCCCCTCCCCCCAATTTTGGAGAAAAATATAGATTCTATTTATATGAGCAGTGTAATGATCTACTACTGTTAAGGGAAACAAAGCCGTGAGTCTGAAAATAAAATAGGAACAAATAGTATAATCATCACCATCAATAACGAGAGTTCTTGAAAGTATCCAAAGTCCCTCCAGAATCACTACACAAACTTTCATCTACCTCTTCTAATTGATCCCACCTTATTGCTCAAGAGCCAGCAAGATCAATTAAATTTTTCATAATTTGATTTTCTGGGGAGATGGATTAGTGATCACGGTTTTCAGTCAAAACTCAATCTTTGAACCATTCAAATAAAAAGCCATAAAATCAGAGTGAGGGGATGGATTGGGAAAACAGACCTTCTGGGACAGAGTACCCATGGGCTCCCAGCCCTAACTCTACTGCTTCCTTCAGGATGAGGGCGCTGTTATGGTGATGCTGACTGTGACCAGAGTCCACAAATGTCTGACGTTTATAAATAGTCCCATAAACAGAAATGCACGCATCGTTGGTGTGAGTTCTTCCAGATTGCTGATGTAAGCCGTGACTATAAAAGGTCAGTGGTGTAGCATGATTTGAGCTTACAGACATGTAAAGACCTTTCCTTATCCAGAAATGCCAATAGGAACTCTGGGGATCAAGGGAAGATCCACTGAGATATGCCACATCTGCTCTTGCCCTGGAAGCCACCTCATTTCCAATAAGATTTTGTATTCTCAGTTAAGTCAGCAACTTAATCTAACCTTATTGTGTGTGTGTATGGGGGGGGGGTGCGGTGATACCTCTTCCCTCCAATCTATAACACCCTCTGAAACTCTAAAATTTTACTGTTGATTTTCTGCTGGTTATTATTTCCATTAATTTTTATTTCAAAGTACTAAAATTCAGTCATGTGATTTACAATATTTATCTATGGGCAAATGTCTTTTGAATTCCAAATTGACTTATACATGAAGTTTTAGACTGCTCTGTGTTAGAAACTGCCTATCTTTGAGAGCAACATTTGAAAGCAGGACATTAGTTCTTCAAAGCCTCAAAGGACATTAGCTCTTCTCACTTGTGAAATAATCCATGAAGTTACCAAGTTTAGACATATGGGTCATGTGCTATATTTCTAAAACACATGCAAGGAACCTCTGGCTTCTGTTTTAAGTTAGTTGGCCAAAAAGTGTACCCAGGAGAGTCATTCCCAGTTACTAGTCCTTAAGCGGTGATGTCCAATAGAATTATCTGAGATATGGAAATGCTTTATATCTACGCTGTCCAATATAATAATCACTAGCCATATGTGGCTATTGGGCACTTGAAATGTGGCTATTGGGCACTTGAAATGTGGCTAGTGTGACTGAGCTACTGAATTTTTAATTTAATTTTAATTAACATAAATTTACATTGCAATAGCCACATGTGACTAGTTGTTGCCATAGTGGACACGATAGCCTTATAGTTTCACAAATGGAACTCGCATTAAGAATGAAGAAATTAAACTTGGTTGAATCCTATTTATACAAAAATAACATGTATGAATTAATTTGGGAATACCACCTCAGACTTAAGCTATTCCTTTTTATCCCTGAAAAGTTTTAAAATTGTATTTAAAAATAATTTGCAATAAGCACCAGTTACACACACATTCATTCATCCTGAATTTGATCTGGAGACAAAAGGTTCTGCGCAGTGAAACAAATACTGATTGTTTTTCAAAAGGACAATTTTTCAGGCACTGTAAGACTGAACAATCTTAATCTTTCCAAGAATAAAAGCAAGATAATCAGTTGGCAATGGCTGTCAGTATAATTTTTTAAAATAAATTTATTTATTCATTTATTTAATTTTTGGCTGCACTGGGTCTTCCCTGCTGCACGCGGGCTTTCTCTAGTTGTTGAGAGCAGGGGCTACTCTTCGTTGCAGTGCGTGGGCTTCTCATTGCGGTGGCTTCTCTTATTGTGGAGCATGGGCTCTAGGCACGCAGGCTTCAGTAGTTGTGGCATGTGGGCTCCGTAGTTGTGGCTCGCGGGCTGTAGAGCGCAGGCTCAGTAGTTGTGGCGCACGGGCTTAGTTGCTCTGCGGCATGTGGGATCTTCCTGGACCAGGGCTTGAACCCGTGTCCCCTGCATTGGCAGGCGGATTCTTAACCACTGCGCCACCAGGGAAGCCCCCAGTACAATTTTTTAAGAAAGAAAATCAGCTGGTCAATGACTATGAGATTAAAAATTAAGGGTCTGAAACATTAAGTATTCTTCTCTATGCTTACCAAATCTTTAGTGTTCTAAAGATGAGAAAATACATCTTAATTCTACAACTAAATTTGCAAGTAAAGCTCTTCCCCAAATGTTACCAAGATAATTTAAAACTGCTGGAACAAAACAACATATTGGAAGGGGAGGGGTGCCTGGCCCGTCTGAAGTTAAAAGGAGCACGAGAGTTGAACACAGCAGGAAACAAATTCAGCATCCAGTTCCTCTACCTGGCCCTTCCTCTCTCCCTCTGTCATTCCTCATCTTGTGTTTTTCTCTCTGATAGGTAGTGCTGGGGGTAACCTGGGTTCCAATTCCCTCTCTGCAGTCACCTAGTTTTATACAGGATTGGGCAAATCCTGTAACTTCTCTGGCCTCAATTCCGTCCTTAGTCACCAAGGAGATTGGACAAAATGATTTATAAAATTTCCTCCAATTGAAATCTGGTTCTGTCTCTGTGTATCCTTTGCTGTACATCTTTCTTTCCCTCCACCTTTTCTTTTCTCCATTAACTTTCTCCTGCTTTTAAACTAGACTGTGCTGTATGTTATCAGATTTATTAGTCTCTCTTAAAAGCAGATAAGGCTCTCTCATAAACAATGCGACCTAAGTTACGTTCTCTTTACTGATGTAGTGCCTGCACAATTTTTTTTCCTCTTCTGAGGGTCACTTAACCTTGTAGATAAAAGTGTTCCCACATTCTAACTGAGTCGTCTTTATAAAATAGTCTTTAAATGGTAGAAGCACCTATGCAAGGCTGGGGTATAATTAAAATAGTGACAAAACTGATGTGGAGACAGTATAACAACTGTGAATAATTGGCTGGAAGTGTAATAAAAACAGTGGAGTTTCTGTCTGAACAGTGAAACATCAAGCAGAGAATCAACCGGTTCAGCAATGAGCTCGCAACAGCCTGGGGCCCAGGAAAACAACGGGGTACAGCAGCTGTCACATGCCGCCAGCTCCCAGAGTACCCTTAGTGTGTTCACAGGTATTCGCTAAAGACCCAGGAGGAGACTCAAGTGAGGATCCAGGCATTTCACAGGTAGAAAGCTATCTGCCTGAATGGTTAGGGTGGGGTCTGGCTATAAGAGTTATCTGGTAGTTCAGAAACAGGCCCTTCAATTTGATTTTGGAGTTGAATCAGAACACACGGCACTGATCCTGTTTCCTGTGTAAGACCACAGAGATGTGGGATCCCGGTGTGGGAAGCCGTGCGAAGACGCTCACAGCACAGAGGTCAAGGGTGTAGATGCTGGAGTTAGGAGGGCTGCGTTTGTGTCGCAGCCCTGCCACTTGGCCAAGTGATGTGAGACCAGTCTTAGTTTGCTCATCTCTAGAGTGGGAATAACTTCGGTCATTTGTATTAAATTACTAAGCAATATAAAAGTGTTTAGTACACTGCTTGGCATGTCACTTGGGCTCCATAAGTATAAGCAATAGTTAATATTAAAGAATCTTCAAAGCCATGTACCCCTACCTCCTACTCAATGCAAGAGTTCTTTCTAAATTACTACCCCTACCAGCTTGCCACTGAACTTTGCTTGAACATTGTCAAATTCGTTTTTGGACCAGTCCAGCTTGGGCAAAGGTTATCTTGTTTTCCCTCCCTGCTGTCAAGAAAAATGCCCTTGGCTGCAGCCCATTCCACCAAAAGCAACCTCCTTTTTTCTCCCCAATCTCCAAACTCTCTCTGTTTATGGGTTTGAACTGCAGAGATGGGTGGCTGACATGCTTTTGATATATCCTGCAGAGGAATGTGTGAATTGGGTGTTTCCCGTTGTGGGAATGAGAGGCTATGATCTATGTTTTCCTGGGGTGGTGTATTTTGGGCACATCTGCTGTTTCCAGGGGGATGTGTTAGCGTGCTTGTTGTCTGTGCATACTTTGAGTAAGTGAGTAATTTGTTTTCTGAAAACTCTGATAGGGAGACGGTGAGAGCTGCTTTTGGTAACCCCGAAGGGTCACGCATGTGTCATCTCATTGTGTCATTACATCTGTGTTCCTCATGTGAATACCTGGAACCAGACTCTTAGAACTGAGGTTTAACATTACAACAGGTGGGCTGGGGGTCAGTGTTCCAAGACGCAGAAGCATAGGAGGGAGTTTGGAATGAAAGACATGCATGAAGAAACTAGAGGGGTAAATGCATAAGGGAAAGTCTAGGAGGATAATAACATAATATTTAGGGAGTGGTTATTCCATTAGGAACTGTGCTCAGCAATTTACATATGTCATCTTACTGAGTTTTCATAATTCAGGAGGAGCTATTATTATTATCTTTATTTTTCAGATGAGGAAATGGAGACCAGAAAATTGAGGTCATTTGTCCAAGGTTACACGGTTAGTAAATGGCAGAGGCAGGATCTGGACTCAGGAAGTCTGACTCTAGAACCTGTGTTCTCACCGCTAAGCCCTACCATGCAGAAGAGCCAACAGTGGCTACCTCTGGGGAGGAAGTAGGCTCTGGGGGGGCCAAAAAGTGTATCTAATTTTTTTCCCTCAACAGTAATCATCCATTGCCCAGTTGAATACACACACACACACACATACACACACACGAATTTTACAAAGATTTAAGAATAATGATGGAGGGTACTAGCATACAGACCAGGAAACTGGGAACAGTAAATCAGCCTCTCTGGCAGACGATGAGGAAACTGTGATTGCTGCCCCGGGGCCAGGGGATATCAGCCTTGAGCGGCTTCCCTGGCATGGGCAGGGACAGCCTGACAGGTGGGCATCTGGGTGCCCTGAGACAGGCAGGCTCTGCAGGTGCTGGCAGCTGCAGCAGAGCAGAAGCAGGCGCTCTCTGGGAACCTCACAGATGGCCCCAGCCTGGCCACAGTTTCCTATGTCAGCAGGTCAGTAAAACAGTCTGTCGCCCCAAGACGATGTTGCAAAACCTTTGCTGCAACAGAAACTCCTCCATAGCCTCCCTCTGCCAGGCTCCACAGCGTGTACCATGGTCACGGCGTGCAGCTGGCAACACGGCTCGTGCCGCCTTCCTCAGCAACGTGTTGTCAGGACATGTGTCAGAACTGCATGCTCTTGGCCAGACAGACTGCTCTTGCTTAACAGCCAGCTGCCACACTACAGCTACAGCAGAGAGGACCTGGGCTAGACCCAGACGGCCTTCCCCAGGGTGAGCATCATGGGCCAGGAAATCTGAGCTGAGGTCCACAGAGGGATTGATGTATTTCTCACTTGTTAGTGAAGTCACTTGATAAAATGAGAACTGCATACTCGTTACTCATTTTGCAAATTCAGAAAGTCGACCCAGGTGTAATGTCATAGAATTCACTTCTCACTTTTTTCTATATTAATCTCGTTGTAAAAAACTCAAAACTGTATACTTCCAATTGAATTCAATCAAACACTTTAAGATAAGACAAAAACAAACTCATTTCTTTCTTATAACTCAACTTGGTTCCTATTTCAAGACAAGCAGAAACTAAGTTTTGGTGAGTTTGCCCCTCTGCTCCCCCACCCCATCCTGTTCACTGGGGCTGTGTCCCCACCTTGGCTCAGAGGGCAGGTGCACAGGGCCTCTTTCTAAGGACTCAATGAGACCCGTGTTCTCACTTCTTTGAGGGTCTCCTCCCCACCTGTGAGCCAGGCAATCAAGTTTGCTAGCTGTGAGTAAAGGAGCCCTTTTTGCCCTCCTTAATTTATGGTTTCTCTAGAACATTTAACTTTGAAATAAATCCTTCCTGTTCTAAGGGCACAGACGTCTGAAATCCAAAAGCCAGGAAGCGACCCCTTTTGTCTCTGCCTTCTGCTGCCCATCCAGGCCCTGAGGCCTCGCTCCCTGAAGAGAGGGAAGGCTCAGGAGGGCCAGGAGAGGGAAATGCCAGTTAATATTTCAAAACTATCACCTTGCTACACTTGGTCATGGGATTTTAGGAATATAATATACAGAGCTGTGTAAGAATGACTGAGGAATAGACAAGATTTGATGGAGAAAGGGAAAAATCCCAAGGTGTCTGCCAACCTTGGCATTTTTCCCACTTTGGAGTGGCTCCTGTCAATTAACACCAATTCTCTTGTCACTGCTGACCCTGTCCCTCGATACCTTTACCAAGCCCCCAGTCAGAGACTCTGAGAGCTGTAAAAATAGCTAACAGCTAAGGTGAATTAGGCAATTACTATCTGCCAGGCCCTGTGCTTCATACCTACCATCTCATTTAATTCTCACAACCACTCCATGAGACAGACACCATATGATCTATTTTATATATTTTGTATTTTATATATGGGGAATCTGAGGCATAGAGAGGTTAATTAATCTGCCTGAAGTCACACCACATGTACATGTTAGATGCCTAAACAGGCATCAGTAGGACTAGGAGAGGCTCAGTTTTCTCTCCTCTCCTCCGGGCATCCCCAGCAGGGTATCCTTTGCTCAGCATCTCCTGAGGGAAAGGAGACCTGGCCAGGCATCCCTAACAGGGAGAACGGCGCTGCCCCACACTGAGGCCTTGTGGCACCCTTTCCACCTTTTCCTTATCTGAAAAATACTATTTGGGTTTCGTCTGGGGCCCTGGAAACCGTGTTGGAAATAGAGGAACTTCAGGAAGCCAGCAATTGTCTTTGTGCTTTGAGTGATTCAGTCCCTTGGCCTCTGGGCCAGAGGTTTTAATACTTATACAATGTTTGCTTCCTGAGACTCTGGCAGGCCATCAATCTCTGATATGCTGTGGGGAAATCCAAGGAATAGCAGCTGTCACCCGGGTTCCCCTTAACTTACAGATTTTCAGTATCAGAGCAGAGAGCATGTAGAAAACATCTGTATGTCTAGAGGTTTCCCTCCTCTTTTTTTCAAAGCTATGAACCCTTTATTGAAATGATGAGATGGCCTCTAGGTTATACTGATTCCATTGCAAACCATGCTTGGCATACAAACACATGATGACCTGGTGGTCACTCAGGGAAATCCCTCACACCAGGGTTGCTGGCATTGGATGTGGCTCTCAGATACCTTTACTTGGGAGGCCTGCTGTTTGTTTTTAAATCCTTCCAGAGCACCGTGGTTCCTAACTCTTCCTTTTGCCTCACCTCTGGCCAGCTTCTCTCCTGCGCTGCCAGGCCTTGAAGGCACTGGTGTTGTGATCCCCGCCTAGGGCTCCAGAGGTGCTGCGACTGCCCTGGGGTAGGGCCTGGTGTGCCACCTACTTGTGACCCCTCTCTCCCCAAGGTAGTCCCCAGGGCACCTCCTGTCCCATCTCATCCACATTCCCACCTTCACAGATACAGCCCTGAGGCTCAGAGGAAGGAGAAACTCGCTCAGGGTCCCCATCATGCTGGCCCCACCAGGACCAGCAGGAAAATGCCTTGTTTCAGATCAATGACAGTTTGCAGGGCAGGTCAAAATGAGCTGTAGGTGACACAAGTCAGGGAATTCTCAAAGCCAGCCCACGCAGCCTCAATTCTGAGCAGGTGCAGGTCTCCTGGAGACCAGATACCTCCCCCCAGCTCCCATTTTGGTGTCTAAAGTGCTTAGCCCATTGCTCAAAGTTCTACAGGCTCCCCCCATGGGCTCTGCAGTCATCCACTCACTAGAAGCCCCTCCAGCATGATTATACCACCAGAGGGGCTCCCCTTGCAGAAATCTGACCCGCTGGTCAGGCCCTCTCTTCCCCAGGGCTGAGAGGATGGCTTACTATCATTCCACTATACCCCATCTCCTTCCTCTCCACCCTCCTCCCTCCCTTCCTCCCTCCCACCTTTTGTTGCTCCTTCTTTCTTTATCTCCCTCCCTCCCTCCTACCATCCTTCCTTGTTTTTCTTCACCTCTCTCTCTCTTTTTCTCCCTTCTCTCCTCCTACCTTTCCTTCTTGTTTTTCTTCACCTCTCTCTCTCTTCTCTCCCTCCCTCCCTCCTCCCTCCCTCCCTCTCTTTTTCTCTCCTCCTAAGATTTCTCTTAATATCTGGTTCTTCCCTGTCAGAGGGAACCACTTCCTTCTAGTCTTTACTCTGTCATTAACTTTTGGTGAGGTCTCAGGCAGGGCACTCCCCAATTCTGGGTCACTGTTTTCCCAACTATAAAGTGAAAGGGTTGCATTCTGTGATCTCTCAGTTTCCTTTCAGATCCAATAGTCTATACCTATTAACAGAGTTGCAACACAAAATACCTTCAGGGGCCAGGCAGGTAAAGTCAGTGAAAAATCCACCCAAGGGGACCAAATTGGAGAAACTGGGCCACCGGAAGGGGAAGATGCTACCCGGCCTCAGCGGATTATTGTCTTGCAAAAACACATCAAGGTCCCAAAGAGGCCTGTCTGTGGGAGCCGGATTCTGCCTGTGGGCCACCCGTTTGGGATCTCTGCATCCAGACAGATAGACGACCACAAAGTCATTTCCGATTACCATCGAGAGAAGTCACGTGCCTACCACATGCCTGTAGGATCTGGAAGAACAGAATATTTCTGAAATGAGGTCTTGCAGAGCCCCAGGCTGGACAAAGGAGCACCATATAAGCGTGTTACTCTCAAGGTCTCAGTGACATTACTCAGGGACAAACAGAGGTTTTCAAACTTTTTTTTAACCATGACCCACTGGAAACAATTAATTTTGCAAAATGACCCAGTACACAAATACGTGACACAAATGTTTCTCAAACAAAACTTATTTTTAGTACACGTAATATGTACTGATATTTTCTTTCCTTTTTCTATTCCCTTCCATTTCAATACTTTATGCCATTTCATTAAAAAACGTTGTTTGCAACCCAATAATATGTATACGATCAGAGGTGAAAAGAATGATAAAGATTATTCTAGGTTTGCATGGTCCACTATGGTAGCCATTAGTTATATATAACTATTCAAATTAAAATTCATTAAAATTTTAAAAAGTTAAAATTCAGTTCCTCAGCCACACTTGCCACATTTCAAGTACTTGATAGCTACGTGTGACTAGTGGGAACTGTTTTGGATAACACAGAAAAAAAATGTTTTCATCATTGTAGAATGTTCTATTAGACAGTCCTGATTTACAACAAGCCTTACAGTCTTGCCAATGAAGAAACCAAGGCCCTTCAAAGAGATGTATTTGAAATTGTGGATATATGGGTTGGGGACAAATGGACATAGTCTCAAAGATGTCTGCCAGTGATCACAAGAAGAATTAGGATGAAGAGTGGGCCCCCTTCAGATTTATCCTCATTATAGGATTCACAACTCAGAGTCCATCCTGCAAAGTGCTGTATCAAAACCTTAACTTTCACAGAAAAACAGAAGCAAATTTTCATTGCTCTATGGGGCATTTATGGAGTAGTTTCTGTGAGCAGGGGAGAGAAGAGGCTCCGGAACCTGTCAGATCTGGGTTCAAATCCAGGTTGTATGATATTGGGCAAGGTGCTGTGTCACTGGGCCTTAGTTTCCCCATCTGTAAAATGGGGATAATAGTATTTAGCTTTCAGAATTTTTGAAAGGAGAAATAATATACATAAAATTCCAAGCACATTGTCTGGTATGTTGTTACGTGCTAAGTCAAAGTTTGCTATAATAATAATAATGATAGTTGTAACAATTAAAAAATGTAGCTAAATATTGTGGAAATGTAAAGATAAAGTAAACAAATCTCCTATTCCAAAGGAAATTCCAGGATGGAGTAGGGGAGATTTTTAAAAAATTGTATCTCTAATGCTAAACCCAGCACTTGCTACTAGGAGGCGCTCAATTCATACTTGCCAAATGAATGAATGAATAAAATATATCCCTAAATGCTACAGTCTAAGGTATAAGTTGTTAAAGAATCAGGGGGATACAAACATGAAATGCTAAGATTTTTATGAATTATTTCTGATTGGGGGAGGGGAGAGAAAGAAAAAAATTGGAGAAAGCACCATGGAAAGATGTCATTTCTATATTTTTTAGTAGGTTGTTGATATATTATATGTGGGTCAAAGAAGTCAAGATACACAGTAACCAAGAAAAAGAGAGAAATAAAAGACCAAAAGATAATAGGAGGAAAGACAAAGAATACACTTTCTTTTGAGATAAAAAAAATTAATAAAAATAAAGATCCTCCCTAAAAATCAACAAACAAAAGTTGCTTTTTTATCTTTAGGAAACAAAGCTTCATTCAAAGTTTCAAACTGAATTTGTACGGTCCAGGGGAGGAGGGGAAAATGTTTACGTTCAGTGTGTATCAGCAAGTAGTTCTCAATTATTGTTTGGCCCATGTATCACGCCCTGCAAACTGCTTTTTTTCATCCATAAATGTAGTGGGCATCTGTTGTTTTGCCTCTTCAGCATCTGCTATCTGCTTCTTCTGGCAATATAACCTCTCTTTCCCATGGGGAACCCAATATGTGGGTTTTAGGTGGGCTGAACCTATTCCAACACAGATTAGAAAGGAGCACGGGTCTGGCCACCCAGGCAACCCCAATCTTTCCATATGATTGGCAGACACGTGACCTAGTCCTCTCTGGAGTTTTTCTACAGGAGCTTTTGGAGAAGCCATCTGGCTTGCTAAGCCAGGAGGAGTCAGTCTAAGACCCCTGGCCCCATCCTGCCCTCAGGTCGAGAGAGAGCATCATTCAGATGGAGAGAGAATGAACAGGTCCCTGAATGCATCAGTTGAGTCTGTGGATAAAGATGGGCCTGAAGCCACTGTGCTTCTGAACTTCCCAAATACACAAACCTATATAGCTCAGTTCCTTAAAAAAAATATGAGTCAGTTTGAGTTGTGGTTTCATCAATTGCAACAAATTACTTTATGTCCTCAGCTTTCCATCTAAATCATAATCTGCTATCAATTTAAATTAAACAGACATTCCAGGACCACTTCATGCAGGACCTCATGTAGCTAAACATGGCCCACAGCATCTTGCTGAGGACACGATGGACCAGGTGGACCTGGTCCCTGCCCTCACAGGACTCACTCTCCAGCAGGGGAAATGGTGGGGAAAGTGCTTCAAGAGAGGAGGAGGATTGTAGCAGACACGATTAATGCCTTCCCAATAGCCATTCCTCTCTTCATCTGCTAAGAGAACCTCTCTCTTCTGGGGGAAACCCATTTTTGTTTATCCTCCCCTGAGCAGCCATGTCTTTCAGGAACGGTTGTGACCTTTCCTGACTTAGAGAAGGAATCTTGATTGGTGACAACTGATTCTAGTATTCTCATTCCTTTGCCAACGGATTGACTTAGGCAAAGGCATGTGATACACTCCTGGCTAATGAGACCTGAGGAGAGATCAGGTGGGGCTGTGGAGTCCTGGGAGTTTTCTTCACTCCTCTTGGCCTCTGGAGGTTGTTGTCCACTTGGGATGCTGGAACCGCAGCCCTGGTGCCCATGATGAACTCTAAGGGGAGCCACCCAAGACAGAAAGAATCTGGGTGTTTGACGATGATGCTGAACCTCTGAATTAACCTGCCTTGGACCTGCCCCTCTTTGGATGCGCTGTTCCGTAAAACACATGTGTCTAGGTTGTTTAAGCCACTTTTAGTTGGGGGCTGCCTCCTGTTGCTGCAGGCACTCTACGGAACCAAGGCTATGCTATGGGGTCATCTGGGCCATCAGGGAAAGCCTCCTGGAGCCACTATGGAGATGAACAAAGTTAGCCAAGCAGAGATGGGGTGAGACGAAGTGGTCTTACAGCAGAAGTCAGTGGTGGAAGTGAAACTGGAACAAATTCTTTCATGGAGTCATTTTTTCTTTTTTTAAAATAAATTTATTTTATTTATTTATTTTCGGTTGCGTTGGGTCTTCGTTGCTGCATGCGGGCTTTCTCTAGTTGCGGCAAGCAGGAGCTACTCTTCGTTGCAGTGTGTGGGCTTCTCATTGCAGTGGCTTTTCTTGTTGTGGAGCATGGGCTCTAGGCGCGTGGGCTTCAGTAGTTGTGGCACGTGGGCTCAGTAGTTGTGGCGCATGGGCTTAGTTGCTCCGCAGCATGTGGCATCTTCCCTGACCAGGGCTCGAACCCGTGTCCCCTGCATTGGCAGGCGGATTCTTAACCACTGTGCCACCAGGGAAGCCCCTTCATGGTGCTTTTTGCTGCATGAGTGTTTCTCAAAGTGACCGGCTAACCACCTGCTTCAGAATCCCCTGGGGTTGGGGGGGTCGGGGGAGATGGGCATGGATTGCCAAAATGCAGATTCCTAGGCCCTACAACAGACCTACTGAGTCAGACTTTAAAATTTAAACAAGCTCCTCTGGAGAGTCTTTAAAAGCTGAGAACCCTTGGGTCAGGGACTAGAAGACTCACACAATCTTTGGCACTGAGATAAGAATTTTAGAAATCCTGATATATTAACTTGTATCAAAGTGCTGTCACAGATAATGTGCCAATATTCTTCTGAGTATTACAAAATATATTTTCTCTGATGTGTTTGCCAACCTTCACAAATGTTTAAAAAAGTCAATTGGCATTGAAATAATGTCCTAATACAGCTAGATTAAACACACATTTAATTCACTCAGCCCTGGCAGATGGTCATTTCTTTTAGGAAGAGCTGTTTCTGGTCTGTTATTAGAGTCACCCTCCCTCAGGCAGAGATGAATAACACAGGTGGCCATGCCGACAGAGAGACGAGCAAAGGTATTTCCTCCCTCTCTCTCTCTAGTGTATTCTGAGGAGTGTAACCGTGACATCGCAGAGCCGGCTTGTGATGGTGTCACTTGCCCAAACCAAAGTCAGTCCTTCAGTGTGATGAGCCCTGAAACTCTTCGTTGGCCTTCACACAGCCACTCTCATGGTCTATCCATCACTGAGCCATGCAGATGAACCCCTCATGTAGCTCTCCCATTCAGCCTCATTTCCATCTCCACCAGCTCTGGCCCAGCCACAAGTATCTCTCCTCTGGGTACCACAGTGGCCTTCCTACCAAACATCTTTTCTACATCATCGGTTCTCAACCAGGGACAATTCTCCAATCCTCCCTGCTCCCTGTGAATCCTAATCCACACCTGCCAGGGGTCATTTGACAATGCCTGGAGACATTTTTGGTTGTCACAACTGAGGGTGTGTCTGTGTGTGTGTGTGTGTGTGTGTGTGTGTGTGTGTGTGTGTGTGTATTACTGACATCTAGCTGGTAGAGACCAGGGATACTGCTAAATATCTTATAATGTACAGTATAGCTCCTCCACATCCCAACAAGGAACTATCTGGTTCAAGATAGTGTCAAGGTTGAGAAATCCTGCTTTAGATGGATCCCCTACATCCCACAGATCTCAGGTCAAAGCCCTTCACTGATTGCCTTAACAGTACAAACCCTACTGTTATTGGTTCTCACAGTCCTGGGTACTCTCCCTTGACTGCATTTTTTCAGTATGTACTGATATAATTAGTTGTGATTATTTGCTTAATGTCTGCTTCCTCCATTAGACTCTAAGCTTGATGAAGGCAGGGATGGTGTTTATTGAGCCCACTTCTCTAGTCCTAATGCCAAGCACAATATCTGGCCCACAGCAGATTTACAATAAACACCTTTAAAACAAATGAACTTACTCTGTGCAAATACATATGCAATCATGAAACACAATGGTTAGTATAGGTCCTGCCTACTAGAAAATTACATTCCTGAAGGACTACCTGAATAATCCGTATTTCAAGATAACTGTTTTGTAGTATAAGAAAACCACAATGGCAGCAGGTCGGAAACTTTTTGGTCTCAGGACTCCTATACACACCTAAAATATTATTGTGAACCTCGAAGAGTTTTTGTTTAGGTGATTTACATCTATTGATATTTATCATATTAGAGTCATATCTGAGAATTTTTTAAAAACAAAAAACCAGAAGCATACATTCCATTAGCTGTCAGTGGTGACTTCCTCATACATCACCTCTGGAAAACTCAACTCTACCCTCATGAGAGATTGAGAGTGAAAAAGGCAAAACACTTCTTAGAATTGTTACAAAAATGATGTTGATCCTGTGGACCACTCAGAGAGCCCCTAGGACTCTCAGGGGTCCCTGAAACATGTTTGAAAACTACTGTACTATGGGAATCCTAATGCTATGGAGATAACTTCCTGCAGAGGAATCAGGGCAAGCTACTTGGAAATGGCACATCTGAGTTGGCCCTTACAAGATGGGAGGTATCAGGACACCAGCGGAGGCACACACCTCCTCTGCTGGCCCTGTCTAAGCTATAGTGGACAAACTATGGCTAGAGAATCAATTCTGGTCCACTGCTTGCCTTTGTAAATAAAGTTTTATTCGAACACAGCCATGTCCATTCATGTATGTATTGTCTATGGCTACTTTCGCGCTAAGATGGCAGAATTGATAGTTACAATAGAGCCCGAAGGACCTACAAAGCCTAAGATACTCACTCTCTGGCCCTTTCCAGGAGAAGTCTGCCAACTCCTGTTCTTTAGAATATTTATAAAGGCAAATGTTTCAGTCAAAAATTAACTTGATGTTGAATGACATTTTTGTTTGTACCACCCCACCTCTAAAATGGACTGGGGGTTAATGAGTGGGTAAGGAAGGTGAGAAGGAACATACGTCCATGAGGTGGGATAAAAAGACCATTAGCTTGGTGAGCCATCCTGAGACCTTTGCTTCTAATCCTCTAACACACTGGGAGACTTAGGGCAAGTCATCCCAACCTATTTTGGGATGCTGAGGAGGGAAAACTTACCCAACAGTCAGAGCTGTTCAGAGATGAAATGAGCTGCTTTTCTAGATAGTGAGCCTCCTACATGTGGAAGCTGGCTGAGGCTGTGGCTTTACAGATAGGAATCAGATCTTTGAGAATCAGATGAATAACTGTATTAAATTAGGGAGCTTCAGTGGGTAGGAGGTCATATAAATGAGTGAGTGGACTGGAGTAAGATGAAGGGAGGGGGAGAGGTGGCCAAAGAGGCATGGTTCCTACTCGATTTTGACTGACTCCTGCCATGTGGGGACATGAGCTCAGGGGAACCAGAAATCTAGATTTTAAACTAAAATCTCTCAGTTTTTATAGCTTGGCTCAAATGTTGGGGAAAAAAAATTAAAGAAGAACTGTATATGAGTCAAGTAAAACACATGTATGGATCATTTTGTCACCCAGGCCACCGGGATAAGATAAACTTTAGTGCCTCTGCCAGCTTAAAAATGCTTTGATACTAAGAGAATAAAAGAAATCCCTTATAATTTATTGAAGGCTTTTCGATTTTCAGTGTGTCTTGACATCTTATTTCACGTTTTTGTATTCAATAGCACAGTCAGGACCAGAACCCAGGACTTCTGCTGCCAAGTCTAGTGCTCAATGCTATGGCTGCAGGATCCACTGCACCAGAAAAAAGACCTGAACTCAGCAGAGGGGGTGGAATGAAATGGAAATGGGCGGTGAAGGCGGAAGAGCTAACTAGGCCGAGTGAGCAGGGAGAGAGCTCAGCAGCAGGCTGTGCGGTAGACATGACCAGGGCAGCATGGACTAGAGAAGACAGTCCACTTGGATCCCAAGAGCAGCTATTCCGCCCAGACCTTCCCTTGATTTCAAAGGCCCAGGAGCCAATGGAGCTAGTTTGACCCGGGTTTTAGTCACTTGCGATCTAAGACTTCCTACAAATACAAAGTCTTAAGAAGGGATTAAAATTTTGCACTACTATAGTGTAAAAGCAGCCTTAGACAATATGTAAATGAATGAGCATGGCTGTGTTCCAATAAAACTTTATTTACAAAGATAGGCAGTGGGCCAGGATTGACCTTTGAGCCATAGCTTGCCGACCCCTGCTATAGGATCATTCAATGGGCTAGTAGAATAAGTGTGTGTCTATGATGAATGTCCTGATGCCACTCATATTTCAAGGCCAGTTCACGGGTTATTTGGCTGGGTTATTAGACTAGATGATCTTAAAGATCCCTACTCACCATGAGATTCAAGGATGCTTTGGCCTGATTTTGTCTTAAGGATTTAAAGGTAGACTCTAAGTCAAGCTATGTTTGGAATGGAAAGTTTCTTCTGACAAAATGTCTCCAATCATAATTACCAGTTGTATAACTGAACATATGTTGGTGGAAGCCTCAATTCATAGTGAGCCAGTTAAAATGCACGTAAGGGACAGCTAACAGATCTTTCAAGTTGGAGTCCAGGCTGTTAATTACTTTTGTAAAAGAAATATATAAACACACAGATGGCAACTGTAGTAAATACGTTCAACTACATATAAATATCAAAATCCAGCCCACTCCTCAAGGCCTATCTCATATGCAACATACTTTTAGGAAGATTTCCAGATTCTCCCCTCATCCTCCCTCCCAATATGAGCTCTCTTCTTTAAAACCTCATGGCATGGACTTCTTATGACTAAGCAGTGGTTCTCAAACTTGAGCACACATCAGAATCCCTGGATGTCTTGTCAAAACACAGATTGCTGGACCCCCACCTCCAGGGTTTCTGATTCATGGGTTTCTCCCTGGCTCATGAAGAGCCAGGGTAGGGTTTCTGAGTCAGGAGAGCCAGGGTAGGGGCTGAGAATTTGCATCTCCAGCAAGTTCCCAAGTGATGCTCATGCTGCTGGTTTGGTGACCACATTTTGAGAACCATTCACCTAAAGCACAGTCTACCCCATAATATTGTTACTTTTGTGCTTGCCTTATTTCCCTAGCAGATTGTACATTACTTGAGGAGGGATGCTGTTGATGTTCATAAACCCTGAAGTATTCTGTGGGCATGCCACAAACATTTAGACACACCCATGGGATGAGTTGAGGGGTTAAGTTTTTGGCTAGGATGAACCCGACAGCTGTTTCCTACAACAGGAATTTCTGGAGCCCACAAGGAAGACAAATGCAGCAGACTTGTTCCCAAGAAGTAACCAGTAACCAGTACAGGAAATTTCTGTGGCTAAACCACGCTGTAATAGAATTCACAACACTGTCAAGTTCAATATTCTGGTGGAAGACCAAAACCCAAATGAAATCCATTAAATGGTTATGCAACTTTTCCTATACGTATTGCAGTTCTAGGTATGTGTGTGTCTAAGGGGGGGTGAAGTGGGGGTGGACAATGACAAATAATAGAAATGCTAAATGGGACTTCCCTGGTGGTCCAGAGGTTAAGAATCCGCCTCCCAATGCAGGGGATGTGGGTTCGATTCCTGGTTGGGGAACTAAGATCCCACATGCTGAGGGGCAACTAAGCCCGCGCCGCAACTACTGAGCCCGCACTCCACAACTAGCCTGCGCAGCACAACTAGAAAGCCTGCATGCCAAAACCAAGATCCCACATGCAGCAACTAAGACCCAACATGGCCAAATAAATAAATAAATATTTTTTAAAAAAAGAAAAAAAACAGAAATGCTAAAGGTTCTCTAAATACCCTTTATAGGAAAACCAAGAATAAAATGTATGTTGGGAATCAGACTGATATTTGGAGGCAGAGTCTTTAAAGAAGTTATTAAATTAAAATGAGGTCATTAGGGTGAGCTCTAATCCAATATGACTAGTGTCCTCATAAGAAGGGAAGATGAGGTTGCACAACTCTGTGAATATACTAAAAACCATTGAATTGTGTATTTTAAAAGGATGACTTTTACATTATGTGAATTGTATCTCAATAAAGTTGTTATTAGAAGAGAAAAAAAAATAAGAGAAGATGAGGATACAGACACAAACACAGAGGGAAGACCATGTGAAGATACAGGGAGAAGCCAGCCACCTACAAGCCAAGGAAAGATGTCTCAGAAGAAAACAACCCTACTGACACCTAGATCTCAGACTTCCAGTCTCCAGAACTATCATTAAATAAATTTCTGTTGCTTAAGCCACTCACATGTGATAGATTGTTATGGCAGTTCGAGAAAACTAATATAGACTCCAAATCATTATTTTAAATAGCATAAAGGGTATAAAAGCTGCCAGGGAATCGAGACCAGGCAATGCCCCAGGAGTAGAAGGTGCCCTGTCCATCTACCCTTAGTTTTGGCCCTATTATCTCCAGCCTGGAGCATCCCCTCAGGTCCTAACTCGCCTCCTTTCCCCACTCATTTCTCCACACAGTCACCAGAGTGATACTTTCAAAATGCATATCTGATGATGCTTACCCCTGAAGTGCTGAAGTGCTCACCACTTCAGTGGCATTTAACACCATTTAATGGCTTTACTTTGCCCTTGGGATAAAGCCAGACTCCTTGCCATGGTCGACAAGGGCCTGCATGGCCTGGTCCCTGCCAGCCTCCCCCATCTCTTTTCAGACCCTCCTCCCCTCCGGCAGTAGATGACAGTCACCTGGTTTTCTTTCTTTTCCTTCTAATACACCCTGCTCCCTCTCAACACTGGGAGACTCCCAGTCCAAAACAGACATGACAGAGCTGCTTCCACGTGTGCATGTGTTATAGGTCCTGAAAGATGTATCTCGAGGCAGACGGCTTTCAGTTCTGACTGCTCTTGTCCCACTGCCTCTGTCAGTCTGGTCACTGGTAGAAACTGTCTAAAGAACAGCCTAAAAGCACTATTTACAATACCCAAGACATGGAAACAACCCAAGTGCCCATCAACAGAAACTAGCTTAAGAAAATGTGGTGTGTATATATATATACAATGGAATGTTACTCATCCACAAAAAAGGAATGAAATATTGCCATTTGCGGCAACGTGGACGGACCTAAAGAATATCATACTAAGTGAAGTCAGACAGAGAAAGGCAAATATTACATGATATCGCTTACATGTGGAATCTAAACAATAATACAAATGAATCTATATACAAAACAGAAACAGACTCACAGACATAGAAAACAAATTTATGGTTACCAAAGGGGAGAGGGATGGGGGGGTGGGTGGGAGGGATAAATTAGGAGTATGGGATTAACAGATACAAACAGATACTGTACATAAAATACTGTTCCCTGGGCTATACAGAAGCAACAAGGATTTACTGTATAGCCTAGGGAACTATATTCAATATCTTGTAATAACCTCTAATGAAAAATAATCTGAAAAAATATATATATCTTTGGTGTACACCTGATATTAACACAATATTGTAAATCAACTATAATTCAATTTAAAAAAACAGCTGAAAACTGTTAAAAGATTTTCAGTGTTGAGTGAGGGGAGTAGTAAACAGTGAGGCATACCGAGATTTACAAGGGTGTCCTTCCCAAACTAGGCATGGGCGAATCCTGTGACGGGCACCATTCATCTGGGAATTGTAAAAGGAGCTGAACGGTGACATTCTGGGCCTGTCGGCCAAAACGAGTCACCTGCTCTGATGGGCATGATGAAAGGGTTCTTTCTTTCTGGTCTGGCTTGCTCACTGCCCTTCCAGACACAAAGAGAAGAGCAAAGCTTCTATCCTATGGTCACTGTCCTGTGTCTCTTTTTATCATCATTTAATTATAGAGACCACACTTTCTGAATGAGATACTGAAACGCATGGTTGGGTGCATGGCCTAACGACAGGATGGAATATTTGAAATGAGGACAGTTGTACATAAGGACATGAGACTCACAATGAATGGACACTTTTTACCTTGCCCCATTTACTATAACCCAAATAAAGCTGGATTTGCCTTCTGCGCAATTTCTGTGCACAACTGTATTAAATTTTAATGACTAAAAGAAACATAGCCAACAATCAAAAGTTATAAGAAAAAACAATTCAAATATCTGCTGGCTTCTCTTTCAAAAACAGCCAAGGGAGAAGGCATCTATTTAATAACTAGCAAAACAGAAGATAACTCAAAGGTTTTCTCATTCACTGCCTTATTTGATTATCACAAAACATGAGTCAGGTGAGGCAAAATCACTCCACCTATTTTACAGATGAGCAAACTGAGGCTCTGGGAATTGAGATTGTCCCAGACTCCAACCCAGGCCTTTGGACAGCTAGTTCAGCGAGTTTTCTTTCCTACACTTGTGCACACGCATGCACAGACACACACCACTAGACTCCCTTTTCACCATTCTGCATCCTAAAATACTGTTTTGATTTTTTTAAATTTCTTGACACTAATGGCAGCAAAAAATGACTATTGCCAATGTAAGTTCAAGAAATCCCCAGAGATTCACCAACATTTGATTCCCAAACCCCAGCTAAGTGTGGAGCTCAAACAAGAAGGAACAAACATCAGTGGAGAATACACACATTTTCACTCTCACAGCCTTTCTAAACTAGATTAATGCCTCAAAAAAAAAAAAAATCTACCAGAATACCTCTCTTCTAGCCAAAGAGGCATTCTGTCCCCAGTCAACTCTAGGAACCCTGGTACAATAATTAACATGTGGGCCAGAGGCCCAAACTCACTGGCACAGGATAGATTTTCAGATGAGAAACAGAGAAGCCCCAAATCCCACTCACATAAAAGGCTTATTGATATTATCTGGTGAAAAGGATACAGATTGCAAGGGAGACAGCAAGGCAGAATTCTGGCTATGGAGGAAGTGGGTGGGAGGAAGGGGTAGACTTCTCTCCTATTTCAAAGCCCCTTAGATTTTCACCAGAGCATTCTCTGAGTTCATACCCTCAAGTGGACTTTGTTACTGGCTAACGAGCATTTCCCCATAGCACAGAATGATGTCGCAGAAGCCAAAATAATCCAGGTCAGCAAACATTCCAGTGGTAAAACAGAGGGTTTCAGAGAGCTCTCATGGGCAGATCAGCTGAGGGTGATGCCCAGGTGCCCTGGACTTGGGGCTGACTCTCAGGAAAGAAACAGCCTCAATGAGGGCAATGACTTTCACATCCAGAAACCCCCAAAAGGTGATTTGATTCTTAGAAGGAGAGAGAGGAAAGAAATTAGGGCTAAAAAGCCACATGATGGACCAGAGGTCTGAAAAGTGCCAAAGAAGAGGATGGATGTGGACACAGGCATTCATTCCACCTGCTCTTGGGTCCTGTGCTGGGCATGGGATGCGTAGGGCCCTGGAGATGGAGGACAATGGCTGCATGATAGATAGTTAGCCTGCTTGTGCTTCAGACTCTTCTCAACCTGGAGATAAATGCAGAACCCCCAGGTCACAGCCCAGCAGAGGGACCACAGAGCAGACCCATAAATAGAAAGTGTCCTAGCCTTCCTAAGGACAAGATGTCCTAAGAGTTCCTTGAGTCCCCTGATGCAAAAAGCTTTTCCTTAGTGAGCATGCTACAGTGATACTAGCATTATCCTGGTGTCACTTTCCTGACACCCACCAAGGCCCAGGGAAGACCTTGCTCCAAGCAGAAGGTCCTGAGTCAGCACTAACAGATTACAAAGTTCATTTGCTAATGCTAATACCATCTTCATTGGTGTAGTTATTTATTGGGCAATATTTACTGGGTAATTCCTATGTGCCAACAACTGGGGACATGCTGGTGAATAAAACAAGCATGTTTCTTCTCCTTTGGGGCTTTACAATTCCACAGGAAAGATACACAGTAAGCAACTAAACAGATAATTACAAAGTGTGACAAGAAAGAAGGAAATGAATAAGGCTTGGGGAGAGACAATCTGAAGGTAAACTATTTCAGCTGAGACTGCAAGGAGGCAAGGAATCCAGCCATGGAAGACCAGGGGCAAGAACAATGCAGGTGGAGAAATAGCATGTACAAGGGTCCTAAGGCTGGAAAGTACCTGGTGAGTTCAAGGAGGCCAGCGTAGCTGGAACATCAGGGCCAGGAAGAGACCTGCACAAAATCAGTTGAAGAGGAAGCTCTTGAAATGTACAATGCCTGGAAGTTCACCAAGCACTTTCCCAGGTGTGATAACAGTTGAAATAGTCCTTTGAGGTAAGCAAATATAATAGGATAGACCCACTGAACTGATGAGGATATTAGCAGATGTCACAGAGCTAGTAGGAGAGCTGAGATTAGGAGTCAGTTCTTCTGTATCTAAGCCTAGGAATCTTTAAAAAGGTTTCATATGTATATAATTGGATATAATTTACAAATAATTAAATATATAACTCTTAAATACAAAAAGTTTTGACAAATATATAAACCCATGTAAACAACATCTCAGCCAAGACAGGGCACATTTCCATAATATGGAGATAATCTGCTATAACCTTTTGCAATCAATCATTCCATCCTCCAACCAGAGGCAAGCTCTGTTATGATTTCCATCCATATAGATTAGTTTTGCCTGTTCTTGAACTTCTGATAATGGAATCATACAGTATGTGCTCTTTTTTGTCTGGCTTCTTTTACTCAGCATGCTTTTGAGATTCATTCATGCTGTGGCATGTATCAATAGTTGGTTTGTGTTTTTTTTTTGCTGAGTGGAATGCTTATCCATTTGTCCATAAATGAACATTTGGGTTGTTCCCAGCTTTGGGATATTATGAATTAAGCTTCCAGGAACATTCCTGCACAAATCTTTTTGCAGATTTATGTTTTCATCTCTCATGGATAAATACCTAGGAATGGAGTTGCTGGATCTTAATTAGGTGTGTGTTGAGTTTTTTTGAAACTGCCTAACAGTCTTCCGAAGTTGTACCATTTTACATTCCCACCAATAATGTATGAGGAATTTAAGCCCTTTTGGCGGGTGGAAAGAGGTGGCTTTAATTTGCTTTTCTCTGATGACTAATGATGCTGAGCATCCATTTGTAAGTGTCTGCTACAATTTCTTGCCCAATTTTGCTGCTCTTAGTGTTCTAAGAAGTCATTGCCTACCTCAAAGTCATAAGATATTCTCCTATATTCTCTTCTAGAAGCTGTAGAGTTTTAACTTTTAGTTTATGAAGGTCTATGATCTATCTCAAATTAAGTTTTGTGTATTGACTAGTGATGGACAGGCTTGTCAAGTACAAGGATGCCTTTATTTTTATTTTATTTTTTACTTTTATAAAAAAGTCTTTATTGAATTTGTTACAATATTGCTTCTGTTTTATGTTTTGGTTTTTTGGCCGCGAGGCATGTGGGATCTTGGCTCCCCGACCAGGGATCAAACCCACACCCCCTGCGTTGGAAGGCGAAGTCTTAACCACTGGACCGCCAGGGACATCCCTATCTTTTACTTTTTATTGTGGCATAACTTGCATAAAGTGTATAAATCTTAAGTGTAAAGTTCAAGAACTTTACATTTGTTTCCTCCATGTAACCACATTCAGATCATTTGAGGACTTCTTTTTATTGTCAAAAATATTAGTTAGGGACTTCCCTGGTGGTCCAGTGGTAAAGAATCCATCCTGCAATGCAGGGGAAGCAGGTTCGATCCCTGGTCGGGGAACTAAGATCCCACGTGCTGTGGGGCAACTAAGCCCGCGCGCCGCAACTACTGAGCCCGTGCGCCTAAACTAGAGAGAGAAAACCCACGCACCACAACTAGAGAGAAGCCTGCACGCCACAGTGAAGAGCCCCCACGTCGCGAGGAAGATCCCACTTGCCGCAACTAAAAGACCCCATGCAGCCAAAAATTATATATATATATGTATATATTAGTTAGCCTCACTACATTAGCATTATTTTAAAGTAATAGTTATTTTGCCATATTGATTTTTCTTATACGCATGCATTTGACAGAATATTATGCATTTGTGGCTTGGTGCACATATGGATTTGTAAGCCCCAGCAATAATGCTCTGACTCCCCAGTGGTCTGTTGCTTGCAGTTGTGGAGCAAATGCACTATTCCCTACTGACACATGGCTCCTGTCCTCAAGGAGCTTATAATCTAAGAGGGGTGCTAGGAAATGCACATGAATAAACCATGCTGAGTTACAGCAAACGACCCATAACCATAAGAATGTTTTAAAACAGGACTGGCGGTCCAGTGGTTAAGACTCCATGCTTCCACTGCAGAGGGCGCAGGTTCAATCCCTGGACGGGGAACTAAGATGCCACATGCCACATGGCATGGCCAAAAACTAAAAATAAAAAAAATAAAGAGAGACACAGACAAGAATCCTATTTTTAAAAAAATAAATAAATAAAACAAGGGCCATGGACTTCAGAAGAGGGAATAAAACCACTTCAGGAGTGGATGAGAGGAAGCTTCTGGCCTAAAAATGGCTAGGATTTTGATAAGTGAGGGTAATTATATGAGGTAATTGCCAATGGGAAAAAGGGTAAAATAACAACAACAGCAAGTGCCTTAGTTAGGATCCTTTCCATTGTAATTTACAGAAACCCAACTGAAACTAGGTTAAGCAAAACAGGGAATCTGTTGGTTCTTGCAACTGGAAGGTCTACGGGTTGGGTGGGGTGGGTAGCCTCTGCCTTCAGATCTGGCTGGATTCTGAGACTTTACTATATGGTCAGAGCTATGACTTCTATTTTTCAGACAGCTTCTTCCCACATGTTGGACAGGAATGGCCACCAGAGCCTCCAGAGCCTCATCTCCTCAGCTCAGCAATCTCAATGGAATGAATACTTCCTCCCAGTATCTCCCTATCCAATTCCAGGGAATATTATGGTTGGCCTCTCTTGGGTCTAATGTCCATTGATGAACAAATCCTTGAGGCACAGGTAGATGGGATACTCTGACTTGCTAGTCTAGGTCATGTACCACCCCCTGGGGTAGGGGCAGAACACTGTAATTGACAGCTCATTTGTACTCTTACATGGAGTTGGGGGGAAGTTCTTGCAAGGAATCAGATGGAGAGATGATAAAACATGTTGGACAGACAATTTGGCTATTGTAGCAATACTTCACTGAAAGGGAATGTGGGCTTAGAATAGGAAATGTGAATGGGAAGCAAAGTAGGAGGAGACTTTGCTTTGGACACTGAGGCACTGGCATGGAATATTGCCTTTTATGTCTTTTCCCAAGTGGAGAGCCTCTGGCCTAAATATCAAGAGCTGTCTACTCAACAGACCCCAGGGCAGCCTGTGCAGCCTGGCATTTAGTGGTCACATGAGTCATGTAATACCAGAGTGTGAATTATGGGCTGTGCAGAAAATGAAGGCACACAGGGAATGGAGATGGCCTTCTACAGTCCTTTCTGGGTCTATCTTTCCAGTGTAATCTTTATCAAATTTGAAGTAAACTTCCTTTATAGTTACAAAGATGAACTAAATAAGAGAGATTAGGCATTTCCGTATCATCATTTTAGATTGGAATTCTAATGTTGGAAGAGGTCTTAGAGGTCATCTAGCATAAGGGTCGGCAAACTGGCCCACAGGTTAAATCCCCCTCCACCTTTATTTTTGGAAATAAATTGTGATCGGATTGCCACCTCATCCATTTGACCACATATTGTCATGGGCTGCTTTTCATGCCTCAGAGACTGTATGGCCCACAAAGCCCAAAATATTTACAACCTGGCCCTTTACAGAAAAAGTTTGCCAATACATGCTCCCTATTCAAGCAGGACTGTCCTCTACAACATTAATTTCACTGCTGACTCACGTCTGTATCAAAAGAGACAATTCACGGAAAGTTTAGAATATAGTTTGACATATAATAAAGCCCTCCTTAAATGTTAGCTAAATAAAAGTCCTGGGTTATCAGTACATACCTCTGCTCCCCTTTCCAATGGAAAGATCAAGAGGTGACTGGTCCTAACCATGTGTTGATTAATTTGTATATTGAAAGGGGTTTTCCAGGACTTCCCTAGTGGGGCAGTGGTTAAGAATCCGCCTGCCAATGCAGGGGACACGGGTTCGAGCCCTGGTCCAGGAAGATCCCGCATGCCGAGGAGCAACTAAGCCCGTGCGCCACAACGACTGAGCCTGAGATCTAGAGCCCACGAGCCACAACTACTGAAGCCCGCACACCTAGAGCCCGTGCTCTGCAACAAGAGAAGCCACCGCAATGAGAAGCCCGTGCACCACAGTGAAGACCCAACGCAGTGAAGACCCAATGCAGACCCAACACAGCCATAAATAAATAAATAAACAAATTTATATATTAAAAAAAGATACCACCATTTAAAAAAAAAAAAGAAAGAAGAAAGGGGGGTTTTCCCAACACATTCAAATGTATTTCACTACTTTACTGCTGCTAATCATTACTGCATGTGTGCTAAGCATCTAACACCCACTCCCTTACTCAGCCCTCCCCTATTACTCCCTTCTTGAGAGGAAGCCGAAGCTGTGTGTGAGGGTGGAGAGCAAAGCAAGTCACTGAAGGCTGCACAGCTAGTCGGTGGCTGAGCTGGAATTTGAACCCAGGCAGTCTGACTCCACAGCTCAAGTGCTTATCAAATACACTATCTAAGGCATCTCGATTTGGTCAGTAACCCAGTTTTTCAAAGTATCAGTTCGCACAGTCCCAGCAATCGGAATCAGGTAACAGGTCCACTTGCGAGTACAAGAGCAGTAACGCCAACAGCAGTGCAGAGTGTGGCTGGGGGAACCACTGCCAGCTCATCCTCTCTGTTCCCCACGCCTTCCCCTCTCATCCACTCACACCTGCTCCACGGTGCTTAGCCTGCCTCTACTGCCTCTGGGCTCTCCCATCCATCAGGTGCGTGTTGCCAGGGAGATCTTCCTAAATAATGCACAGCTTGGTGGTGGGTGGGGGCCGGGGGATGGTGTCACTGCTCAGCTCAAAACCTCTCATGGCTCCTCACTGGCCACAGACTGTAACAAATACTCCCCGGCCTGGCGTGTAAAACTCTCAGAGATCTGATCCTCACCAGCTCCCCAGCCTTATTTCCTCACTGGCCACCTTCCTCATACTCCACAGATTACAGACAACCGGACTTCCTGACCTTTCCCGAAACTCTCTGTATCTGTTTATTTCGCCCTCCCTGCGACAAGCCAGGGGCCAGGGATGCAGAAGTTGTATAGCAAGCGATTGTGGAAGCTTGCCTGGGAGAACGGATGGATGAGCCCATCTGGAATGCCCTTCGTCCGCTTCCAAGCTACGTCTCAAGGTCTAGACTGAGTGCTACCTTCTCCACAAAGTATTCCCCAGGTCTTCCAGGGGGAATTTAGCCTGTCTCCCTCTTCACTCTGTCCTTCCCTCTCAGCACCCAAGAGGGTTTCGCCATATTTTAGCCACACATGCTCGTGTCCGCCCCTGGGTGATACTGGAAGGAGGCCGTCTGAGGTCACGCTCTCTGTCCTATGCATCTCCCATCCCACAGCTCCTGGCACATTGCCATGCACAGAGCAGGGATTTGTGTCACTGCCCTAGTGAACAGGGGAGCAGTGCTGGGACATCCAACAGGAAACAAGACCAGCCACCCTAACCCATACTTTCCCCCCACGACTCTCGTCACAGTAAAATGGGGAAAGACGGTGAAGAGGAGGAAGCAGGAAGGAGGGAAAAGATCCTCGGAGTCAGCTCGACATGGTTTCAAACACCTGCCCCACCACCTCCCAGCTTGTGTGACCAAGGCCAGGAGACTGTACCTTTGAACCTCATTTCCCTTTTATGCAAAATGGGAGTATTAAATATTCCATGTGAAATTCATCCATTCACATGTTCATTCACGGCTTCTTTACTTATTAAATATGAGATTTAGGGCCAGCGACCTCTTTTCTGCACCTCGGTTTGCACCTCTGTAAAATGAGGATATTATAGCATCTACCTCACAGGACTTCCGTGAAGGTTAAGTGCATTCATGTCTATGAAGAGCTTAGCACTGAGCCTGGCACACAGTTAATGCTCAACAAACATGAACTGTCATTGGCAGTCATCATTTTGTGCCAAGTGCTGTAATGAGTTTGGAGGACTCAGCAGTGAACAAAACAGGCCTGTCACAGAGCCATCATGTGGCTTATAGTCCAAAAGGGGAAAGAGACAGAAATGAAGAAAACAAGCTAATGGCTAAAACAATTACCGACTGTGGTGAGTTCTGTGAAGGATGGTGAAAGCCAACAACACGGGGGGGGGGGCGGTGGGGGGGGACCATCCTTAGATACAGAGCAGGGAAGGGCCATGCAGGATTGTTGTAAGGATTAAATAAATACTATTTGTAAACAATTGCACTCAAATGGGCTGTAATTGGAAAAGAATGTCTCTTGAGAAGGAGGAGGAGAAAAAATGGGTGTGAGGCTAAGGCATCTCTGATGGGGTTTGGGCTTCTCTTTGTTTCTGAAATGCTGCCTCCCAGGTCCCTTCTCCCTACATGTAAAGGGCCCAGGCTCTGTCTCTGCCCTTTGAAAGAGGAATTTATGGTCACTTGAGGTTCCTGCGTCCTATAATCACAGGCAATTCTCCTTGTAGAACATCTCATGCTGACTGTGAAAATATCTAATTATACAGTTGCCTTAGATCATCCTTGGATGGGCAGGGTCTGGATCCCTGGGTTCTTTCTCCAGATTTCAAAAAGCAGGAACAGACCTCGGGCTGGCCCTGCCCCTGCACGCTGAGAGCAGCTTGCTGTGGGAAGATTGGCACTCGGTGGAGTGTGCTTCAGGTGCTTAAAATAGATCAACTGTATCATTAGACTATTGCAAAGCAGTCCTTTCATTGGCCCTGCTGGTGCTGGCGAGGACAAGAGATAACAGCCCATGGAGAAAGACCTGTGCTTTGCACAAAATTAAGCAGATGCGAGGAAAAAGCTTTTGAAATGATACATGCAGTAGAGAGTGGAATTCTGCCAAAAGAGGGGGTGGGCCTGTGGCACGAGCACACAGCAGTAACCACAGCACAGGGGGCAATAGGACAGCAAAATGGAGCCTGTCTGGACCTTCTGTCTGGATGGTGGTGCCCTCAGAAAAGAGGCTACGACTTCTGGGTTGCAGGGCACAACCCAGTAGCATTGTGTGAAATCGTCAAAGGATCATCCATACTCTCTTGGGGACACAAAACCAGAGTGTGGGGCTAACTCCCTACTGCTCCTTCAGGGCCCTCTCCCCAGCGTGTTTCAAGTCCTCCCACGGTTCCTAGGCATGCTCCGCCCTGAATGCACCGCTCAGATACAGCCTAATCAGGGTTCTGCAGAGCAGTGCTACGACCGCCTCCTGCCCCTGCAGCCTGGAATCACACTGTCCAGCAGCCCACATGGCTCTGATGCCTCCAACTGAACCTGAGAGCAACTCAGTTCTCCCGCAACCATTTACTCCAATGGCTGGTGCCGTAGACATTGGGAAGTGATGGCAGTTGAGGAAGGAAGAGTTCAGGTCATGTTTGGGAGGTAGGAATGACCAGATGTGGGCACACACTGAACACAGGAGAGTGAAGGAAAGGGAAATGCAGATGAGGGCTACTTTCTGACTACTAACTTATGTTCCTGGGTAGATGGAGGGTCTAGCAATCAACTGGGACCACAGAGTAGAAGAAGGTTTTTTTCTTTTAAAAAGAATAAGTTTATTAAATTTTAGTTTGAATTTGAAGTGCCTTGGAATATCCAGGTGGGCAACTTAGCAAATGGTCATAAAAATGAAACTAAGAGAGATCTTCATAAAGAAAAAGAGAGTGGGTTTTTAAAATTAATGAATTGATTCATCAAGTATCTTTTGAGCACTGACAATGTACTAGGCACTGTGCTTTGCCTTCTATGAATGATTTGCTATGCTGATTTCTTCCAGAGAAATGAAGAAAAATCTGCTCTCAAGTGAAGAAATTATGTTAGCATTATCCAATTTCTCACCTTTCTTTCTCACGCAGGAGACCCCCATCATAACAGAGGAGAGGTCTTGAGTAGCCATTTAGGGTCAATGTGTGACCTTTCAGTAATTATCCCTTAGCTGGGTGGGTGTATAAACTGACCTTACTGATACAGAGCTCATGCTGTTGACTAGATGTCCTCCACTGGAGCAGGCATGTCCCGTATGTCACAACAATCTCTGCAACAGTCCAGCCTCCCAGGGTACCTTCCTTTGGCTGGAAAAGGTACCCAGAGCTGGGACCAGTTATCCAGAACTGCTTTCCTTTGGTCTATGTCCCACCCCCTACTAACAGATTCCCCTGGAAGTGAGACTGACCTCTAGGAGATGGGGGTAGGACTTTGTTTGCCCAACCGTATCCAACAGGATATGATCTCACCCTCTGGGAATGGGTCAGCTGGGGAAATAAGGACACGAAGCAGGATTTTGCTCACTTCAAGAGCACTTTATGGCATGGCATTGTTAATCAATTGCTAACTCCAGACAGGACTGTCTCCTATGATGAACAGATACGCTGCGGTTTCCTCAGATCTGTGTTTGATGTTATATGGATCATCTACTAGACTAGGGTTAAAAAATTCAAATGCCCATATATAAAATAAATAGATAAAATAGATAAGGATTTACTGTATAGCACAGGGAACCATACTCAATACCTTATAATAACTTATAATGGAAAAAAAATAGAAAAAAAATATACACGAATCACTTTGCTGTATACCTGAAACTAACACAATATTGTAAATCAATTATACTTCAATTAAAAATAAATTCAGGGCTTCCCTGGTGGCACAGTGGTTGAGAGTCTGCCTGCTAATGCAGGGGACATGGGTTCGAGCCCTGGTCTGGGAAGATCCCACGTACCGTGGAGCAACTAAGCCCGTGTGCCACAACTACTGAGCCTGCGCGTCTGGAGCCTGTGCTCTGCAACAAGAGAGGCCGCGATAGTGAGAGGCCCGCACACCGCGATGTAGAGTGGCCCCCGCTTGCCGCAACTGGAGAAAGCCCTCGCACAGGAACGAAGACCCAACACAGCCAAAAATAAATAAATAAAAATTTAAAAATAAATAAATAAATAAATAAATTCAAATGCCTACAGTGGCAAGGTAACAGAAAAATTTTAAGCTGTCCTTGTGCAATGTAATAGGAAGTGGTGGCAACTGTGGCTCTCTAGAGACCAGTACATGCCCCCCTGAACACAGGCAATTCTACTTACTGTTGTCTGTCATGTAGGAACATAGATGCAAGGTCTTTCAACTTTTTAAAGAGAAGCTAGAAATCCCAATTTTGATTTCTGAGTGTTTGCAAATAATTCAAACTCACTGAAAAGCCGGTGTAGGGCAAATAAAACACGTCTCATCACGCTGGCCACCAGCTAGCCCAGTTTGCCGGACCTGTATGATCCACGAAAGCAAGGACCATGCCTGGTATATTTACTGCTGTGTCTCCAGCAACATGCTTGGCACGGAGCTGGTGGTCAGTAAATATTTGTTGAGTGAACAAATGAACAATCCAATTCTTATTATCCATGTTGGACGTTCCCAGGAAGTAGGTAGATTGAAAAACACTACCACGACTGTAAATTCCATTTCACTGTTGAAATGCTACAGTTGTGCATAATGACCAGAATAGGGGTAAGGTGGGGAGTGCGTTTTCTGCAGACAGACTGACTGTGGAACCCTGAGTCAGCACGGTCCTCTTTTCTGGGCACCTCCTACGTGTGAACCCTCCCCTTCAAGTTCTCAGGGGCAGGCTCCATCTCTGCTGGTCAGAGCTGGTAAAATGAGGGTTTAAACATCAAGACTAGGTAGATAACCAACTATCAGCATCCTACACTAGCCCTGGGGAGTGGCCGGTATTCAGGAAAACTGATCCACAGGGAAATATTCTCCTTGAGGAGTCATTTACTTAACAAACACTATGTTACGGATTTAATTGTGTCCCCTCAAATTCGTATAGAGATGTCCTATGCCCTAGTACTCCAGAATGTGACCTTATTTGGATATGTGGTCTTTACAGAGGTAATCAAGTTAAAATGATGTCATTAGGGTGGGCCCTCATCCAATAAGACTGGTGTCCTTATCAAAAGGGGAAATCTGGACACAGAGATATGCATAGACAGAAAGCGAGTGTGAAGAGACAACAGAGGGAAGATGGCCACCCACAACCAAGGAGAGGGGCCTGGAGCAGATCCTTTCCTCATGGCCCTCAGAAGGAACCAACCCTGCTGACACTTTGATTTTGGACTTTCAGCTCCAGAACTGTGAGAGAATACGTTTCTGTGATTTAAGCCACCCAGTTTGTAGTACTTTTGTGTTACGGCAGCTCTAGCAAACTAACACACACCATTTTTATTCATTTTATAAACATTTGCTATATGCCAGGCACCATTTTAAGCAATTATTTATTCTTTATAACAACTTAGTGAGAGAGGCACCATTACTACACCCCCTGTGATTATCATTCGAGATGAGGATCAGAGGTACAGAGAAGGTAAGTGACTTGCCCAAGCACATACAGCAAGGCAAGGGCAGGGCTGGAAGGTGAACCCAGCTGTGCCCTTTAAAAACAACTTAACTGGCGAAACACTCAACAAGTAAGAGGTACTCACACACTTCTGGTTGTTTTCTGTTCTTTACAATGGTATCTGGCTAATGCCGGGTATTAGCCAGTTGTTGATATTCACGACACCAGATGTTATCTCAGCCAGATAAAGCTTTTGCCAGATAGGAGTGTTGGCGTTCAGAACTGATATCACTTCCTTCGTGCAATGCAAGTACTCTTGAAATCACATTGTGATTTGCAGAGATGTGTTATACTCATTTTGGACTGTTTTAACATTGTTCCTTATATTATTCCTCTAACCATCCCTTAGCCTTAAGTGGTCATTTGTCAACAAGTGCTCCATTCATTTGGGAAGCACTGTTTAAAAAAAATCTCTATTCTTATGAAGTATACAATCATCTCTATTTCATCTGTTCTGCAAATTTAGAATTTCTTTAGAGGGTATCTTCCTGTGTTTGTGTTTACAATGGATCCTTTCCTCTAGGAATTCTTAGAGTTCCTGACCTGGGCAATGACATTAGCAGAGGAAGGTCATCGTGCTCCTTGTGCTGGTGTCTTCAATGCTGAAACCCCTTGCCTCCCCAGATCCACTCTGCTCTCTCTCTACCCTGGGAGGCTGACCATGGTGGGCCCATCAAGCCAGAGCCTTCCTTGCCCTCTGGCTCCCGGTTGGATCGGGTACCATAGGAAATCCAAGGGAGGAAGGAGAGAGAGGTCAGGATATTTATTCCCCTGGTTCCTTCCTTGGGGTGTTGCCATGAGCTGGCTGCCTTCTGGGAGCCAGAGGCCTACAGCTCCTGCCAGGCAGTCCCTCCCCTACAGCTTACTGGGTCTCTGGCTTCTTTTTTTTCCTTTTTAGGTCTGGGGGCAGGTGTGGTAAGAGTGGTAATGGGTCGCTGTTACTAGCCTCCCAGTCTTGGGCCATCCTGGCTTCTCCTTGTTTGTTTCTCTACACCCTTCTCACACACTTGCAAAGACTCCTTCTGTTTAACTCCCCTCAAATTGCACATCTGTTCCCTGCCAGGACCCTAAGACAGACTCTTCTCTTTCACCCTATAACTCGATCAGGTGCAAGGCCATGCAGACTTTATTTTCTAAAGCATCTTTCCCCTTATTTCTATTCTTACAGCCACCCAAATCCTGGCCATCAGACCTTTTCTGAACTAGGCTAATTGTCTCTCATCTAGGATCTAACTTCCTGCCTTGCCCTTTTAGACTCATGCCATGTACAATACCAGGTTAATCATCTTCCTGAAGGCTTCCTGAAAGCCATGGCTCTCTTACGTACAGAACCCAGCGCTGGCCACAATACCAGCAAAACAGGCTAATTTTCAACTAGAGGGTTTGGCTCTTATGACACCATCATTTCAGAACTTTGCTCTGCTCAATGGCCAACTCAACTTCAGATTCAACTTAATTCCCTGAGACCCACCACCACTGAGTTTCTCATGTTATTTCACTTAATCCTCACAACAACCCGATTGGCACTACTGCCAACATTTTATAATGATAAAAATTCAGGATGAGACATGATCTATCCCGTCCAATATTATAGAGAGACTACATGACAGATCTTAAATTTGAACTCAGGAATCCATACCCCAAAGCTTGGGCTTTTACTGCCCCAGTGTGCTGTCTGCTTATCCCATGACATCTTTGTGAGGGTTATATGACCCCTTAATGCTCTCTTCAACAAAACAAAGTCTACTCCAAAAAAGTAGCTTGTTGGCATGCCAAGACACGATAACAACCAAGGAAGGGGCCATCAGAAGAAGCCAATGAAATGAGGGAGAATGGCTCTTGGTACCACTGTACATGGTATGCAGGACGCTCTCCAACCTCAAGATGAGCCAGCGCTGGCTCTGTGCCTAGGAAAGCCACAGCCTTCAGGAGCTCTGGGAGTTCCAACCCAAGCAAAGCACAGCATTTTACGACACACAGAATTGACTCTGGTGCTCAGGGCCTCTGACGCTCTGGGGTCAACTCAGTCTCCCCTGGCTTTGATTCCCAGGTCCTGGGAACTCCTGGGGCCAACAGGGAATGGGAGACACTGACAGGGAATAACCGAAGACTTACTGTTGCCTAAGAAAATGCACATTAGGTGGTGAGGCCCTCATGGCTCTGGGGATTATGTGAGAGCAAGGGGTCTGGGGTCAGCTCTTTGCTTGCTCTGTAGGTTCAGGAAAATGAGACCCAGGGGTGAGTGTGTGATGACACAGACAAGGCTCTGAAGGAACAGGGCCAAGGTGCACAGAAGAGAACATCATCGGGGACTGTTAGCTGGACTGGGGCTGGGAGGGTAAGGAGGGGCCGTCCTGGGTGAACAGGGGTGGTGGGCAGAGGGGCTGGTGCTGGTGGCAGGGAACTTTCCAGGAGGGAATGGAAGGAGGCAAACATGACAGGAACATGGGAGAATGTAGAGGCACATGTGGATGAGGTTGGGCTGTGAGCAAGGCTGGGCCACAGGGGACCCTCCAGGCCTTGCTGAGGGGTTTCCTCTCACATCTTAAGAGCAATGGGATCTGCGTTTTAAGCAGAGTGTGATGCAGAGGGTGGATGGGGAGGCTGAAGTGGGCTGGAGTAGGTGAAGGGAGACCAGTTAGGAGGCTGCCTCAGCAGGTTGGGAGTCAAATAACAGATCCCTGGAATTAGGTTGGGTATGCAGGAGGAAGGAAAGGTTGGACAGTAGACCCACCCCACAGAAGCCAAGGTAGAAATGATGACTCTGCTTTCCCTGAAGCCCTTGGCCCAGGGGAGGTACCATCTCAGTACTAGCCCTGGGTGTCCTGCTCATGCCTTTGGTGTCTTGTTCTCTCTGCAAGGAGCCCTCCTCCCCTTTTCCTTACTGGCTCAGAGGGCTGCAGCCTACCTGTTGCATTCTGCCAGGTCTGGACCACCATCCCACTCTACATCTCCAAAATTACCCATTTCTCTCACAGCCCTGCTTTGTGGTGTGCTAAAGCTCAGCTAGAATTCAGAAGAAAGAATTCTGATGAAACTAAAATGTACTCTGAGGAGTCGCTGACTGGGCACTCCCCTGTTTTTGCCACCTGAGACGTGTTTCTTATTAATAAAAAAAAATTTAGAGGGGCTTCCCTGGTGGTGCAGTGGTTAAGAATCCGCCTGCCAATGCAAGGGACACAGGTTCGAGCCCTGGTCCAGGAATATCCCACATGCCACGGAGCGACTAAGCCCATGTGCCACAACTACTGAGCCTGTGCTCTAGAGCCCGCGAGCCACAACTACTGAAGCCCACGAGCCACAACTACTGAAAGCCCGCACACCTAGAGCCCATGCTCTGCAACAAGAGAAGCCACTGCAATGAGAAGCCAGTGCCCCGCAACGAGAAGTGGCCCCCGCTCGCTGCAACTAGAGAGAGCCCGCACACAGCAGCAAAGACCCAGCGCAGCCAAAAATAATAAATAAATAAATTAATTAATTAATTAAAAAATTTACATATATTTACAAAGCAACCCCTCACAATCCTGTTTAATCCTCAAGATCACACGTCCACATTCCTTTCAATTTATGACAAAGATGTGACATCCGAGAGGTTGAGTGACCTGCTTGCTAATTTCATAAAGTCAACAATGACAAGAACCACAATGACTACTGCAGTGACAATGACAGCCTGGCCACCATCGCTGACATGATGCCAGCTACGTGCCGGTTACCACTCTCTGAACTTTACACAACACATGAACAATTATCTCCATTCCACTCTGAGGTAGGTCCCATCGTTCCCATTTTGCAGATGAGACAACCATGCTGAGGACCACACAGTTAATAAGTGAAAATAGGAGAACTAGAACCTGGGCCCACCTGATTGCAGGGCCCACCTGATTGCAGGGCCCGAGCTATATCAACTCTTATGAGCTGTAAGACTGTAGCCGAGGCCCCTCTTCTCCAGATGAAGGGATTAGCAATGTAATAAGAAGCGCACGCTTTGCCCCCACCTCAATGGTGGCATCTGAACTGTTGGTTAGACATGGCGCACACTGTCAAAAATGTTATGCATCCAAGTGCGTTTCAAAATCCAACAATTAGCTGCATGACTTGAAGAAGTTATTGAACATTAGCTAAAAGGTTTCACCTGTAAAACTGGAGCAATAATGCCCATCTCACAGGTTGCATGTGAGAGTTTGGGTAGATGGTGCAGGTGAAATGCATAGCCCAGTGGCTGGTAAAGAGTGAGGACTCAATAAGTGGAAGTGAAAGAAAAACTGAGTAACAGTTTCTCTTAGGTTCAATTTCAGGCATGAGGATTGAGTTAAGAATTTCACATCCTAAAGGGGAGAGCATTTTTGCTTACATCAGGTCACCCCAAGGACCTCATGCCAATACTCTGTCCCTGTGACCTTATGACCTTGTCACTCCTTCACTCCTGCAATGTCTGATTTCTACCCTCTCCTTTTGCAGACTCCCAGGGTGGGGAGGAACCTCAATGATGATGAAGCCCAGCCTCTAAGCCTGAGCGTGAGTTTCTCCAGTGTGCCCCCAGGCAGCCCTTTAGAGAAGCACTTCCTCTTCGGGAACCTCAGGGGTCCCCAAGGCTGTCCAAGTCACTCTGTTTATTTTCCACTACTCCCAGAAAATAAACACACTCTTCCCACTTAGAAAAAGTATATGAGACTGGAATGGCATTTTTGTTAGTCCTCTTCTTCTGCAGTATTCAATTCTATTGGTTGTTATTTGAAATTTTTAAAAAAGTAAAATCTGTTTCCTTCTTTTAGGAATACTCAGTGTTGCTAATGGGATGAGAGTTCCTTATGATTCCAAAGAGAGAAAAGGGCAGGGTCTGTTGCTTGTTACCTTATTTCTTAGTTCCTTGAAAAATAAATGAGCCATCTATCTCTTCTGTCGTTTAGTGAGAAAGGACTCCCATAAAAACATTTTTTCCCCTAGAGACAGTGAGAAGCGACAGGCAGTTCACATCCTTACTTGTCTGAGAGCTCACAGATGCAAATATGTGGCCCATTAGGTGATCAGTTCTACCTAATTTTGCTCTTTTCCTGAGCCTGGTGTGAAGCCGCGGCCCTGTTCCAGATTGTCAAAATCAAGAGGCAAAATTCTTGGGCTGCAAGAGGCAGAGGAAGTCCAGCTACTCTCGCTTGCTTAGCATAACTATGTAATACACAAAGGAAGACAGCAGAGAGATGAGTCATACAAATACATAGTAAACAAATATATTTCATTTCCATCTCCCTGGCTTTCGCTTTGTTTTCCCCCCTTCCATGCCAACAGCCTTGAAATGGAGGGAGGGTGAGGAAACTGGGTTTGGTCTGGGCACAGCCTCAGAAGGTACTGATTTGTATGGCCGTGTTTCTCAGCTCTAGCTGTTTTAGAAGAAACTTGCAGATTCTTAGATTAGAAGGACCTCTAATTCAACCCTTCTCATTTCACAGATGAGCAATTTGGGATCCAGAGAGGAGATGGCAAAGTCATAGACCCAGGGAAGTCAATGTTTCTAGGGGTTCTCTGGTTTAACAACCCCACCTGCTGCTAAATAACCCAGACAAGCAAAGCTGGTCGGGAGGCAGGAGGGGGGACTTGAACCCCGACCTCCCTCCGGGTGGCACCCACGCCACCCGCCCCAGCAGGTGCCCATGGTCAAAGGGACTATATTGAAGAGAAAGGGATTGGGCCTCGTATTTCTTACTGCATTTCTCAGCAGCTGAGGCTCAGCCCCGCAGCAAAATGTCTGGTGCTGGCTCCGCAAAGCAGTTGCTGCTTCTGGGATGTTAGAGACCTTGGCCAAAGGGCTTGTCTCTTTTCTCTCATTCTCATGATGGCTAAAGAGCCTGCAGGTGTGTGAAAAAATCAGCCCTGTGCCCCTGGGGCTGCCTGCACACAAGAGCAGGATATTTCACAATCTCCAGACCCAAAGGTGGTTTCCTGATGATTTGTTTATCAAACTGCTCGTTCCTATCCCACGGCCTGCCCACATCCACCCACCCACCCACCAGCCCGAGGCCAGCCTCCCGGCTCCTCCCAGCTCCAGGACAAGCAGGGCCTTCCTTGGCTTTCCAGCTGTGAGCCCAGAGGTCTCCTCAGAGCCCCCCCCCCAGTCAGACAATGGCCACACTACTGCTTCCGAGGCCTTCCCAGGCATTGCTAGAAGGAGACAAGCAGGCTTCCCCACAGAGACAAGTGGCGCTGCCAATAAAACATGAGCACATCATCGTGAAAAGCCGGAGCCATATCCCTGTGCCCAGGAGGGAGCACAGAAAGGACCAAGGAGGAGTCTGGGGGCCATGTGTCCCCCCGTGCCAGGCTTCCTTCCTCCTTCCAGGCAGCCCCAGCGCCGGCTCCTGCACCTCCCGCCCCCACCCTGTTCCCATGGCAAAGAAGAGGAGGACCCACTTACTGCTCGTGTTCATGGTGATGCCTTTGCACTGGGTCTTTCAATACGGAGACTCCAGATGCTTTTTAGATCTTGCGATCTTCCGACCTCACTCATCACCTGGGGGTGAAAAGGGCAGTCCAGTGTCAGCTCTGTATCCTCAGGTGCTCTCTCTCTTTCTGCTGTACCCCTCTCAGTCTGGGCTGTAGCCCCTGGCCTTGAAGGCGAAGGGGCTAATGGGCGCAGGTGAGAGCAGGAAGGAGGAGGAGGCAGAGAGGACGCGGGCGCCGGGTCCGCCCGCTCCTGGGACCGGACTGCCGGCCGAAGCAAGGCTGGCAGCTCCTGCTCGCGCGCACCCCGACTACTGCAGCCCAGCGGCTCGGGAGCCCAAAGGGGGTGTGGACCACAGGGAGGCAGGGCGGGGGCAGCGCGCGGGGCGCCGGGCTCCGCTGGGCAGGGCGTCCCCACCCGGGCGCCGCGAGCAGCGACCCGCCCCAGGACCCACCTCTCGGCCAGCGTCGGGAGCCAGAGGCCCCTGCCCGGGCCCCTGCGACCGGTTCATGAATCCTGGTCCTCGTCTGGGGTCTCGAATTCCAAGGCGAGCAAAGCGAAATAGGAGAGCTCGACATCCATGATGCGGGCTCTCGGGGTGGCTGCGCAGGGGGCGCGGCCGCTCGCTGCTGCCACCTGCTGGACGCGTCGGCGCGTGTCCAGGCCCCGCCCCGCCTGGGCTTCTCCCTGGGTCCTGGGCTGTGAAGGGGGTCGGATGGGACCCTGTGTCCTGCGGCCAAAAAGGGGGTACTTGAGCGCTGTTTCCCTCCCTTGATTCTGGGGTGTAAGGGCTAGACCATGATAGGAAAATAGACCCTTCATCGGGAAGGGCTGTGAAGAAAGGATTGGCTTTGCAGGAAGACAGTGTTCACTTCCACCTCTGCTTCTCACCAGCTGGGTGTAGTCTGGTCTTGAGCAGGTGACTGCTGTCTCTGCCTCTTCGTCCCCAAGTGTAGAAGGTGGCGACTGGACACGTGGATAAGAGATTAGGGGTTCCTCCAGTCTGCTACCTTCTGTCCCTACCTCCCCCTTCATACCCCTTATCGCTGACTCATTTGTTACAATGTTTTTAATCATCCCTCTTCTCCATGAGAATATTAGCTCCATCAAAGTATGGGTCTTGTCATTTGGGATCACTGCCAGGCCCTCAATACCTAGAAGAGCACCTGGCACATAGTGGGTATCAATAAATATTTGTTGACAAAATGCCCCAGGTCTCTCCTGGATCTAATATCATGCAGCCCTCAAGGGTAGAAGCTCTAGGAACCCCCGCCTTGAAACACCTCCCTGTCTGAGGCAAACAGCAGGTGTGTACCCTCATGACTCAACCTCACTGCTTCACCCAGTTTTGTATGGCCAAAAGTTTTCTTTTTCCTGGAATCAGTTTTTGTAGGTGTGTATTAAAGAGACCTAAATTCTGATTCTCTTGGTCATGGTGAATTCAGTGAGGTGAGATTTTTTACATTCCCCTGACTACTTGCCCTGTCACCTTCTGAACCTAGTTCGTGGTCACAGAACCATGATTTCGGAGTGTAGAAGAACAAGACTGAAAGGACACATAATCCCTGTGTATAGCATGTCTCTGGTTAGAGCACGGGTAGAATAAAAAAGCTGTGAACACTCACACCCCCAATTTGTAGACAACGAAACAGTGGGTCAGAGAGGCTGAGCCACCTGCCCTCAGACACACAACATGTGGCGGCAGAACTGGACTAGAGCGTCTCATTTCTAGGTTGGTCCCTTGTGAGAGTGAGTCACTGCATCAGTCTGAGATGCCAGGGTAAGGGTAGGTGGCCACCCTCTTAAAACTGGGGAAAGAACATCTTTTAGATAAATACAATGTTTCTGCCTTACACAGGGTGAAAACTTTGATATGGCTCAGGACCCCAAGATGTGACAGCGATTAAAGGACCTTTAGATAAATTGAAGGGTCAATGGCTGAAACATGTTTTGATAGCTTATTAAGAGTTGTTGCCAATGGAGGGGGAACCTCCTCACAATTTTGTTTGTATAATAATCACCTGAGAGATCTGCAAAAATGGCTTCTGGTTCCCTTGCTCTGCATTTTAAACAAGTATCCCAGGTGATTCACAGACCACTCTTTGCTACTGAAAAGGCCTAGAATAACTCTGAAAACATAGTAGTGCTTAATACATACTTAAATGATTCCCAAAGATCTCTTTAGAGACCCCCTACATTTTCAGATTGAGATTCTTTATTCAATTCCCAAGTTACATGTAACTTGCTAGGTTCTAATTTTTTTTCGCCCTGGGAGAAAGTTCAGGTAAATTTAATATGTAAAATTAAGACTTTTCAGTGAACATATTTAGTTATCACCCAAAACCTCAATGTTCAGAACTTTTCAGATTTCAGGTTTACATAGTCAAATAAAAGCATATCATTCATTCATTCACTCAGCAGTCATTTATTGAGTGTCTACTTGGTGCTAGGCCCTGTGCTGGCAGCTGGGGATACAACAAGACAGACAAGGACCCTGGCCTCCTGGAGCATAAATCTTTTGGGAGGAGTGAGGATAGACAGTAACTAACTAAGCCAAGTGTGAATTAGGTAAACAAGATGGTGGCTTGGTTAAGAGATCAGGAGCAGTTTCCAGCCTGGCTGATTTTCAGTCTTAGCTCCATCGTTTACTAGCAAGAGACTCAGCCTCTATAAGCCTCAAATTCTTCATCTATAAAATGGTTATAATATGGTACCTACCTCATGGACTGTTGTGTGTATGATAATATTCAGTGTAATGCTTGGCAAATGAAGACGATGTATGCTAATTATTAATATCATCCCTCATTTATACCTACCCTGAGAGACAGTCCTGTCATTTTCTACTGATGTAGAACTTTTGGGCTTTTGCATAGAGCGGTGGCCATGAAAATATGCCTCAGAATTTTCCAATTACAGGGGGCTTAACTGACCAGCTCTTCTTGTCTAGGGTTCTTTTAATACTACATCCACCTGGGTGCTGATGAATTCAGCTCTTTGGAGAGACCATTGGTCCAGTCTAAAAGCGCCAATTAGCTTCTGTTGGGGAAACAATCTTATCTTCCCTGAGCAGTTATTAGGATAGGAAGAAAAGGGTTAAAAGAGGCTAAAAAAGCAATACCCGTGAGGATGTCCACAACAATCAGAGGCAGCCGGGAAAGACGCAGGAGGAAGCTGGGGGTGGGATCCTTGGTGGAATCAGCTGTGAAAATCATCAGGAAAGCAGAATCTTGGCTCTGCCCTCACAAGAGAATGGAGCTGAGAACCGCAGAGCAGAGGGTCCCTTTGTTTGGAAGTTTGTTTTGAACTTTATGACTCCAGAATGGAGATAAACAAGTCTCACTCAGGCAAGTGCTCCTGGTGTTGGAAAACCAGGTGGCAAAACCATTGGGAGACAGATTTTCCACCTTGTTCAATGGGAAAGAGGAAAACTTGGGGGCTTCACCCAGGCCGCTGCCTGCTTCTCTTCTCCTCAAAGAGCCCCCTTCTTTCCTGACTTCCTGTCCCTAACTGGGGTGGTCTCTGGCTCTCCTCTCCACTTTCTGCCCCCTCATTGCTATTATTGCCTAACACGGCCCTAGGCCCCAACTTTTCTTTCCAGTTGCGTTTCTCTTGTTCCCATCCAGCTCCATCCTATACTTCTGTCCTCCACATCAGCCTGCCCCCCTCACCCCACTCCTGTGCTGCTCCTGTCCATTCATGAGTACACCCTCATCCATCCTCATCTTGAATACAAAAATCCTTCTGGCCTGTGAGGGGTGGGAACAGTGGGCAGAGATAGGTACTTGTGATCTGATAGTTTCTACTTGCTATCCCTAGACTATTTGAATATCCCTCCAAGGGGGAGTACTATACTTATTTTTATTTGAAAAATAATATGTAGTTTTTAATGACATGAGACAGATCTACATGCAGTAGTGAGGGAAGATTTTCACTGTATGTGATTAAGTAAGAAAAGAAAATTGCAGAAAAATATATACAGTATGTCCTTCTTTAGGATAATGTATATATGTGGGTATATTGTATTATATATGATATAATACATATATAATACAGAGAACATACAGCATATACAAAATATATCATGTAAAATAGTTAAACCGTTTTTTCCACAAATGGGATCCTATATAGGTACTACATATACATAGATCTATAATGCATAAAGACCTGGAAGGGCACACTCCTAATTACCAGGCCCTCGGATCAGGTGAGATTTTGGATTATGCAGGTTTAACATAATCATTTGGACACATGTAAGACGAGAGATTTTGGCAGTAATTTATGTAAAGAACTAAGGTATGCCTTTGTTTTTTAGTTCATTCATTTGTTCATTTATTCAACAACTTCTGATTAAGTGTTTATTCCATGCCAAGCACTGTGTGGCCAGGAGCAGCGGGGAGGACACAATAAATAAACACACAGACTTATTATTGCAATCTGCAAAGTAAGAGAAGAGGGGGCAATCATGGACACTAAGGGACGGGTGTCTCCCTAACAGGTGACATTTGAGCTGAGGCTAAAGAGGAAGGAACCACCATCATGATTTGGTGTAGGGCTGGGGGAAGGAGAGGGTGCAGAATTAAGCGGCAAAAGAGAATCACAGGTCCGTGGGGGAGGCAGGATAGGACACGAGTGATGGGTCTCATGGCTTCTTTGTGGTAGAGCTGAGTGGAATGCAAATAGTCAAGACCACGTTCAGGATTAATGGACCTGGAATGGAAGTGGCTCCGCTGGGCTGGGAGGTTGGAGGTCCTGCTTACAGTCCTGACGCAGCAGGATGTGAATTAGCCTGGAGGCGGCGGAATAAAATGGTTTGAATTAGAGTCCTGACTCTGCTCTTCACAGCTGTGTGACCTTAGGGAAGTGACTTAACCTCTCTAGGCCATAGCTTCTTAGCATGTAAAGCTGAGATTACAGCAATACCTCCCTCACTGTGAGCATCAACAGCAATGACAGATGTAATGACTTAGCACCGTGTCAGGCATCCAGTACGTGCTCATACACCTGGCTCTTATTTGCTCTGGAACAACCAGACTGACTTGTAAGGTGACACTCTCTGGGCCAGAGTTTCTACATTTACAAATGGAAGATTGGACCACATGAGTCCTGAGGTTCCTTTCACTCTAATGTTATTGGTTCTAAGCATTTGAGTGTCCTGTGGTTGGAGTTTGGCAGAAGGTCTGACCATGTTCTAGGCTGGTGCAGGGACCCTTGATCCCCCAGGTTTGTGACGAGACCCAGGTCTGAGTGAAGAGTGGTCTTCCCCCCAGGAGATGTGTGGTAATTCCTAACCCCATGTCTACACCTCTTTTCTTCCTGGGGAAGCTCCCAAAACTAAGTGGAATTGGCAGGACACAGGCCTGTTTTTCTGGTTGAGACAGCTTTGTGATGGGGGCCATGCTTTTCCTCTTGTTCCTCATATTGTTTTGTGGAGAAATGTTAAAAAAAAAAAATCAAAGGGGTTCCTGAGGTCTTTGGGAAGCTTCTGGGGGGAACAAAGGAACTGGCTTTGAGATCAGAGTGTCGGGGGCTGCAGCGCTGGCTGCGGGGGGCTCCGGGCAGACGGTCCCACTGCAGGGTTCTGCTGAGGCCTCACGCTCACATCCGACCGCAGCTTGAACCTCCTTCCTGACAGCCACCCTGCCAGCAGAAGCAAGGAGCTGGGGTGGAGCCAGCTCCGGATGGGAATCTGGGAGACATGAGAGCTGGACTCAGGCCTGCCGTTCCCTTGGCCAGCCTTCTCTGGGCTCAGTTTCCGTGTTGGTACAACCTAAAAGGGACCTCAGTGAACCTATCCTCCTCTTCCACTTTACAGATTAAGAGATTGTCCTACCCAATTATTATTCACCAATAATTTCTCTTCTGCCTACGCTTCTGCTGGTAGTGCCCTCTTCTGCTGTGCTTCCCTTAGATAAAGTCAGTCATTTCCTTAAGATTCCCTCAAGTCTCATCTTCTCCTGGAAGTCATCCTCTGGGCTCAGATCAGTCATTAAGGGGGCCCCCTTATCTTAGACCCTCCCTCCCTTCGGCTCCCAGCACAGAGGGATTCCTTGGCCTTTCAGTGAGTCTGTCCATCTTGGAAACTGAACACATGCTGTTTGTTCCCTATACCTGGTTTGCTTTTCTCCTGTTTCTTTGCAAAGCTAGAATCTCCTCATCCCCTAGGTCTTAGCTTAATTGTCACTTCCCTAGAGAGGGCTTCCGTGACCAGCTAGCTGTATCCCAGAAAGTATCTTTAATGAATGGGTGGAGTAAAAGCCTCTCAGACAACGTGGACTTATTCACCTCTTCTTAGAGTTCAGTTACATTAGCTCCCATGTCCTCTTCCCCCAAATCTGGTTCTCTTCTCTCTTTATTCACTTGGCTCTTTAAGAACTAAATTCTATTTAAAAAAAAAAAAAAACAATGTCTATATGTGTATAACTGAGTCACTTTGCTGTACAGCAGAGATTGGTACTACATAGTAAACCAACTATACTTCAATTTAAAAAATAAATAATTTTTAAAAAAAGAACTAAATTCTATCTCTGAATATGGTCTTCCACTAAATCCTTTAGAATCTGCTGAGGATGCATGCCTTTCCCAGAATTAAGGATTACAAATGGGTCTTCACAGCTACACAGCTGGGAAGAACAGTGCTGCCCTGTGCATGAGAAAAGGACTGGGAATCAGAAGACCTGGGTTCCAGGTTTGCTCTCATGTCCTAGCTATGTGACCTTGGGCAACTAATTAATTCTTGTTGTCTCAGCCTCCTCAGCTATAATGAATAACAGCATCCATTAAACATGATTATATGTATTATAATTCTCCCTTTCCTGTGTGTATCTCGAAGTTGTTCCAGGAATGAAATGAGAAACTGTGTGCTTTTGTAAATTAAAAAGTCTATGCAAAGTAAGTGGTGATTATTTTTCCCTCATCTCATTATAACTTAGCGATTCAAGCTCAGTTATTTACTCAGAATTTGCAAAAGGTGACATCATATCCCCTGATATCCAGGAAGGCCACGGAAAGGGGCAAGCAGAACTCAGCAGTATAAGTGCACTAGTCATCTCCCCAGGAACACCATTAGCGTGCATGCCACTGCCTGGAGTGACACATCGCAATCCACGGGCCTCCTGCAACACCTTATAACCTCTGAAAGGGAATCAAACCTCTAGTTGTGAGAGAAACCTACAGGTTCACTACCTGGGACCATCAAGTTTTAGATCGCTATTACTGTGAGAGCTGTTAGTATTCATCAAAAATAAGATCCCCCTCCTACAGAGTCCCAAAGGCGGTGGGAATTGGCTAACGTCATGCAGTGAACTAATGGCAAGGAAAGGTCTCCGGGGTCTAGATGACCACTAGATTGCTAGAAATTCTCATGACTGATTTTCTTCCATTTGGGAATTGCATCTAAGAGTAAAGTCCTCCTCCTGTCATAGAGGAATGCCCACAAAGGGGACAGAGAGGAAATCCCATTGCAGCATTATTTCATTTGTAATACAAAGAGAATGGGAAACAGTTTAAATTACAATCCATAGGGATGTTGTGGCATATCATACCAAGGAATATTACACAGCAATTAGCAAAAATGAGGTGGGTGTTATATAACCTGAATAAGCTATTCAAGACCTATTTTCTGGTGGGGGGCAAAAACAAATTGCAGAGCCACTACATACAGTATGCTACAATTTATTAAGATGAACCCATAAAAATCCCACTATCTTTTTCCAGGAGTAAACACATATGCATTTTAAGGCATAAGAAATGGTCTGGAAGGCTTCCCACTTAACTGATAATAACAGTATTCAGCTCTAGGTGGGATAGAGGTGCAGGGCTGACAAGATGACCAGGATTGGAGGAGAGGAGTTTAGGGGACATGAGCCTTAGGGACCATGTTTTATTTCATTTCTTTCTTTTTTTTCTTTTTAAAGAAACATATTCATGAGTTCCTGTGTGATTAAAAATTAATAATAATGATTAAAAAAATTATCTTCAGGGTCTATTGAGCCCTTCCTCTGGGTTGGCAGGGCTGATTCATGATTGACTGACCTTGTATGGGTCATGGTGACTAACGGGAAGGGAGGGTCCACTTTCCATCGCCATGCTGTCTGGTCACTCTGCTCCTGGGGGCTCCCTTGGCCTTTGGAGGCCTGTTCCATGCCAGGTCCTGAGAATGAGCATAGCGTGGCCGGAGTCCAGTGCCACAGGGTCCTCCTGTAACTGACCTGGTGACTCGACATGATGGGAAGGTCTGCCCATCACAGTGGACACAGAACTATAAAAACCGTGAGCCTGGAGGCTCCAGTTCAAATCTCAGCCCTGCTTCCATATTCCAGGGGGATGTCGGGCCAGTGCCTGCAGTCCCAGCAGGCTGCCTTGCCCAGGCTCTGACCTTCTCTCCTGGCATCTCCCCCTCACTCATCCTGTTCTACCCACACAGGCTTCCTTTCTGTGCACCCTGCCTCCCACCCTTGCCCTGGGCGTTCATGCTGCTGTTCCTTCTGATCTGAACTTCTTCCCTCCAATGTCCATGTGACTGGCTCCTTCTTGTGGTTCCGGACTTATCTCTAGTGAAAGTTTCCTCCTCGAGAGGCTTTCCAAGTCATCCTTCCCCGGCAGTCCCTCTCTGTCACAGTGTGCTGTTTTATTTTCCCCAGAGAATGGACACCACTGGAAGTTATGTTGTTCAATTTGTTTGTGCACTTTTACCCATTGTGTTGTCCACTGGAAGCTAGGGGCCTTAGGAGCGGGCACCTGTCCTGTCCTCCTCCGGAGCTCATGTACCAAGAATGGCGTCTGGCACATAGTAAGTGCTCAGTAAAGATTATGGGAATGTGCAACCTTTACAAGCCCAGTGAGAAGACTGCACTTGGAGAAGAAGGACCCAAGTTTCCTTCCAGTCCCCTCCAGTCTGGAGTTGAATCCCTGAGTCAGGCAGGATTGGACAAAGGGACAATCCCCATGGCTCCTCTTCCCAAGTTGGCCACCACAAGGCTGAAGGTGTGGGGCTTGTGACTTAATGCCCAGATGCTTTAATTTGCTCATCTGGAAGATGAAGGGATTGGACTAGATGCTTCTTTTCAGCTCCAAGCTTTTACTATGCTATAAAATATAAATGGTTTGGGTCCACGTGCTCAAATCAAGATATATGCTTGAATACACTTTCTTTAATATGCCCTTAATATCAATTTAGTGTTGTTTTTTTCCCCATTTTCCTCTTTCTCATAAAAAATGGAATGCAGAGTGTGTGGCAGCATGGTCTCTGGTGCACTGTAATATGGAGCCCTTTATGCAAAATTCATTATTGAATCAAAGGCTGCAGTTTTCTCTCCTCATTTGTTTCTTTGCTCTCCAAACAATTTTCAGCGTTGACATCTTTATTAGTGTCCTTTGGCCTTTTAGCAGAATGAAAATTCTGTGTATCTAGTCATTGGGGCCGTATTTTGAATATGACTAAGTGGGTATACAGAAGAATACAGAATATTTGTTCCAAAACCCCTCGTTCAGGTACGTGGAGTGGGGATTAAGGAGGGTGAGTCCCTGAATTCCCATGCAGCAGAAAGGAGCTGAGTCAGCTTGGTCTCTGGGGCCAGATTCTGATTTCAGTACTGTGTCTTTACTTCTCATTGGAGAGGTAACTGAGCAAGGTGCCCTTGATTTGGAGGCTGGAGGCCAAAAGCATTATAAAGCTTCCTTTTACTGAGAGCTTCCTGTGTGCCAAGCACTGGGCTAAGGGCTTTGCAGACATTATCTCACTTAACTTAAATTCTTCCAAGCGCCCTATGAGGTAGGAATTGTTATTACCCCATTTTTCAGATGGAGAGATTGAGACTTAGAGAGGGTAAATCAGGTGTCTAAGGTCATGTAGGAGTGGAGCTCAGATTTAAACCCAGGCTGTCTGATGCTAGAACCTACAGTCTTTCCCCCTACCAATACTTGTACATGTGTAGTACAGGATTTAATACATATCCCGGAGTGAGGTCTGGCTCTGCTAGGACAAGGTGCAGTTAATAAAAATAATCCCTAACATTCAAGTTTCTAACTAAGATTTTAAAAGTAGCAATGATTTCAAAAAATGATTATGTTTATAACAAAGATACCATTCATTCCTTCTATAAACACACAAGCACTTGCTATGTGCCAGGAGGATATGTATACTTTGCTGCCCCAAATAGAGACGGTTCCTGCCCTCATGGGGCTTATAGTCATTTGACACCTGAGGAAATGAAAGTTGAGACATTTTGCACAACATGTCCATTTTCATCCAGCTTGTCAGTGACAGAACTGGCATTCAAACCCAACCATGGGACCCCTTAGCTACTAAATTTCCTGCTCAAAGGAAAGCAAGAACTCTAAGGTGTCCAATTTGAATAACTGCCTATAATTTCTTTCCCCTGATCTGTGGAAATATTCGAATAATTATTCGATAAGTTGCCAAAGATATGGATCAGTATGAGTGGATGGAATAGGGCAGGGTTTCTTCACAGTGGCACCACTGATATTTTGGGCTGGATAATTCTTTTCTATGGGGGCTGTCCTGTGCATTGCAGGATGTGTAGCGGCATCTCTGGCCTCTACCCACTGGAAGGCAGTGGCCAGCTGTGACAACCAAAAATGTCTCCCAATATTATCAAATGTCCCCCTGGAGGCAAAACTGCCCCTGGTTGAGAAACACTGGAATTGGGTAATGAAAAATAAAACACTCACCAAAAAACCCTTCGTTGCTCCACGCCAATGTAGTGTTACATATATGGGATGCACATCATATCAGAGGTTAGGACCCCAAATCTCATTTAGTTAAAATAATTCTCGGAATGACTTAGAAGCCTGGGGTTGTGGTACGACCATAGTTTGCTCAGGTGTGATTGTTTTCTCTGCAGCTCAAATGCCCTGCCTGTGCTGCTCCCCTGCTGGTTAAGTCTTTTTTTTTTTTTAATTTTTATTTATTTATTTATTTATTTATTTATGGCTGTGTTGGGTCTTCGTTTCTGTGCTAGGGCTTTCTCTAGTTGTGGCAAGCGGGGGCCACTCTTCATCGCGGTGCGTGGGTCTCTCACTATCGCAGCCTCTCTTGTTGCGGAGCACAGGCTCGAGACGCGCAGGCTCGGTAATTGTGGCTCACGGCTGCTCTGCCCTAGCTGCTCTGCGGCATGTGGGATCTTCCCAGACCAGGGCTCGAACCCGTGTCCCCTGCATTAGCAGGCAGATTCTCAACCACTGCGCCACCAGGGAAGCCCTGGTTAAGTCATTAAATTAATTTTGGTGTGGATCAGAAGATTAAGAAAGGAGAGCTAGTCATTGAAAGATCCCTGAAGTCTATACTCTGTCCCTCATCCTTGTGAAAGGAACCCCTGGGACAGTATTTGCCAAAATTTCAGCTAATCAAAATCATCTAGGAGGTATATAAAAAATTTCCATTGACCTTCTCCCCAGAGATTTTGATTGCCTGTTGTGCTCTAACCCTTTAAGGAGACACCTCGTGCTTCCTTTCCAAGGTCACCTCTGCCACCCCACACTTAGCCATGAATTTCTCCTCCTCTTCTCTTCTCCAACCACCTTCTTCTTTTGTTTATTTACATATGTACAATGACACATTCACAAGTAAATTATAGGTGCTAAAAACCTCAGATAACACAGAGTTCTTTAAAAAAAACAAAAGGAGTACAGTTGTCCCTTCTCCTACCCCCATTCCACCCCCTCACCGGCTACAGGAGGCCAGGATGTTGTCTGCCCTGCTCACTGCTGACCCCTCATCCAGCCCAGTGAGCGGCACAGGGAGGGCACTCGATGTGCATCTGTGGAATGAATGAACAAATCGCCATCATCTGATCCCTTTCCTATACATCCGAAGTCATATATATAGTGTGCTTCTGTACGTAAATGGGACCACACTGTATGTGCTATATACAGGTTTCTTCAGTTTTTGCCTCATAGTATGTCTTAGAGGTCTTCCCTTGACTCTCTATCTAGACCTGCTTCATGCGTTTTCACTGCTGACTAAATGCACCATCATTATTTGCCCACCTCCACACTGATGGGCATTTAGGTTCCTTCCATTTCTCACTATTTCCAGCCATGCTGCTGCACAGGCTGTGGGCGCCCAGGTGCCCGGGAAAGACACCTGAGGTGGACTCGCTGGGTGGAAGGGCTCCCCCTTGCTCTCCCATTCCCTGAATACCTGACTTTCTCTTCAAGATAAGCTGGACTGAGGAGAAATTCTCTTCCCTGGGAGTGGTGGGGAGTGTCAGACCTTGGGCTTGTACTTGGCAAACACACACACACACCCCATCCTATCCCAGCCTGCTCACTAGGGAACCTAATTTTAAAACATGAACTGATCAATTTGTCATGTTTTGTGGAAGCACGCTGAACTGAGAGTCCTGAGGTTTGAGGTCTGAGGGAGGCTTTGCCACAGAATTGCCTAAAAGTGTTGAACGCACGACTTAGTCTTTATGGGCCTCCGTTTCTTTATCTTTAACTGGGGTTGGAGAGTGGACACATTACTGTAAGGACACCTTCACTGCTCACCTTCCAGGGTGAGGTGTTGGTTGCCTGCCCTGGACCCCAGGTTGGATGTGGGAGCCAAGAAACAGGAAACTGACGTTTTGGAAAGAGCAGTCATCAGTCCTGGGTGAGGTCAGAGCTGGCAGCGTAGTGACCTCTGCCCCGGTCAGAAGGTCAGCAGCCAGGCCTCCTCCCTGAGCTGCTGGGCTAGTTCCTCAGCTGACCCCTGGCAAGAGCTCACTTTCACCCCTTGCAGAGGAAAGTCTGGGCGTCACCTCGCCCGTGGTGTGGTGACTTATCTGCACCTGGGACAGCCGCGTGTCTACACCGCACAGACGCGGATCAGTCCTCCTGGCAGAGCTTCGGGCACTAACCAGAGTGGTGAGGACCAGGGCCCCGCAGTTCCCCTCCTGGGCTCAAGCCCTGACTCTGCTGTGCCCAATGAGCGGGTGAGCTGGGGTGACTCACCCAGACTCTTGGTTTGCTGATCTCTAAACTGGGAATAATGTTAGTATATTTCTTATGGGGCATTGTAAGGATTAAGTGAAGATCCTTTTCTTTTGTTTTTTTACTTTATTGATCAAAATGTATTTATATTATTACACATAATATAAAAAGTTTTCATCATGAATATATAAAATTTTAAATAAAGCATTAATTGTAAAAACCAAAGAATTGGCATCTGGGAGTCTTGATGTAGAAGGCAGAGTAGAAAATAGTTGAGAGATAAGTGGCCGTTGGACTAGGGCTGTAGGTGAGCCTTCAGAAAGGGACCCTTCTTGCCATGTGGGTCTTTGCTAAAGCTGGACATCTTCATTCTGAAAGTTACACAATAGTAGGGATCTTGGTCCATTTCATTCCTTGGTTTATGCCTAGTGCCCAGAAGAGCATCCAGCACAAAGTTGGTGTTCTGTAAATATAGTTACTTTTTGTATTTTTGGTTTTAGTGTCCTTCTATTTTTCTTTCTTTAAATTACATTTTTTCCAGTTTTATTGAGCTACAGGTGACATAATTACATTGTATTAGTTTTAGGTGTACAAAATAATGAATTGATATTTGTATGTATTGCAAAATGATCACCACAATAAGTCTAGTTAACATTCATCACCTCACATAGTTACAAAATATTTTTTCTTGTGATGAGAACTTTTAAGATCTACTCTCTTAGCAACTTTCAAATATACAAAACAGCATTGTTAACTATAGTCACCATGCCATACATTACATCCCCGGACTTATTTATCTTATAACTAGATGCTTGTACTTTATGACCACCTTGACCTATTTTGCCCACCCCATCATCCCCTACCTCTGGCAACCACAAGTCTGTTCTCTGTTTCCATGAGTTTGGCTTTTCTGGATTCCACATATAAGTGAGCTCATACAGTATTTGTCTTTGTCTGACTTATTTCAGTTAGCATAATGCCCTCAAGGTCCATCCATCTTGTCACAAATGAGAGGATTTCCTTCTTTTTCATAGCTGAGTAATATTCCATTACATATATCAACATTTTCCATTTATCTGTCAGTGGACATCTAAGTTGTTTCCATGTCTTGGCTATTGTAAACAATGCTGTAATCAACATGGGGGTGCAGTTATCTTTTCAAGGAGTGACTTAATTTACTTCAGATATGTACCCAGAAGTGGAATTGCTGGATCATATGGTAGTTCTATTTTTAATTTTTTCAGGAACCTCCACACTGTTTTCTGCAGTGCCAGCACCAATTTACATTCCCACCAACAGTGCACAAGGGTTCCCTTTTCTCTGCATCCATGCCAGCATTTTTTTAATCTCTTGTCTTCTTGATGATGGCCATTCTAACAAGTGTGAGGTGATATCTTATTGTGGTTTTAATTTGTATTTCCCTAATGAAGAGCGATGTTAGCATCTTCTCATGTATCTGTTGATCATTTGCATGCCTTCTTTGGAAAAATGTCTATTCAGTTCCTCTGCCCATTTTTAAGTTGAATTCTTTGGGTTTTGTTTTCTTTTTTGCTATTGAGTTGTATGAGTTCTTTATATATTTTGGATATCATCCCCTTATCAGATATGACTTGCAAATAATTTCTCCCATTCCACAAGTTGCCTTTTCATTTTGTTGATGGTGAAGTTTTGTTTTTTGCATGGAATATATAATTACTGCTCATTAAGTGTTTTTATTATAATATTCAGAACAGAGCATAGCCCCTAGGCCAAGTAGGTGGTAAATAATTGTTTGGTGAGTATATGACAAATGTGTGAGTGAACTAGAAGCGAGGAACCACGTTCTAGTTCCATTTCTGCCGACTTCCTTGAACAGCAAGGCTACAGCCCCTCCCAACTCTACTGGCCTTCCCCAAACATGCCTCCAGTTTCCTATCCTGGCATTATTACTAGTGGCTTTCCCTCCACTTGGAATGCTTTTCTCATTTATTTCTGCTGTCAAAATTCTATCCTTCAAAAGAGGAGGGAGAGGAAGAAAAAAAAATTCTATCCTTCAAGATGCACATTAAATGCCACCCCCCTCCCATGAAGCCTTCTTTGTTTTCCCATTTGGAAGTGTTTCTTCCACCTCATATTTTCAATATATTCCTCTGTTGATGATCCCCAAATTTACATTTTCAGTTCAGATCTTTCTTATGAACTCCAAACTAGTCTCTTCTACTGTCTACTTAGCATCTTCATTTGGACATCTAGACTCAAACTTAATATATCCATCGCCCACCCACCCACCCATCCCTCCAGTTAAATTAACTTCACTTGCAGGTTCTCCTATCTCAGTTAAAGACAACTCCATTTTTCTAGGTGCTCAGACCAAAACATTAGTTACTTTTTTTTTTAGCATCTTTATTGGAGTATAATTGCTTTACAATGGTGTGTTAGTTTCTGCTGTATAACAAAGTGAATCAGCTATACGTATACATATATCCCCATATACACCCCCTCTTGCATCTCCCTCCCACCCTCCCTATCCCACCCCTCTAGGTGGTCACAAAGCACCCAGCTGATCTCCCTGTGATATGCGGCTGCTTCCCACTAGCTATCTATTTTATATTTGGTAGTGTATATATGCCAATGCCATTCTCTCACTTCGTCCCATCTTACCCTTCCCCCTTCCCATGTCCTCAAGTCCATTCTCTATGTCTGCGTCTTTATTCCTGTCCTGCCCCTATGTTCTTCAGAAACTTTTTTTTTTTTTTTTTTAGATTCCATATATATGTGTTAGCATATGGTATTTGTTTTTCTCTTTCTGACTTCCTTCACTCTGTATGACAGACTCTGGGTCCATCCACCTCACTACAGATAACTCAATTTCGTTTCTTTTGATGGCTGAGTAATATTCCATTGTATATATGTGCCACATCTTTATCCATTCATCTGTCGATGGACACTTAGGTTGCTTCCATGTCCTGGCTATTGTAAACAGAGCTGCAATGAATATTGTGGTACATGACTCTTTTTGAATTAAGGTTTTCTCAGGGTATATGCCCAGTAGTGGGATAGCTGGGTCATATGGTAGTTCTATTTTTAGTTTCTTAAGGAACCTCCATACTGTTCTCCATAGTGGTTGTATCAATTTATATTCCCACCAACAGTGCAAGAGGGTTCCCTTTTCTCCACACCCTCTCCAGCATTTACTGTTTGTAGATTTTTTGATTGATGGCCATTCTGAGTGGTGTGAGGTGATACCTCATTGTAGTTTTGATTTTCATTTCTCTAGTGATTAGTGATGTTGAGCATCCTTTCATGTGTTTGCTGGCAATCTGTATATCGTCTTTGGAGAAATGTCTCTTTAGGTCTTCTGCCCATTTTTGGATTGGGTTGTTTGTTTTTTTGATATTGAGCTGCATCAGCTGCTTGTATAAAAACATTAGTCACTTCTGATGCTTCTCTTTCTCTTACATCCTACACTTAATCCATATAGAAATCTTTTGGCTCTACTTGGATATATCCAGAAACAGAACACTTCTCACCACCTCCACTGCTTACCACTATGGTCCAAGTCAGGGCCAATAGTCTGTTCCCCTGCCTTTCTCTCAACCACAGTCAATTTCTATAGAGCAGCCAGAGTGATTCTTTATAAATTAAAGGTCAAATCATATCAATCTTATGCTAAAAATCCTGCAGTGGCTCCACCTTTCACTTAGAGTAAAAGCTGACATTAAAACCAGAGTCAGATCTCTCTGACTTCATCTCTCACTACTCTCTGTCCTGTACATTCTCCTTTTGTCCCTGTAGATTCATTCTCCAGCCTTTTCCACTCTCCTCTCTTTGCCAGGAGACTGGCCACAGGAATCTTCAAACATGCTCCACTGCTTTTGGCTTGGAGTTAATCAGTCGATGGCAGGCACTGGTACAGGATGGGGAAATGGGAACTGAGAGAGGTTGGGGTATTTAGTCCTCTGTTTCATTTCTTGCTAAGCCTGGTTGTGGCCATGACTGTGTTCCTTTACCAAAGACCACATCTGCCAGCAGCCCTCTCCTACAGCCAGCCCTCCCAGGTCCAGAAATCCTGCTCTCTGCTGCCCCCTTCTGGCCCAGGAGTGCTAAAGATATCCAGCTATTGCTACCTCTCCAGGCCCTGACCTTGCTGATTTATCTTAACTCTGTGCCCAGCTTTGTAAATAGCCCTTTTACTTAACACTCTTCAACTGCTCCTTTTTAAGGCGCTCTCTGCTTTCTGTATAACTTGATCACTTCCTCACCTTGGCTCACTCTGTTCAAGCAACACTTTCCACTCTGGGCTTCCTCTAGCATGCTAGGCACATTCCTGCCTCAGGGTCTTTGCACTGGCTCTTCCCTTTGCTGGCATGCTCTTCTCCCAGATATTCATGCATCCCTTCCTCATGTCCTTAAATCTTTGCTCAGTTGTCACCTTCTCAGTGACCACATCTCTCTCTGTCCTAATATTCATAAAAATTGCAGCCCCTCTACCCTGGCAGTTCCAATCTTTATTATTTTTTTTAATTAAAAACAATAGTACGTATCCTCTTATAACTCACTACATTACTTATTTATTTGTGATTTTTTCACTATCTTTACCCTCTCACTGGACTATAAGATCCTTGAGGGCAAGGATTTCATCTGTTCTTTTCACTGATGCATCTCCACTACCTAGAACAATGCCTGGAATATGGTAGGTGATAAATGCATGTTTGTTGAATGAGTAAAAGTTTGAATATACTCTTATCTCTCAATGGATCCCACCATGTTTTCCCTTGAAATGTATAACCCAAGTGCATAACTCCTTACTCCGACTAAATTGTGAACTCTCCAAGGGGAAGAATTAGCATTTATACCTGAGGTTGCAAAGCAGAGGTCCTTGGGCTGGACTTGGCCTGCAGGAAAGTTTGTTTATACTAAAGTACTGGCCCACACAGTGTTTCAAATATTATTTTGATTTATCTTTCCAACATTAAAAAATGGGGATATTTCACTTAAGATGTAGATTTCTGGTTTCCATGCCAAATCGGGTCTGGTCATATTTCACATCGTGTTTCTTATTTTCTAACCGTGTTTCTTATTTTCTAACAGCCAAGCAGGGCTTTCCTCTTCAGACTGGGCATGTCTGCTCCTGTGCATCAGGGCTGTACCTCTTCCTGTTGTTTCCCTGACCCCTATAAAGCTTGTGTCACCCAGCCAACTCCACTAACTTACTCATTTGCTTGGCCCTTGTGGACACAGGAGTTTGCAACCCCTGATGGTGAAACATATCCCAGGGAGACAATAAATGTTTAATGATAATGATGTGATACTGATGATGGAGAAATATGGGTTGAATTTCTACTTCTTTTATTCTTTTTTCTTGTAACTTCTCTTCAGCTACTTGTTATATCAATTAGTGTTGATGTTGATGTCTCCAGATATAATTGTGGATTTTTCTTTTTCTTTTTTAAGTTACATCATTTTACTTTTTGTATTCTCAAATTCTATTATTAGGTGCATACATAGTTATGATTATATGACTCCTGAAGAAGACCTGAAGGACACCGAGGACACTTGCAACCAACTTGACTTAATTAACATGTATAGAACACTTAACAATAGCAAAGTAAACATTCTTTTCAAGTACACATGGAATATTCACCAATATAAGTCATATTCTAGGCCACAAAATAAATCTCTGTAAATTTTTAAGGACCAAAATAATACAAAGCATGTTCTCTGACCATAATAGCATTCAACTAGAAATGAATAAGAGAGAGATACAGCCAGAAATCTCTAAATAATAAGAAATAAAAAGATACACTTCTAAATTACCCATGGATCAAAGAAGGAATCATAAAGGAGATCCTAAAGTACTTTGAGTTAGACAAATGAAAACACAACCTATAAAAATATGTGTGATATAGCTAAAGAAATGCTATAGGAACATGTAGGACATTAATTACTCATAAAGAAGAAAAGTCTCATTACAATGAGACTTAGCTGCCACCTTAAGAAATTATAAAAAGGAAAGCAAGTTAAATACAAAAGAATCAGAAGATGGAAATAAACAGCAGAAATCAACAAAATAGAAACCAGAAAAACAATAGAGAAAAATCAATGAAACTATAATTTATATTTATAAATATCCAGTATGTTCAATTTAAAAAGAGAGAGAGAGAAAGTACAAATCACCAATATCAGAAATTAAAGAGAAGACTTTAGAGATCCTATGGAAATTAAAAGGTTAATGAGGGAATATTATGAATAACTTTATACTAATAAATTTGAGAATTTACATGAAATGGAAAAATTGCCTGAAACACCCAAACTCCCAAAGCTCACTCAAGAAGAAACAGGTAGGGCTTCCCTGTTGGTGCAGTGGTTAAGAATCCGCCTGCCAATGCAGGGGACACGGGTTCGAGCCCTGGTCTGGGAAGATCCCACATGCCGCGGAACAACTAAGCTTGTGCACCACAACTACTGAGCCCACGTGCCACAACTACTGAAGCCCGCGTGCCTAGGGCCCGTGCTCTGGAACAAGAGAAGCCACCGCAATGAGAAGCCTGCGCACCACATCAAAGAGTAGCCCCTGCTCGCCACAACTAGAGAAAGCCTGTGCGCAGCAACGAAGACCCAACACGGCCAAAAATAAATAAATAAAATAAATTAAAAAAAAAACACAGAAGAAATAGATAGTCCAAACAATGCTATACCTATTAAAAAATTAAATTTGTAGCTAAAAACTTTCCAACAAAGAAAACACCTAGCCCATATGAGTTCAGTGGTCAATTTTACCAAACACTTAAGGAAAGAATAATACCAATTCTAGAGATGTTTTCCAAAAGTGGAAGAGGATGGAATATTTTCCAATTTATTTTATGAATCCAGTATCAACCTAATACCAAAACCAGACAAAGACATTACATGAAAAGAAATCTACGGCTCAGATATCCCTCACAGGCATAGATGCAAAAGCCCTTGGCAAGATATTAGCAAATTAAATCCAGCAATACATAAAAAGGATAACACATAATGAACAAGTGGTTTTATCCTTGTAATGCAAGGTCAGCTCAATATTTGAAAATAAATCAAAAAAGGAAAGAAAATTAATCAATGTAATCACCGTATCAATGGATAAAAAAAGAAAAATGATTCAGAAAAAGCATTTTAGCAAAATTCAACATCCATTCATAATAAAATCTCTCAAGAAACTAGAGATAATAAGGAGGTTCTTCAACCTAATAAAGATCAACTATGAAAATGTATAGCTGGGACTTCCCTGGTGGCACAGTGGTTAAGAATCCACCTGCCAATGCAAGGAACATAGGTTCGATCCCTGGTCCGGGAAGATCTCACATGCCACGGAGCAACTAAGCCCGTGCGCCACAACTACTGAGCCTCTAGAGCCCGTGAGCCACAACTACTGAGCCCACGTGCCACAGCTACTGAAGCCTGCACGCCTAGAGCCCATGCTCCGCAACAAGAGAAGCCACCGCAATGAGAAGCCCGCACACCGCAATGAAGAGTAGCCCCTGCTCGCCGCAACTAGAGAAAGCCAGCGCACAGTAACAAAGACCCAATGCAGCCAAAAATAAATAAATAAATAAATTAATTAAAAGGAAAAAAAAAAGAAAATGTATAGCTAACATCATATTTAGTGTATGAAGGACTGAATGATTATCCCTAAGATCAGGAACAAGGCAAGGATATCCACTCTCAAAACTATTAAAATTGTATAGAAGACAAGAACAAGAAATAAATGGTATTAAGATTAGAAGGGAAGGAATAAAAATTGTCTTCACTTGCAGATGACATGATTATCTGTGTAGGAAATCCTAAAGACTCTACAAACGATATGTTACAACAGTACCAAAGACATGAAATACATAGAGATAAGTCTAACAAAATACATGCAAGATACATATGCTCACATTTACAAAACATTGATGAGAGAAATTGAACTAGACCTACAAAAATGGAGAGACGTACTGCATACGTGGATCGGAAGTCAGTGTTGTCAAGATGTCATTTCTCCCCAGATTGATCTATAGGTAAATGCAATCCCAGTCAGAGTATCAGCACCTGGGTGTGAGCTGGTGTGTGCTCTGGACACTCCTGACCACTCCCATGAGGCCAACGCCCAGAGCACCCTTAACGCTGAAGTGGTCCTCCCAGGATAAACTGGAACAGGCTGCTGCCCTCCTTAATATGCTCCTGAGGCTTCCATGTAGCTTTGAGAATCAGGTTCAGAATCCAAGCAGCCAGAAACACAGGCCCTGTGTTTCACGACCTGGACCCGCCTTCTCACAGCCTGCATCTGCTCACTCTCCCTCCAGGAAGATTCCAGGCTTCTATTTTGGGACAGATTGATTTAGAAAACTTTCTGTCACTAAGTGGAAATCTGTGTTCCTGTAACACCCACCCTGGATTAAATTCCCAGAGACCAGAGAAGTACAATCTCTCACTCTCATGAGAGCCTTTAAGCACTGAAATGTGACTATTCCCTCTGAGTTTTTTCTCATGTTTGCTGAAGGTCCTCTGTTAATGGAGGTATTCCTTGATGTACTGACTTGCTTTACTATTAGTGGCCCTTTTCTCAGGAAGTTCCAGTTGATAAATGTCTATTTTAATATCTGTCACCTAGAGCTGAATGCATGGTCCCATCAGAGGGCCCAGAGTACAGCAGAATTTGCAACTTTGTTTTCTTACACAGTAAGTCTCCTTGTTTGGTCTAAATTGCATTAATGTTTGGTAGCCTCATTTATGGATAATTCATGCTTGGAACTTGAGAGTACCTAAAACTCTGATGTGTTTCTTGTATGTGTTGTTTTTTAGCCATTTCCCCAGCTGTACTTGTGTCGTATTTTTGAGTGTATTTTGAGTTAACATTTTTACATGCATTTTATTTGCTTGTTATTTACTGTGACATTTCCTTCAAACTTTCTGAGACAATGGTGAATTCTGTTTTTTCCTATGCATCCTCTGTCCCCCCTCACCAATGGCTTTTTTTTTTTAACATCTTTATTGGAGTATAATTGTTTTACAATGTTGTGTTAGTTTCTGCTGTATAAAAAAGTGAATCAGCTATATGCATACATATATCCCCATATCCCCCCCTCTTGCATCTCCCCCCCACCCTCCCTATCCCACCCCTCTAGGTGGTCACAAAGCACTGAGCTGATCTCCCTGTGCTATGCAGCTTCTTCTCACTAGCTAGCTATTTTACATTTGGTAGTGTGTATATGTCAATGCTACTCTCTCACTTCGTCCCAGCTCACCCTTCCCACTCCCCGTGTCCTCAAGTCCATTCTCTACATCTGCGTCTTTATGCCTGTCCTGCCCCTAGGTTCATCAGAACAATTTTTTTTTTTTTTGGATTCCATATATATGTGTTAGCATATGGTATTTGTTTTTCTCTTTCTGAGTTACTTCACTCTGTATGACAGACTCTAGGTCCATCCACCTCACTACAAATAACTCAATTTTGTTTCTTTTTATCGCTGAATAATATTCCATTGTATATATGTGCCACATCTTCTTTATCCATTCATCTGTCGATGGACACTTAGGTTGCTTCCATGTCTTGGCTATTGTAAATAGTGCTGCAATGAACACTGTGGTACATGACTCTTTTTGAATTATGGTTTTCTCAGGGTATATGCCCAGTAGTGGGATTGCTGGGTCATATGGTAGCTCTATTTTTAGTTTTTTAAGGAACCTCCATACTGTTCTCCATAGTGGCTGTATCAATTTACATTCCCACCAACAGTGCAAGAGGGTTCCCTTTTCTCCACACCCTCTCCAGCATTTACTGTTTATAGATTTTTTGATTGATGGACATTCTGACTCATGTGAGGTGACACCTCATTGTAGTTTTGATTTGCATTTCTCTAATGATTAGTGATGTTGAGCATCCTTTCATGTGTTTGTTGGCAATCTGTATATCTTCTTTGGAGAAATGTCTGTTTAGGTCTTCTGCCCATTTTTGGATTGGGTTGTTTGTTTTTTTGATATTGAGCTGCATAAGCTGCTTGTAAATTTTGGAGATTAATCCTTTGTCAGTTGCTTCATTTGCAAATATTTTCTCCCATTCTGAGGGTTGCCTTTTCGTCTTGCTTATGGTTTCCTTTGTTGTGCAAAAGCATTTAAGTTTCATTAGGTCCCAACTGTTTATTTTTGTTTTTATTTCCATTTCTCTAGGAGGTGGGTCAAAAAGTATCTTGCTGTGATTTATGTCATAGAGTGTTCTGCCTATGTTTTCCTCTAAGAGTTTGATAGTGTCTGGCCTTACACTTAGGTCTTTAATCCATTTTATTTTTGTGTATGGTGTTAGGAAGTGTTCCAATTTCATTCTTTTACATGTAGCTGTCCAGTTTTGCCAGCACCACTTATTGAAGAGGCTGGCTTTTCTCCATTGTATATTCTTGCCTCCTTTATCAAAGATAAAGTGACCATATGTGCATGGGTTTATCTCTGGGCTTTCTATCCTGTTCCATTGATTTATATTTCTGTTTTTGTGCCAGTACCATACTGTCTTGATTACTATAGCTTTGTAGTATAGTCTGAAGTCAGGGAGCCTGAGTCCTCCAGCTCCGTTTTTCTTTCTCAAGATTGCTTTGGCTATTTGGGATCTTTTGTGTTTCCATACAAATTCCCCTCACCAATGGCTTTCACCAGCTCACGTGCAGGAGTTCCTCACCAAGTCCCCTAAACACCTCTCAATACTCTTCACTTTGTTCTCTCTGCAGTACCCCAGCTTAGTTTGATCTTCATCCAGAAATGGAATACTTATCCTGGCTGGTCACACACACCTATTCCCACCCCTTCCAGTCCTTTCTCTACACTGAAGCCAGGCTAATCTTTACCAAACAGCTCACAACATCCCATTGCTTAAAACCCTACAAAATTTCTATTGTTCATATCTCTTATATGGTCATCAGCTTTCATTCATTCATTCATTCATTCATTTACTCAATATTTCTCAATACCTACGATGTGGTAAGTACAGCTCTAGGCACTGGGGACACAGCTGTGAGCAAAATAATACAAATTCTCTGCCCTCATGGAGCTTATATTCCAGTAGATGAATGCAGCTCCTCGTGGCTCCCTGCACCCTTGGCTCACTGGCCCTTCATTCCTTCACGCTAGTCAGATTCCCGCCTGGCACAGGGCCTCAGAGGGACAGGCTGGTCTCTCTCTCTGGAATTCTTTTCCCTCTTGTCTTTGTAACTCTTATGTGTCTTTCAGAAAATAGCTTAAAAGTCACTTCTGTAGGGAAGTCTTCCTTACTTTCCCCACCTAGATGAAAGTCCCCTTTGATGTGCTCTGACAGTACTGACCTTCCTCCCTGTCACAGCTCTTACTGTACAGCCATTTGTGTTATACTCTGATTGACCTCTAAGCCCTCAGTGGATTTTGGGTTCTGTGAGGGCAGGGGCTCTGTTTTTGCTCAACAGTGCCATGAGTGCCCAGTACAGAGTAGGCACCCATTCAATATTATTTAAAGGAATGAATTTGTGCCTTCATCCAAGACTATTAAAATTTGGCCTGGAATGGAATGAGAGCTGCGACTAAGAACCTGATCTGAAGATAGCATCCAAGGAAGCATTAAGTAATTTATTAGTAGTCTTTAAATCAGTCACCAATCTGTCTAACTTTATTTGGATTCAACCCATATTTTTTTCCATCTCATTTGCAAGATCTCATGGGAGACTTTTCTAAAGTTCAGCTCACTATGCCAACTGCATCCCCCTGCTCTGCCGACTAACCAAAAAGCAAATGAGGTTTGTTTCATGCAACTAGATTTCGTGCATAGCCTTAACATACTTGGTCCTCCATCCTCTCACCTGTGAGATGCTGGGCTACATCAGGTGAATTCCTGGATTCCTTCTGACAAAGACTGGGAGCCAGTGCTGGGGGTTGGCTCATTGATGCTGCTGGGGGTGAGGTGAGATGCTATGCTTCCAGCTCCAGGAGCTTCACCCAGATAGCCAGGGGAGGTGTTTGCAGACAGAGGCTAGGTGGGTACCCCTTTCCCAGTGGCAGGTGAGTCAGTGTGGGCCAAGCCAGTCAGGGAGGGAGCAAGAATAGCAGCTTTGAATCCTGGGATTCTCTCTGCCCTCCTCCCATGCCTTGGCTGCACCCACAGGAACCAAACTGTGTATCTCAATCCTAGAATGGGTGGAATGTGCCACAGCCTGATAGGGATGGAGCAATCTGCAGAGAGGCAGGGAGGAGCTCTACTTCCCAGTCAGTGCAAGGACTATGGGTCCTGAAGGCTGGGCTGCCCCTTCCATCCTCCCTGGGCCTCCTGCTGCAGCCAGGATATCAAAGGCTGCATTGTGCTTTGAGAAGGACTTTGGGTCCTTCATGTATCTGGTGACCCAGAATAGCCAACACAGTACTGAAGGAGAATAACAAAGTAGGAGGACTGACACTACCTGAATTCAAGACTTACTATAAAGCTACAGTAATCAAGACAGTGTGGTATTGGCAAAAGACAAATATATCAATGGAACAGAATAGAGAGCCCATGAAATAGACCCCCATAAATATAGTTAACTGATCTTTGACAAAGGAGCAAAGGCAGTACAATGGAGCAAAAATAGTCTCTTCATCAAATGGTGCTGGAACATCTAGACCTGTATGTGTTCTAGACACAGACCGTCCATTCTTCACAGTAATTAACTCAAAATGGATCACAGACCTAGATGTAAAATGTGAAACTATAAAGCTCCTAGAAGATAACATAGGAGAAAACCTAGGTGACTTTGGGTATAGTTATGCCTTTTTAGATACAATACCAAAGACATGACCCACAGAAGAAATAATAAGCTGGACTTCATTAAAATTAAAAACTTCCGCTTCTGCAAAAGACAATGTCAAGAGAATGAGAAGACAAGCCACAGCCTAAGAGGAAGTATTTGCAAAAGACACATCTGATAAAGGATTGTTATCCAAAATATACAAATAACACTTAAAACTCAACAATGAGAAATCAAACAACCCAATTAAAAAACGGGCCAAAGACCTTAATGGACACCTCACTGAAAAAGAGAGGCAGATGGCAAGTAAGCATATGAAAAGATGCTCCACATCACATGTCATCGGGAGATGCAAATTAGTATACCGCTAAACACCTATTAGAATGGCCAAGATCCTGAACACTGACAACACCAGATGCTGGTGAGGATGTGGAGCAACAGGAATTCTCATACACTGCTAATGAGAAGGCAAACAGTACAATCACTTTGGAAGACAGTTTGGCAGTTTCTTATAAAACTAAACATACTCTTACTATATGACTTAGCAATTACACTTCTTGGTTTTTACCCAAAGGAGTCAAAAACTTATGTTCAAACAAAAACCTGCACAAGGATGTTTATAGCAGGTTTATTCATAATTGCCAAAACTTGGAAGCCAATTGGATGTCCTTCGGTAGGTGAGTAAACTGTGGTACATCCAGACAACAGAGTAGTTTATTCAGTGCTCAAAAGAAATGAACGATCAAGCCACAGAAAGACATGGAGGAACCTTACATGCATATTACTAAGTGAAAGAAGCCAATCTGAAAAGGTTATATACTATATGATTCTGACTATACGACACTCTGGAAAAGGCAGAACCATGGAGACAAGAAAAAGATCAGTGGTTGCAGGGGTTGGGGGTGGAGTGCGATGAACAGGCAGAGCACAGAAGATGTTCAGAGCAGTGAAGATACTCTGTATGATATTATAATGATGGATATTTGTCATTATACTTTGTCCAAACCCATAGAATGTACAACACCAAGGATGAACCCTTGGATAAACTATAAACTTTGGGTAATTATGCTCTGTCAATGTAGATTCATCCTTGGTAAAAAAAAAAAAAAAAAATGTACTGTTCTGGTGAGTGATGCTGATAGTGGGCGAGGCTATGCTTGTGTGTGAGCAGTGGGTATATGGGAAATCTCTGTACCTTCCTCTCAATTTTGTTGTAAACCTGAAACTACTGTAAAGATAAATCCTTAAAAAAATGAACAGAGCCTCAGGGACATTGGAGACAATAACAAAAGATCTAACATTGTGTAACTGGAGTCCCCAACTGAGAGGAGAGAGAGAACGGGGCAGACACTTTCTCAAAGACACAAATCCAAGAAGCTCAGCAAGAGAAATTAGAGAAAATTGTATCTAGTCACATAATAGTCAAAGTGTTGGAAACCAAAGGTAAAGAGAAAATGTTGAAAGAGCTAGAGAAAAAGACCCACTACACATAGTGGGATATGACAGACTCTCTCCTTTGACCAAACTTGAGTCAAGCGCCTCTGAGTCCTCTTTCTGACTAGGATCCAACCGCGGGATTTGTCCTTGGTCCATTTAGTCCAGTTTTAGCAAGAATCCTGCTGAGTCAGTTTAGCAAAATCCCTCACTCAGTATCTGATCACTCTCCGTATCTGATCAAATTCCTCATCCCCAATCCTCAATATCTTACCACCCTGGCATGGCTTCAGCAAGAATCCCCCTATCCCTGATTTTTTCCTCTTAGTAATTTTCCATTTACTGACCCCATCCTGTTCCTTGGCTATAAGTCTCCACTTGTCCTTATATTTGGAGTTGAGCCTGATCTCTCTTCCCTGCTGCAAAACGCCACTGCAGTAATTATTTCTTGAATAAAGTCTTTAACAAGTGTCATGAATAATTTTTCCTTAAAAAAATCCATTCCAAAGACCTCTGACTTCTCATCACACACCATGGGAGCTAGAAGCCTGTAAAACAACACTACAGGGAATGTCAGAATTGATTTTTTAAAAGTGAGACCCAATTGTATGCTATTCACCAGATACATATTTTAAATACAAAGATAGGTTAAAAGCAACTGGATCGAAAAAGATATCCTGTAAGGTGTAAGCATAAGAAGGCTGAAGTGGCTGAAATGGTACATGAAGACATACAATCAGTAATGTGTGTGCTGATAATAGATCTTTAAAATATACAAAGAAGCAATTGAGAGAATCAAGGGGAGAAACAGAAATTCTATAATCACAACTGGGGATCTTAACACCCTCTCTCAGCAATTAAAAGGACAACAAAATAACACACAATTGAAAGAACACAGAAAATCAGTAAAAATAAAGATGACCTGAGGGGCTTCCCTGGTGGCGCAGTGGTTGAGAATCTGCCTGCCAATGCCGGGGACACGGGTTCGAGCCCTGGTCTGGGAAGATCCCACATGCCGCGGAGCAACTAAGCCTGTGAGCCACAACTACTGAGCCTGCGCGTCTGGAGCTTGTGCTCTGCAACAAGAGAGGCCGCGACGGTGAGAGGCCCGCGCACCGCGATGAAGAGTGGCCCCCACTTGCCGCAACTAGAGAAAGCCCTCGCACAGAAACGAAGACCCAACACAGCCAAAAATAAATAAATAAATAAAATTAAAAAAAAAAAAAGATGACCTGAAAAACACTTGCTCATTTTCACATAATTAATATTTATGAAACACTAAATCCTGTAACTATAGAATAGACATTTTTTCTCATGTACATGGTACATTTACCAAGATAGATCAAATTTGTGGGAGAATATGACTCATGCTCAAACTCATATCTCATCTGCAGATGATCTAGACACGACAACCAAATACATCTTTGCAAGGACATTGACTTTAACTGTGATATTTACTTAATTACAAATCTTCCATCACTCTCCATTGCCTACAAGGTTAATTTAAATCTTTTCAGGCTGACATATAAAAAGTTGCACAATCTGGCTGCCATTCTCACCCCCGTGTCACGACACATTATACTCCATTCCATACCATTATTTTGGTCACAGTTGATATGGACTCTGTATTATCAGTCAAACCTACGTTGCACATTTGACTGCCAAGTCTTCAGACGTTTCTTTCCCACAGCTTTTACGCTCTCCCTCACGTCTTCAGTCAGGCTTGCCTGCATCCTCCAAGGTACAGCTCAGTTATCTTTTCCTTCACCGTGTCTCCTCTGATCAGAGGCTGGAGCTTCTCTCTCTCTCTCTTTACTGAGCTTCACTGAATTGAGATTCTGTCACCTGTCACATGCTGGTTCAATTAGCTGATTCTTGATAAAATGACTTGACCTTGAGAAGAAGGGACCTTTGGACTATGGCTAGTTACAGTCAGAAGCAGAATTTTGGGCAAGCATGGAGCAGGCAGGCAAAGAGACAGCCACTTCCCAGCTCAGCCAATCTGTAGGACTTGACATTAAAGAATTAATCTGGCTCTAAAAATTGCAAGAAGTAAATCCCTGAAGAGGACATGGCTGGTTGGCTTTTGAAACATCTCAAATAGTCTGTAAATAAATCTAAAGTAAATGTTAACCATTCCTCTGAAATGCCATATGAAGAATTTGGCTTCTTTGTGTCCAGGGAGACCCTTCTTTATTAGATAACCAATCAAAGCTGGCAAAGAATTATTGATCACCTACTAAACGAGACTGGTGGCTTCTTAAAAATAAGGAACTAGCTTTGAGCAGTAGCAAAGAAGCAGTTCAGAGTATAGAAGTACCAGATACTCTACTCCATAGCTTTGGATAGGCGATGGGAATTATCTGCTTACAGCAGGCTCAGGCTGCAGGGTTTTGCAGAAGGTAAGTAAGGATACTGGGGCACAGCACCAGTACTGCTGTGTTGGGAAATGGCTCACCTACCCTTCTCCATGGAGGACAACTCATGATAGGAAAGTTACGGTTACAAAGCAAAACCAAGCAGAGCAAGGGGATGCCGCCTGATTTGATGCATGTTTAACATCTTCCAGAAAATACTGGCTTCGTGTAGATTTACGCAGGAAGCGACCTTGTGCAAAGGGTAAAGGGTCAAGATGGCTCAAGGTTGAAAGGAATAAGGGAGAGATTTTTCCACTACAGTCTTGGAGATCTTTTGTTCTCCACACTAAACATCTCTTCCAGTGAACACTACAGACTCTCACTATTCACAGTGTCGTCCATAGACCAGAAACCTCAGGATCACCTGGGAGCTTCACCTCAGACCTACAGAACTTGCATTTAACATGATTTCAGACAAATTTTTTGCACATTAACGTGTGCAAGCAGCACAGTCATCATACATACCCAAGGACCAAATCTGTACCCACGATAGCCAGAACAAAAAGAAACAGGTATTTGTCTCTTAGAGATCAAGCCTAGAAGGAGGAAAATATCAGTACATATAAATCATGTTTGTAAGTGTGCTTAGAGGGCTAGAAATTATTAGAATTTTAGAATTTCATAGTTTTCAGTCTGCTTTTTTACAAGAAAAAGCTTACTGGCCATAGGATGAGAAAGAACGTAGGGCAAGTATCAATGTTGGAGTAAACCCTGGCTCTTGTGTGGGTTGTGTGCAGTCTGTTTTATGGGAATTTGAGCCCAAGGCAGAAGAACTTTAAGGAAGGCACCAGGAGATTGCACTCAACTTTGTAAGTCTGGAGCATTCCCAACCTGAATGTTTTAGAAGAGGCTGAATTTGGTTTGGACATCTCATTAAGCATTTAAGGAGACCCATAACATGTTAGTAAATGTAAAGATAATTTCAAAACAACTTATATCTCCAAACTTAGGAAAGCACATTCATTCTAGAAATTTTCTAGCTACCCCGAACCCTAACTCTCTCATGTTCTTCCGATCCCACCACCAGGTGGGGCTAGTGTGCAGCCAAGGTGAGAATCACTGCTCTAATCACCCCCTCACTTTACTGCAGGGGGAAGTGAGGAACCCAGGAGTGAAAGGGATGAACCTAAGGCCTTGGGTCTGGAATTCCAGCGTCCTGACATTAAATCCAATGAGTGCTGCAACCGAGGTCCTGGTGAAAGGGAGAAAGAATAAAGAGACTGGAAAATAGGCTTGTGGGGAAGAACTGGGAGGATGCCTCTATTTACAGAACAGAGGAAGAAAACATAGCAAAAGAGACAGGAGCAGGCTGAGAGGAAGGAACCAGCCACCAGGGAGGTGAAGGGATGGTTAACACTGTCGCAGGCCTCAAAGAGGTAAAGCAGAGTAGACGGAGGAAATGCCTTTGGGACTGGCCATTGGGAGGTCATTCGCATACAGCGCAGCTTAATGGTTTACATAGTTCCAGAGCCACGCTGCCTGAAAGGCATTTTGGGGCCATGTGAGAACATCATGTGTCTCTGTTAGCTTACCAGCTCGGTAACTTTGGACAATTTAATTTATCTTTCTATCTCAGTTTTCTCATCTGTAAAATGTGTATAAAATATTAGTACTTGCCTAATAGGACTGTCATAAGTTTAAATGAGCTAATACATGTAAAGCACTTAGAATGGCGCCTGGCACAGTGTGTGTGTATCATCAATATATATTAGTTCTTATTATTATTGTGGTTATTGGTTGTGAGCTTTGAGACATGATTTTAATTAGATGGCGGGAGAGGTGTCTGATTTTATAATGTTCTTACGGGGTTTTGCATCTCAGCCAGCATCTCTGCAGAATAATCTCCAAGTTAGCAGTTACTAAAGAGTTCAGAAAGATAACTGCAGTCCTGTTTGCAGAAGTGAGGCAGACCTAACCAGGCCTCACTGAGGCCTTTTTGTGATAGAATGGATTGTCTACCCTGGTACTCCAGTATCTTATACCCCACCCTGAACTTCAGTAAGCCAGTACTACTAAATTAAACTGATCATCACATTTTAGCTGGCTTAGTTGTACAGGATACACTCACCCTGCAGAATATCATCCCCTGTATCGCAGTGCTGGCAAGAGACCTACTCCTTACTTGCACAGAGTCGCCTGTTGGCCTCTATCTTGTCGCCCGCAGGACCCCATGCACCAGAGACTGCACATTCGGTAGGGAAGGGGAAAGTGGACAGGAGACGGAGGGGTGGGAGAGGGAGAGGAGAGGAAAACTGGCTCATTGCACACTCTAGAAAGCACTCTCTGGATTACAGCTACCCTGAAGCACAGCAATTGGAGGAAAACCCCACAAACAACCCACCAGCAACAGCAGCCAGAGTGTGGAAGTCCTGGGAACCAGCCCTGTGTGCTGTGCTGTCCCTGTGATCGGGCCACTGGGTGCCACTCTTAGTGTATGTTCATTTGGGGTCAGGTTTCTGAAGATGGTCCAGCATTTGCTGAAGTCTCCATCCTCTTCCCCCAGCTTCCCTCCCTGTGCTGGTGTACCTCCCCTGGAAGGCTTTTCTGACCACATGGGCAGTATACTGAGAGTAAAACTGCCTCAGAAGCTGACTTCTGATCTACACATGGGGGAATAGCCTGTCTGTCATGGAAGTAAGCCGAGCCCAGCAATAGTAACTAACTTATAGCAGCGGCAGCTTAAAAACGAGTTTGTTGTGTTGTTTTTTTTTTTTGGCTACGTCGGGTCTTCGTTGCTGTGCATGGGCTTTCTCTAGTTGTGGCGAGTGGCCTCTAGAGCGCAGGCTCAGTAGTTGTGGCGCACGGGCTTAGTTGCTCCGCAGCATGTGGGATCTTCCTGGACCAGGGCTTGAACCCGTGTCCCCTGCACTGGCAGGTGGATTCTTAACCACTGTGCCACCAGGGAAGCCCCGAAAACGAGTTCTTAAAACATAGAGTTTCATTAATTTTGTCATTCGTCATTGTTATTTCCTTCTTTCTATATTCTTTATTTTTTATTTTATTAATTTATATTCTTATATTTTCATTTAATTCTTTCATTCTATAAAATCGAACACTTAGATGAAATAGAAATTAAACCCAGAAAGAAGGACTGGGAGGAAAAACAAGAACAGATAAAACCTTTAGAGAAATAGAAATCATGTTTAAAAAAAATCTTTTACTGTTATTTACCCTCTTGAGAACTTAATGTACTTTTTCAGTATGAAGATTCATGCCTTCATTCTGGAATATTCTCAGTCATTTTCCCTGTGAGTACTGACTCCCTTTCAGCCTTTCTTTCTGGGAGTTCTATTAGATTACGTTGGGCCTCTCATTCTATTCTGTCTTGCTTGGTTAATCCTTTTGTAGTTTCTACAGCTACATTCTGGGTGATTGCTGCAGATCTGTGTTCAGGTTCCTGGATTTTTTTTCCTCTGCTGCGCTGAATCTTGTATTTAACCTATCCAGTGGATCTTTAATTGCAGTGCATTTTTGTTTGTTTATTTCTAGGAGTTGTTATTTGGTTACTTATCAAATGTGTCTTTTTTAAAATGAAATTTGTATATATTTTTTTAAATTAATTAATTTATTTATTTATTTCTGGCTGTGTTGGGTCTTCGTTTCTGTGCGAGGGCTTTCTCTAGTTGTGGCAAGCGGGGGCCACTCTTCATCGTGGGGCGCGGGCCTCTCACTATCATGGCCTCTCTTGTTGCGCAGCACAGGCTCCAGACGCGCAGGCTCAGTAGTTGTGGCTCACGGGCCTAGTTGCTCCGCGGCATGTGGGATCTTCCCAGACCAGGGCTCGAACCCATGTCCCCTGCATTAGCAGGCAGATTCTCAACCACTGCGCCACCAGGGAAGCCCCAAATTTGTATTTTATCAAATCAAATTTTATCAAAAAAATTTTTGGTTGTTGTATTTGGCTATTTATCAAACTTCTCTGTCCATAATTCACTATGGTTCCTAATTTTAAAAATCTTTTAAGTTACTTTAACACACTTACTTTAGGTCTCTTTCATTTCCAGTTCTTTTATTTCTCATTCTTGCTATGCTAATTCACTGGCTGGTTACAACTGCTGGTCCTCTCCCCAGGTAGTTAATTTCCTTTTGGATTTGTATCTCTTTAATTGTGAACTACGCTGAATGAGTCTTCAACATTTAAAAGAAAAAAGGATGGGGGGGCTTCTCATGAGCCCTGCACTGTGAAAGTATCCTTATAGAGTAGTTTTTGCAATTGTTTCTGTTGTCTTCCTAGAGAATCAACATCCAAGGGCCAGTTTTAATCACTTACTCCCCTGACTGGGATTCCTGTAGAGTGCAGGGTAAATTCAGATCCTACACCTTCTCAAGTAGCGAGTCTGGGGGTTTGATGTTTTCCTCACAGATGCATGGCTTCTTCAGGGTTTCCTTGGAAGGTGGAAGTAAGTTTTCTAATTCCTTTTTGATGGAAAAACAACACTTTCAGGCTTCAAGCTTCACTCAGGGAGCAAATGTCCAGCTCTCCTGCTTTACATAGGCCCACGGTCATGTGTAGTAAGGGGGGATGGGGGGGTGGGCATTAGAAAACCAGCCCAGCTCTGAGGACCAGTGTTCAGGCTGAGAACCCTCAGGGTCCCCATGGCATCTCCTCTCATGAACCAGTAGGACTCTGAATTCCGCACTTCTTTCCGGCTCCCACGGATTTCCCTTTCTTTCTTTAAATCTAACTGTGTATTAAAATATTTATCTTTGTAACATTTTATCCTACCTTGACATTGAGCCATTCAGTTTATCTTCTGGTTTTCTTATCAGAAGTTTTCAAACAGGGTCCTCTGAGCTGTGGGGGCAGAAGGAAAAGTGACAGGGTTACTGACCCTTCCGCACTCGAAACCCTTCCCTCTACCTTGGTTTAAACAGGCAGTTCTTCTTGTACCCTGCTCTACAACAGACTAGCAGTGTGACTCTGGCAAGCACTTAATCTCTCTGTGCCTCAGTTTCTCCATCTGTAAAAAGGGAACAATAACAGTGCTGCCTCACAGGACTATTGTGAGGATTAAATGAGATAATATACATGAAGCACTCATGTCAGTGCCTGGTTCAAAATAAGCACTCAGTAAGTGATCTTTGAGCTTTGAATTATTGAGCTCCAAGTTATATTTCTTTTTAAAAATGATTCTGGGGAGGAACCAAGATGGCAGAGTAGAAGGACGTGCTCTCATTCCCTCTTGCGAGAACACCAGAATCACAACTAGCTGCTGGACAATCATCGACAGGAAGACACTGGAACTCACCAAAAAAGATACCCCACATCCAAAGACAAAGGAGAAGCCACAATGAGACGGTAGGAGGGGCGCAATCAGAGTTAAATCAAATCCCATAACTGCTGGGTGGGTGACTCACAGACTGGAGAACACTTATACCACAGAAGTCCACCCACTGGAGTGAAGGTTCTGAGCCCCACGTCAGGCTTCCCAACCTGGGGGTCTGGCAACGGGAGGAGGAATTCATAGAGAATCAGACTTTGAAGCCTAGTGGGAATTGATTGCAGGACTTCGACAGGACTGGGGAAAACAGAGACCCCACTCTTGGAGGGCACACACAAAATAGTGTGTGCATCGGGACCCAGGGGAAGGAGCAGTGACCCTGGGGGAGACTGAACCAGACCTACCTGCTAGTGTTGGAAGGTCTGCAGAGGCGGGGGGTGGCTCTGTTTCACCGTGGGGACAAGGACACTGGCAGCAGAAGTTCTGGGAAGTACTCCTTGGCATGAGCCCTCCCAGAGTCTGTCATTAGCCCCACCAAAGAGCCCAAGTAGGCTCCAGTGTTGGGTTGCCTCAGGCAAAACAACCAACAGGGAGGGAACCCAGCCCCACCCATCAACAGTCAAGTGGATTAAAGTTTTACTGAGCTCTGCCCACCAGAGCAACAGTCAGCTCTACCCACCACCAGTCCCAACCATCAGAAAACTTCCACAAGCCTCTTAGATAGCCTCATCCACCAGAGGACAGACAGCAGAAGCAAGAAGAACTACAATCCTGCAGCCTGTGGAACAAAAACCACATTCACAGAAAGATAGACAAGATGAAAAGGCAGAGGGCTATGTACCAGATGAAGGAACAACATAAAACCCCAGAAAAACAACTAAATGAAGTGGAGATAGGCACCCTTCCAGAAAAAGAATTCAGAATACTGATAGTGAAGATGATCCAGGACCTTGGAAAAAGAATGGAGGCAGAGATAGAGAAGATGCAAGAAATGTTTAACAAAGACTTAGAAGAATTAAAGAACAAACAAACAGAGATGAATAATACAATAACTGAAATGAAAACTACACTAGAAGGAATCAATAGCAGAATAACTGAGGCAGAAGAACGGATAAGTGATCTGTAAGACAGAACAGTGGAATTCACTGCTGCAGAACAGAATAAAGAAAAAAGAATGAAAAGAAATGAAGACAGCCTAAGAGACCTCTGGGACAACATTAAACACAACAATATTAGAATTACAGGGTCCCAGAAGAAGAAGAGACAGAGAAAGGACCAGAGAAAATATTCGAAGAGATTATAATCGAAAACTTCCCTAACATGGGAAAGGAAACAGCCACCCAAGTCCAGGAAGTGAAGAGAGTCCCATACAGGATAAACCTAAGGAGAAACACACTGAGACACATAGTAATCAAACTGGCAGAAATTAAAGACAAAGAAAAATTATTGAAAGCAGCAAGGGAAAAATGACAAATAACATACAAGGGAACTCCCATAAGGTTAACAGCTTATTTCTCAGCAGAAACTCTACAAGCCAGAAGGGAGTGGCATGATATACTTAAAGTGATGAAAGGGAAGAAACTACAACCAAGATTACTCTACCCGGCAAGGATCTCATTCAGATTCGATGGAGAAATCAAAAGCTTTGAGAGAAGCAAAAGCTAAGAGAATTCAGCACCACCAAACCAGCCCTACAACAAATTCTAAAGGAACTTCTCTAAGTGGGAAACACAAGAGAAGAAAAGGACCTACAAAAACAAACCCAAAACAATTAAGAAAATGGTCATAGGAACATACATATTGATAATTACCTTAAACGTGAATGGATTAAATGCTCCAACCAAAAGACACAGGCTTGCTGAATGGATACAAAAACAAGACACATATATATGCTGTCTACAAGAGACCCACTTCAGACCTAGGGACACACACAGACTGAAAGTGAGAGGATGGAAAAAGATATTCCATGCAAATGGAAATCAAAAGAAAGCTGGAGTAGTTATACTCATATCAGATAAAAGAGACTTTCAAATAAAGAATGTTACAAGAGACAAGGAAGGACACTACATAATGATCAAGGGATCAATCCAAGAAGAAGATATAACAATTATAAATATATATGAACCCAACATAGGAGCACCTCAATACATAAGGCAACTGCTAACAGCTATAAAAGAGGAAATCGACAGTAACACAGTAAAAGTGGGGGACTTTAACACCTCACTTACACCAATGGACAGATCATCCAAAATGAAAATAAATAAGGAAACAGAAGCTTTAAATGACACAACAGACCAGATAGATTTAATTGATATTTATAGGACATTCCATCCAAAAACAGCAGATTACACTTTCTTCTCAAGTGCGCACAGAACATTCTCCAGGATAGATCACATCTTGGGTCACAAATCAAGCCACAGTAAATTTAAGAAAATTGAAATCACATCAAGTATCTTTTCAGACCACAACGCTATGAGATTAGAAACCAATTACAGGGAAAGAAACGTAAAAAATACAAACACATGGAGGCTAAACAATACGTTACTAAATAACCAAGAGATCACTGAAGAAATCAAAGAGGAAATCAAAAAATACCTAGAGACAAATGACAATAAAAACACGACAATCCAAAACCTATGGGATGCAGCAAAAGCAGTTCTAAGAGGGAAGTTTATAGCTATACAAGCCTACCTCAAGAAACAAGAAAAATCTCATATAAACAATATAACCTTACACCTAAAGGAACTAGAGAAAGAAGAACAAACAAAACCCAAAGTTAGCAGAAGGAAAGAAATCATAAAGATCAGAGCAGAACTAAATGAAATAGAAACAAATAAAACAATAGCAAAGATCAATCAAACTAAAAGCTGATTCTTTGAGAAGATAAATAAAATTGGTAAACCATTAGCCAGACTCTGCAATCAATTCCACTGTGATTCCAATGTGATAAATCATATTAACAAATTGAAGAATAAAAACCATATGACCATCTCAATAGATGCAGAAAAACCTTTTGACAAAATTCAACACCCATTTATGATAAAAACTCTCCAGAAAGTGGGCATAGAGGGAACCTACCTCAACATAATAAAGGCCATATATGACAAACCCACAGCAAACATCATTCTCAACGGTGAAAAACTGAAAGCATTTCCTCTAAGATCAGGAACGAGACAAGGATGTCCACTCTCACCACTATTATTCAACATAGTTTTGGAAGTCCTAGCCACAGCAATCAGAGAAGAAAAGAAATAAAAGGAATACAAATTGGAAAAGAAGAAGTAAAACTGTCACTGTTTGCAGATGACATGATACTATACATAGAGAATCCTAAAAATGCCACCAGAAAACTACTAGAGCTAATTAATGAATTTGGTAAAGTTGCAGGATACAAAATTAATGCACAGAAATCTCTTGCATTCCTATACACTAATGATGAAAAATCTGAAAGAGAAATTATGGAAACACTCCCATTTACCATTGCAACAAAAAGAATAAAATACCTAGGAAACTTACCTAGGGAGACAAAAGACCTGTATGCAGAAAACTATAAGACACTGATGAAAGAAATTAAAGATGATACAAATAGATGGAGAGATATACCATGTTCTTGGATTGGAAGAATCAATATTGTGAAAATGACTATACTACCCAAAGCAATCTACAGATTCAATGCAATCCCTATCAAATTACCAATGGCATTTTTTATGGAACTAGAACAAATCATCTTAAAATTTGTATGGAGACACAAAAGACCCCGAATAGCCAAAGCAGTCTTGAGGGAAAAAAACGGAGGAGGAATCAGACTCCCTGACTTCAGACTATACTACAAAGCTACAGTAATCAAGACAATATGGTACTGGCACAAAAACAGAAACACAGACCAATGGAACAAGATAGAAAGCCCAGAGATAAACCCACACACCTATGGTCAACTAATCTATGACAAAGGATGCAAAGATATACAATGGAGAAAAGACAGTCTCTTCAATAAGTGGTGCTGGGAAAACTGGACAGCTACATGTAAAAGAATGAAATGAGAATACTCCCTAACACCATACACAAAAATAAACTCAAAATGGATTAGAGAGCTAAATGTAAGACTGGACACTATAAAACTCTTAGTGGAAAACATAGGAAGAACACTCTTTGACATAAATCACAGCAAGATCTTTTTGGATCCACCTCCTAGAGTAATGGAAATAAAAACAAAAATAAACAAATGAGACCTAATGAAACTTCAAAGCTTTTGCACAGCAAAGCAAACCATAAACAAGACGAAAAGACAACCCTCAGAATGGGAGAAAATATTTGCAAACGAATCAATGGACAAAGGATTAATCTCCAAAATATACAAACAGCTCATTCAGCTCAATATTAAAGAAACAAATAACCCAATCCAAAAATGGGCAGAAGACCTAAATAGACATTTCTCCAAAGAAGACATACAGACGGCCACAAAGCACATGAAAAGATGCTCAACATCACTAATTATTAGAGAAATGCAAATCAAAACTACAATGAGGTATCACCTCACACCAGTTAGAATGGGCATCATCAGAAAATCTACAAACAACAAATGCTGGAGAGGGTGTGGAGAAAAGGGAACCCTCTTGCACTGCTGGTGGGAATGTAAATTGATACAGCCACTATGGAGAACAGTATGGAGGTTCCTTAAAAAACTAAAAATAGAATTACCATATGACCCAGCAATCCCACTACTGGGCATATACCCAGAGAAAACGATAATTCAAAAAGACACATGCACCCCAATGTTCATTGCAGCACTATTTACAATAGCCAGGTCATGGAAGCAACCTAAATGCCCATCAACAGACGAATGGATAAAGAAGTTGTGGTACATATATACAATGGAATATTACTCAGCCATAAAAAGGAATGAAATTGAGCCATTTGTTGAGACGTGGATGGATCCTAGAGACTGTCATACAGAGTGAAGTAAGTCAGAAAGAGAAAAACAAATATCGTATATTAACGCATGTATGTGGAACCTAGAAAAATGGTACAGATGAACCGGGTTGCAGGGCAGAAGTTGAGACACAGATATAGAGAACAAACGTATGGACACCAAGGGGGGAAAACTGCGGTGGGGTGGGGATGGTGGTGTGCTGAATTGGGCGATTGGGATTGACATGTATACAGTGATGTGTATAAAATTGATGTCTGATTAAAAAAAAGAAAAAAAGATTCTGAACAAAACAAACAAACAAAAAAAACCAGTATCTTTTTAGATCTAGATGGGGCTTTCAAAACTATCTGGATATATGTTAGACGGGCTACTTTCTAAAAGACCTAGTTTGAAAATTCTTTACTTCTACATCAACACTATAGTAGGAAGGTTAGTTTTAGCCAAGCTTGGAACCTAGCAGGGTGGGCATAAAGATCTCTATTGTTTATGATCATTTTCTTCCAGCCCCCTGACATTCTTTCAACCCCACTTCCCATCCCTTAGCAATTCTATTCTTTTCTTAATGATTTACAATGAACTTGTTGTAACATTTATACAAGCTTCCTTCTGACTAAAGTCAGCCTTGCTTCATGGTTTCTCAACGTTGTGTCACCTGTCCCCAGATTTTTTGCTAAAATCGCCTAACTATAATGTCATTTAATGGTCTAACTTTACATATATGGCAACCTCTTCTACATTTCCCACGAAAGTGGGGACTATGTAGTTTCAAGGAAAAGATAGGGTTAAGGGAAGGGCCTTGCTTTGTTTCATGAAAGAAGGTGCTTTTGGGAGGGGCACTTTCATTCCTGCTTTGATCTACTCAGCAATTGTTCAGCTCAGTTCTGCACTCATGAGCCAGTAACAGCTTTTCTTACTTGGGAGCATGATACATTATGAACCAATGAGATGATGAGTCAGGGTTCAGCCATGAGCAATGTGGGTTGATGGTCTTCCACCACATCCCAGTGTGAAGTGCAGAAAGTGGCAGTTCTATGGCCTTAATTCAGGTGCAAGAACTCTATCATCTTCAATGACAAGGTGAGATGCTCTCTTTGGGTCCAGGGAAGAGACAGGAAATCAGAGTATGCCTGCTCCTCTGCAGGTTGCTCATATTGATATAACATCTGCATAACAGCTGACTATGTTCCTAGTATCATCTGAAGGTCCAAGCCCTTCAAGGTCAATAGGGTCTTTTTAAGTGAATAGGGTTGTTCCAGTGCTACCAAGAATTTGGAGCTATGGTCACAGTTGAGTTGGTGACCTGGATAATAGTTGATGGGTACAATTGGTATGGAACATCCAGGGCTACACAGAGCATGTTGTCAAATGTCCAGTGGAAGTAGAGAGAATATTAAGCCAGGTGCATCCAACCTCTTAATGTTACTGTGGTTTGAAGATATAATGTGGTTGAGAGTAGGATAGGAAGTCTCAGTATCAGAAGGTTGTGATTATTTGAATGGAAGGCTGGTGACCACATCAGCTTACCATGGAGTGTCTCAGCTTACAGCACAGTCTCAGCAGCAAGTCTGACATTCTAATACTCAGAGAGGGTGGTCAGAGCCAGTCCTGGAATGTTACAGATATCATGTCAAAGGCAGGACAGCAGGGAAAGTATGGGCTCTTTCTTCCCAGTCTTTTAAAGGGCCAAAGCCTGACACTTTCTTCAGAAGGCCAATAGCTGCCTCATTGCCAAAATAAATCAGGGCCTCCTTGGTCAAAAGCAAGGCTATGTTTCCATCACTGTAAGTTAACTTATATATATGATGTGAGGTAATGACCCAACTTCATTCTTTTGCATGTGGCCATACAGTTGTCCCAGCACCATTTGGTGAAAGAGTATTCTTTCCTCCATTGATTTGGCACCTTTGTGGAAAATCAACTGATCATAGGTACATGGGTTTATTTCTAGACTCTCAATTCTATTACAATGATTTATCCTTAGATAGTACCACACTGTCATAATTTCCATTGCTTTATAATAACTTTTGAAACTGTGAGTTCTTCAACTTTGTTATAGCCAATAGCTTTGGCTGTTCTGGTTCCCTAAAGTCTCCATATGAACTTTAATATCAGCTTGTCAATTTCTATTAAAAAAGGGAGCTTCTGGGCTTTTGATAGGGATTGCATTGAATCTGCAGATTAATTTGGGGGTATTGCCATCTTAACAGTATTAAGTCTTCCAAATCCATGAACATGAGATGTTTTTCCATTTATTTATATCTTTCTTTCAACAATGCTTGTAGTTCCCAGAGTATAAGTTTTGCATTCTTTTGTTAAATATATTTCTAAGTGCTTTATTATTTTTGGGGCTTTGGTAAATCGTTTTCTTAATTTCATCTTTGGATTGTTCATTGCTAGTGTATTGAAAACAACTGATTTTTGTACATTGTTCTTATATCCTGCAAACTTACTAACCTTGTTATTAGTTCTAATAGTTTTTTAAAAATTGGATTCCTTATGATTTTCTACTTATAAGATTGTCACCTGACACTACAGATAGTTTTACTTCCTTTCTAACCTGAATGCCTTTTATTTCATTTTTTTGGCCCCAGTTTCCTTTAAATCTTGCGATCTTCCGACCTCACTCATCACGTGGGGGTGAAAAGGGCAGTCCAGTGTCAGCTCTGTATCCTCAGGTGCTCTCTCTCTTTCTGCTGTACCCCTCTCAGTCTGGGCTGTAGCCCCTGGCCTTGAAGGCGAAGGGGCTAATGGGCGCAGGTGAGAGCAGGAAGGAGGAGGAGGCAGAAAGGACGCGGGCGCCAGGTCCGCCCGCTCCTGGGACCCGACTGCCGGGCAGAAGCAGGGCTGGCAGCGCCTGCTCGCGCGCACCCCGACTATTGCAGCCCAGCAGCTCGGGAGCCCAAAGGGGGTGTGGACCACAGGGAGGCAGGGCGGGGGCAGCGCACGGGGCGCCGGGCTCCGCTGGGCAGAGCGTCCCCACCCGGGCGCCGCGAGCAGCGACCCGCACCAGGACCCACCTCTCGGCCAGCGTCGGGAGCCAGAGGCTCCTGCCGGGCCCCTGCGACCAGTTCATGAATCCTGGTCCTCGTCTGGGGTCTCGAATTCCAAGGCGAGCAAAGCGAAATAGGAGAGCTCGACATCCATGATGCGGGCTCTCGGGGTGGCCGCGCAGGGGGCGCGGCCGCTCGCTGCTGCCACCTGCTGGACGCGTCGGCGCGTGTCCAGGCCCCGCCCCGCCCGGGCTTCTCCCTGGGTCCTGGGCTGTGAAGGCGGTCGGATGGGACCCTGTGTCCTGCGGCCAAAAAGGGGGTACTTGAGCGCTGTTTCCCTCCCTTGATTCTGGGGTGTAAGGGCTAGACCATGATAGGAAAATAGACCCTTCATCGGGAAGGGCTGTGAAGAAAGGATTGGCTTTGCAGGAAGACAGTGTTCACTTCCACCTCTGCTTCTCACCAGCTGGGTGTAGTCTGGTCTTGAGCAGGTGACTGCTGTCTCTGCCTCTTCGTCCCCAAGTGTAGAAGGTGGCGACTGGACACGTGGATAAGAGATTAGGGGTTCCTCCAGTCTGCTAACTTCTGTCCCTACCTCCCCCTTCATACTGCTTATCACTGACTCATTTGTTAGTTATCATCTCTCTTTCCCGTGAGAATGTTAGCTCCATGAAAGAATAGATGTGTCTGCTAACTTTACCACTGTACTTACGTTCCCTTCTAAACCTATATTAGTGAATACCCGCCCCATAGTTGGTGCTTAATCAATATTTGTTGAATGAACCCCCCAGGTCATCTTCAATATTTCCTCCACTCTCCATACTTCAGGCTTCTATAAATGTAGGTTGCATTATTCTTTGCCAAAGTATTAATTAGGAAAACTCCATGGTGCCCTGGTCAAGAGCCCAGCCCTGGACTCAGCCTTTCAGGCTCTGAATCAGGGCTCCATCACTTGCCAGATGCGTGACCTTTGGAAATTTACTCAGCCTCCCAGGGTCTCAAATTCTTCATCTGTAGATGGCGATAATGACTGTACCTGCCTGACTGGGTGGTTGTGCTGTGTCAAACAAGTAAACTCATTGAAATACTTAGTATAGTGCATCCACATGAAGCCCTCAATATACGTTAACTATCACTATCACTGTTTACTTGCACCCATCCATGTGACAAGCCCACCATCTCTCTTTCTCCTTGGGCAGCCTGCTAGACCTTTCCCCCATCCATTCCTGTTTGCATTTCCCTGCCTGGGAATGTGTGGTGAGCTCTGCTGCCATGGGGATTTCAGGGTGTGGTCCTTCCTCTGGGCCAATTACGTTGCCAAATGAGGCTGGCCTGTGTCCCTGTTTCCATCTCCTTGCAGTGTAGTACTCAGGCAGGGACCAGGCAAAGAGGAGCAAGCTTCTGGTTGCTTCCCTTCTCAGCCTCTGGCCCTTCTCATGCAATTGCAGTAAGAATCTAACTCTGTCTCTTTATTTCACAGGCTTGTGAGTATCTGAATCAAAGTGCTTTCAAAGCAGCATAAATTCATATACAAAGGTGCTATGGTCCTGAGTCCTTTCTCTCTATTCCAGGCTGAGATTAACTTCCTTCTCTAGGACTAAACATCTTCCCCAGTTGGGTGAACTCAGCTTAATGAAACACCCCAGTGCTTCCCAGAACCTCACAATTAACAAAATGCTTCCAGGGATCTTTCTGATTTTCTCCTCCCAACCACTCTGTAAAGCCCACAAGGCAGGTGTTACATTTGATAGCTAAGGAGCCCCACCCTTGGATAGCAGCTCAGCCTCTCAGCCTCACACTGGGGCAGGGGGAGCTCCAGATTTGAATGTGGGAACCCACACCTCTTTGTCTAGGGTACTTTTCACCTTACCCAGCTGGTTGTGATGAATTAGATTGTTGAAACTTGGACCATTTAAAAACCTCAAATAACTTCTAATGGGAAAACAATCTTCTTTTCCCTGCATAATTATGAAGACATGAAGAAAGGGGTTAATAGAAATAAGATGGTACTACCCCCATGAGGATGCCCACATCAATTGGTGGTCACCGGGAAGGGGCAGGAAGAAGCCTGCGCTGGGCTTCTCCATGGGGCTCGGCTGGGAAAGTTGTCAGAAGACCTGTATCTTGGCTCATTCCTCGCAAGGGAATGGAATCAAGACCTGGGAGCAGAGGATTGCTTTGTTTAGAAGTTTGTTTTGAACTTTGTTTTGCTTCCAAGAAGGGTGATGAACAAGTCTCATCCAGAAGCAATAAAATATTCCTAGATGTTGGAAAACCACCTGGTGAAACCTTTGGGACACACTTTTTCTACCTTTAACAAGGGGAAAGAGGAAACCTCTCTGGGCCAGCTTCACCTATGGCTGCCGCCTCACCCTTCACGAGCTGCTGCCTGGGCTGCCCTCATTAAGGCTCTCTACTCCACAGAGAGCTCCTATCATTCCTTCTTGAGGGGTCCTGCGACAAGTCAGGTGAAACCGGCCAAGTCAGAGTCATCATCCTCACGATGTGGGATGATTCCAGTGCCGAGAGTGAAGCAGTAAGCAAATTAATGTATGGGATAATATATATGATCCTATTTAGGAATGTTTATATATATATATATAAAATATGTGTATATAATATATATATGTATATATACACATATATATATAATCTTTCTCACAGAAATGGGATCATATAGGCACTTCCCTGGTGGTCCAGTGAGTTAAGACTCCACACTCCCAATCCAGGGGGCCCGGGTTCGATCCCTGGTCAGGGAACTAAGATACCACATGCATGCCGCAACTAAGAAGCCCTCATGCCACAACTAAAAATCCTGCAAGCCACAATGAAGATCCCGCATGCCACAGCTAAGACCTGGTGCAGCCAAAATAAATAAATAAATAAAATAAATATTTTTTAAAAAAGAAAATGGGATCATATATACGAGTGTCTGGAATGCAGAGCCAGAGGTCTGGAAGGATGCTCCAAATTGCCAGTGGTTGCCTCCAGAGAGGGGACTGAGCTTTGGTTAGGGGTGAATTTGTTTGAAAGGGGACTCACATTTTTACTCCATATACAGTTTGAACTTTTCCATGCATATATTACTACTGTAATGATGCCATTTTAAGCAGAATACCCGGCTTTCCTGCAGGATGGTACTTGCCTCACCCCTCTCTGCAGGGGCTCCTTCTTGTCCTGCACCTTTATAAACACCTCTGAAATTTCCCTCTGCAACCTCCACCTTTCAGCTCTCCCTCTCCCTGAATCCTCCTGAATCTGCTGGACATTCTTCTTAGGACCTTGTGTCAAGCCTGTTCTTAGATCCCTTTCCACCCATCTTGGCCTCTTCATCCAGCCGGACTCTAAGGCACCTGCACCCATTTTGGTGACTCACCAGCCACTGATTCTCTCACCCAGTGTCTCCCTGCCACACCTGCTTTGCCAGCTGGGAACTGTCTGCTGTCCCTCCTTTGTTTCAAGGCTACTGGAAGAAAGACATAAGCTCCCATGACTGGCCCCCTCCAAACTCGTAATAGCCAGCCAAGCCCATCCCTCACTGTGCCCAGCAATCCCCTTATTCCTTTCTAATCAGCTTATTACACTGCCCCATGCGCCCTTCCCTACCTTCTCCCTGTTTATATTGTGGCCTTACCTGTGACCTACCCCAAATGCCCACCTCTTTCCTCCATATTCTTGATGCCTTCACACATCACATTCTCCAGCTGGCCCACCTCAGAAGAACCCTGTCTCAAGACAGGCTCTGTGGGTACACCCTCAGGTCCACGCCGGTTTCCCTCTCTCTGGACCCTTCCATATCAGCATTCTTCTTCTTTTTGCGTCTTTAGTCTATTCCTCTCTGGTTCATATTGGTGTGACGCAGAGCTTTATCCTGGCTTTTAATAGTTTCTTTTCCCCCAGTGACTGAGGAAACAAGGCATGCGTGGTGAGTGCTGTGGGTCTCCCTAAATTCTCAGCTATCACCACTGGCCCACTCCTGCCCCCAGTTCTGGGAAGCTTTCGGGGTTGACAGCTCCCAGGTGAGTCCTTCTTTGGGGCTTACCTAGAACCGAAGGGTGCCACCTCCACCTTGTGCCCCCTTCTGGGGCAGCCTGCCCTCAATGACTGGTTTCTACAGGAATGTAACCAGTCCAGTGACTGGTTGTTACTGGGCACCCTTGCCCCAGTTAAGGACAAATCTGAAGGGCTGTGTCTACTGCTTGTACGAAGCAGTGGAGGACGTTGTTGGGTCTGCATTGCAGCCCACTCCGCCCTCTGCCCAGTCCTGTTTCCCTCATCCCCTTTCTGTATGGATTGTGTGAACATGTCCCCACAAGCTTCCTGCCTGCAAATCGTCCAGAGTCTGCTTCACAGGAACTGACTTCTATAGCAGGCTTTTCAAATTTGGGGAGAAATCTTGAACATGGGTGAGAAAGATCAATAGTCAGATTGATTTCATCTGCTTGGAATATAGAGGCCAGTCTGAGAAGATAAACCTCCTTGGATCATTGTAAACTTTTGGATTCTGTAGCTTAAAAAATTCAGTTGTGCAAATAAGATGTGAGAGATTTTGGCATTTAGTTTAAAAAGAACTAAGGGATTCCTTAATTCTTTAGTTCATTCATTCATTCACATAGGAGAGTCTATTCTGTGCTAGGCACTGTGCTGCACAGTGGGCATGGGGCAGCAGATACATGAGGAGGGAGATGATAAGCAAAATGCCCAGACTTATGATTACAATCTGTGAGGCAAATAAACAAGGGGCAGAAATAGAGAATAAAAGAGGGTAGCTCTCAGAATGTGACATTAAATGTAAGACTGACAAGGGACCTGCACCATTTTCAGGTGGATGGATGCTTGAGCTGTCAGAGGTAAGGAACTCAGGGATCTGCAGGATCAATGCTTCCATGCTCTGCTAAGTGGAGGCCTCCAGTCATTGGAGGAACGGTTACAGGGGATTTGCTCATGGCCTTGCTGTTCAAGGTGTGGTCCAAGGACCAGCACACAGGTACCACACCATGCTCCCAACAGAGTTTCCCACTCCTTCCTAGACCCGGGATAAGGATCCGCATTTTACCAGTTTCCAGGTGTATTCATTTCCTAGGGCTGCTGTAACAAATTACAAACTTGGTGGTTTAAAACAACACAAATTTCTTATCTTAAAGTTCTGATGTGAGAAGTCTGAAGTGGGTCTTACTGGGCTAAATAAAATCAAGGTGTTGGCTGAGCTGCATTCCTTTTGGAAGTTCTAGGCAAGAATCCATTCTTTGCTTTTTCCAGTTTTTAGAGGTTTCCCACATTCCTTGGCTCATGGCCCCTTCTTCCATCTAAAACCAGCATTATAGTAGCATCTTCAAATGACTTTCTCTGATTCTGACCTCTGCTTCTCGTTCTGCCATCACATCTTCTGACTCTGACCCTCCTACCTCCCACTTATAAAGATCCATGTGATTACATCTGGATAATCCAAATCTCCCCTTCTCAAATTCCATAACTTAAATCATATCCAACAAAGTCTCTTTAGTTGGGAAAGGTAACATTATTCACAGGTTCTGGGGGTTAGGGCATCTTTGGGGGCCATTGTTCTGTCTACCACACCACATAATTCACATCCATGTTAAAGTCTGTGAAGCCCTGGCCACCCTATTTAAATGGCTTTTCTTTCCTACTTTCCCTGCGTGCTCACGTATTGTTGAAACCTTTAGGTTATAATGCATGTATGATAAACTTGTTTTGCTTGTTTTCTTGACCCCTGTACATATGTGGTTCTGTGTAGGTTAAAATAATTCTGATCTTTATTATTAGACAGGGGTCTAATTGACGACGGTGTTGGTTCATGTCTTCCTGGATGTCTTAAGTGGTGAAAGCTACTCTATGTGCTGGTGCTGGCTGGAATGTTTGAGAAAATCCATCTCTGCCAATTACTAATAGTAAGACCTTGGAGAAGTCATCTGACTTCTCTCAGACGACACTTATATCACTTGCAAAATGACAGGTCCAACCCCTATGTCACAGATATGGTGTGAAGATGTAGTGAGATGGAGGAATTTGTCAATAGGGAACTCCTGTACAATTGTAAGTTGTTATTTGGTTATTTGTGGACCTTGAGGAATAAAAGCGACGCTCTCAGATTCTTTTCACAGTGTGATGCCCCTGCGTGTGCTGCCTTCTTGTGCTTAAGGCTTTTAATTAACTTTGGCGTGGATCAGAAGGAAGGAAATATACACCCCTGAATACATACCTACCTGCCCTTCATCCCTGTGAAAGAAATATCTGGGGTATTATTTGCCAAAATCTGGATGCACAGTAGAATCACGTGGAATGGATCTAAAAGAAGACCTCCAATCACACCGCGTCCAGAGATAATGATATGTTGAGGTTGGGCAAGATCTAGGCATCTGAATTTTTTTTTTAACATCTTTATTGGAGTCTAATTGCTTTACAATGGTGTGTTAGTTTCTGCTTTAAAATAAAGTGAATCAGCTATACATATACATATATCCCCATATCTCCTCCCTCTTGCGTCTCCCTCCCACCCTCCCTATCCCACCCCTCTAGGTGGTCACAAAGCACCGAGCTGATCTCCCTATGCTATGCGGCTGCTTCCCACTAGCTACCTATTTTACATTTGGTAGTATATATAAGTCCATGCTACTCTCTCACTTCGTCCCAGCTTACCCTACCCCCTCCCTGTGTCAAGTCCATTCTCTACGTCTGCATCTTTATTCTTGCCCTGCCCCTAGGTTCTTCAGAACCTTTTTTTTTTTTTTTTTTTTTTAGATTCCATATATATGTGTTAGCATACGGTGTTTGTTTTTCTCTTTCTGACTTACTTCACTCTGTATGACAGACTCTAGGTCCATCCACCTCACTACAAATAACTCAATTTTGTTTCTTTTTATGGCTGAGTAATATTCCATTGTATATATGTGCCACATCTTCTTTATCCATTCATCTGTCAATGGACAGTTAGGTTGCTTCCACGTCCTGGCTATTGTAAATAGAGCTGCAATGAACATTATGGTACATGATTCTTTTTGAATTATGGTTTTCTCAGGGTATATGCCCAGTAGTGGGATTGCTGGGTCATATGGTAGTTCTATTTTTAGTTTTTTAAGGAACCTCCATACTGTTCTCCATAGTGACTGTATCAATTTACATTCCCACCAACAGTGCAAGAGGGTTCCCTTTTCTCCACACCCTCTCCAGCATTTCTTGTTTGCAGATATTTTGATGATGGCCATTCTGACTGGTGTGAGGTGATACCTCATTGTAGTTTTGACTTGCATTTCTCTAATGTTGAGCATCCTTTCATGTGTTTGTTGGCAATCTGTATATCTTCTTTGGAGAAATGTCTATTTAGGTCTTCTGCCCATTTTTGGATTGGGTTGTTTGTTTTTTTGATATTGAGCTGCATGAGCTACTTGTAAATTCTGGAGATTAATCCTTTGTCAGTTGCTTCATTTGCAAATATTTTCTCCCATTCTGAGGGTTGTCTTTTCGTCTTGTTTACGGTTTCCTTTACTGTGCAAAAGCTTTTAAGTTTCATTTGTTTATTTTTGTTTTTATTTGCATTTCTCTAGGAGGTGGATCAAAAAGGATCTTGCTGTGATTTATGTCATAGAGTATTCTAGGCATCTGAATTTTGATAAATCTCTCCAAGTGAATAGAATAAGAGCTGTCTCCTGACTCAGTAGGATGATGTAAGCTTGGGATCCATTAATAGAAGTACAGTAAGTAAAACAAAGGAGGGGACAGTGCCTCGGAGCTATATACAGAATACAAAGCTGTATTGGCCAACTGGATGGAGATCTGGGCACCCCACTTCCAGAGGAACTTGGACAAAGTCTTCACCGGAGCAAGACCTGAATGGTGTGGGGACTCAAAACTACATTACATAAGAAAGAGGGGAAAGAACTTAAGGGGAAACGGCTGACTCATCCAATGTCACCCAATGAAATTTATCAATGAAAACACCAGAAAAGAAAGAAAGATGGAGAGAGACAGACGGACACATTTCCTTTTGCTTAAAAAATATTTACTAGGTCACAAAGCCAAATATCATAATGATGAAAATAGTTGAGCATGAGATTTTGGTTTTTTTTCCTTAAGCAAACAGCTTGTAAAATTCCTGTCTGTTGAAAATGTTAGCCAATGGAGGAGTAAGGACTGAAATGCAGCTAGGGTGGCCTAGGCTGGATGCCTTTGCCCGAAGTAACTAAAAGGAACCTTTCTGATTTTCTCTGAGGACAGGCGGATCTGGTTTTACTTGGAACTGAAATTTTGTCTCTGTCACAGTTGACAGGCACATTCTGCTCACCTAGGATGTCCCTTTCTCCTCAGAGTCCTGCCAGCTCCAGATGCATGGAGAAAATGCCTAAGACTAGTAGAACAATGCACGCGCGTGCACACGCACACACACACACGCAAGATTTGCACAAGTGAAAAACAAACCTCTATAAACACCTGTATTCTCACAACCACTTTTGAGGGAGAATTTTTTTGTTACCTCCATTTAATTATTATTATTACTGCTATTTACAAAGTTAGAAACATGCCAAAGAGCATACAGCTTGAAAATGGCAGAGCCAGGATTTGAACTTAGGTTGTCTGACCACAAATCTAATGCCCAAGTTGATCGCTGAGACCACAGAGTGGTGGTAACATTTCTGTTAACTTATTGACCAATAGCTTGTCTTGCTGATTCTTCTGCCCAGAGAAGACAAGCCCCAGGGCTGGGAGGTGCTCAGGTGGGGAAGGGCATGCCCTTCTGTGTATCCATGAAACCAACTGTGCAGTCAGCTCTCAGGTAGACTGAGTAGAGATTTAGCACCTTCAAGAAAAGAAGAGGCTTCCTCTGCTATTAGTCATAGATCCCAGCCCCATTAAGGCCCTTAAACAGGTTGCTAGTCAGGTGGAGGCACTACGTCAGGGGAGGAGGGTGTAAGGCCCTGTCTGTAAGACTACATTCCCAGAAAACAGTGCAGTTATTTTCACGGCATCAGCCCCAGAAGATGATCCGTGGATTAAAAAGCTGCCTCTTCTGGGAGCTATAACCAGCTACAGGCAGGGCTCTCTGAAGACCATCAAGAAACTGTGAGGAGTTTCGGGGCTTTCTCTTACTGGAATATGCCTTCTTACTTCAAAGATGCTGCGGACATTGTGTCTGGCATTCTCCAATTGATATTGTCCTTCTATGATGCTCAGTACGAGAGACCATCCCTCAAGTCAGATCCAGAGTGTTAACAGCTTGAAAGTCACCCTCTCACGACCACCCATGACACGATGTGCTTACCTATGCCTCTCTCTTCCTCCTTCTCTTCTTCTTCCACCTTCTTCTCTTTGTTCCTATGTTTCATATTTATTATGACATCACCATGAAACATTCTAGCTGAAAAACTTGCCATAACACAGAAGTACGTAAATAAAAAGACATCATGTTCCTTTTCCCTTACCCCCATTCCACCCCCTCACCGGCTACAGCAGGCTAGGATGTTGTCTGCCCTGCTCACTGCTGACCCCTCATCCAGCCCAGTGAGGGGCACAGGGAGGGCACTCGATGTGCATCTGTGGAATGAATGAACAAATCGCCATCATCTGATCCCTTTCCTATACATCCGAAGTCATATATATAGTGTGCTTCTGTACGTAAATGGGACCACACTGTATATGCTATATACAGGTTTCTTCAGTTTTTGCCTCATAGTATGTCTTAGAGGTCTTCCCTTGACTCTCTATCTAGACCTGCTTCATGCGTTTTCACTGCTGACTAAATGCACCATCATTATTTGCCCACCTCCACATTGATGGGCATTTAGGTTCCTTCCATTTCTCACTATTTCCAGTCATGCTGCTGCACAGGCTGTGGGTGCCCAGGTGCCCAGGAAAGACACCTGAGGTGGACTCGCTGGTGGAAGGGCTCCCCCTTGCTCTCCCATTCCCTGAAAACCTGACTTTCTCTTCAAGATAAGCTGGACCGAGGAGAAATTCTCTTCCCTGGGAGTGTCAGACCTTGGGCTTGTACTTGGCAAACACACACACACACCCCATCCTATCCCAGCCTGCTCACTAGGGAACCTAATTTTAAAACGTGAACTGATTCATTTGTCATGTTTTGTGGAAGCACGCTGAACTGGGAGTCCTGAGGTTTGAGGTCTGAGGGAGGCTTTGCCACAAAATTGCCTAAAAGTGTTGAACGAATGACTTAGTCTTTATGGGGCTCAGTTTCTCTATCTTTAACTGGGGTTGGGGAGTGGACACGTTACTGTAAGGACACCTTCACTGCTCACCTTCCAGGGTGAGGCGTCCGTTGCCTGCCCTTGACCCCAGGTTGGATGTGGGAGCCAAGAAACAGGAAACTGACGTTTTGGAAAGAGCAGTCAGCAGTCCTGGGTGAGGTCAGAGCTGGCAGCGTGGTGACCTCTGCCCCGGTCAGAAGGTCAGCAGCCAGGTCTCCTCCCTGAGCTGCTGGGCTAGTTCCTCAGCTGACCCCTGGCAAGGGCTCACTTTCACCCCTTGCAGAGGAAAGTCTGGGCGTCACCTCGCCCGTGGTGTGGTGACTTATCTGCACCTGGGACAGCCGCGTGTCTACACCGCACAGACGCGGATCAGTCCTCCTGGCAGAGCTTCGGGCACTAACCTGTGTAGCGAGGACCAGGGCCCCGCAGTTCCCCTCCTGGGCTCAAGCCCCGACTCTGCTGTGCCCAGTGAGCGGGTGAGCTGGGGTGAGTCACCCAGACTCTTAGTTTGCTGATCTTTAAGTAGGGGGTGAAGATTAAATGTGGACTTTTCACAGGAACATGAAAGAGCTCAGTAAGCATTTATTATTATTAATGTCCACAACAAAAATAGCCTTTAAAGTAGGTGACCTGTAATGTTCAATGAATAAATAGATAAGTGATGAATGAACCAGAAGTTAAGAGGCTTACATCTCGGCTCTCTCCATCAGTCCTTCGGCTCATTAAAACGGAATGACTTTTTCCTAAACTTGTCCCCAGTGCCAATCCTAGCACCTTTGCTAATGGCTTTTCCTCGGTCTGGGATTCTCTTCCCACCTATGTCTGCCTGTCAAAATTCCATCCTTCAAGGCCCCCAGTCACACCTCCTCCATGAAGCTTTCTTTGCTGTTCTCATTAGGACATGCTAACTTTCTCCTTATGTCTCCAGTATATCTCTGTATACTGATGATTCCAGTAGAGGCCTTTCCCCTGAACTCCAGACTTGTGTATCCTACTGTCTGTTCAACGTCCTCAAGCAGATGGAGAATAGACTTCTTATACTCAACCTGTTCACCCAACCACTCAGCCAAGCTTGCTCCCCCTGTGGGACCCCCATCTCAGGTCATGGCTACCCTGCTCCTTGTAGGTGCTCAGGCCCAAACATGGGGAGCCATCCTTCACTCCTTCTCTCACAGCCTGCATCTCATTCACAGGCAGTTCTGCCTCTACCTTCAAAATAAGCTGGAATATCGCCACATCTCACTACTTCCACTGCTACCACCCTGGCCCACGCCACCCTTTCCTCTTGCTTGGATTATTGCAGTAGCCTATGATAGCTCCTCTGATTCTTTCAGATTGTAAGTCACATCATTCTTCTGCTCAAAACTCTGCAATGGCTGCCATTTCACTCAGAGTGAAAGCCAACCTCCTTAAAGTGGTCCAGTAAACCCTACATCTTGAGGATGCTGTTACCTCTCCCCTTGTACTGGATAATCTTCCATTATCCTCTGGCATCACCTCTCCACCCTTCTCTCCCCTGCTCTGTGCCCCCCGGGAGGCTGGCCTCTACAGGGATCCTCAACTCAGCTCTCTCACCCTTTGGCTTCCAGTTGTGTTCAGTCAACGGAAGATGGGAGGTGAGCGGATGGAGTATTTATTCCTCTGCCGCCTGTGCACATATGGCCTTGGCTAGGCCACAGCTGTGTTCCACTATTAATAACACAGCTCCTGTCATTAGTCCTGGCCTGCATCCAGCTCTTGCTAGATTCCAACAGCCATTCTCTTGTCCCTTCAGGCTTCCCTTCAGGATGTTAATGGCTTTTTAGTCTTCCTAACCCTGGGGTGCCTCACCATCCTTGCTGATTTTCTTTAACCCTGCCCACACTATTGTAAATAGCTTCTTCTTTAAACTCTCTTTAATTACTCCTTTGGGGGTACCCTCTGCTTCCTGCCCCGTTTTCACTCTGCTCAAGTTACACCCTCCCTTGCTCTTCCTCCAGCATGCCCGGCACACTCCTGCCTCAGGGCCTTTGCGCTGGCACTTCCCTTTTCCTGGCAGGCTCTTCTCCTGGATGCCCATGATCCCCTCTGCCCCCATGTCACTCAGTTGTCACCTTCTCAGTGACAACTCTCTCTCCACCCTTTTGAAAACTGCAGCCTCTCTGCTCTGGCAGTTCCATTCCTTTTTTCTGTAACATTTTCCATCTTTTTAACACACTGCATAAGTTACTTATTTACTGTTTCTTGTCTTTCTCCCCTCACTAGAATGTAAGCTACACAAGAGAGAGTCTTTTGTCTGTTTTGTTCACTGCTGTATCCTCACAACTTAGATCAATGCCTAGGTATAGTAGATGTTCTATAATTATTTGTTCACTGAATAATGTGATTGAATAAGTAACCTGTTGTTCTTCTCTCTCATGTGGTCTACATTTGTTTCCTTGGGCTGCCCTCACAAAGTATCACAAACTGAGTGGTTAAAACAACAGAAACTTACTGTCTCATAATTCTGGAGGCTCGAAGCCCCAAATCAAGGTATTTGCATGGCTATGCGCCCTCTGAAACCTGCAGAGGAAGGATCCTTGCCTCTTCCTAGCTTCTGGTGGTTGCTGGCAATCCTTGGCATCCCTTGGCTTGCAGCTGCAGAATTCTAATTTTTCTGTTCATTGTCACCTTCTGTGTCTCTGTCTCTTCACAGGGTGGGTTTATTTTTTGTTTGTTTGTTTGTTTTTTTAAATAAGGAAACCAGTCATATTGAATTAGGGGCCTACCCTACTCCAGTATGAACTCATCTGAACCTGAATAATTACATCTACTACAATCTGTATTTCCAAGTAAAATCACATTCTGATGTACTGAGGGTTAAGTCTTCAATATATCACTTTTGGGGGCCACAATTCTACCCATAACATGGTCTTTCAGTTCTTCTGCTGAATTGTAGTACCCAAGTGCATGTATTATTATCCCAAGTAGATTGTAAATTTTACAAGAAAAAAATTCAATTTTTCATCTGAAGTGGCAAACTGGCTGGTCTTGGGCTGGATTTGGCCTGCAGGCATGTTTATCTGCCCTGAAGTATTGGCTCACACAGTGATTTGCAAGATGTTCTGAATCAGTTTGTGAATATTTAAAAATTTGGAAACTTTACCTGAAAATCTGGGTGTCTGGTTTCCATAACAAATCAGAATGCCTGGTCACACACCAGAAGAACATTGTACCATGTTTTCATACACACACACACACACACACACACACACACATATATCTCCTATTGGATTTGTTTCCCTTAGAGAACTTTGACTAATATGCTCTTCATTCAAAAATATCCATTGCTATTACCCTGGTTCAAACCATCATCATCTCTCTCCTGGTTGTTACAATTGCTGCATACTTGGAATTCCATCTGCAGCCTATTTTCCAAGGAGCAGCCAGAGGAGAGACCCTTTAAAATCATAAGTCAGTCACATGACTCCTTTATTTAGGGTCCTCCATTGGCTCCCATCTCACACAATGTACAAGCTGAAGCCTTTAGATGGCCTTCAAAGTCCTACACAACCTGGCTTCTTGCTGCCTTCACTGACCTCATCTCTATATCCAGTCCTGCCTCACTAGACTCTGACCACACACACTTTTCCTTTAGCTTTCTAGGCAAGTTCCAGCCTTAGTTCTTTTGTACCTGCTGCTCTCTTGTCTGGAAAGCTCTTTGTTCTTGCTAATTCATCCGAGCTACCCATAAGCAGAAGAGCACTGATTTCCTGCATCTCAAGAAAAGCAATGACTTTTTCCAAAATGAACCATTTATTTCAGATTTGCCAAAATGTGTGTCTCAACCAACTGCCTCAGGGTGTCATCTCTGACAGATGGCCTGGTGTTCCTTCCATTGGTTGGTCTTGATCATTTACAATTTCTGACCTCTGTTGCTGCACCTGTATAGAAATGGTGTGCAGCCAAGTCAAGGAGAAATGTTAAGTCTGAGCATTCATCATCATGTGCAAATTAGACCATGGTTTCTCTTCACTGATCCCCACGTACCTCCCAAAGTTCTGAATGGCTGCTTTCTAAAGGAACCCTTGCCTTTTTATCCTAGGCCCAAGAAAACATCCTAATTCATACTTAAAACACTGTGCTTTGGTGAGGGGAAAAGACATGAGACACATTATGGGAAGCGGAAACTTTAAACAAATGTGTGCAAGGAAAACATCCTCCATGGCAGTTCTGTGATCAGAGAGACCCTGTGTCCCTGCATTCCTGGCCCCATCCCAGCCCTCCTCTCCTGGGCCCTCCGTAAGTGCTCAGCATCTCCAGAGGGCTCAGCATCAGATCACCAAATCCTTCCTCATTGTAGTCATGGAAAGAGCCTGAATATTAGAAAAGAGAAGCTCGTGGGCTGTGGAATCAACTAGACCTGGTTCAAGCCCTGAATCTGACAATATAAATGGTGGGGCCTTGGGCAATTATATTTGCGTTAGCTTTCTCACTTACAAAATAGAGATGATAATGCTAATATTATGGGGCTGTTATGGGATTTAAATGAAATAGTGTATGATAAGTGCCTGACCTATAGTGAACATTGAGTCACTAGGAGTCAAGACAGGTAAGCACTGAAATTGAAGCCAGACTTCAGAGACGTGGCCCTGTCACCTGGGGCTGAGCTGGGATGTGCAGTGGACACCCCTGATCACTCCAGTGAGACTGACCCCTAGGCTATCCTTCACATTCTCATCCCAGTGCTCCTGCCAGAATATAACCTTGACCAGGCCACCTCCCTCCTTAAAGTGCTGGTGAGACTAATCGCAAGTTCAGCCTCCAAGCAGCCTGCAAGTCAGGACCCTTGCCTTCCCTAGGCCACACCTCCTCACTCTTTGGACCACTCACCACCAACCTTTGCTTTGGGCATTAAGGAAACAGTAAGTACTTAATGATCCTTGAGCTAGGTTGTTGGATCAGTCACGCCTCTAACATTGTTGGCATTCAGCTATATTTTCTCCGTCTCCTTTAAGAGATGTCATGGTAGGTTTTCTGAAATTCAGCCATAGTGTATCAACTGCATCCCCCTGCTCTGCTCCTTATCCAAAATGGAAAAGAGTTTGGTCTGGTGTGACCCGTTTTTTGTGCGAACTTGTGGCCTTAACATACTTGATCCTCCATCCTCTTATCTGTAAGATGCTGGGCTACATCAGGAGATTTCCTGGATTCCTTCTGACCAAGACTTTGGGAGCCAGGGCTGGGCGTTGGCTTACTGATGCTGCTGGGGGTGCGGTAAGATGCTGCGCCCACAGGTCCAGCTTCACCCAGATAGCCAAGGGAGGTGTTTGCACAGAGAGGATGGGTGGGGAGCCCATTCCCAGTAGCAGACAAGTTAGTGTGGGCCAAGCCAGCCAGGGAGGGAGCAAGAACAGCAGCAGCCTTGATTCCTCCTCCCCCCCCGCAGCCCCCCCACCCCATCCACCCCCACAAGAACCTAACTGTGTATCTCAATCCTAGAATGTGTGGAATGTGCCACAGCCTGATAGGCATGAAGCAATCTGTAGAGAGGCAGGGAGGAGCTCTGCTCCCCAGTCAGAGGCCTGACAGTGCAAGGACTACGGGTCCTGAGGGCTGGGCTGCCCCTCCCATCCTCCCTGGGCCTGCTGCCGCAGCCAGGATATCAAAGGCTGCATTGTGCATTGAGCGGGACTTGGTCCCTCGTGTGCCAGGGAGGAGGCGGGAGGAGGGACACCGCTGGGAGGCTGTCCCCTCCCAGTGCTCCTCTGGCTGGTGTTCCCAGGGGCCTTGGCCCGGGGAGGATGGTACACACATGGGTGGCTGCTTCTGCATCCCTTGGGAGCCGAGTCTGTCCTGGGGGCCAGGTGAGTTTCCTGGGGGGCCCCGGCCTGTGGCTTGGCTGAGGTGGTGGGTCCAGTGAAGGCTTAGGGATCTGCTGGGTTGGGGGAGCTATTCTTCTAAAGATGGGGAGATGGTTGTACTTTCTGGCTTCTTCTTCTCCCTTTCTCACTTAGTATTTGTCATTCTGGCTTTGTGAAAAGGGAGTGAAGCCTGGGAAGCATCTACTTTTCCTGAAGAAAGAGGCTTTGAGCTTGCTCTAGGAGGAGGAGAGAGTGCTGCTTTTGGCTGCCATTCCCAGGGTGTGACTAAGCCCTTCCTTCCTTTCTTCCCAAGATTCCCTAGTTCAGGAAGAAAGCTCAGGCAGTTAGTTCCTCTGGGGCCCAGGAGTGGTCATAAACTTGGCCTAAGCCACTCAACCCTATTTTTGTCAGGGTTAATGTTACTGGAGAAAAACAGGCAGTTTCCTGCCTCCTACCTGTTATAGTGTGATTTTTCTTTCTCTCTCTTTTTTTTTTTTTTTTTGTACGTCAAATTGAGGTCACAGAGTTGTTGCTCTAAGAATTGTCAAGTCATCTGAGACTTGACACAGGGTGACCAACCTTGCCGGTTTCACCGGGACCCAGGGCTTTCCCAGGATGCATTCAGTGCTAAAACCGGGACAGTCCCAGGCAAACTGGGGTTGTTGGTCACCTTAATGCAAGCTCCTCGCTTCTTTTCACAGCAAGACCAAGGTGAGGCCCTGTGGTCTCGTGTATGGCATTTATCAGGATAAGTGGTGGCTTTGGGGGAGGACTTGTTTGGGAGACAGAAGAGCATTACACCAAGAAATCATTCCCAACCCTTGTTAGGATTCCGTATCTTCCTGGAGCACTGCCATGTTTCCTTGGAGGGGGAGCCCAGGAGAACCTCTAGCTAAGGCCTTCTACTCTCTGAGAGATGACTTCCCCCTGTAGTCTTGTGACCTGGGCTCGACAACATGGAAGGCACTAGAGGTTCCTAAAGCGAATCTGAAGCAGCCACGTTCTGCTTCCTCTGCTTGAAGTCTCAGCCTAGGCACCTTGGTACCTCCAGCAGGGAGAGGCTCCCAGACTAAGCCACCCTAGACTTTATAAGCAAGCAAATGCCCTTGGCACAAAGGCATGACCTTCAGCTAGGAAACAAATCTGGAAGAAAGCTTCTCCAGATTTCTAAGATGTATATACTTTTCAGACCCTCCCCCTAAATCCTGTTGTCATTGCACCCCATGGGAGCAGACGTTGCATGGGGGCTGTGGGAACATGAAGGACCACCGGTCTGTAAGGCAGGGACCTGGGTTCTAGATCTGACACAGTCTACTTCCTCTTAGGCAGGCATCCTCACAGTTAATCACCTGGCCTTTGAGGCCAGAGTGTCTGGATTTGATCTTAGTTCTTTGATTTGGCTTGAGCAATTTATTTAACCTTTCTGTGTTTCAGTTTCCTCACCTGTAGATTTTATGATATAATTATGCCTTCCTCATAGGGTTGTGGTAGGGATTAAGTCTACATGTGAAACAGTTAAAACAACCTGGCACACATTTAATTAAGCACAATAAATAAAACAAGGCACATTAATCACATCTCTATGACCCTAGCATATCATGCTCTCTCTCTAGGCCTCCCTTTTCTCATGTACAAAATGAGGGGGTTAACTCAGCCTGTGAAGGTATCTTAGGGAGCTCTGCTCCTAGTCCCAGCTTCAGCTGGAGCAGCTCTGCTCCTGTTTGACATCCTGTTGTTCAACCCAAGATTTCATGTAAAAGAATTCTGCAGCTCAAAACCAACCAACCAGCCAACCAACCAACATTGAAGAAAACATCCTCAAAGTTTTTATAATACTATCATTCAATTACCTTATTGTTTCACCAGATTTTTGCTGTTGAATTGGTTGGCATCCTGGATTCACTTTTTCACCAGGAGTCAGCCTGATATTTATTTCTACTGAGGCTTTTCATGCCACCTCCCCAAACTATTTTCTGTACTTGTCAGGGGATTTCCCTAGGGAGGATGATATGGTGTCATAGGTCTGAGGCCAGCTGTTGTAAACATCCCCTTCTAGGTTCCCCCATTTACCCTAGAGAAATGGAACAAAGTATGAGACACATGCTGGAGTGACCTAATAGTGTGTGACTTTGGGCAAGTCTCATATTCTTCGAACCTCAGTTTTCCTGTCTGTAAAATGAATCTAATGATAGTATCTATCACACGGAGCTTTTGTGAAGATTAAATCAGATAATTCATCTCATGGGTTTAGCACAGTGTCTGGCTTCTGATAAACCCTCAGTAATTGTGGGCTGTTTTATTGTCAGCTAATAGGGACCACTCCCACATCCCTTCTTCCTATTCCTTACTCCACTGGAGTAGGAGTCTGTGCTCCTGCTTCTTTGGCTGCTTCAGTCATTGTGTTTCAGTGGGAGTAAACAGTGAGGACCAACAGTCCTCAGGGGTTAGGGAGGCAGGAAAGGAGAAGGCTTGACAGTACTAAGCCCTGGACAGCTGCCCAGCTGGTTTGCCTTCGTGTGACACAATGACAAACACTGTCCCTGACACCCCCCAGGTGTGCTGCATTCTCACACATGGACTCTGCCTGCAGCATCTGTTTCCGTGATGTTTCTTACTTACTCACATAAATCTCCTGATTGCATGTGGGCAGGGGGTGGGTTTCTAGTAACTGCCATTATTTCTGGCTTCTGGACCCCTGGAAATTCTTGCCACTGTTAAACTACAGTTGCTCACTTAGGATCACAGAGCAAGTCATGTCAAGATTTGTTGGTCTAAAAGCTTCTAGCACTGCCCCCTTATCTTTCAACACTATCTTGAAGACATCTGGCAGACTTACACCCTTAAACAGAGGATGTGGGAGAGATACATTTGCCTACATTGATTGCTGTTGTTTGTAACTTTCCTTTCAACCTTTTTGGTAAATATGAATCATCGGTAAAATTATAGGAGATGGGGGGGTGAATGCTGACAATAGTAAACGATGCTTCACATTTGAGCTTTAAAAAACTCGTGAGGCGCTTTGAACATACTGATAATAGAGACTATGAGAACAATATGCAAATTTCTACTTTTTGTCGTATTAGCTTCAGAACTTTCTTTCTTTCACTTTTCGAAAAAATAAAAGATTACAGATACAATTAGGGTCCCCTGGTAGTTCTTCCCAATCTCACTACCTACTCTCCCTCCCCCAAATTAATCACATTCATGAATTGAGTGGTTTTGTGCTTTTATTACATATTTGTGTACTCGTATCATTGCAAAGAATTTATTTTGAAGATTTTTAAACTTAAAATGATATCATTATGCAAACTGCTTTTTTTGTTTTGCTCAACATTATGATTTAAGATATATTCATGTAGATAAACGTAGCAGTAATTCTAATTTGGTATTTGTTCCAACAAGGACAATGTGGGTTTACATCATAAAAATTGATGGTTGTATGCTTGTCAGGTCAAAGAAAAAAAATGTGGGTGGAGAAAAAAAGAATGCAGGGAAATGTTTACTGTTTAGTTATCTTCTTAAAGTTGGGAGTGGTGGTGGATGGGTGGGATCAAGGAGAGACTGAGAGAGGAGAAACAGGAGTGAATTCTCATTTCCAGCAAGTTTCTGTGAGTGAAATATTTCCCAAGTTGGAAACCTTACATCTCAGCGTTCTGAGGTTGAGTTTATGTAGTGGAACTGGCAAGGTCTGCACCCAACGATCTGGATGGCCTCTGACTCTATTGCTGACTTGCTGTGTGACCCTGGTAAAATCATTACTCCTCTCTGGGGCCTTAGTTTCTCAACAGTAAAATTAGGAGTGGAACTCAACGGTCTTTTATTCCCTTCAAATATTCGTTTTCTGTAATTATTGTCTCTCCTCATCTTTATCTCTCATATTTAAAATGGCAAGATGCCTTCCCTTTTCTAACTTTAAAATATAGTGTCATTCACTTTATTCCCTGACTTCTCATTTGCCAAGATCACAGTCCATACTCTCACACTCACATCCGTGGACTGCCATACAATTTTTCAGCTATTCTCCTTGCTTCTCCTCCTTGCCTCTCTCTGTCCTTCCTGTGCTATCCCAGGTAGAATTTCCACTTTTGTTTTGCCACGCCTATGCGCAGGAATGTTTCATAGCTCCATATTGCTTGCTATATCCAATCTAAATTCCTCTGCCTTCCTTAAAATACTCTCCCTATCCTGACTCTACCATATTTATCCATTTTAGCCCCATGACCACTCACCTCTCCAGTATGTCCTCTGTCAGCTCATGTGCATGTAAAGTTAATTCACCCCTATCCTGCTGAGCTCTTTACCAGTAATCCTGCTTTTCTACCACCTATATAAATCGACCAACAAAATAAAGAGGAAGCCATAGACTGGGGGATAATATTTGTAAACCACATATCTGACACTTGTATCCAGAATATTTTTAAAAATCTTATAACTCAGTAATGAGAAGGTAAACAACCCAATTAAAATGTACAGACACTTTCATTCAGAAAATACAGGGATGGAAAATAAGCATGTGAAAAAATATTCAACATCATTAGTTATCAGGGAAGTATAAATTGAAACAATGAGATAAAACTGCAAACCTACTAGAATGGCTACAGTTAAGAAGACTGATACTATCAATTGTTGATGTGGATGTGGAGCAACAGGAACCTTCACACATTGCTGATGAAAATGCAAAATGGTACAGCCATTTTGGAAAGCAGTTTGGCAGTTTTTTTTTTTTTCTGTGCCAAAGTCAATTTTATTTTATTTTTTTAGTATCTTTATTGGAGTATAATTACTTTACAATGTTGTCTTAGTTTCTGTTGTATAACAAAGTGAATCAGCTATATGTATACATATATCCCCATATCCCCTCCCTCCCACCCTCCCTATCCCACCCCTCTAGGTGGTCACAAAGCACTGAGCTGATCTCACTGTGCTATGCAGCTTCTTCCCACTAGCTATCTATTTTCCATTTGGTAGTGTGTATATGTCAATGCTACTCTCTCATTTTGTCCCAGCTTACTCTTCTCCCTCCCTGTGTCCTCAAGTCCATTCTCTACATCTGCATCTTTATTCCTGTCCTGCCCCTAGGTTCATCAGAACCTTTTTTTTTTTTTTTAGATTCCATATATATGTGTTAGCATACGGTGTTTGTTTTTCTCTTTCTGAGTTACTTCACTCTGTATGACAGACTCTAGCTTCATCCACCTCACTAAAAATAACTCAATTTCGTTTCTTTTTATGGCTGAGTAATATTCCATTGTATATATGTGCCACATCTTCTTTATCCATTCGTCTGTCGATGGACACTTAGGTTGCTTCCATGTCCTGGCTATTGTAATAGGGCTGCAATGAACATTGTGGTACATGTCTCTTTTTGAATTATGGTTTTCTCAGGGTATATGCCAGTAGTGGGATTGCTGGGTCGTATGGTAGTTCTATTTTTAGTTTTTTAAGGAACCTCCATACTGTTCTCCATAGTGGCTGTATCAATTTACATTCTCACCAACAGTGCAACAGGGTTCCCTTTTCTCCACACCCTCTCCAGCATTCATTGTTTGTAGATTTTTTGATGATGGCCATTCTGACCAGTGTGAGGTGCTATCTCATTGTGGTTTTGATTTGCATTTCTCTAATGATTAGTGATGTTGAGCATCCTTTCATGTGTTTGTTGGCAATCTGTATGTCTTCTTTGGAGAAAGGTCTATTTAGGTCTAGTTTGGCAGTTTTTAAATAAATCTCTGTGTTTTTTTGAATTGAGTGTTAGTATCTTTCTCTGACCAATAATAATAATAAAAATAAAACTAGCTTCCAGAAAGTAATTTATTGATTCATAAATGAAAAGTTCAGGGGTTGTTTGTTTCAGGTATGTCTGGGTCAAAATATTCAAATGATATTATTTGGAAGTTATCTTTCCTAAGCTCTGTTTGTACTGGGTTGGCCTCAACCTCAGGCAAACTTTCTCCCTGTGGTGGGCCCCACAGCTCCAGACCGTCATATTCACAGCTTCAAGTGCAGTGGAAAGGAATCTTTTCCTGAAGAGGTCTAAGGGGAGTCCTAGGACCAGTTCTCATTGGCTTAACTTTGGTCATCTGGCCATGGTACAGCATAACCTGACTGGCTTACGCTTGAGTCATGTGTCCACTTTTGGAGCTAGGGATGGAGTCAGCCCCATCTGAATGACATAGACTAGGTTTACATGGGTCACATGGCTAATGAGGAAGCCAGGGATTGAGTCCAGAACTACCTGATTGCAGATTTTTTTCCTAGCCACTTCTCTACCTGCCTCCATTTTTAGAAAACAAAGCATGTCCATTACAGAATATTTGGAAAGTAGACAAAAGTATAGAAAAAATGGTTAAAAGTGACCCAGCAATATCTATCATGGACCTTTTGGTTTATTTCCTTTGTCATTTTTAAAAAATCATATATTTTTCCTAAAGTACTTTATTCTATGATAGTTTATTTCGTTTTATTGAGATGTAATTGACATTCAGCACTGTACAAATTTAAGGTGTACAGCATGATGATTTGAACTACTGATTACCACAATAAGTTTAGTGGACATCCATCACTTCCTACAGATATAAAATTAAAGAAAAGGAAAAAATTTTTTTTCCTTGTGATTTGGGCCCTCTCTCTTTTTTTCTTGATGAATCTGGCTAAAGGTTTATCAATTTTGTTTATTTTTTCAAAGAACAAGCTCTTAGTTTATTGTTTTTTCAGTTTCTATTTCATTCATTTCTGCTTTGATCTTTATGATTTCTTTCCTTCTACTAATTTTGGGTTGTGTTTGTTCTTCTTTTTCTAGTTCCTTTAGGTATAAGGCTAGGTTATTTGTGATTTTTCTTGTTTCTCAAGGTAGGCTTGTATTGCTATAAACTTGCCTCTTAGAACTGCTTTAGCTGTGTCTCATAGATTTTGGATCATTGTGTTTTAGTTTTCATTTGTCTCCAGATATTTTTTGATTTCTTCTTTGATTTCTTCAGTGATCCACTGGTTGTTTAGTAGCATACTGTTTAGCCTCCATGTGTTTGTGCTCTTTGCAGGTTTTTATTTCTTGTAGTTGGTTTCTAGTCTTACAGTGTTGTGGTCAGAGAAGATGCTTGATAGAATTTCAATTTTCATAAATTTCCTGAGACTTGTTTTTTGGCCTAGCATGTGATCTATCCTAGAGAATGTTCCATGTGTACTTGAAAAGAATGTGTATTCTGCTGATTTTGGATGGACTGTTCTATATAAACCCACTAAGTTCATCTGGTCTAATGTATCATTTAAGCCCAGTATTTCTGTATTGATTTTGTCTAGATGATTTGTCTATTATTGAAATAAGTGGGGTGTCAAAGCCCCCTAGTAATATTGGGTTACTGTCATTTCTCCCTTTATGTCTGTTAATACTTGCTTTATGTATTTAGGTGCTCCACTGTCAGATGCATATATATTTACAATTTTTATATCTCCTGTTGGATTGATCCCTTGTTAATTATGTAGTGCCTTTCTTTGTCTCTTGTTACTGTGTTTGTTTTTTAAAGTTATTTTGTCTGATATAAGTTTTGCTACTGCGGCTTCCTTTTCATTTTCATTTGTATGGAATATCTTTTTCCATTCCCTCATTTTCAGTCTGTTTGTGTTTTTAGATCTGAAGTGAATCTCCTGTAGGCAGCATATATGTATGGGTCTTGTTTTTGTATCCATTCAGCCACTCTATGTCTTTTGATTGGAACATTCAGTCTATTTACATTTAAAGTAATTACTGATAGGTATATACTTATTGCCATTTTGTTAATTGTTTTTGGAGTTCTTTTTTGTTTCTTTCTTCTTCTTTTGTTCCTTTCTCTTGTGACTTGATGACTATCTTTAGTACTATGTTTGTGTTTGTATCTCTTTTTTGTGTGTGTATCTATTGTAGATTTTTGGTTTATGGTTACCATGAGGCATTTATACACACACACACACACACATAACTTTTGTACTGTGTATTCTTTACTTATTGTGGCTACAGATGATTTTACTACTTTTTTCTTTTAACCTTCCTACTAGCTTTATATGTAGTTGAGTTACTACTTTTACTGCATGTTTGCCTTTACTAATGAGCTTTTTTCTTTCGTAATTTTCATGTTTCTAGTTGTGGCCTTTTCTTGTTTGCTTGGAGAAGTCCCTTTAAAATTTCTTGTAAAGCTTGGTGGTGCTGAACTCTTTTAGCTTTTGTCTTTAAAACTTTTTTTTTTTATATAGTTGAGTTTTTTCCTTTTTTTTTTAAATTTATTTACTTATTTTTGGCTGTGTTGGGTCTTCGTTTCTGTGTGAGGGCTTTCTCTAGTTGCGGCAAGCGGGGGCCACTCTTCATCGCAGTGCGTGGGCCTCTCACTGTCGTGGCCTCTCCCGTTGTGGAGCACAGGCTCCAGACGTGCAGGCTCAGTAGTTGTGGCTCACGGGCTTAGTTGCTCCGCGGCATGTGGGATCTTTCCAGACCAGGGCTCGAACCCATGTCCCCTGCATTGGCAGGCAGATTCTTAACCACTGCGCCACCAGGGAAGCCTGTCTGTAAAACTTTTGATCTCTCCATCAAATGTGAATGAAAGCCTTTCCAGGTTGAGTATTCTTGGTTGTAGGTTTTTCCTTTTCATCACTTTATATGTATTGTGCCAGCCCCTTCTGACCTGCAGAGTTTCTGCTGAAAAGTCAGTTGATAGCCTTATGGGACTTTCCTTGTATGTAATTTGTTGTTTTTCTCTTGCCCTTTTAATATTCTCCCTTTATCTTTGGGTTGATTCTGTTTGGGACTCTCTGTGATTCCTGGACCTAGATGTCTGTTTGCTTTCCCAGGTTAAAAAGGTTTCAGCTATTATGTTCCCTGCTCCCTTCTCTCTCTCTCTTCTCCTTCTGGGACCCATTTAACGTGAATGTTAGTATGCTTGATGTTGTCCTAGAGGTCTCTTAAACTGTCTTCATTAATTTTCATTCCTTTTTCTTTTTGTTTTCAGCTTGAGTGATTTCCACTACTCTGCCTTCCAGCTCACTGATCTCTTCCTCTATGTCATATAATCCACTGTTGATTCCTTCTAGTGTATTTTTTCTATCAGTTATTGTATTCTTCATCTCTGTTTGGTTCTTTATATTTTCTAACCCTTTGTTAAAAACTTCTAACTTCTCACTCTGTTCATCCAATTTTCTCCTGAGTTCTTGAACATCTTTATGATCCTTACCTTGAACTCTTTATTAGTAGATTGCTTATCTCCACTTCACTTAGTTCTTCTTCTGGGGTTTTATCTTGTTCCTTCATTTGGAATATATTCTTCTGTTGCCTCATTTTGCCCAATTTGCTTTTTTAAAAGAAATTCTATGCATTTGATAGGTTAACTACATTTCCCAACCTTGGAGTAGTGGCCTTCTGTAGGAGATGTCCTATGTGTCCCAGCAGTGCACTCCTCTCTGGTCACCAGAGCTATATGATCTAGGGGTGCCCCCTATGTGGGTTGCATGGGTTCTTCTGTTGTGGCAGGGTGACTACTGGGGTAGTCTGGTAGGTATGGCTGGCCCCAGTCTGGTTGGTTGCCAGGTCACTGGTAGGCACAGCTGGGTAATCTGAGGCAGCTGGCTGTGGAGCACCAGTGGTGCTGGGACTAGTGCTGGTGGGTGGAGCTGGGTTCTGGGTGGGTGATTGCAGGGTCAGGGGTCTTGGATCTATTGTTAGCCTGCTGTTGAGCAGGGTTGGTTCCTTACATTGCTGACTGCAGGATCTGGGGTGTCCCTAAGCTAGTGTTGGCCCACTGGTGAGAAGGGCTCGGTCCTCTGATGGCTGGCTGAGGGGCCCAAGGTATTTCAGAGCTGGTGTCAGCCTGCTAGATGGTGGGACCATGGCCTGGAGGGTCCCAGTGCTGGTGCTGACTTTCTGGTGGGCAAGGCTGGGTCCCATGGGGTCCTGGGCCTGGTGCTGAACTGCTAGTGCGTGGGCTGGGTCCTGACATGGCAGGCTGCAGGGCTATAGTGGTGCTGTGGTTGATGTCTGCCAGATGGTGGGTATGGTCGGAGCCCAGGGGATCCCAGGGCTGGTACTTGCCCATGGGTTGGTAAGGCTGGGTACTGGGGCTAGTGCTGGACCACTGGTGGGCAGAGCTGGGTCCTGGGGTCTCTGGCTGCAGGGCCTGGGGATCCTGCAGCTGGAGTCAGCCCTGTGGTAGACAGGGCCAGGTCCTGGGGTGGCTATGAGCTCAAGGGGTCTTACGGCCACCAGCCTGCCAATGGGTGGGGCTGTGTCCTTGCCTGGCCTGTTGCATGGCCTGAGACATCACAGTACTGGTACTGACAGGCTGCTGGTGGGGCCAGGTCCAGCACTAATAAGCTAGAGGGAAATTCCAAAATGGTGCTTGCCAGTACCAGTGTCCTCATGATAGAACAAGATCCCAAAAATGGCTGTCCCCATTGTCCATGTCCCCATGGTGAGTTCCAGTTGCCTCCTACCTCTCCGGGAGGCTCTCCAAGATAATCAGGTAGGTCTGATTCAGGCTCCTTCCAAGCGGTAGCCTCTTTCCTGGGTCCCAGAGAATGTGAGGTTTTGTGTGTGCCCTTTAAGAGTGGAGTCTCTATTTCCTTCAGACCTCTGGGACTCCTGAAAATAAGCCCCACTGGCCTTCAAAGCCAAATGTTCTGGGGGTTTGCTTTCTGGTGCAGGACCCCTGGGCTGGGGAGTCCAGTGTGAGCTTGGACCCCTTACTCCTTGCGGAGAACCTCTGCAATTGTAATTATCCTCCTGTTTGTGGGTTGCCCACCTTGGGGTATGGAACTTGACGAGACCATGCCTCTGCTCCTCCTACCTGTCTTACTGTGTCTTGTTTCTTCTTTATATCTTTAGTTGTAGAAGATATTTTTTGCTAGTCTTCTGGTCTTTCTCATCAACAGTTGCTCTGTAAATAGTTGTAATTTTGGTGTGCCTGTGAGAGGAGGTGAGCTCAGGGTCTTCCTACTCCACCATCTTGGCCACTCCCTGATATGATAGTTCCGTGTTGTGGTCTCTGGTTCTTTTTCAAGGCCCAGCTCAAGTCTTCAAATCTTTCATGCTGAAATATAATTCCATGTTTAAAAGAGCTCTGTAAACTGTAAATCCCTGTGCAACTATTAACTGTTCTTCACATTATAGAGCTCCCTCTGATTTTCCAGATTCTTCACTGTTTCTCAAGAAGGTGTCTTCTGGCTCATGGGTCCCAGAACAGTTGGTGAATTAGCTCTTTCTACTCTAGAGATTCTCACACTATAGAGAACATCAGAAATCCTCAAAGTGCTAGGTGAAAATACATGTCTCCAGACTCTACCCCTAGATATTCTCAGGGGAGTAAGTGAGAAGGCTCCAGGAATATTTTAAAATTCATCTTTTTATTGAAATTTATCATTCATACAGAATTGTACATGAAATTATATGTACACAGCTGGTGAATTTTCACAAGGTGAATATATCCAACTATGCTGCTTCCTGTGGCTGTAATTCATTACTTCTCATTGGTATATTGTATTTAATTGTATATGTCATCATTTATTTATCCATTCTAGTGTAGATGGACATTTGAGTCGTTGCCAGGTTTGGGCTGTTATGAATTACAACTGCTCTGAGTATTTTAGTAGATATATTCTTGTGACCACATGTATGTATTATTTGGGATAATAGTGGAGTGGAACTGCTGAATCTTATGCATATGTACCTATGCATATGTTCAGCTTGAAGTGATACTGTCAAACAGTTTTCCAAAGTGAAAATTTTCAAAATTTATTCTCACACTTGCAGTATATGAGAGTTCTGGTTGCTGTGTATCCTTACAAACACTTGGCTTTACCTGTTCTTTTCATTTTTGCCAATCTGTGTAGAGGTGTTCCACTGTGGTTTTAATTTTCATTTCCCTGATGAACTTGAGAAAATTTTCATAAATCTACTGGCTGTTTGGATATTATCTTTGGTGAAATGCCTATTCAAGGCTTTTGCCCATTTTTCTAGTGGGTTACCCATCTATTTCTTAAATATTTTTAGCATTCTTTATATATTCTGGATTTAAATTCTCTGATGAATACACATATTGTCTATAGTTTCTTCTATTCTGTCTCCTTTTTCGCTCTCTTAATTACATCTTTTGACTAACAGAAGATTTGCTTTTAATGTACAGTAAGTCCCCTACGTACGAATGAGTTCTGTCCTGAAAGCAATTTTGTAAGTCTAATTTGTTCGTAAGTCCAACAAAGTTAGCCTAGGTACCCAGCTAACACAATCAGCTATATAGTACTGTACTGTTATAGGTTAATAATACTTTTCACAAAAATAATACATAAAAAACAAACACAAAAAATAAAGAAACCATTTTTAATCTTACAGTACAGTACCTTGAAAAGTACAGTAGTACAGTACAACAGCTGGCATACAGGGGCTGGCATCGAGTGAACAGGCAAGAAGAGTTACTGACTGGAGGAGAGGGAGGAGGTGGGAGGTGGTAGAGCTGAAGGATCGTCAGCAATAGGAGACAGAAGGCAAGCTGCAATTTCACTCACACCTGACATTGATGGCACAGCTTCTGGTTCCTTGCTGGATTCAATTCTGTCTACCCTCTTGAAAAAATGATCCAGTGATGTCTGGGTAGTAGCTCCTCTTTTCTCATCCTAGATGACACAGTACCACTGGATTGCATTCTAAACAGCTGCTGCAACCTTCGTGTACTGTTCTACGTTCGGGTCCTGTGCCTCAAAAACTAACAGTGCCTCCTCAAATAAAGAAAAGCCCCTTGCCATTTCCTGCATTGTGAAACTCTTTGGTTCTTCAGTTACTTCTTTTTCCTCTTGTCTCTGTTTGTACTTTCCCTGGGCACGTTCGCATGTTTGAAAGTTCACAACTTGAAGATTCATATGTAGGGCATTTACCGTATTCCAATCTATCCACTATTTCTTTTGTGGGTAGTACTTTTTCCATTCTATTTAGGAAATTGCTGGCTACCCCAAGTCATGCAAATACTCTTCTTTTACTCCAAGTTTTTTTTGGTACAGGTATCTTTTAAAAAACAAGCAACTAAATAATTCTGATGCAGACTATCCACAAATCACATTCTGCAAAACTGCAATTTTCTGCTCTAAACCTCACGTGTCCTTTAAGAGCTGTGCGCCCTACCCTCTCCCCCAAACCAGGGTCACCATCATGAACTTCCTTCTTCAAGGTAGGCTCATGCCACAGGCCCTCATGGTCCTCAGGCCATTGTCTCTTCTCATGGAGCCTTACAACAGGGACAGACTCACAGAGTTTGCCAGGGCTGGGTGTAAATACGTGAGCTGGCAGTTTGGGGACCGTGATAGCCAGAGGACAAATGCCCCACAGTGGTGGCAGCGAGCACTCAGTCCCAGCTGACTGTTGCCAGATAAGCATGAGGGTCCCAGACTATAGTTTTTCCAGTTTTCAAAGCAAAGCCAAGCATCTGGGTTATGGAAAACATCCTGATTTCTAAATGATGTAGAGCAATTTAAACCTTAAAAATTCACTGTGCGGTAGCAGAAACTAACACACCATTGTAAAGCAATTATACTCCAATAAAGATGTTTAAAAAAAACAAAAAAAAACCCCAACAGCTTGTTAAAATAATTCTTAAATTCCTTTAGCCTCTCCCAATATTTTAGTTACTTTTCCTCAATTGCTTGTGTTTCTTCAACCTAGTATAAAATCCTTTAGGTTTTCCCCCTTCTTTAGATCTTCATTTCCTCATGTGGACTTTCACATTATATAAAACATATGTTAAATAAAATCTCTAAAAAAAAAAAAATCTCTATGTTTTTCTCCTGTTTAAAAAAAAAATTCACTGTGCAGGGGGAAAAAAAGAAAAGAAAAAAGAAAAATGTCTGTGGGTTTTCTGTGGCCTGTGGCCTCTGGTATACCAGTTTTCAAACTCTGTCCTAGTGTAAGGAAGCAGGCTGCCACTCCAAGTATGCTCCTGGGACCAGCAGGATGGTCACCTGGGAGCACATTAGAAATGAAGAACCTCAGGCTTCCATCTACTGAGGCAGAATCTGCAATTTATCAATAGCCCCAGGTGATTCATACACTCATTAAAGTGTGAAAACTTTATGTAGCTGTATGGTTCTTTTTTTAAAAAATTTTTTTCATTTAATTTTATTTTTTTATACAGCAGGTTCTGATTAGTCATCCATTGTATACACATCAGTGTATACATGTCAATCCCAATCTCCCAATTCATCCCACCAGATGTATGGTTCTTAATACCGGCTCAAATCAGAATCATTTGGGGAACTTAAGAAAAATACCTGTATCGATGTGGTGTTGTCTAGCTCTTCCCGGCCGGGCCCAAGTCGCGCCTGACGAGGGACGGACGTTCATGGCGAACAGGACCGCTCTTTTTTAAGGCAGTGGTGCGGAACCCCGCTGGACCTCGGTCTCCTGCCCCATGCCTCATGGCGGGCGCCAGGCGGACCGCGCCCACTTACGCAGCCGACACTCTAGCCTCTCCTTCTCGCAGGGTCTCGCGAGGCGTCCCAGAGCTCACCACGCGCCCCCCGTCGGTGCGTGAGCGTCCCGCCTACTCCCTGCGGTGCCCCTGGCTGGCTCCAGGCGTCCCTCAGGTGGCGTCACTTCCGGTTCTCAGTGAGCCCCTCGGGTCCCCCCTCTGGCGGTGAGTCTGGTGAGCAGCTCTCTCGGGGAGTCCAGGTGATAAGGGAGGCACGCCGGTGTCCCTCGTAGGGGCAGGTGCCTTGTGGGGGTCATCCTTATATGTGCAGGGGGACTGACTTGGCCGTGTGTTCCCTCTTCGCCGGGGTTGCACGCGGGAGTGTGAGCTATCGTGACCGGCCGGGAAGAGCCCCCCCCCACCCCCGCAGCAGAGAACTGGCATCTCCCGAAGTGCGTCCGTGGGCCTGATAGGGAGACGATGGGTGGGGGACTGGGGGACGACGCGCCCTGGGTGGGAAAGCCTTCTCTAGCGATCCGAGAGGGAGCGTTGGGGCGCCGGACCTCCCTGCCGCCGCTCCTTCAAAGTGCGCAGTAGCCCCCGCAGTGTGTGTGGGCAGAACCCCTCGCCTTCCGGTGAGTGGTGGGCTGGCCCCGCCGTGAGGCCACGCGCCGCTCTTCAGGGGAGGGGGGAAGAAAAAAAGAAAAATACCCATGACTGGGCAGCACTATGAACGATGTAAATCAGCATTTCTGGAGATGAGGCCTAGGCACTGATATTTTTAAAAAGCATCCTGGGGGATTTGAATAGGCAGCCAGGGTTGAGAAACACTAATTTACATCAAGCCCTCACTTATGACTGGGAAATGTGAAATCTCAAAAAATGGACGGATGAAATATCTTGACCAATGTTACCTAACTAATGTTATCGGAGAATCTGATTTGTGCAAACTCATATCTCATGATTCCCAAGCCAGAGCCTTTTTGCTGTAGTTACTTCTGGTTCCTGGAGGCAGAACGACAAAATGATCCTGGTAGACTGTGCCTCATTGCTGCCAGCTTTCTAGCTAAGCTGCCTAACTTTCAGCACTGACCCCTAACAAGATTTGCTAGATGAAGAGCTGTGAGCTAATGGGCCTGTCCTTCAGCCCATTCAAGCCAAAATCCATTTCATTCCCTGTTCATTACCCAAAAAAGTGCTAACTGTTCCTGCTATGAAGACATGGAAGATCCTCAGCTTGGGTCTCAAAGTCCCACTGTATAGGCACAGAAGAAGGCAAAGACTTCTGGCAGCAATTTGAGGATTTGGGGTCAGCATTAACCAGCAGTGATTGGATGGAGTGTGATTACTTCATCTGTTATCACTCTTGGGCTGCCTCAACAGAAACACAGGTCCAGAATGCAAACGTGGTAGGTCTGCTTGAGTTTGATCCACCAACATTTTACAATTGAAGAAGCTGGATGGTTAGATGAATGACTGACAAATGGTGGTTGAGCCAAGATTCCTAATCCCTATTTCCAGTATCAGGTAATGCTTATAATCTTCTGACCCCATGGTGGAGTCCTTGAGCAGTGTCATGTTCAAAAGAACAGAGTAACCAACAGTAATGTGTTAAGGACTTGAGTTCTCTTGTATTTTGAGGATACCATGAAGGAGGCCCACATCCCATACCAATACTTGTGAATTTCCCTTCTGTTCATTTTTACCTGCTGCCTTGTGCTTTATAGCTGTACTCTTTTTTCTCTTTTCAACCCCATGCCATCAAAATAGCCTCCTCCTTAACCCTAGTCTATGCTATGATTTTCTTTCCTCTCCTTTTCACTCCAATTTTACAGCTGCAAAGACAGGAACACTTTAGAGAGCTGGGGAGGAAAGAAGTCCCATACAGGACTCTGTATAGTGGGCAGACAGAAGGGCAGTCTGGGGACAATCATACATTTCAGGGCCATTACAACCATACCCCAGCCACCTCCCTTATGATACTATTCTCACTTGCTCTGCTCCAGCACTTCCGTTATCCATCTTGCTGTAGTCAGATCTATAATGACCTTGTAGGCTCAGCATATATTGAACACCTTCAGTATACTAGGCCATGGGACTCAGTCTGAGCTGTAGGTGGGAAATTTTTTTTTTTAAATAAAGTGGGGACACCCAGGCTGCTGTAGGATTGAGATAGTATGCTTTAGTTGAATACTAAATAATTATTAGGCAATGGTGATAACAATTAGAGTTCTTCTAGGCCACCAGCCCTGGAGAAAAAAATGATCACTTGATAAAAACTTGCAATCCTTGCTTATAGCTTTCTTATATTCTCTCAAATGATCTTTCATTTGATCTCCTCCAGGTAAAGGAACTTCTTCCAAGGATCCAACCATATCCAGTGAGATATCCTCATCTGAAAACAAGGAAAAATGTTTCCTACCACAGAATATGACTCCAGGTATCTAAACCCCAAAGACAAAACCTATTTAAAAAATATTTTCCATGTAGAATATTACAGTAATCCCCTTATCAGTCCCATCTGCAAACTCCCTCCCTCTGATCCTTTCTAGGCACCACCATCAAATACGTCTTTGTAAGCATGACCTTGACTATGATATTCACTTGCTCACAAATCTTCCAATGCTCTCTATTGCCTGTAAGATTAAGCTAAGCCGTCTCAAGCTAACACTCAGAGTTCTTCACAATCTGGCACATATCAGGAGCTCCATACATATTTGCTGTATTAAATAAAGTATATCATCAAATAGCTTTTTTTTTTTTTAATTTTTTTTATAGCTACTTTATTTATTTATTTATTTATTTTTGGCTGTGTTGGGTCTTCGGTTCGTGCGAGGGCTTTCTCTGGTTACGGCAAGTGGGGGCCACTCTTCATCGCGGTGCGGGGACCGCTCTTCATCGCGGTGCGCGGGCCTTTCACTATCGCGGCCCCTCCCGTTGCGGGGCACAGGCTCCAGATGCGCAGGCTCAGTAGTTGTGGCTCACGGGCCCAGCTGCTCCGTGGCATGTGGGATCTTCCCAGACCAGGGCTCGAACCCGTGTCCCCTGCATTAGCAGGCAGATTCTCAACCACTGCGCCACCAGGGAAGCCCCATCAAATAGCTTTTAAGGTGCTGAAGGGCAGGGGTAATTTTTTGAATTATTAAGTATGCTACATAGTACCTAAAAGAGTTTTTTGTACATAATTGGTGCTCAGAAAATGTTTGGTAAATAAATACATGAATAATTGAATAGGTCCATGGAGGTCATGTTTGTATTCTGTATACTACCAAAAACAGTACCTTATACAGAGTTGGTTAAATAAATAAGTGAATAAAGGGTTGAGTATGTGGGATGAGATTGTCTGAGCAGAAGGATGTCTGTCTGAATCTTTCAGAAGGAGAAAAAGATTTTGAAATTAAAGTGGAAAAATTCTTTTTCTCAATACATATCTTTCACAGTGTTCCCCTTAAGAGACTTCAGCGAAGCTGGCAAAGAGAGAACCATCCTCAGAGATAGAGCTACACCTGGGCTGAACCTTGTGCTGGAAACTCTGAGGATAAACCTGTAGAAGATACAGTTTCTGTTATCCAGTAACAGGGACCACTTTTGAGGGCAAATCACATGCCAAGCACGTGCTAAGTCATCCCTGCATCTACTTCTCATCCTCACATGCTCACCTCTAGAAGGTGGCACCACACTCCGCATTTCAAAGGCGGCAAACAGGGACTCAGAGAGGGAGGTGACTTCCCTAGTGCTGCACAGTTAATACGTGATGAGAAAGGCATTCAATCCCTGGTCCTTGTTTGTAACCAGGGTGTTTCGTTGCCTCCCAAACATGTACTTTTATCCAGCATACAAAATCGAGATTTGTGAAAAAAGATTTGCATTATCAATGTGTTGAAGGATATACACTATGTAAACAGTGTAATGTCATGCAAGATTCTTTCTTTTCCCAATTTCAAATTCTGTCAGACTTCTTGGTTGACAATGAGAAAAACCTTGCCCTCTGTTTTTTGGTGTTGCATCAGTCTGCTTATCTGTCTGTCAGCTTGGGCCATCCCTGAAAAAGCTGAATCACTCACCATCTGTTGTCTCATGAACACAGTGGAGTCAGCATTTTGTCTTATCAGTGCATGAAGGCAAGTGAACAAAGGGTACGTGTAGGCGAAACTTAACCACCTGAACCTGAACTTGTCCGTCTTTCAGCATTTCCTGCCATGATGCTGTTTCCAGGAAGGTCATAGTGTGAGAAGGGGAGACTCAACTCCAACTGCCAACCTCTTCTTTATGAGAAAGAGTCCCAGACAGAATCAATCAGTTACATTATCATGACTAAACCACCAGTTTTCAGAAGGATTAAAAAAATGACAAAATGCACTTCATACTAAGACTAGAGTGAACTTGATTTATTTCCCTGTCCAAAGAGGGCACTGTAGGATCACACAGTGGCCCAGAGATGCTGCTCTGAGTATCAGCTCTCACTGGTTGAGATCCACAAGTAGTTTGCTTATTTAAATCCAGGTCTTTTGAGTTCCATAACCATGGATTCAAGTACGTGGCAAGGAGAGTCACATTGAAGGGGCTGTCACTTATCAGGAGCTTTTCCAGGGCAGATTCTGGAGGGGAGTTGAGATCAGGCTTTGAAAGGACAGGAGGTTTGGTGAACAGAAATCACAGAATCAATTAGTGTCAAGGTAAATTACATTGTAACAAGATGGGGGCCGCTGGCAGTAACTGCTGGAGCACTGGGGTGGGGGGTTGCAAGGGGCAAAAGCTAATGCTCGTGTGTGTATTGAACATTTAGTATGCACCCAGCACTGAACAAAATGCTTTATGCACATAATCTCATTTAGTAAGCCTCTTAAAAACCCTGTGGGATAGTACTCTAAAAGCCATCTTACTAATTAGAAAAGTCAAGCATAGAGAGGTAATTAACTGCTGAGGGTGGTGCAGTTAACAAAGGCAGAGCCGAGCCTCGAGTCCAGGTCTGTGTGGCTCCTCCTGCCTGGGCTTTACCTCCTCCTAGAGATCAGTGGTCAGTGAGGCTACCAGATGGACGTTGGACCTGGACTGCCGAAGATGGAGGGCTTGCATGAGATTAGAACACAGGCCAGGGAGGAATGGAGTGGAACAAACATCCACCCGAAGCTCTCACCGATGTCAGGTCAGCTGGGCATGTCGTATCCGAGCTGGCCTGCAGCCACAGCATTTCCACGACTTCTTGGTTAAAGACAGGAAGACAGAAATGCAGGCTGCCTGTGTTCTCAGGCCAGCATGATAGGGGCCGTCTCTGATGTGCTCAGGAATTTGCAAAAGCCCTGGCAAGTTAGGGCTAGAAGACAGACCTCTGTGCTTATCTAGTTGCTGCCTTGAAGGTTCATTGTGTTTGATAATTATTCATGCGATTGCTACTTATTGTCTGAAGAAGACACATGGCAAAGTGCAGTTATAAGATGAACCTCTTCAGTGTGGCCTTTCCCAGCAACACTATCCACTCTCCAACAGCTCCATCACTCTGTCTCTTTACCCTATTAACATTTTTTTTTTATTCATAGCACTTTTCTCCATCTGCAATTACTGTGTTCATGGAATTGGTTACTTGCCAAGAATACAAGCTCCATGAGAACAGGACCTTGTCTATTTTGTTTCCTGCTGTATCTCAGCACCTAAAACAGCCTCTGTTCACAGTATTGAATGAATGTGCATTTTGAAGATATTAAAGATAGACTTTAATATATTAGCTGCTTACCCTGACAAACAACAAATCCATTATCAGAAAGAAGCAGGTTAGAGGAAATGCATGTGTATATGTATAATGCATGTAGTATATAATATCTATTACATATGATAAATTTGACATATAAATATACTTCCATAAATATGGATAAATTAGTATTCTTTGGAAACTTTCACGAATCATCCACAGGAGGAAATATATGTTCTAGCTGGTTCTGTGTGGCACTGTTCCCTCAGTGCCAGGCAGAGCCAGAATATACTCTGTACAAACAGAAATAACCAACCCAACTGCAGCAACTCCTGTGATTCCATAACATTCTGGGCCTCAGCATTTTTTTCTTCTGGGGGAGGAAAGTTTAAAGAATGTGCTCAGAGAATTGTTAAGATCACTTGTAATCTCTGATGAGAACATCAGTTTAGGGGTTGGGTGTGGGAGACCTTGGGGGTTATCTAATTCTTTCTTCCCTATTTCTGCATTTCCATCCTGATCTTTTCTCACTCTGTTCTCTTTAAGATCTGACGCTCTCCTTCAGTGTGAAGAGCCGCTCCAGGAGGTGTGTAAATGGCCCCTTGCAAGAAGCAGCCAGGAGGCGGCTCTGGGCGCTGGAGAATGAGGACCAGGAGGTGCGTGCATTGTTTAAGGTGAGCTTCGCAGAGCAGTGCAACCTTGTGTCCACCTTGTGTCTGTCCACAACAGACTCTCCAACACCTAGGACAGTGCTAGGAACAAAGTCGGCCCTCAAGAAAACATCTGACTGACTGAATGAACAAAAATGTACACATTCTCTGCTCAGCAGGAATGGGTCAAGCCTTGGAGTCAGAGTCAGAGAAGACTTCATTTAAAATCTGCCACTCTTAATTTTTTTGACCTTCAGCAAGTTACTTAACCTCTGTAGAATGGGAATCGTTATAATACCTACCTCATGAAGTATACTTTTTAAAAAATGTGGTGAATTTGACTTTTTAAAATTGTGATAAAATATACATAACATTTTCAGTTTTAATAATTTTTACTGAACAAGTCAGTGATATTAAATGCATTCACATTATTGTGTAACCATCACCACTGTCCATTCCAGAATTTCTCATCATACCAAACTAAAACACTGTACCCACTAAACAATAACTCCCCTCTATCCCCTTTCCTCAGCCACTGGTAACCACTGGTAAGTGTACTTTTTTTAAGTACCAAAATTGCTAATCAAAAATTAATAGCTATAAATATTAGAATGAGAGGAGGAAAAGGCAATAAAATAAACCAATTTCTCATCTTTCATAGTAGGTAGATAATATCTTCAAGTGCTAAACCAAGGAAGAAGGGTATGACTAAATTATTTATACTTTAGGAGGTACTTACTAGGAGAACTAAAGTCAGAAATGGTTAAAATTTGTTGCAACTAGAGGTGGGGGAGAGAGAACATTGCTTTACATAATAAACTAGTATGTTCTAGTTATTTTATAGTTTCTGTATGAATTGATACAAATTAAAAAGAGAAACATACTCTCTTAATCTGTCATGTAACAAAAAATATAGTGTTTGGTTTGTTGGGAGGAGTAAATGAGATAGTATCTGTAGAGAGCTTGGTGTTGTGCTTGGGTGGTGGGATGTGCTCCAGAAATAGTAGATATGTTATAAATAGCAGAGTCGTTTTGTTTTTAAATCTCCAGAATTCAGGAACTTGGAGGCATTAGCTACTAACGGGCACCATAGAGTTTCTTTTAATTTGAGTCGCTTTTGACACAGGCAAGAGCTGGGTTTGGTTGTGCAAACTGGCCTGCAGGGCTGAGTCTTGAGTGGACAGGCTTGTGGGCCAAAGCTGAGGCCTGGAGTCAGTTGGATCTGAGATCCAGTTTGGGCGTCACAGCTCCCTTGACTTACCCTGTCTGCACCCTGGCATCCTTGAGTATAAAACAGGGACAATGCCATTTTCTATTAAATGTGAGGTGCCATTTGATTATAAACACACTATTTTAAGAAAGAAAATAAATGCTGCCAATTATTTATGATGCCACACTTCCTCTTCTTTTATTTCAGAAATGGTGAAATGTGATAAAAGTGCATCTTAGAATGGGTTAACTCCTATAATTACACTCTTTCATAGGGTTATTGTAAAAGTTAAATGAGGCATTGCTCATCAAACTCTAGCTGAAGAGCCTGGCATGTAGTAAATTCCTTGTAAATCAGTTTTTACTTAGGACCCTCTTCCCTGACTACCAGCATCTACATCCTCCAAGGATCCGGGGCCTCCTGGGGCCTGGTATGGGAGAACCCCAGAGTTCTGACTTTGCAGAAGTAGGGGCTTTTCCTTGGATCCTTCTATCCTCTTCTTCTTTCTCCAGGGTTCCCTCAGGACAGGGATCCAGGGGTTGATCACTGGTGGTAGGACCGGCCTGGAGGGAGAGGGACATTCTGATCATCACTTGTTATAGTCAAGTCGAGATGCTTGGACAAGCAGAAAAGATTTTAGGGGAAAACCAAGTCTAGGCAGTGATTCAGGCCTTTTTATTCAGGTATTTAATAAAAAGGGGGTGGGGGGTGGGTGTTACAGGTCTCTTCTTGCTCTGCTTGTGAGTGTGTAAACTGGTACAACCTTTCTGGAGGGTAGTTTGGCTCCTGCATTTTAGGATTGAAAATGTGCATTCCCAATTACACTTCTTGGAATCACTTGTGTCAAAACAATCAAGGGTGCATACAAAGATTTAGATATGGGATGTTTATCACAGTACTGTTTAGGATGTTAAAAAATTAAAACAACTCAAATGTCTAGCCATAAGAAAACATTAAGAATTAATTATGTTAATGTGACAACAGCATATGTAACCATTAAAAATAATGTAGATTATTTAATGACATGGGAGATGGTTCACAAAACATTGTTTAGGGATAAACAACTTAGTAATGTGATTCTATTTATATAAAAATAGTTACATAGAAACTCATGTACAGAAAAAAGATTCAAAGTTAATACACAAAGTTGTTAACATTGATGATCTCTAGGAGGAGGGATTATGGATACTTTTTATTTTTGTGTCGTTTGGTTTTTCTGTTTGCTAGCTTCGTAAAAATAATTATTAAACATAGATTCACAATCAAATTTGCTTCCAAGGTGCCTTCTGTGATTTAGTCTCCACCCTCTCACACATACTTTTTTTTTTTTTTTAACACAAAAGATAACATTCTCTGCACACAGTTCTATACTCTGGTTCCTTTTTGTTTCTGCTGTTGTTTCATTCAGCAGTATATATTTGGAGCCTGTATCAATACACAAAGAGCTTCTTTATTCTTTTTTATGGATGCATAATATCATAATATTCCATTGTATGGATGAACCATAATTCATTTTAACCAGTCTCCTATTGATGAACATTTAGGTTATTTCCTTTTTTTTTTTGGTGATGTAAAAAATCTATGCCAAAATTGGTGAAAGTGGTCAAAAGGTACAAACTTCCAGTTATAAGATAAAAAAGTCCTGGGGACGTAACATACAGCCTGGTGACTGTAGTTAACAATACTATGTTATATATTTGAAAGTTGCTAAGAGAATAGATCTTAAAAGTTCTCATCACAAGAAAAAAAGAATCTGTAATTATGTGATGTGGTGGATGTTAACTAAACTTATTGTGGCCATCATGTCAAAATTTATACATATGTTGAATCATTATGTTATACACTAAAAATTAATACAATGTTATATGTCAATTATATCTCAAAAAAAGAAGTTCATACACAGCGTGTTGTATATACGTGAGCTTGTTCACAGGATGCTTTTGTCATCCCAGGCTGACTCACTGTTCTTTTTACTCAGGACCTCTCAGCCAGGTTGGTGTGTATCCAGTCCCAAAAAGCCCAGTTCCTCATTACCTTCAAGACCATGGAGGAAATCTGGAAGTTCTCCACCTACCTGAACTTAGGTATGACGTGGAGCAGGCAGGTAAAGGAGCACCTGCTTCTCAGTTCAGCCAATTTGCAGAGCTTGACATTAAGGAATTGGTCTGGCTCTGATAATTAAAAGCAGTAGAGTCTAACATGGATGGTTAACCTTTGAAATATCACAAACTGCCTGGAACTAAATCTAAAGCAAATATTGCTCTAAAATGTCACATTCAGCACTTCTTTGTTTCAGGAAGAGAGTATTAGATAATCAATTAAAACTGGCAAACAGTTATTGATCATCTACTAGATTCAAAGTAGAGCTAGATTAGAAATTGATGGTTAAAAAAAAAAAAAAAGAAAAGAAAAGAAACCAGCTCCTAGTAGGATCTAAGTAGCTGTTCAAAAGTTCCAGATCCATGTTCCATGTTTTTGGAAAAGTCAAACAAAGATATGGGGGACTTACCTGCTAAAGGGCCTCAGGATGCAGGGTTTTCTAGAAGGTAAAGAAGGATACTGGGGCACAGCACCAGTACCGATGTGGTGGGAAATAGTTTACCTACCCTCTCCATGGAGAATAACTCATGATAGGAAAGTTACAATTGCAAAGCAAAACCAAGCAAAGCAAGAGGAGGCCCCTTGAATTGACGCATGTTCTACATCTCTTAGAAAATGCTGGGCTCCATGCAGACTTACACAGGAAGCGATTTTGTGTAGGGGTGGAGGGTCAAGATGGCTCTTGGCTAGAAGGTATAAGTTCTCCTCTTGTAGTCATGGTGATTTTTCTGCTCTCCATTCAACACATCTCCTTCTGTGACCATTAGAGATCCTCGTTATTCAAAGTGTGCTGCATGGACCAGCAGCATCAGCGTCACTTGGGGCTTTTGTTAGAAAAATGGAATCCTAGGCCGCACCCTAGACCTGCTGAGCCAGCATTTGTATTTTAATAAGGTCCCCAGGTGATCTGTGTGCACATTAAAGTATGAGAAGCACCATTATAGAAGATACACAGGGCCTACATCAGCACAACGGAGAGTGGAAAGAGACAGGTTCTGCATCTTAAGAAAGTGAGGAAGTCTAGAAAGAAGCAACGTTTTCATACAAATAATTTAAATTTATAGGAATGTGTAAAATACTATCCATAATTGTTACAGTTTTGCTGTTTGCACAGTTTTTAGTCTGGTTTTAACAAGTGAGATCTTACTGGGCATGGGGTGAGGGGCAGGGTCCGAGGGATGTTGAAGTAAATCCTGACTCATTTGTGGGCCATGGAGAACCTCCCCAGCCACTGCATCATCAGGGGTACAAGAATTCGAATTTGGTCGGGAGAACTTCAAGGGGGAACCAGGAACTCCCAGTGTCAACATTGTAATCTTGGAGATTCCTCCATGGATGTATTATAAAAAAGTAACTTGGTTTGATAATCTCATTATGCATTTATGGAGACCCATAATATGTTGAAAATAAATATCATTTAAAAATGATTTGTACTTCCCAGCAGATGCTGAGAAGAATCAATTCATTTTAGAAATTTTCTAGCTACCCCTCTTATGCTCTTCTAATTCCAGTTAAGTGGAGTCAGATTAGGGATGGAGGTCTGGGGGAGAAATTCAGGAGGGAAATTGCTCACCCTAATGATCAGCTAATGGCAGAAATCATGCCCTAGAGGAATCTTGTTGGTTTGACTTATTAGGCTATGTATCCATGAGTCTGGAGCATCTCCTCTTTGACCACAAGTACTGGCTCAACTGCCGACTGGTGGAGGATACAGAGATCCACGTGTCAGTAGATGATAAACACCTGGAAACAATATACCTGGGACTTCTGATCCAGGAAGGTGAGCATGGTGTAGGGTTGGGGATGGGGGTCTTATCTGGATATATGTTATCAGAGTCCTTGAAATAATTAGGATACAAAGGGAGGCAAAAACGATTCAAACATGAAAATATTCACAAATGAACCCACCTGTTATAATATTACTTCAAACATCTCTCTCAGTTTAACATCAATATCACATGAACAGCTATGTAGGCCAGTCTCACTGATTGTCTGATGTTAGAACCGCCTGGGAATTTTTAAGAAGATGCCCATATCAGGGCTCAGCTGGGGCCAATTAATCTCTAGAGATGGGGGTCAGGCTTTGGTATTTTTTGAAAGTTGCCCAGGTTATTCTAATATGCATCCAAGATTGAGAACCACTATTCCAAACATATGATATAATTTGATTGTAAAATAAAATTGCAGATCTTACAAAACCTTCATGGTTTCATGAGATCGAGGAAAGTGATACTGGGGAACTGCTTGGAGCACCCACCAGTCTGTTTACAAGGAAGGATCCAATCAAGGCTGCAACCAACCAGTTAATGACTGATGACATCATAGACACAGTGAAAGAGCCAGATTTGCATAGAATATTTTGCAGAATGATTCCCTTTCTGATTGTTTTGCACGAATCATATATGAAGGAAAAACTTTCATACTGTACGACTGTGAAATTTAGTTGGAGAAATTATATTCACCCAAATCAACTTAATTTATTCTTTTTTGGTCCTAAGATTAAGCATAAGGTTGCAATTATAACTGAAGTCCTGTTAAATATATTTTCATGAACTCATGTTTCATTTTTTTCTCAAGGTGAAGTCCCAATTAAGCCTCATTCTTGAGAATTATTTGGAATTTTTGGTGTCTATTTTAAGTGAATTCCCTCTCAGTGGCTTTTTTCCCTGGTACCAGTTTTCCTGGGGTCACAAAGACCTCTTGGACTGTGGACCTCCCCCGGGACTGTGTACTTTACTTTCAGAAAGAAAAGTATTTGGGCTCTGATGGAAATACACATAGCGGGATACTCCATTTTCACCTCCTGCTGCTCCTTGGAAAGAGCTTTTCTCATTCTCTGCAGGTCACTTCTTCTGCAGAGCCACATGCTCCATGGCTCAGCCAGCTGAGAAGGAAGGGGAGTATTTGACACTTTGCAAGAATGAGTTAATCTCGGTGAAGACAGCTGAAGGCGAGTTTGAGTGGGAAGGCGTGTCCTTGGTGACGGGTCAGCGGGGCTTGGTGCCGGTGTCAGCCTTGGAACCCCTGCCTCTCCCTTTCCACCAGTGAGTAGCCACTCACCTCCTGGGAGAGGGTCTCAGAGCGCACTGAGGTCTGCAGAACAGAGTAGGCACATTTGCAGATGTGGACATCCATGGTGCCAGGGAGGGAACAAACCTGGGTGGCTTTTTATCTTTTATTATTTTTTTAAGTCAAGATTTGCACAATTAGATGAAATGGAGACAACTCAAAATTTCAGATGGACATTGTACCAAAGAAGAAATACACTGCCTGGTCTCCAATGCAGTGTTTCTCACTGTGGGGACTGGGGACCATTTGTACCAGAGTCGCCTGGGGATTTTACTGGAAGTTTATACCCTCTGGCCCTCCTCAGACTTTCTTGGGGTTGGATCCAAAAATCTGCATTTTATATAAGCTCCCCTTAAACATCAGGGGATGTTTTTCACACTAAAGTTCCAGAATCCTTGCTGGAAGATATTGTAAACTCAAACAGAGAGAGTGACAGTAAGCATGATTCCAGGCCGTGGGTTCTGTGTGTGGCAGAGAATCTGACAGTGAGAATGGAATGGGATCCTTTGTTAGATATTTAACTGACAAATTAATTGCTGAGCCAGAAAATATCCCAGGCCTGCTGAGCTTCTTTATTTTTCACAGTGCTTGATAAAAAGTAAGTTCTCAGTCAATGTTTGCCACTATTATAATAAGAGTAACCAAAATCATAATAATACTTATCATCAGCAGCATCATTTTAATGGATTATTCTGCTCACTGTTCAAATTTTTTGAAATCCCTGTTTGCAAACCCCATGTTTCCATTGGCAGATGGTTCCTAAAGAATTATCCAGGAAGCTGTGGCCTTTCCAGGAAGAAGGATTGGACAGGCTCCTATCAGATCGGTACGGCTGAGTTGAAGGCAGTATTATTAGGGAGATAATATTGCTCTGCCTCCTCCTTTTATCGGCAGATTTGGAGTCAGTGCATGTGAATTCCTGTCTCACCTCTGCTGCTGACTGAATTTGGGGAAGCCAGTTATACCATCTGTTCCCATGGGTTTCCTTGCCTGTGAAATGAGAGGTCTCAGATGAGGGCTGTACTGTAGATATAAATACCTCCAGGGACAGGCAGAACACACAGATGCGTGGAGGGCCTGGAGGGAAGATGTTAGGGAATGGTAGGGACCATAGGGATTTAAAGATATGTGGGAAAAAAAAAGCCCTGTGTGGGCCAGATGTGGCCTGCAGGCTGCCTGCTTTCAATCTCTAGTCAAAACATTTTCTAATTTCCTTCAGAGTTTTGTGAAGTTAATCTTGAATTTAGGAAGATTAAGAATGCTTGGCACATAGTGGGTGCTCAGTAAATATTTGTTGAATAGATGAAATACATACATACATATATATGTATAAATACATGGATACATTTTATGTAATCTCTATACACATGTGTATGTATGTATGTATATATATACACATACACATAAATATATACACATACACATATATCTATATTTGTATCTGCTGGATAAGGAAATTTAATGTTCTCTATGTATCTAGAATATACATTCCTTTCATCTTCATCCTTGGAGCTGCCTTCCCACACCTAGCACAAAGTGCAATTTTAAAGTTCTAAGCCCAAGTACCACTTTAAAAAAAAGGAAACAGTGGGAATTATGAGACCCAGACATTAGATCTAATTAATAATCAACCACAAACAAGACTTTTGGCTATCTGAGGCAGTATGGCCTTGTCGTTAGGAACATGGGGCTGTGAAGTCCTGTTCTGGGTTCAAATTCTAGCCCCACAACTTAAAACCAGTGTGACCTCGGCCACTTCATGATGTGCTCTCACAATGCCACAACTTCCTCATTAGTAAAATGTTACTGTAAAACCAACTTTAAATGTTGTCATGAGAAACTAAACTAAATGACATCTGTAAATCACTTAGTACAGTTTTCTCACATTGTAAGTATTTAACACATGGTAGATAACTACCAAAGCAGTGGGAACTTCTGAGTCTGAAGACACAATCAACAGAAACTTGACCAAAAATGTCAGGAAAAAAAAATCCAGTAGCTTTAGCAGGGGAGCTAAAGCAAATATGGAAACTGGGGCATATAAAGACTGCTACCTCAACTAGAGCTGGATCAGTGGAAAGAAGGGTTAACAGCAGTGGAGAGACTTAAGTTCTAGTTCACACACAAACTCCTTGGACAAATCACGTACCCTCTCTGTGCTTCCACCTTCTAATCTACAAAAAGGAGGTTCTGATAGTTGCTCTACTTACCCTTTGGGGCTCCTAGAAAGATCTGAGAAAAGGGACGTAAGTGTACTCTGTAAACTGGAGAGTACAATTCTCATAAATATATCATTACTAGATCCTAGCTTGGCAGCTGATCAAGCTGGGTAGTGACCATAGTCAGAAGAGGAGTCTGCCAGAACCCTCTGGGTAACCAGCTGTTTTCTGTTCGCCAGTGATATGAGGCTAACATGTATTGAGGGTTGCCTAGGTACCAGGCATTGTGCACTTTATCTCTTTAACTCTTCCTGATATTTGTAAGAGACAGGTATTCTCATTATCCCCATTTTACAGTTGGGGAGACTGAAGGTCGTAGTGGCCAAAAGAGCCAGAAGGAAATGGAGAGATCCTATAGTAGTCCTCACCCTGGTCTGTGGATCTGTGCCAACCATGACAAAGTGTTTACATGATAATGGCAAATCAGACAAAGTAAGGCAATATAGTGAGCTTTTCAGTTTGACATAAGCTACCTTTATTCTGTTTTAAGGTATACCTAGTATTCTGAGATTATATTTACTACGTTTGTTAAAATTTCTTTTATAAAATGGTAGTAAAAGTAGATGGGAGTTCCTTTTTTGAATTTCCTAGCTTGGCCAAATGAAAAGCCAGTTACCCTATATCATTCCTGCCAATTTCTTTTTTTGAGTGGGGGAGAAATTTTACTGGTCCTTAAAGTTCTAAAGTCTGGGAACTCTTCATTTCATATTACATTGGAAGCTAGTGGAAGGCTCAGCTGTTCCTGTCTTATTTGGTTGACCTGTGTGCTGTTTTCCCACAGGAAGAGGAAAATGTAAGGCCTGGAAGGAATATGAGAGGGAAGAAAAGGATGAACTGAATTTACACCAGGGAGAAAGCATTGAGATCATCGGCTTTGTCATTCCTGGGCTTCAGTGGTTCATTGGGAAGTCAGCGCTCTCAGGAGAAGTGGGCTTTGTCCCCACCAGGAACATAGATCCTGATTCTTATTCCCCAATGTGAGTATGACACACAGACCCTCTGGGATGTGCTGGAGCAGGGCTACCTTCCCCAGTGGTCCTGCCGCATTCTGAGCAGGTTTGAAGATGAGCTTCAGGGTTTCCTGGTATCATGAACGCAGAGGAGCACATTCTGACAATCAAGGCGACATGAGGAGTGATAGGAAAGAAAATAGGAGTGATCAGGGAAGGAGTCAGTTCAGTTCATTTCAGCAGATGGTCACTGAGGCCTTCCTCTGTGCAAGGAGAGAAGCACAACCCCCCAAACCCAGGGCCTGCTCTTAGCCCTTCCCACCCAATCAAGGGGCCCCATCGGGAGTACACACACAGGGACCTATAGACTCCAGCTTAGTGAATGGAGAGTCCCTCCCACGTAGGTCTGTCTGCTGAAAGCTTAATGTATGGGAAGGCAGTGTTGGCCAGGATGGCGGAGTGCCTCTTTTACTCTTTCCTGCCTTAAGTACAGAAGGGCTGGTTCTGAGGAGCAGAGCCACCACATGACCAGTCAGCAGCAGGTGGCCAGCCTGCTCCCTCCACCCTGTCATGGAGTGCTGGAGTACTGCCCGGTCTCTCTGGGGGGGCATCCTGCACGGGGATACCAAGCAGTAGAAAGCCTGGGCCCAGGAAGTACAAGAGGGAACACAGAGTTGGTGGCTAACCTTGAGACACTGTAGCCCTCCACATGGGGAAAACACAGCCCAAGCAATGCCTAAGGCTCTGAACACTCCGACTGGAACTCCTTCCCTTGTGGAAAGAGCCACTAAGGAGAGTGGACCAAGGGCAGAAGCTCCCTCTGAGCCCTGTCCTTTTTAGGGAGAGGCGAGAGGTCATTTTCCCTACACAGAAATGTGGGAACCCAGGTACCTCTATAAGAGGAAGATCACTCACTATGCTCCTGGAGAGGTATGGAGAGCGATGGGAGTTTAGAAGGAGATAAAGGGTGTCAAGAGAACTTTCCTCAAAAAGGTAACATGTGAGTTCAGCTTTGCACGGTGTAAGACATTTCAACAGACGTCAATAGGGAAAGGAGGTCACAGGTAGGAAAGTAAGGGGGATGTTGAGGAACGATTCGTGTTGTTGGGGGTGGGTCACCAGGAGGGTGCTAGTGTGGCAAAGGCTCAGCGGGGCCATGATGTGAAAGACGGGAAACGCCTATGCCGTGGGCCTGTCCTTCACCTGGCAGGGCATGAGGAGCCACTGAATGTATCTGAGCAAGGGTGACATGATGTGACTGGGACTTCTGTTTAGGAAGCCAACCCTGACTTTGGGTGAGGTGTGCATGGTCAGGGGAGAGCCTGGAGGTAGGGGACCAATGAGAAGGCTGAGGTTAGGGGCATTTGGGAAGGGGCAAGGGGAATGGAGAGGAGAGGGCACTGCTAGGACCAGTCAACAGACTTTAGAGATTCTGGGAGCTTACAAATATGGATACCTGTGTTCTGCCCCCAGCCGTTCATTCTCATTGGTCTGCGTGGGGCCTGGGCAGCCATGGTTGTAAAAGCTCCCCAGATGGGGCTAGTGTGCAGCCCAGGTGAGAACTGCTAAAACTACCCCCTCAATTTACTGCAGGAGTAGGTGAGGACCCCAAGAGTGAAACAGCTGAACCATGGCTTGGGTCTGGAATCGCAGATTGCTGATGTTAAATCTAGGGTTCTTTTTCAAAAACAGAGTCCTGCAGCTGAGGTCCTAGTGAAAGGGAGGAAGAATAAAAAGAAAAGACTCCGTGGGGAAGAACCATTTATAGAGCAGAGGAAGAAAGAATGTATCAGAGGAAGAAAGAAGGATGGCTGAGCGGGAGGAACCAGCCATGTGGGAGGTGGGGGATGCTTAACACTGTGGAAGGCCCTTGAAATTGACCATTGAGAAGTCACTAGCCCTGGGGAGGTCACTGGTCATTGGGCGGAAGCATAGGTCAGTAATAAAGAATTCCAGAGCCAGACTTCCTGGAAGGCATTTATGGCCATGTGAGCACATCGTGTGTTTCCATTAGCTTGCCAGCTGGGTGACTTTGGATATGTTAATTTGTTTCTCTAAGCTTCAGTTTTCTCTTCTGTAAAATGCAGACAGTATTAGTATTTGCCCGTAAGATTGTCTTGAGTTGAAATGAGCTGATACGTGTAGAACACTTAGAATGGTGCCTGGCACAGTGTGTGTGTGTGTGTGTGTGTGTGTGTGTGTGTGTGTGTGTGTGTGTGTGTGTGTGTGTGTGTGTGATCAATATGCACTAACTCTTAGTGCTGTTACTGTTGTGGGTGGTAATCTCTAAGAGGCAGTTTTAACAGGATACTGGGGGCAGGTGTCAGGTTTAATCAGTTATATTGAACTTCTGTACCTCATATCATGCCTCAAATGACAATAACCCAGTACTACTAAATTAATCTGATCATCACATTTTAGCTGGCTTAGTTGTACAGGACACACTCACCCTGCAGAATATCATCCCCTGTATCCAAGTGGTGGCAGGAAACCTTCTCCTTACTTGCACAGAGTTGCCTGTTGGCCTCTACCTGGTCACCTGTGGGACCCCATACACCACAGATTGCACATTCAGTAGGGAAGGGGAAAGTGGACAGGAGACAGAGGGGTGGGAGAGGGAGAGAAGAGGAGAACTGGCTCATTGCACACTCTAGAAATCACTCTCTAGATTACAGATACCCCTGAAACACAGCAATTGGAGGAAAACCCCACAAACAACCTGCCAGCAGCAGCCAGGGTGTGGAAGTCCTGGGAACCATCCCTGTGTGCTGTGCTGTCCCTGTGATCAGGCCACTGGGTGTCACTCTTAGTCTGTGTTCATTTAGGGTCAGGTTTCTGAAGCCGGTCTAGCATTTGCTGAAATCTCCATCCTCTTCCCCCAGCTTCCCTCCCTGTGCTGGTGTATCACTCCCTGAAGTGTTTGTACCCTGTTTTTACCTATGTATGCATGTATGAATGTATATATGTATGCATGCATGTATTCTTTGATTTATTGATTTAACCAAATTGGCAGTGTACTGAGAATGAAATTTCTCAGAAGCTGTTTTCTGAGTCAGATTTAGTCTTTGCCTCTGACACATGGGAAAGGGATCCTGCTTATCCGCAGAAGCAAATTTTTGTGGGTTTCCTTTTTTACAGCCCAGATTTCAACATCAGCTACCTAATTTCACAGCAACAGCAGCTGGAAAACCCATTCTTAAACCTCAGGCAGACCTTCTATCCGAATAGACAAAGTGTTTGTATTTGGCCAGAGTGACTTTGAAGACTCTCAGTAGCCCTGTGTGGAGCACGTCAGCCTGCCGTATTTCTAGAAGCTCTGCCACACTCCTTCTAAGCCTGTCTCCATGCTGGGAAAGCCCTAATGTAATTTGTCAAGCTTCTTAGACTCTAAGTATCTGGGACTCAGGACGTTAGCAGATCAGCCATGAGGCAGTGGACACAGAGGCAGAAGACCTCAGCTTCAGTGTCAGCTTTACCACTTTCTAGCTGTGTAATTCTGAGCGTGTCACTAAATTACTTTCTGCATCTTCATCTATAAATATGGATAAAAATACCTACATCATAGGGTTATTATGAAGAGTAAATGAAATAGTAAATTCAGGAATGCTTTGTAAAATGCAAGTGTTCTACAGAAATTTGGGATCATATTCTTTTTATCTCGAATGAGTTTAGATGTAGAATTCAATTACATGCTCTTTTGAGGATGGAAGCTCTTAGAGTGCTGGGGAGAATCTGGAGGTCAAGCCAGAGAGATGGGGGTTCAGTAAGTGTGGTGTCAAGAGCCATAGATGTCAGGACACAGCTTTAGTGCCAGTTCTGCCACTAATTAGAGGTGTGACCTTGAGCAGTTCACATTAATGGCTAGTTTTCTCATCACTGACTTTCAAATTGCATTTATCTGAGCTGTGGGGACAATGGGTAAGTGGCAGACCACGGCACTCCGTCCCAGACCCTCCCTTAACCCTGCTTGAAAGAGAGAACCTCTTCTTACATCCTGCTTACATCCTGCTCTACGGCTCCCTAACCACCAACTTTATTTTTCTGTGCCTCAGTCTTTTCCTCTGTAAAAAGGGGATAAGAATAGTACCTGTATCAGAGGGCAACTGCATAGATTAAATGAGTTAATAGTGTGTGATTCATAATAAGCCCCCCCCCAAGTGTTAGCTGTTATTAACTCTTGGGCTTCTAAATTATTTTTGTTTTAAAACTGGATGCTGAAGTTTGAAGACTATTTAGAACTGAAAGAGATATTAAGTGTTGTCCAGATAGGTACTGGACTGAATACTTTCCAAGGCACTTCTAATTTTCATATTCTTTGATTCTATGACAGACCTCTAGTGAGCAAATTAGTTTTAACAATTAGTTTATACAATAGAGTGAATATATAGAACTCTATAATCATTTCTTCCAGCCCCCTGGCCCTCCTTCTACCGCCTTCCCACACCTTAGCCTTCTTTCTCTATCTTAATGCTACATAACACTGTTCTGTGTCATGGAATCAGATGTCAACATCCAATGTGAAAGGTTCGTTCTGACCATAGTCAAGTTTTCTCCATTGTTCCTCTAGATTGTGTCATTAGTCCTGAGTGTTTTCTTGAAATAACCTGTCAAAGAAACATCTTTTAATGGTCCTTTTCCAACTCTTACATTTAGGGCATCCAGTTCCTATTTCTTCCCTTAAAAGTGGTCACCATGTGGTCTCAAAGAATGGGTAGGAGTCGAAGGAAGGGGCTTTGTTTTTCTTGGGAGGTGCAGTTTTGACAGGAGGGGTGTTTTCATTGCCACTTTGATCAATTCAGCAACGGCGTAGGTCAGTTCTGCACAGATGAGGTGCTACCAGCTCTTCTTCCTTGGCAGTATAGATAAATACATTATACAACAGTGAGATGAGGAGTCTGAGTTCAGCTCTGGGCACGTGGGTTGATGGCTTCTCTGTGTCTTTCACTACATCCTAGGGCGAAAAGAGAAGGGGTCGTGTCTGGAACCTTGCACTGATCTGTGTCCATGTCTTTTGCCTTAATACAGGAGCAAGAACTCCACCTTTTTCAGTGATGAGGAAAGATGCTCTCTGGGGGTCCCGGGAAGTGACAGGAAAGCTGAGTGTGCCAGCTTCCTCCACACGCTTGCTCAGACTGACATAACATCTGTCTACCGGCTTAGTGAGTGTTCGCTCCTCAGACCCTGTGAAAGCCCAAGCTCCTCAAGATTAAGGGAGTGTTCCTAACTAGAAACAGAATATCTCTGAAGTATAATCCTATGCACGAATGTGAGGCTATGACCACAGTTGAGTTGACGACCTGGGTTATATTTGATTAGCAGCATTTTCATTTTGCATTTCAAACAGTTCTGGAGTTGAGGGGGACTTGCTGCCTAGAAACTCTGAGATGTGATGAAATCAACTCCGCTATAGCATGGGAGGCTGGCCATATTGAGCCTCCCATTCTAATCCTGGAGAAGAAAACTTCCTGAGTTGTGGCTGAGGGTTTTCCTTCTAGGGCTGAAGTAGGTCTGGCTCCCCAGTAATAAAGGTGGAGCCATAGAATGTCATAGCTAGAAGGACCCTAAGAGATGACTTCTCTTATTTTACAGATTAGGAAACTGAGGCCCAAGTGAATTAGTGCCTGGGCCAGGATAAGAACTGCCCTCCCCTATCTTCTCGTCAGGACAATCCCTACTTCACCACACTGCCCCTGACACAAAATGACATTGGACTGTTGGGTGTGTTAGCTTTGGGTGGGTGAGGGACCTCAGTGCCTAGCACAGTTTTCAGCAGTGTCTGAATGACTGACTGAGTGAATGAATGATACTCTTTTCTTTTACTTTGGGAGGGGCCCACTGCTCTGTGTCAGGAAGTGCATTCACTGACAGGGTTTGAGGAAGGATTCCTGTTTCTCCTATCTCTTCAGTGATGGTGATGTTGTGTCTACTCCTGTATGGCCAGATTAGATGGCACGCGTTTCATGGGTGCAGCCAGAGATTCTGCAGAAGGGACCCTCAGGCCAGCTCCCGGAGCAGAGGTGGGAATTGGAGAGTTTCTCCCAGGCACAGGAACATTTGTGAAGAGCACCTCACCCAGGCATCAGCACCAGCCCTGGCAGCACTTTCTTGCCACAAGCCGATCGATCACACTGCCCCACCAGGCTGAGCCAGGAAGCTGAAGCTATGAATGCAGCCCGGTAGGCAGGAGGTCTGAAAAGTCTAAAAATCAAGGACTACTTGGGGTCTGCCTTGAAGGCAGGGTGGCTACAGGCTTGGATCCAGGGTATCTGCCAATCGTTGATCCAGTGGTTGAGAGAGGTCCAGGGGCAGGTCTCAGGCAGCCCATTAGCTCTTATCTACAGACCAGGAGTGCAGCTCTGCTGGGTGCAGGGCTATGCCTTATGGCTGCACAGGCTATCCCTGGCACCAAGGCAACCAGCAGAGGGTGCATCCTATTGGTAAATTCCAACTCCCCCAAGGCCTATGCCCTGTAATTCTTCTTCCCAGAGGAAGCATTTTTTTGGTAACTCATGCATCATTGTGCTCTCGGTGGTCCTGGCCTGCAGAGAAATGACTGCATAAGACTGGCACGTGTTCCGCAACGTCAGGGAGGGCCAGGTGCATGAACAGCTCTCCAGAGCCCAGCTCTCTAGCTCTGCTGTGTTTGGCTGTGGGACCTTTGGGGGTTGCAGATCTTAAGTATGTGCAATGACACTTACAGAAGAAGCCTTCCCTAGAGAATAGCAAGTGGAGGCTTGACTTGGTGAGGGGCCTGCTACCCTCAAAGTACACCGGAGAGCTCAGAGTGCAGGCACAGGTGGCTGGCTATTGCTTCTTTGCCAGGAAGAGGTAGAATCTTCTTTCTAGCAGCCCCTGTCCTATGGAGCATGAACCTGGCCTTCGCCTCCACAAGCTCCACTGTGGCTGCTTTAGCCAAGGGGGTCAACTTCTTTGCTGCCAAACCCCAGGTTGTCTTCTTGGTTCTCACCTTGTCTTATTTCACTTTTGTTATGTTAGGTGGCTGCACCGTAAGCCACCTTGGTCTCTGTGACTCCTCTTTTCTCTTTACAGACTGCCTTTTCAGTCTCCTTCATTGGCTCCCATCTGCAAGTAAATGCTGAAGTTTTTCTGGCTCATTCACAAATCCCCTCTCCCCACTCCTCCCCCACCTGCTTTGTGTTTCCTTCCAAATCCTTCTTCTGGGACTTTGACCCACTCTTTGTGACCTGTTGTCAGTCACAAATCCATATTTGCAAGTCTCCACTTTTCTCCTTGGCCGCAGATCTATTTCATTCTCTGCTAGAACTCCTGCAAGTACCGCAAACTCAAAACGTCTAAAACCGCTCAAGATCGTCCCTTCTCCCACCTCATCCCACCAAGGTACTTCAGGGAACAAAACTTAGGAACTGCAGATGATTCTTTACCTTCTTTTCTTCATTATTTACATTTGGTCACCTCATCCTGTCAAATTTACAAAGCACATTGTGCACACTGAATCTGTCTGTTGAGTGGATGGATGATGAATAAATGGAGGAAGGAAGAAGGAAGGCTGTACACACATAAATGGGAGGCAGTGCCACGTGCCACAAAGTGCACTGCCCTTGGAGTTCTGTTCATGGCTTTGTCATAAACTTGCTGAGACATTTGGGCCTTCAGATTCCACCTCCTGCCCCCCCACCCATACCCACACCTCTTGTCATAGAGCTCATGTTTCTGGCTTTTCTTCTCTGACTCTGTTCTCATTTCTACCTCAGTTCCCAACTGTAAGGTGAGTGGGTTAAGCAAGATGATCTTCAGGTCCCTGCAGCATTGATGGTGAAGGGAAGATGCTGCCTAGTACCTTAGGGATGGCAGATGGTCTGAAACTGAGACACAAAGTGTCCTAAGGGGCCACTGGTCAGGGAGCACCTGTAGGCATAAGCATACTGGGCCATTCTGACCTAACATAGGTTCGTCCTTCATCTCTATCCAGGTGGGTTTGAATCCATCCAGAGTCTTCCAAACGATCTGAGCGGTGAGTAGAGATCATGCTGAACCTGACCTCCAGTCCTGCAGGATAGCGTCCTGGCCTCTTGCCAAGAGCTGGCCACCATAGTTGCAGGTACTTAGGGTTGCTCAATTCTGCCTGTCCCTTACAGCGTCCCAGCCCGAAGGCTTCAAGGAGACCCGGCCTGGTGGAGCCTGGGAGGAGCATCAGGCCGTGGGCTCCAGACAGTCCAGCAGCTCCGAGGACTCCAGCCTGGAGGAGGAGCTCCTTTCAGCCGCCTCAGACACCTATCACCTGCCAGAGCCTGATGACCTCGATGACCCGGAACTGCTCATGGACCTGAACACCGGTCAGGAGGAGGAGGAGGCTGAGAACTTCACCCCCATATTGGCTTTTCTGGATCACGAGGGTTATGCTGACCACTTTAAGAGCCTCTATGATTTTTCCTTCTCTTTCCTCACGACTTCCTTTTACAGCTACTCTGAGGAGGATGAGCTCGTGGCCTACCTGGAGGCCTCGAGGAAGTGGGCCAAGCGGAGCCACATGACCTGGGCCCATGCGCGGCTCTGCTTCCTCCTGGGCCGGCTAAGTGTTAGGAAGGTCAAACTCTCTCAGGCCAGGGTGTACTTTGAGGAGGCCATCCACATTCTCAACGGGGCATTTAAGGACCTATCCTTGGTGGCTGCCCTGTACATCAATTTGGCGGCCATCTACCTGAGGCAGAGGCTGAGGCATAAAGGCTCGGGCCTGTTGGAAAAGGCAGGTGCCATGTTGGTCTGCCTGCCTGACCGGGAGTATAGTGCCAAGAGCGAGCTGGATGTGGTGGCCTATGTGCTGAGACAGGGCATCGTGTCGGGCAGCTGCCCCCTGGAGGCCAGAGCCTGCTTCCTGGCCGTCCGATTGCTCCTAAGCCTCGGCCGGCACGACGAGGTCCTGCCCTTCGCTGAGCGCCTGCAGCTCCTCTCTGGACACCCTCCCACCTCGGATGCTGCAGCCACTATCTTGAGTTTTCTCTATGACAAGAAATATCTGCCACACCTTGCAGTGGCTTCTGTCCGGCAACGTGGTACTCAGAGCACCCAAGGGATGGCCCTTCCAATTTGGCAGGTCCACCTGGTCCTCCAGAACACCACCAAGCTCCTTGGCATCCCCTCCCCAAGCTGGGGTGAAGTTTCTGCCCTGGCGTGCCCAGCACTCAGGCAGGCCCTGGCTGCCTGTGAGGAGCAGGTGGATGAGCGGACCCGGAGGACCCTGTGTCTCATCCTGTCCAAAGTGTACCTCCAGCATAGGTCTCCTGACGGTGCCGTCCACTACCTGAGCCAAGCCTTGATGCTAGGCCAGCTGCTGAGTGAGCAGGAAGCTTTTGAGTCTTCCCTCTGCTTGGCGTGGGCGTATCTCTTAGCCAGCCGGGCAAAGAAGGCTTTGGACATCCTCGAGCCACTCTTATACTCCCTGAAGGAGACAGAGAGTGTTACCCGAAAGGGAGTGGTCCATAACCTCCTGGGACTTGCGCTTCAAGGTGAAGGCCGGGTGAACAGGGCAGCCAACAGCTACCTTCGGGCCTTGAACAGAGCTCAGGAGGCAAGGGATGTGCGCAACCAGGCGGTGGCTTTGGCCAATCTTGGCCATCTGACCCTTAAATCCTGGACTCAGCAGCCAGCCAGGGACTATCTTCTGCAGGCTGTGCAACTCTATTCTGAACTCCAGGCCAGCATGGAGACAGACATGGAATTAGTACAGGTGCTTCTCTGGTTGGCCCAAGTTGAGGTCTATCGACGCCAGCTGGCCAGTGGCCGCTTTTGTTATGAAATGGCATTGCTGTTCGGATTAAGGCATCAACACCTAAAGAGTGAGTATATCCCATGCTGCTGGGATGCTTCAGAGAAGAGTGTTAGAAGTCGTTTTTTCCTTTGTCCTATCTCCAGTCATCTCATCCATGTTCCTGCTTTATGTTCAGGTCAGCTTCAGGTCACCAAATCCCTCTGCCATTTCTACAGCTCTGTGTCCCCAAGCCCCGAGGCATGTATCACCTACCACGAGCACTGGCTGGCCCTGGCTCAGCAACTCAGGGACCGGGAGATGGAGGGGAGGCTGCTGGAGTCCCTTGGGCAGCTCTATCGGAACCTAAATACGGCCAGGTGAGTCCAGGCTCAGGGATAATTCTAGAACATCTTTTCTTCCTTAAGGAGAATCAGTATTCTTTCCCTCACGAAGTCAAGTCCAAATGCACATGATATGTTTATGGCATCGTGGAAAAGAACGTGGTCTCTGCAGCCACATTGCAAACTCAGTGCCATCCATCACTTATTAGCTGTGTGACTTGGGGCAAGTTTTTACACTTCTCTGTGCCTCCGCTTCCTCACCAGTTAATGCACATGGGGCACTTGGAACAGTGCCTGGTAGACAGGGCTCAGTCATGTTGGTTATGTTACAATTACCCGTGTGTTTCTATAACAACCCATCAAGTGAATGTGGCTGAGGGTGCATAATTCAGAGAGGTGGCAGTTACACTGAGGACCATGGAACCCTCAGGAGGTCTTCGTTACCTGAGGAAGTTGGTATTAGAGGAAGGACCAACGTAAATAAATGCACAGAAAGCAGGGGTGTAAAATTTCACAGTAAAAATTTTTGATTGGAAATTTACCTTTAAAATGAAACTGGAAACGATGAAACTAAGTTTATTTTCACTTTTTAGTTAAGAAGCTTAGGTTATAATCGCAACTATGCACTAAGTTGTAGAATAAATACACAACAAAAGAACTGTTAACTTTTCAGCTTAATTGTGTTGACAAAACTGTATAATAGCACAATTAAACCTCCTTTGTTTTGTGATTGACTTTTAGCACTCTCTTAGAAAGACTCATTTTTGCAAAAATATCCCAAAACTTAACTTTTTATCCAAGCCTTTTTTTTCACCCTTTGATATTTAAATTATTCTCAAGTGGATTATCCTGCCATCTCTTGCTGATTTTCCCTTTTCTATCTGTTTACTGGTCAAATCTGCCTGATCATCATTTGCCAGTGACACGGCCTGCAGTTCTGCTTTCTAACAAGCCTTTAATTTATTCCATTAAATTCTACATGGTTTGCAAGATATTTAATTTCACTTTGTGACAGATTAGCATTGTAACGTTGTACTCATAATTATGAATGACTTCTAATGTAGAGCAGGGATAATTGCTAGTGTTGAGCAGAGAGAGGTGATTGAGGAGAAGCTATTTAAATGACAATTTTTGCTTTTCTAGGCAACGTGGTAACTTGGGCACCTGGTCAATCAGATCACTAATAATCAGATAACGAATTCTCTCTTTCTCTTCTCTCTCCCATTCTGTCTCCCTCTCCCTCATCTCATCCCTCTCTTATAAGAATCAGGTATCCTCCAAATATCCCGTTGCCTTTAGTCCCAGGAAGGGAGTTTTGGATCCTTGCAGCCTGTGAGGGGACAGGAAGTCTGGCCCCAGCCGTACCATGCTTCTGTTCAGAGCACCCTAGGAGTTTGTATGGTTTTGGAGCAGATCCAGAAGGTAGGCTTGAATTAACCTTAGAGATGAAATAGTCATATATTCATGGTGAGGAATAGTGAGAATGGGCTTTAGGAAAGCTGACTTTTAAGGGACTGGAGTATGGGGGGCAAATATGTGTCAGGTTTATTGCCACCCCTCCCTGTGTACAAGTTCAGTCTCTGATTAATCACTGTCCAGTCCACCTACCCAACTGCCATCCTTTGTTCACAGCCTTCCTCCCACCTCCAGTTGTCAAAACCCACTGAAATCCTAAGGGGGAAGCCAAAGAGTAAGCCCTGGATGCTCTCAACACAGAGTGCAGAGGCCTTTCTTAAGGCAGTGTGAAGGACCACTGGACTTCTTAGGTGATGGGAGTGATAGAGAGGAGAGAAGGAGTGGGGCTGCGCTTGCTCCAAGAAAGCAAGGAAGGAAGGAGGAAGTCACAGGCCACAGAGCAGGGAGAGGAGTGACCAAAACTGGATTAGGAGTCAGGAAACCTGAGCCTGCCATGAGCTAATAACATGTCCTTAAATAAGTCTCTTGGTTGCCCCATTTATAAGGTTGAATTGAATGAGGTGCCTTCTAGTTCTAAAATGTTAGGTCTAGGACCAGCCAGCTGTGCTATGCTGACACCGGCAATAGCCCTATTAGTATAAGAATTCCTCCAGAGAGTCTTGAAGTTTGGAGGCAGATTCTTAAAGATGTGGGGCTTCAAGATCAGAGACCTAAACTTTTTGGGGTTCTGAAAGACTCTGCAGTAGCTTCAGAAGGTCTTGATGTAGGTGACTATAAACTCCATCTGGGCAGACCTCGTGTCTAGCATAGAACAGGGAGACATACATGTTTGTGTGGGCAGCCAAGTAGTTAGTAAATTATTTATTTAGTCCACTAGCTTACAGCCCTGAGCTGCAGGCTGCACACTGACTTGGCTGACTTGGCTGCCGGGGAGGAGATTAAGATGGAGAATGAGGGAGTTTGCCCGAGGGAGCCCTTGGTTTCTTTGCTCAGGATTCAGGTCAGGGAAAAACGGTGCTTGCAACTTGGAGGCAGACTTTCTGGTCTTCAGTGACAATTACAGTCGTCAGACGGCTGTCAGTGGAACCTCAGATGCCCTTTCCAGCCGCCTGTTTCAAACCTGGCCTACAGAGCATTAGCTACAGAACAGAGTGGGTCTTTTCTCAGGGAGTTTGCACTGATAAGGACCCAAATAACAGATAGTGAACTGGAATATCAGGGATTACCACCCAAATCAAAAATAAATATTTTTCCTAAAATTTAAATTGTTTAAAATTCTATTACCATATTTGCTTATGGTAAAAAAAAAAAAAAATTAAACCAGTACTGAAGGTTATAGTTGAAAAATAAAGGTCTTATTGCAACCTCCCTTTCCCTAAGACTCTTCAGAAGTAACTACTTAAAGATTTTTAAATATCCATCAAGAAATATTCTATACATATGAAAGATTATATATGATACATATTCTCTATATTAAATATATGTTAGGTATATATAATTTGCACATTTTTAGTTACTTAAATGGGATTATGATAGAAGCTCTGTTACATAATATACTCTCATGTTACTTTTTTCATTTAAAAATATCACTATGAAATGTTGATCCAGAATTTTATCCCACTACAGGAACCCTTCTGATGTACTGGGTACTGTGGTAGATGGTGGGGAATTTAATGGTTAGGAAAACAATTTTCAAAAGAACTGTCCAAAAGTGGAGCAGTCTACCCTATGTGGGAGAGAGTGTGTTACCATTACAAGTATTCAAGTAGAGGCTGGTTACTCAGGACTCTTACAGAAGAATGCCCTGAATTGAGCTTTTTATAATAGCTTTATTGAGATGTAATCATATACCATAAAATTGTCTTTTAAATATACAATTCAGTGATCTTTAGCATATTCACAGAGTTTTGTAACCATTACCACTGTCTAATTTCAGAACATTTTCATGGCTCCCAAAAGAAACCCTATACCCATTAGTAGTCACTTCTCATTAACCCACCCCTACCTAGCCTGGCAACCACTAATCTACTTTCTGTCTCTATGGTTGTGCCAATTCTGAACAGTTCATGTAAATGGAATCATACAATATACAGCCTTTTGTGACTGGCTTCTTTCACTTTGGGTAATGTTTTCAAGGTTTATCCATGTTGTCACATGTTTCAGTACTTCATTCCTTTTTATTGCTGAGTATTAGTCTGCTGTGTGGATATATCACATTTACTTATCTAGTCATAAGTTGAAAGACATTTGAGTTGTTGCAACTTTGTGGCTATTATGATTAATGCTGCTGTGTACATTCCTGAACAAGTTTTTGTGTGAATATATTTTTCCACTTCTCTTGTGTATGTACCTAGGAGTGGAATTTCAGGGTTGTATGGTAACTCTATAGTTAAACTTTTGGAAAACTGCCAAAGTAGCTGCACCATTTTGCATTCCATTGAGCAACGTATGAGGGCTCCAATGTCTCCACATTCTTGCTAATACTTGTTATTGTGTGTCTTTTTTATTTTAGCCATCCTGTTAGGTATGAAGTGATATCTCATTGTGGGTTTGATTTACTTTCCCTAATACTAAGATGTTGACCTTCGTTTCATGTGCTTACTGGTCTTTTGTATATCTTTGGAGAAATGTCTCTTTAAATTCTTTGCCCCGTTTTTGTGTTGTTTGTCGTTTAATTTTTGAGCTGTAAGAGTTCTTAATGTATTCTGGTAAAAATCTCTTATCAGAGACATGATTTGCAAATATTTTCTCCCAATCCATGTGTTTGCTTTTCACTTCCTAGATGGCATCTTTTGAAGCACAAGTGTTTTTAATTTTGATGAAGTTCAGTTTATCTATTTTTTTAATCATTGCCTAATCCAAGGTCACAAAAATTTACCTCTTTGTTTCCCTCTAAGAGTTTTGTCATTTGAGCCCTTACATTTGGGTCAATCAGCTGTTTTGAGTTAATTTTTGATTATGGTGTGAGATAGGGGTCCAGTTTGATTCTTTTGTGTGAATATCCAGTTGCCCAAGTACCACTTGTTGAAAAAATTATTTTTCCCCATTGAATGTTTTCAGCACCCTTGTTTAAAATCAATTGACCATAAATGTAAGGGTTTATTTCTGGGTGCTAAATTCTATTCCATATATATCTATATGTCTGGCCTATGCCAGACTACACTATTGTGTTTATTATTGCTTCATGGTAAGTTTTAAATTGGGAAGTGTGAGTCTCCCAAACTTGTTATTCTTTTTCAAGGTTGTTTTGGCTATTTTGGGTCCCTTGCCTTTCCATATGAAATTTAGCATCAGTTTTCAATTTCTGCAAAGAAGCCAGCTGGGATTTTGATAGGGATAATGTTGACTCTGTAGATCAATTTGGGTAATATTGCCATCTTAACAGCATCATGCCTTCTAATTCATGAACCTGGAATGTCTTTTCATTTACTTAGGTATGCTTTAACCCCTTTCAACAGTGTGTTGTAGTTTCAGAATATTATTTTTGCACTCCTTTTGTTAAATATTCTGAAGTAGTTTTTGATGCTATTGTAAATGGAATTGTCTTCTGAATTTCACTTTCAGATTGTTCATTGACAGTGTATAGAAATACAGCTGATTTTTGTATGTATTCTTTTTATTTCTATAATTATTTCTGTTAGTAGTAATGTCACCACTTTAGTTCCTAGTCTTTTATCTTATTTTTCTTGATCAGACTAACAAAAGATTTGCCTTTTAAGAAAGTTTTTAAAAGAACCAACCTTTGATTTTATTGATTTTCTCTATTGTTTTTCTATTCTCTATGTCTTTTTTTCTGATTTAATATTTATTATTTTTCTTAATTGTGCTTGCTTTGGTTTTACTTTGCTCTTTTTTTTTCAAGTGTCTTAAGGTGGAATGTTAGGTTATTGATTTGAGATCTTTCTTCTTCTTTAATGTAAATATTTACAGCTACAAGTTTCTCTCTGATCACTGGTTTCACTCCATTTACTCCAGTTTTGTTGTGTTGTATTTTTGTTTTCATTCATCTCAAAGTATTTTCTAATAGCCCTTGTGATTTCTTCTTTGACCCCTTGGTTATTTAGGAGTGTGTTGTTTAAATTTCACATACTTGTGAATTTCCCAAATTTCCTTTTGTTATCAATTTCTGATATCATTCAACTGTGGTAGGAGAACATACTTTGTATGATTTCCTTTTAAATTTATTGAGAAAGGCCTACCATATGGTCTATTCTGGAGGATGTTCCACACGCACTTGAGAGGAATGTGTATCTGCCATTCATTGCATTGTTTTTAGAGATGTCTGTTAGGTCTAATTGATTTATAGCTAAAGTCTTCTATTTCCTTTTGTTCTTATGTCTAGTTGCTCTATCCATTATTGAAAGTGGGGTATTTAAATCTCCAATTATTGTGGTTGAATTGTCTATTTCTCCCTTCAAGTGTGTCAGCTTTTTCTTCATGTACTTTGAGGCTCTATTTTTAGATGCATTATTTTTCTAATTGTTATGTCTTCCTAATGGAATGACTCTTTTATCATTATAAACTTTTCTTTATTGTCTTTCACGGCAATTTTGTTATTTTTATCTGATATTAGTATAGCCACTCAAGGTCTTTTTGGATGGTGTATCCAAAAGTTTTCCATACTTTTAATCTATTTGTGTCTTTGAAACTAAAGTGTATCTCTTGTAGGCAGCATACAGTTGAGTCATATTTTTTGTTATTGTTGTTTTGTTGTTTGTTTTTAAAAATCCATTCTGCCAATCTCTGTCTTTTGAGTGGAGTGGTCAATCCATTTACATTTGATGTAATTACTGGTAAGGTGGGATTCATGTCTGCCCGTTTTGCTATTTGTTTTCTATGTATCTTATATCTTTTGAAAATTCCTCCTTTTCTTCTTTCTTTTGTGTTAAATAGATATTTTCTGTTGTTCCATTTTAACTTTGTCATTTCTTTTACTATGTTTCTTTCAGCTCTTTTCTTAGTGGTTACCCTGGGGATTATAATTAACATCTTAATTTATAACAACCTCAGGGGTTTCCTTGGCATGCACACAGTTTTATACTTGTGTGGTCTTTTAGATTCCTGGGACTACATTGGAACTTTTCAAAGCCTCCAATGGACATTTCATTTCCCAGCTTTTCCTTTTGTTTTTGTTTTTGTTTTTTTTTTTTGTCAGCTTATTGTTTGCTCCAAATGTTTTACCACCTCAGAGAGCAGCAATGTTAAACAATTGCTGCTGATCTTTTTGGACAAACACCTCAGGGAAAAGATTGTTTTATACTGAGGGATCTCTGAGTTAGTTTATATAAATCAAGCCCTGTGAGTGGAGGCTTTCAGTGAACTTCCAAGCAGGTAAAATAGTGACAATTCCCTGGGGATAGAATGCTGGGGAATTCCACACTCATTGTGCTCTTTTCAGTGGCTGCTAGGCTGCTTGTTTTCCCAGCTACCATGGTTGAGAGGCTTTTAGTTTTTAAGGCTGTCACAGAGCTGGGGAGAGAAGATGCCTCTAGAGCAACTTAAAAAGCAACAGAAGTCACTATTCTTAAGGAGATTCAGCTGCTGTTCTTGAGTAACCACTCCTTGAATAGTTGCAAGCCTTTTGTTAATTTCCAGAGTTCTGAGAAGTTGGTTGTGACAATTTTTGCTCATGTTCTCATTGCTCTTGTCGGGGATTGATTTTTGGAGGTCCTTAGTTCATCGTTCTGGAAGTTGATCCAGATGAGGATTTTTTAATCCTAGTATTCTATAATTCTGATATCTGAGATTCTTATTTGTATAATTGGGAGGAAATAAACATCCACTTTTCCTCCTTTCCCACTAATATGAGCGATACTAAGAGGAAGATGGGAAGTACCTTAGGTGTCAGAGGAAACCTCTGCAAACATAAGGTGGTTATCCCTTTTCAGGATTCTTAGTTCATCAAGGAGAACTGCTATTAATCCTGTATTTATTTAGCGTGTATAAATCACCTACTCCTACAAAGCCTTCGTGAAAAAAAAAGAAAAGAACAAAGACCAGCTAACAGAGGTAGATTAACAGGTGTTTCCATGCACCTGGAGGTGGTTACTGTAATTTTGCTCTAAGCTTCCTGGTAGCTGAGGTAAAAGGGGAAAAACCATAGGAGGCTCCCACTGTCTGATAAAAGAATATAAACAAATGTATCTGTTGGAGCAAATTTGTTCCTGGCACTGATTTCTAGAAGGAATTTATTAAGTGGGTTTTGATGTAATGGACACATTTTTTGAACTAAACTACCCCCATGGGATTTCCATTCTCAGAAAGCTCAAAGCCATAGCAGGCAAAGGCAGGAAGCGTTCATGGGCGAGATGACAGGCATCTGCAGGGGCGGGTTTGGAGGGAGAGGAAAGAACACTTTCAGCTGAGGGTTGGCGCATCTGTCGGGGAAAAACTTCATAAAGGTGATAGCATTTAAAGATGCCCTGGAGGGATAGGAAAGATTTTGAAAAGTGGGAAAGGGTAAGAGAATACCATTTTGGGCCAAGGGAATAGCCATAGCAATGGAAAGGTGAGGATACATTTGAAAGATATTCCGTAGGTTTAACAGACTGAGTTTGATGTTTCTCTAGGTATAGGTACTAAAGGAGAGAGAGGACTACAGCCTGTCCCCCAGGAGGGGATGTGGAGGTTGGATGGGGGTAGGGGGTTGCAGTGGGCCTCTGGACTGGCACAGTCAGCATCCGTATTGAAAATGATGGTCATAATAGTAACAGAAGGCATTCAGTGAGCATGCGCTGATTACCAAGCAGTGTGCAATCTCAGGATGACCATATGAAGGAGAAAGAGTCGTAGAAATTGAGAACTAAAGAAGTCAAGTAACTTGCATGAAGCCACACAGCAGAGATTGATATCCAATCTGTGTCTAGAACAAGAGTCAGCACACTAATAAAAACTCAGATAGTAAATGTTTTAGGCTTTCTGTCCATGTAGTCTCTCTCACTACTCTATTCTGCAGTTGTAGTGTGAAAACAGCCGTAGATAATATATAAATGTATGTGGCTGTGTCCCCATAAGACTTTGTTTACAAAAGCAGGTGGAAGGCTGGATTTGGCTCATGGGCCATAGTTTGCCAACCCTTGGCCTAGAGTGCTTGTTCTTAACTCCTCTGTATGTATTCTGCCTGCTCAGCCAATAATTTTCACCCTCAATAAGCAGTAGGTGTAGATGACTGTATGGTGAAACCTCTCAGAATTGTATGGATGAGAATGGCCTCATTTGTCATCTGCTCTGACCTCTGCCTGCTATGGAGAGTCCAGACTGCTTATACTACCTGCCTCACTGGTATTAGCGCAGATCCCTGAATCCTTAATTTAAGGTGGTTTTCACTACCCATTACTGCTTTTTTACTTATTTATATTCCTCCTACTTGAAAGGTTTTCTCTAGGGTTTAGTGATGGTGGGTAGTAAGGGAGAGCAAGTAGATGGTGAAAACTTTGGCTCAGCCTTCAGGATTTTGTCTTGGGACACTTTGCTGTCCCTTTGTTCAGTACCTTCTGAGTCTTGCTTTCTCTGCCTTCAGGGTGATAACTACAGAATTTAGTTTGATGAAGTTTTTCAATCTCTCAATGAGAAAGGTCTTTAGGGGGTCTTGTCTTCTGTCTCCAGGTGACACAATACAGACTGTACTCTAGACTGTCTGTAGACTCAGTTCTAGAGCTGAACCAGGTGGGGTCCATGAGAACTTTGTGGCTCTATTGGATAGATTCAACAAATACTTGCTGAACGTCTACTATGGCCCAGGCACTGTGCTAAAAACTGGACAAATGAGATATAGTCCCTGAGCTCACAATGCTTATCATCTAGTTCAGGAAGTAGATATTATACACATAATCTCCAGAGGTATCACATAAATGTTGCTAAGTGCCACAAAGGATGTGCATATTATTTTTTAGAAAGAAATGCCTTGCATGCAACAGGTCTTTGCAAAATAATGATTCTTTGCATGTGAATACAATAGTAGCCTATAAGTCATTATTCCTGGCTTTTATTCTTATCCTGTGCATCTTACTTCCGTGGAACTGAAAAAAAAATGCTTCAATGTTTGGTTTTCAGTATAGTTAATATGACTAATCCCTAACATTTTTAGAATCATAAACAAGGAAAGAATTGCTTTTGCTGACACCTTCTCGTTTGATCACAAGGCTAGGATGTACAGCACCACCCAACTTTTGCCGATGGGGGCGCTTTGTTCAGGGTTTGAGGTAGCTTATGTCCTTCAAAATTTTGAAGTTGTTAAAGTGGTAAAATAAGCAAAACCTTCCCACAAGCTGATTTCTGAGCCAGAAATTGAGCACTGCTTGAGGGTTTGTAGGGGGCTCTGGAGTCCGATTCTCAGGGTTAGATCCTGGGATTTAGATCTCAGGGTTTATTACCTGGTCTGTGTTACTTACGCTTCAAAGCCTTATTTTTCCCATTTGTAAATAGATATGATAATAGTAGTGCTCTCTTAGTGGTGTTGTGATGATTAAATGAAATTATGCATGTAAAGCCCCTAGCACATGCTAAGTGCTCAATAAATGTTAAGTAACATTTGCTGTCATTGCTGTTATTACAAGACAAAACAGCAGAGAGCTCAACATAAAACTTTAGAAACGAGCAGTGCAAACATGGACAAGTTTTTAAAAACCCGCTGGGTTTCTTTATGTACAAAATGAGCTAAGAACTCTCATGACTTGGGGTTTCTGTGAGGAGTAAATGAGAGAATGTGTACTGAAAGTTTGTATCGCAACACCTGGCCCAGGGTCAGCCCCTTGTGAGTGGCAATTCTCATTATGGAAACAGGATAAGACCAGTTAGTGGAGGCTGGGCTCTGGCCAGAGGTCAGACATTCATCCAGGCAGGGCAGGGATCTGGAAAACCCTAGGAGGGGTTGGTAAGAGGAAGTCTGGGAATGCAGGTGTATTGAGGTCACCTCACCACAGGCTCATGGCTGATGTCCACACAGGAAGGAAGAAACAAGGACTCAGCCACAGAGATTGAACTTTGGGGGCAGGAAAAATGAGAAAAAGAGAAGACTGAGGGTTTGAGAGGAGAGGAGATACCATGCCAGGGCCCAGGCATAGCTGGCCGGGAATGCATGAGACTTGAGATCAAGACTGAATTCATGCTGTTCCACCAGCCGTGCTCCTTACTTCTTTGATTTGGGAGCTGAGCCACACCTAGAGCCTGCAGGTGGTGGCTGGAGGAGTTGGGGTGCTGGGACATGCCAGGCCAAGCTAGTGGCTTATCTGGTGGGTGATATAGCACAGCCACTGACAGATATAAACACATGGGGTGGTGAATGGTGATAGGAAAGAACCAAGGAAGCTGGAGACCACTTCCCAATTCTAGACCATAAGACACTTGTCTTTTACTGGAGTCATGGATCAGGTATAACACTTAGTGGAGGCAGTGATCTTTGGAAAACCCATGCACATAGTCTTTTTTTAAAAAAAATTTATTTATTTTATTTATTTTATTATTTTTGGCTGCATTGGGTCTTTGTTGCTGCGCATGGGCTTTCTCTAGCTGTGGCGAGCAGGGGCTACTCTAGGTTGCGGTGCGCAGGCTTCTCATTGCAGTGGCGTCTCTTGTTGCGGAGCACGGGCTCTAGGCACATGGGCTTCAGTAGTTGTAGCACGTGGGCTCAGTAGTTGTGGCCGGCGGGCTCTAGAGCACAGGCTCAGTAGTTGTGGCGCACGGGCTTAGTTGCTCCATGGCATGTGGGATCTTCCCAGACCAGGGCACGAACCTGTGTCCCCTGCATTGGCAGGCGGATTCTTAACCACTGCGCCACCAGGGAAGCCCGCACATAGAGTCTTGATAGTGCTATGTGAGCATCTGGGTCTGTGTAAGTCCTGCCTTCCCCCATGGGGTGTTTCCTGGAGAGGAATACTGACCTCCTCTCTTCCACAGTCATAGTGAGCTCAGAGAGAAAAATTCTGAGATCGTAATGCCTGCTCTGTGAGTTGGCTTCTCTGTGATAACCCAAATCTTGCTCCCTGGGGGTCTGGAGAAAACAACCATAGCCCAGGGGTCTCCCAGGACAGCAAATGGTAATAAACAAAAACAGAGCAGGAAATAGGATCAGGATGAGATGTATGGATCCTCTCTTCATTAACTGTTCCAGTGGGAGTAGGGAGAGCAGTAGAGGCCAGGCCTGCAGAACCTGTTAGCCCTGCTTGGCATTTGGTGGGTACGGAGTGGGTGAGAGAAGGACAGGGCTTCCTATAGTAAAGGAGGCCTGTGGTTATCAGGCCAAGGAGGTTGGTGACCACCTCAGCAGAGTATGCAGCTTCTCAGCTCACAGCACAGTCTGAGCAGCAAGTCTGACATTCTGATTCTTGACAGAGGGTGGCCAGTGCCCATCGTTGATGTCAATAAATATCATGTCAAGAGCAGGGCAATAGCGAACACTAGAGTTCTTTCTTCTCAGGACTTACAAGGGCCAAATGCCTGGCACTTTCTGCAGAAGGCTAATGGCTGCCTCATTGCCAAGATGAATCAGGGCCTCATTAGTCACAAGCAATGCTTGTTTCCATCACTGTGCACAAGGGGGCCTGGGGGCTGGGTTGCCCATCATGAGATGGTAGCCATGTTTGATGAGGACCTCCTAACTGTTTACAGACTTGGGGGGTGATGGTCAGTGTTTCTAGAAGGATTTGCATGGTTTGGTGCAGTGGTTCGCAAACTTCAGTGCACAGGAGCATAACCTGGGTGTGTCTAAGAAATTCAGATTCCTGGCTTGCTACCATGATGATTCTGATTCAGTCAGTCTGAGGGAGCTCTGGGAGTCTGTGTTTTTAATAAGCTCCACAGGTAATGCTGGTGCAGGTGGGCCATGAATCACAGTGTGAGGAATATGGGTATTGTAGGACGAGTCCTGAACTGGGACTCAGGAGAACAGAGTTCTGGCCTTTGATTGTCCCCCAGTGTGGTGTGCAACCTTGTGCAAGTCACCTCCCATCTCCGGGCCTGTTTTCTCTAAGCCCATGCGCCACACCTACTGAGCCTGTGCTCTAGAGCCCGTGAGCTACAACTACTGAAACCTGCGCTCCCTAGGGCCCACGCATTGCAACTACTGAAGCCCACGTGCTCTAGGGCCTGCATGCCGCAGCTCCTGAGCCCACATGCTGCAACTACTGAAGCCTGCGTGCTGCAACTACTGAAGCCTGTGTGCCTAGAGCCCGTGCTCTGCAACAAGAGAAGCCACCGCAATGAGAAGCCCGCGCACCACAACGAAGAGTAGTCCCAGTTCGCCACAACCAGAGAAAGCCCGCAAGCAGCAATGAAGACCCAATGTGGCCAAAAATAAAGTAAAATAAAAAAAAAGTAATAAAGTTACCACTATGGTCATTATTTTGTGATTTATTCAATAAATATGCATTTGGCATCCACTGTGTTAGGTTCTTATGAAAAAATGTTATGGAGTAGTCAAAAGTTGGGTGGACCATGGGCCAGTAATAATAAAAATGATAACTAACATTTAAACATTCATCAAGTGCTTACTCTATGGTAGGCACTGTTCTAAGCACTCTATCTCATTTAATCCTCACAACTATCCTCTGAGGCAGGTACAATTATATCCCCATCTTACAGATGGGAAAACCAAGTCACAGAGAGATTCTGTACTTTCTCAAGTTCTCACAGCTGGTTTAGGCAGATCCAAGATTCAGATCAGTCCTTGATCTCTCTGTGTGATCTGAAACAATGTTGTTCCCCTGCTAGAGCTTCAGTTTCCTCCTGTGCAGAGTGACTCTGGGCCCCTTTGAACCCTCACGCCTTATGAGTCCATGTCCACCCCCAGGTCCCTTAGGAGGTCCCTCACCTGCATCAAGGAGAGCCTGCGTATCTTCGTTGACCTGGGGAAGAGAGACAAGGCTGCTGAGGCCTGGCTTGGGGCTGGGCGACTCCACTACCTCATGCAGGAAGACGAGCTGGTGGAGCTGTACCTGCAGGTAGGCCTCCTGCAGAGCTTATCTGCTGACCTGGGCCATGCGGGGAGGCAGCTGTACCCTCCAAAGTGATCAGCTAGAACTAGGGAGAGATGATGTCCTCGTCAAACCCTTGGAGCGACGGTCAACTCTGGGCTGCTCCGTGGACCCAAGATGGAAACGAAGGTGGTCTGGCAGGCTGAATACAAGCAGCAAAGGGCCAGTCCCCGAGTCCCATATGCACGTGTGAGCTCTCAAAGAACATGGTGGGAGACTCGCTCATCTGTCATGTCAGTTTTATCCATTTTTCCAAAACTTGACACACCTTGACTTCAGGGTTTTGCTGCAGTTTGAGGGAAGGTTGATGTGTGTGTGGTATTAACATTATTGTTCTTTTATGGTTTTTTAGTTTGCATACCTTTAATATCTGAGATATAACATAGTATAGTGATTAAGTACCTGGGCTTTAAAAAAGACAGGTGTGGAATCAAATCACAGGGCCATTGATTATGAACCATGTGACTTTGGGCTTGCTACCTGAGCTCTCTGGGCCTCAGTTTCTTCATGGCTGGACCTGTCCCTAATAAAGATTAGGTATAACATTTACATAGTAAACATATGCATATAAACATTAAGTGCTTGGGACCTAGTAAATGCTTAATAAATGGTATTTCATCATCATCATTATCTGCACAATACTGACATGATGGTATATAAGATTTGCTCCATCAAAAATACGCCTGTTATCTTTTTTTCCTTCCCATTTCTCATTTTCTCCCCTTTTACTCCCCCTTACTCTATTACTTACAATCGCACAAATTCACTTCCACTGAGACTTAATCATGGTTGTATAGCATTGGTTGAAGCCTTACTATGCGTGGGAGGCTTTGCTAAACGCTTCACGTGCTTGATATAGTTTAATCCTCATTACAAATGCAGCAGGAGTCTCTACTGAAATTCCCATTTTACAGATGACACTCAGTGAGGCTGAGTAACTTGCCTAAAGTGATACAACTAGTAAGTGGTTAAAACTGCACACCAGCAGTGTGACTTAAAGCTTTTACTTGCAGACTCTATTCTGCCTTGGGATTTTAGAGCTGGAAGAATTATCAGAGAGCAGACAATTCAGTCTTGCCTTTCTGTCTCCAGGAGACAAAGGCCCAGAGGGAGCTATTGGGGTTGTTCATTGCTTGGTGACAGAACTCCTGACTCCAGGATTCCATCTCACTGCTTCTATCTTTGTGTAGCTGCATATGCAATAAAAATAACTGAGGGGTCTTGCCCCAGTAATTCACTGTCCAGAACTGGTCCCAGGCACCCACAACCCTAGACTGCCACCCGACTTGATGTTCTGCAGTTATTCCCACTGAGGTGAATAATTCCTACCTAAGGATATTTGAGGTCCTTTGGCTGTGCTGCATATGTTGTGGTACATTTTCTACTTTCTCATCACATTTTGTTTAGGTGCAAATGTGAAGTAGCTTGTTCAAGATAAAGGGGTCATAGGGGCCAGGAGAAGGGTAATGGGCTGAAAGACACTAGCATTTGTTTGCCACTAACTATTGATGTAAACTTGAAAGCTCCTTATTCTCAGCCTCAGTTTCTCCATCTAGGAACTGTAGGTGTTGGATGAGATCACTCTTTCCAAATTTCAGTCATTTATACATCAAGTTTATAGTTTTGCCATATCCAGGTACCTCTGTACCATTATTTACTTATTTTTCTTTGACTCAACTTCAAATCAATTTAGCTTTTTACACTAAACAATGCTATCTAAAAGCAGAGGTTTTGATATATGATTAATCTTTTTTTCTGAAACACATTAAAATAAATACTTAACTATTACGAGATGTTTGTGTGCTGCTGAAAACCATTTCTAGGGCCACCAAAGTAATCTCTCATAGCATGGTGGGGAAATGCTGGACTAGGGAATCTTGAAGGCGTCTTACTAGCCTTATGAGTGTGAAGACAATTTAAGGTTCAGGGGACTTCAGCAGAGGGTTAAGCTAGATGGTCAGGATCTCATTCTTGCCAGTCCTGTGGACATTTGGAAAGTCCTTCTCTCTGCCTTTGACAGCAGTTTCTGTCCCACTCAGGCAGCCATCCAGAAAGCCCTGAAGTCAGAGGAGCCCTCCCTGGCTCTCAGGCTCTACGAGGAAGCAGGTGATGTGTTCTTCAATGGGACCCGCCACAGGCATCGTGCGGTGGAGTATTACCGAGTAAGTTGTGGGCTGTACAGTCAGCAGTATCCCTAGCTAGGTTCTGGCACAAACGTGGGCAGGGCCACTTGGACTTCGCCCGGCATCCCCTTCCCCTGTCTTGCTGGTATTTCTTTGTCTTCCCTTCCTCATCCAGTGCCCACAGGCTCTCCCTGTCTTCAGTCTAGTAGGCTCTCAAAGAAGGAGCTGATAAACTGTCATTCTCAGGCTTGATAAATAAAGTATCTTTCCTGAGAGAACATACCATAATAATTACAACTTTTGGGTGCATAGTACTTTACAGTTTGTAGCACACTTTTATATTGACCAGAATGTTCCTATGTACATGGTATGGTGGGAGATGATTGGTCCATGGGTGAACACTTTTGCTTTACTATGTTTTCATTAAGTATGCATTAAGATATATTTAAAAAATTTAAAATGTATAATACCAGTTCATCAAACCTATGATATCACAGATATTATTGCAAAGAATGAGTCAAGAAAATAGAACAGTTGATTTAAGAAATAATACTAATTAAATAAATGTCCAGATGTTAAGCAGATATGTGAAGAATCATAATTGTTCGTCACTGACTGAAGTTTGGGAAAACTCATTATCTTATTTGATCTTAAAATTTCACTTATTCAGATACTTATTCATTTGCTTGTTCAATTGTTTATTAAGTCATCAAACATTCATCAAGACCCAGTATGTGCCAGGCACTGAGCTAGGGGTGAACAAGAAACATGTCCCTGACTATTGAGGTGCTCTTGGTCATACGCATTTTATAGATGAGAAAACTAAGGCTCGGAGAGATGAAGTGACCTGCCCAAAGTTCTATCATAATAAAAATAATAGAAATGACTATTTACTGGGGACTCTCAGACACTATGCACATACTGCACGTATGTACTTTGTAGGTTAGCACTGTGGGCGCTAAGGGAGTGTGTAGCTGAGGGGTGAGTAACTTCTCATGTGACCTTGAGGAAAGTCATCATCCCTTTCCTGCTGTCAGTTTCAGGGAGCCTGTTGACCTCTAGTTCTTCCACCTCTGAGGTCTGGGCAGAGCAACCAAGAGCAAGGACCAGGAGAGCGAGTTGAGAAAAACCATGCATGGAAGGTGCCATCTCCCCCTTGGGTTTAGTCACTGCCATCCCTCAACCCCTGGCAGTAGGATGCAATACAGCCTCCTAGAGTATGGTATGTGCCAATGATTCTCAGCTAGACTAAGGTTCCTTGTGCCTCTGTTCTCAGGCTGGGGCTGTTCCCTTAGCAAGGAGGATGAAGGCAGTGAGAACCGAGCTCCGGATTTTCAACAAGCTGACAGAGCTGCAGATCAGCCTGGAAGGCTATGAGAAGGCTTTGGAATTTGCCACCTTGGCGGCCAGACTCAGCACAGTCGCAGGTTGGTGGTCCTAATTGTCCAGGGTATTGAATGGGATGGGGTAACACTCCCTAATGGAGGGACAACAAAGCTGTAAGAGCATAGGCTCTGGAGTCAGACTCCGTGGGTTCAAATTCCAGTTCGAAGTGTCAGGGAGCCCCCAATTAAGCAAGCTACTTAACATCTATAAACCTCAAGTTTGTCATTGGCAAATCAGGATTAAAAATGGCACCCACAGCATGCCGTTGTTATGAAGACCGATGATAATACAGGTAAAACCCATAGCACAGTGCTTGGTGCATAATAAGTCCTTGATAAGTGTTACCTGTGCACACTAATTATTATATTATAGTAGGTATTATTGGTATTATTCTGAGTCCAGGGTAAATGGTATTTTATCCTATGCACAGGCAATGCCCCATTACAAAAGCACTGTGCCTTAACTTTTTAATTAGTTAATTATTAGTCAAGTACACATTTTCTTATGGAATTGAAATGTAAATGAAGGTCAGATTCCCGTTAACCTAACTCCCTCAGTAGCTGAAATAGCTTGCATTTACAACAAAAGCTGATGAGAAACAATGTAAGTCATTAAAACAGAAAAAAAAAAAGGCAGAATGAAAAAAGATAAACTCATCTTGAATGTTGGTGCTTGAGGAAAAGCAGGTTTTATTAGAGGAGGATTGATTAGATGTAAAGGCAAATGGAGTCTTCTGTGATAATTCTAGAAGGGACCTCTGGGCATTCTCAAGGGCATGAGATGTGGATGGTACTGGACTTTATTGTATTTAATTGCACTTCAGAGCTATCTCTCTTTTCCTACCTCTCCCTTCTGCAGAAAACCTTATTTGTGCAACTGTCTGCTAATCTCAGGAAGACCTTGGGGGCCCAGGTAGCTCCCTCTGGAGCATTCTTTTTCCTTCCTTGGACAGAAGCTGAAAGGAGGCTATATCCACCATTTCATGTGATTCCCTGTGACTGGATTTTTCCATATCAGAGTTGGATTTTCTGTTTTAGCTTTGGCTTTTGGCTCTTTGAAGCCTAAAAGCGATGTTTTTAGATTGCATCAAATAGCCACCTTGCAAATGCTCCAAAAACACAATTGGAAGCCTTTGTTCTCTTTAAACACTACTTTGTGTTAAAGGAGTTAGTTATTGAAACAAGAAATCCACCCAAAACCAAAACAAGTCAAAGATCCCTTAGACACCAAGATTCTAAAGCATGAGTTAAAAGTGAATGGGTCTCTGTAGCTTATTTGAGACTGAAAGCTGGTGAAGGGTCAGAGGGTGACTGCTGCTGATGGCAGCCCCAGAGAAGAACTCTGAAGAGAGAGACTTCCGTGTGGAGAAAACATTTGTTATATGAAGTTATTCATTGTCAGAAATTCTTAGCTACTCCATCAGGCTAGTCTTGTCACCATTCCCATCACAGAGATTTGGAAATAATTATTTCCCAGAATTCTGAGTTACAGTGACATCCACAATGAGAAAATTTTCCTCAGGAATTGTCCCAGAAAACCTTGTCCAGAACACATACTCCACTTAGTCACTCTCATAGATCCCTGTGTTTTCTTCTGTAGCACTTATCACAGGTGTAATCTTACCTTTGTGGGATTATTTAAGGAATGTCTGTGTCCTGTGAGACAGTAAGCCTCATGTGGGCAGGACTTCTGCTTTGTTTGCTATGTCCCAAGCTCAGTCCCTGATACCTAGTAGATCTTCAAAGAATTGTACAGAATGAATGAGTGAACTAATGATGCAAAGTGTTGGCTTCAGGATATCTCTCTCAGTCTTCCAATTTCTAGGAGATCAGAGGCAGGAGCTGGTGGCCTTCCACCGTCTGGCAACTGTGTACTATTCCCTGCACATGTACGAGATGGCTGAGGACTGCTACCTGAAGACTCTGTCCCTCTGTCCACCCTGGTTGCAGAGCCCCAAGGAGGCCTTATACTATGCCAAGGTGTATTATCGTCTGGGCCGACTCACCTTCTACCAGCTGAAGGTAAGAGCCAGGCTTCCAAGGTCATCTGAGAGCTACTGTCCAACTATATTCTTTCCTCACCCTGAGCCTTCAGGGTAAAGTTGAGAGGGGTAAGATGGGGAGTGTTGTCTCATAGGGTGGGGAGTGGCTCCTCTGGGAACGCAATGACTCTTTTCACTTAGCCCCCTTGGAGACCTCAAAGAGGCTCCCATCTCTGCTGAGGAGACAAGTCCTAGTTCTTCTCTTTCCTTGCCCTGATGTGACTTCTGGGCCCACTTCATCTGTCAGGTACTATGGGCACATTGGTCTAGTGCCTGTGAGCTCCTCCAGGGCCTATGAAAAAATATGAGACCCAAAACAATACATGAGACCCCCAAACAAAAGAACTATAAGCTCCAAAATTAAAATCAAAATTAATTCTTAACTGTATGTCTAAAAATGTTATAGATTAATTAGTCAATTGCAACTCACTTCTTATAAAGTTGTATGAACTATTTTAGGAGAAATCTAGGTACGTGTTAACATGTTTGAGATAATAACATGCAGGGTCTTAGAATATAAGCAAGCCTAGGTCCTAAGAAGACCGTAGCCCTGACTCTCCTGTTTGCTCTGCTGGAGTTGAATCCAGAACTTCTTATTTTTCCAGCCACTTCTAGAACTGTGTGTGTGGTCTGTAATTCTGAGTTACAATTCTGGCCCTTGAACCTTGTCCCTGGACACTGGCTTCCCTTACCAGAGGTCTCTGTCTGCTCCAGTACAATGCTTAATCTCTTCATACAGCGGCTTCTGAGTCACTCCTGTGTTTGGCCCCCAGGGGACCCTTAGGGCAGCTCTGTTGTCTTTTTCTTATTTGCCAGAGTGTTTCTGGCCTAAATTTATTATTGACTGATGAGGGTTAATGGGAACCAGTCATCCCTTTTTGAGTCTCACTGGAGGAACCACCTGTTCTGCATCCCAACCATTAGGGAGGCACGATGGGGTAGGGAAGGACTACCCCACAGTGATCTTGCCTTTGTCCCACAGCTCCCAGGAAGTGGGACAAGTATGTGTGATCTGATTGTATCAACCAAGGGCTCTAGGGATTTCAAGGGAAAGAGCTCAACTCAAACTAGCTTAAGCAAAGAAGGAGATTTTATTGGCTCAAGGAATGAGGAAGTTCAGGTATAAGTTTAATTTCAGGTAGTTCTGGATGCTGGTACTCAAATGTCGTCATGGATTTCCCCACCTCTCTCTGTATCTCTTGGCTCTGAATGTTTCTGCTTCTCTCTTTTTCTTGGCCTCTTCTCCTCCAGTTATTGACAGGCTCAAGCACCCATCTAAAAGGGTGAGCAACCATTTTCTCTGTTAGGTCACACTTGAAAGGTCCCAGGGAGTGACTTGGGACAGGTCAGCTTGAGTCATTTTCACATACCTGAAGCTCTGTGCCCAGGGCGATGCTGCTTCATGACTGTCTGAGCTTGGGTAAGGTGCCATCCCTGTGCCTGAGGAGGAGGGCCGCCAGGGTTAGCACTGTCACGGAACTGCAGTGGAGCTGGTAGGAGGAGTTCCCCCAAGGAACCAGGAGGAGGCGGTGGGAAAGGGTGTCAGGCAGACAAAAGCTAGCGTTCTTAGTTTTCCCTGCACTTCCTCCTCGCCTTTCCTGGAAATGTCTGCTAATGCTGTCTCTTCTCTGCCCCCATGCCGGGGGTTAGGATGCCCACGATGCCACTGAATACTTCTGGCTGGCCCTGGCCGCAGCAGTCCTGCTGGGTGACGAGGAGCTGCAGGACATCATTAAGACCAGGCTGGACAACATCTGCCAGAGCCCCCTCTGGCATAGCAGCCCCTCTGGGCATTCCTCAGAAAGGGCGCGGTGGCTGAGTGGCGGGGGCCTGGCCCTCTGAGGACAGCTGTCCCATCTCCGACCAGTTGCCGTGGTCAGAAGCTACCTCTCTGCTCTAGGCTCTTAATCTGGGGGCGGGGTTCAAGTCATCACCTGGCCCAGCCTCTCATCTCAGAATGGGAAGAGCATAGTCCAGAGGGAGAGGGCTCATTCCAGGTCACACAAGGCATGGACGGTGGAGCAGGGATTAGGGGTCCTGGCTTTGTGTCTAGAACCTTTCCAATAGACTGTGGCCCTTCCACACATACAGACCCTGAAATGCACTTTCTAGACACACAGTTCTAGAGAAAATGAGACCCCTGCCCCTAGAAAAGCTGTCTCCTTCCCTCAGTGAAGAAATCAGGCATTGCACTGGAGAGAAGACCAGCCCATTGGACTTTGTTCCCTTCACTGACTTTTCTCAGGGAAAGACCGCTCCCCTTGCCAGCAGAGAAACGAGTCATTTGTTTTTTTTCTCTCTTCAACCAGAGGAGGTGCCACTCCTCCTGTCACGGGCACTGGCAGGCGGGAATTCACCATGCTATTAGCTCAAAAGACACAGCCTGAGAATGGCCAGGTGGAACGCACAGGAGGTGAGGTCCGATGTGGACGCACCACCTCCATCCTGCCCCGAGGCTCTGCTCCCTCATAACCTCCCATAAACTCAGGAGGAGGCTCCCAAGGGTCAAAGCCTAAAAATCAAGGACTAAGAAAGTTATGACATAAACTGCATGTAAATAGTGTATATTATTAAATATTGCTCACTTACATTTATTCACACATTTGTCTCCTTAATAAGAGGGAAGATGAAAACTAGTTAGTTTTGCATATTTTATTCATTATGTATGAGTCACTAGGTCCGGCCCACACAGATAGCGAGGGAATTACCCAGGGTGTGGATACCAGCAGGTGGGGAGAAGCTGCCTACCACAGTATATGAGTCCCTTGATGACGAATCAGGAATTTGCTAAGGCAGTGAGCTCCAAGTATGGTCCACTGACTAGCTTGGCCAGCAACATCAGCGTCACCTCTGAGATTGTTTGAAATGCGAATTTCAGGCTCCACCTAAGACCTCTGAAGCAGTCTCTGGGGCCAAGGATCCCTGGCTTTACCCTGTTTTCCAGGTGATTCTAATGCATACTAAAGCACAAGAAGCACTACTCTGGAACCATGGTTCTCAGAGAATGTGAAAAGGAATCACCTGGGGAACTTGCACAAAATGAACTTTCTGGTTCTTACCCCAATAATTCTGATTCAGTAGGCCTGGGAGACACCCCAGGAACATGCATTATTAACGAGCATCTCGAATGACCCTGATGCTGGTGGTTCACTCTTGCTCGGAAATGTGGAAACATATAAGATCTAGCTATAGGGATCACCATCTGACCCCCAACAGCTTAGATTTACTGGAAGGCCCTCTGCCCTTACTTTCTAGCTTCTTGGAGCAACCAGGTGATTGGTGGTGTGGTGGGGTGGGATGGGGGTGGTGAGTTGAGTCAGTAGTGCACCTTCTAGTCACCAATGTTGTGTACACATCGGTACATCTTATTTTCTCTTAGGAGCTTGGTTGCTTGTTAAAATGCTCTCTACTCTAGAGTATTCTTCACCAGAAAGGAAATGAAGTGACTTAGTCCACTATCACGTAAGATAGATGTGGTTTTGCTCCCACCACAAACCATAAAATCCCCAAGGGAGGGATGTTGAAGATGAGTCTAACCTCCCATGCAGAGTCCTTTCAACAACATTCCTGGGAGACTGACAGGGCACATGCATGCCAGAATGGCTACGAATCTCGTGTTTGCAGAAGGCTTGCTTGGCTCTGGGACCCATGCCATGAACCATTCCCCACTTGTCTCAGGTTACAGACCCTCTCTCTTTTCCCCATTGACCTATTACTCTCCTCTGGCCAGATGCCAATTTCTGTCCCTCTGATAGTGTGGTTCCTATAACTGGTATTGGCTGGTGGGTGGAGAGTAAAGAGGGTCATTACCATACTTAATGTGATTTAATGTTTTATTTTAACATTACATTAAGACTCTTCTTCTCCCCAGCAGCTACATCTTACCGTTGGCTCACGTTGAGCTTATCATGTGAAGTCTCTTCTCGCATGGGTTTCTGTTTGGCCAGATATTTCTCAATTTTTACAAGTATACATATATATATATACACACACACACATAAATATCTACACACACATATATCTATACATGTGTATATATTTAGGTGAAGGGCATTATATCTACCCATTTTATACTTCATTGGGAAATTTGGTTAAACTTTTCTGATTCTGTGTGCTTTTTAAAATTGAATTATAGTTGATTTACAATGTTGTGTTAATTTCTGCTGTACAGCAAAGTGATTCAGTTACACATACATATTCCTTTAAAAACTCTTTTCCATTATGGTTTATCACAGGATATTGAATATAGTTCCCTGTGCTGCACAGTAGTACCTTGTTGTTTATCCATTCTGTATATAGTGGTTTGCTTCTGCTAACTCCAAACTCTCAATCCACCCCTCTCCGAACCCCTCCCTCTTGGCAACCACAAGTCTGTTCTCTATGTCTGTGAGTCGGTTTCTGTTTCCTAGGTAGGTTCATTTGTGTCATATTTTAGATTCCATATATAAGCGATGATATCATATGGTATTTCTCTTTCTCTGAGTCCATCCATGTTGCTGCAGATGACATTATTTCATTCCTTTTTATGGCTGAGTAGTATTCCACTGTGTATATATACCACATCTTCTTTATCCATTCATCTGTTGCTGCACATTTAAGTTGCTTCCATATCTTGGCTATTGTGAATAGTGCTGCTATGAACATAGGGGCGCAGGTATCTTTTTGAATTGTAGTTTCGTTTCGATGTATGCCCAAGAATGGGATTGCTGGATCATATGAGAACTCTATTTTTAGTTTTTTAAGGAACCTCCATACTGTTTTCCATGGTAGCTACACCAATGTACATTCCTACCAACGGTGTAGGAGGGTTCCCTTTTCTCCACACCCTCTCTAGCATTTGTTATTTGTAGACTTTTTAATGATGGCCATTCTGCCTGGTATGAGGTGGTACCTCATTGTAGTTTTGATTTGCATTTCTCTAATAATTAGCTATGATGAGCATCTTTTCAGGTGCCTCTTGGCACCTGTATGTCTTCTTTGGAGAAATGTCTATTTAGGTCTTCTGCCCATTTTTCGATTGGGTTGGCTGTTTTTTTGTTGTTGAGTTGTATGAGATATTTGTATATTTTGGAAATTAAGCCCTTGTCAGTTGCATCATTTGAAAATATTTTCTCCCAGTCTGTAGGTGGTTTTTTGTTTTCTCATTGCCTTTGCTGTACAAAAGCTTGTCAGTTTGATTATGTCCCATTTTGTTTATTTTTGCTTTTATTTCTGTTGCCTTGGGAGACTGACTGAGAAAACATTGGTATGATTTATGTCAGAGAATGTTTTGCCTATGTTTTCTTCTAGGAGTTTTATGGTGTCATGTCTTACATTTAAGTCTTTAATGCATTCTGAGTTTGTTTTTGTGTATGGTGCGAAGGTGTGTTCTAACTTCATTGATTTCCATGCAGCTGTCCAACTTTCCCAACACCACTTACCGAAGAGACTGTATTTTTTTCTATTGTATATTCTTGCCTCCTTTGTAAAAGATTAATTGACTGTAAGTGTGTGGGTTTATTTCTGGGCCGTCTCTTCTGTTCCGTTGATCCGTGTCTGTTTTTGTGCCAGTACCACACTGTTTCGATTACTGTAGCTTTCTAGTATTGTCTGAAGTCTGGGAGGATTATGTCTCCTGCTTTTGTTCTTTTTTTTTTTTTAATTTTTATTTATTTATTTGGTTGTGCCAGGTCCTAGTTGTGGCGCTCAGGCTCTTCAGTTGCAGCAGGCGGGCTCCCTAGCTGGGCATGCAAACTCCTACCCACGGCATGCACGTGGGATCCAGCTCCCCGCCCAGGGATCGAACCCGGGCTCCCTGCACTGGGAGTGCAGAGTCCCAACCACTGCGCCACCAGGGAAGTCCCCTTGCTTTTGTTCTTTTTTCTCAGGATTGCTTTGGTAATTCTGGGTCCTTTATGGTTCCATATAAATTTTAGGATTGTTTGTTCTAGTTATGTGAAAAATGTCATGGGTAATCTGATAGGGATCTCATGAAATCTGTAGGTTGCTTTGGGTAGTATGGCCATTTTAACAATATTAATTCTTCCAATCCAAGAGCGTGGGATATCTTTCCATTTCTTTGTGATTCTGTGCACTTTGGTTTGCCTGTAAATCTGGTAAATTTGCCCTTAACCAGGTCAGTTATAAAAATGTTCAGCACATTTCCAAAGACAAGGATAAGGCTATTTTTTAAAATGAGAAAAACATTGTGCTGTATCATTGAAATGACTACATCCTGTATGCAAATTACTCTGCTGAAATAGTCTTTAAAAGTGTCTGAAAATTCCATTTTAAAAATGTGGTGAACTGTTCATCCTGGAATCATGTTGATGCTGTTTTTCATGATCCACAGAGAGTGAGTGAAGTGGTGTTTGGGACTGGTTTCTATTTAAACAGGTTTTATTATTCATAGGTAGTAGCCAAAGATGAATCAGTTACCCTCTTTTATCCTAATCCTCCCCCAAAACTTAGTGGCCTGCCTGGCTTCTGGCTCCTTGCATCTAATCTAAATAAAGAACAAGGAGGGAGTTACAAACTTGTGGAAAACCTGTAACGTTTTCTCAGCTTTCAGTTACATTACTTACCTATTCAACCGGGCTAATGCTTTGAAATCTAATATTGCTTTTATCCTTTTCTTATTTGCTTTTCCATTATTTAAGATGTCTTTATATTGTGTGTGTGTTTGCTTGTGCTTTGTAAGTAAAATGTAACTTTTTTTAACATCTTTATTGGAGTATAATTGCTTTACAGTGTTGTGTTAGTTTCTGCTGTATAACAAAGTGAATCAGCTATATGTATACATATATCCCCATATCCCCTCCTTCTTGCATCTCCCTCCCACCCTCCTTATCCCACCCCTCTAGGTGGTCGCAAAGCACCGAGCTGATCTCCCTGTGCCATGCAGCTGCTTCCCACTAGCCATCTATTTTACATTTGGTAGTGTATATATATCAATGCTACTCTCTCACTTCGTCCCAGCTTACCCTTCCCCCTCCCCGTGTCCTCAAGTCCATTCTCTATGTCTGCGTCTTTATTCCTGTCCTGCCCCTAGGTTCATCAGAACCTTTTTTTTTTTTTTAGATTCCATATATATGTGTTAGCATACGGTATTTGTTTTTCTCTTTCTGACTTACTTCACTCTGTATGACAGACTCTAGGTCTATCCACCTCACTACAAATAACTCAGTTCCGTTTCTTTATATGGCTGAGTAATATTCCATTGTATATATGTGCCACATCTTCTTTATCTGTTCATCTGTCGATGGACACTTAGGTTGCTTCCATGTCCTGGCTATTGTAAATAGAGCTGCAATGAACATTGTGGTACATGACTCTTTTTGAATTATGGTTTTCTCAGGGTATATGCCCAGTAGTGGGATTGCTGGGTCGTATGGTAGTTCTATTTTTAGTTTTTTAAGGAACCTCCATACTGTTCTCCATAGTGGCTGTATCAAATTACATTCCCACCAACAGTGCAAGAGGGTTCCCTTTTCTCCACACCCTCTCCAGCATTTATTGTTTGCAGATTTTTTGATGATGGCCATTCTGACTGGTGCGAGGTGATACCTCATTGTAGTTTCGATTTGCATTTCTCTAATGATTAGTGATGTTGAGCATCTTTCATGTGTTTGTTGGCAATCTGTGTATCTTCTTTGGAGAAATGTCTCTTTGGGTCGTATGCCCATTTTTGGATTGGGTTGTTTGTATTTTTGATATTGAGCTGAATGTAACTCTTTGACAGAAGTTTATCTGGGGAAAGAAGTATATAGGGGTGGACGGTTTCAGAAATGAAGGGAGAAACAGTTCACCAGGGGGTGGGAAGACCTGGATCTTGGTCTTGAATTTGACATTAAATTATGATGTGACCCTTGGGCATGTCACTTAACCTCTATAAACTTCAGATCTCTGATCTCTAATATAAAAAGTATGACCTCCTCCAGGTTCCTTTTCAGAAATTTCCAAGCTGGTTATTTCCAAGCCATATGAACAGGAAGAGAGACTTGTAATTGGAAGATGAAATCATGTTTTTATGGCCCAGTTATTTTCTCTTCTTTTTTACAGGTGAGTAAACTGAAAAACAGAAAAGTAATTTTCTCCCTGCCACACAGGTAGTTGTGGCAAAGCCAGCAGTACCCTGGGTCCAAGGACTTAGCTGCACAAATGATTCCTTCGGGGCGATTTTCACAGTTTTATGCATGCGTGCATACGTGCACATTTGTGTGCACGTATGTGCACATGCATATGCACACTTGCATTTATCACCGTATGTGCCACCTGAACAACCACTTATCAATTTTTTTCTAAATTGATTTACTTCCTTTACTCAATATTAATTTTATAAAGGATGACTGGTCTATGCAGAAGAAAAACGTATTGCTTTCTAGAAAAAGAATTACATAAATAAAAACAAATGCAGTGAAAACAAACAATGCACTAAATTCAAGCTAGATCCTGTTGCTTATGGCAAGTGCCCAGCCTAGGCTTGATCTGACATTACTTGAAAATAAAGAGATTAACATTTGGCAGGGAGTGTTGAAGACAAACTAACACAGTTCTCCTTGAGCAATCAGGGAAACAGAGCAAGCAGTGCAAACGACTGACCTCCTCACAATGGGAGTCAATGCTATTCAGTGCCATGTCTGGCTGCACACTTCCCACTTCAGGGAAGCTGGGACTCAGTTGTATAAGAGAGAAGGGGCAGATATGAATATTGTCCAGGATGGGAAGCACTGTGATGGGAGCTAATTACAGGGTGCAATGAGAATTCAGGGGAGAGGATTTAACCCAGGCATGGGAGCAAGAGTATCAGGGAGGGCTCCCTGGAGGAAGTGACATCTAAACTGAATCCTGAGAGAGAGAGAGAGAGATCTATTTAATTCTACCTGCAGCCTGGGTGGGGTTCACAGACAGGGTATGTGTCAAGAAAGGTCCAGAGGGTGGAGAGGGCCTGGTGTTTTCTGAGAACAGCAATGAGTTGAACAAAGCTGGAGCAGAGTCAGGGAGGTAGGGAAGGGAAGTGAGAGAAGACTCTGGAGAAGGGAGCTGGAGACAGATCCTGAGTGTGAGGGTGAGCCACAAGAAGGTTCTAAGCAGGTAAGAGAGCCATGCTCAGATTTGTGCTTTGGAAAGATGAATCTGGAAGCAGCCTGAGAACAGATTACAGAGCAGCAGGAGGGAAGGTGGGAGACCCATTAGCTGGATATTGCAACAACACACTCCAGCTTTTATTTGGATTTCACCAGTTTTTCCCCTCAAGTCCTTTTTATGATCCAAGGTCCAGGGTACCACATTGCATTTAGCTGTCGCGTTTCCCTAGTCATCTCTGACCTGTGATAGTCTCTCAGTCTTTCCTTGTTTTGCATGATCTTGACCTCCTTCCCTTTTGATAATTGCTCCCATTGGGATGTGTGGACAAGGGAAAGGGAGGAAGGAAAAATTAAAGAGGATGAGTCGTGCCCTCACCAAGGTAGCAGTTCCTAGTGGGGGCAAGGGAGTCAGGCATACGTGGGTTAGAATCTGTCTCTTACTAGCTGTGTGACCTTCAGCAAATTAATTAACTTCTCTGAGCCCAGTGTTGTAAGAATTGTATCAGCACACGTAAAAGTACTGAACACACTCAATGTCTGGCACATAGTGTAAACACTAGGTGATCTGATAGATTTGTTTACCTTCTTTATTTCATAGATGAGGAAATGGCTGAGGCACATCTATCTTTGGGAGCAGGCCTTTACCTAAGGAAGAAAGAAGCCTGATCCAAGACTTAAAACAAATGAGGCTATTTTTAAAGCAAATTAATAAAATGGTTTATGTTCTAAAAGATGCCTACTATGACCCAACCATTAGTTTATTTATTTTAAAGTTAAGATTTACTCTTTTCTATACTAGGTTTTATTTGCCACTTTACAATTCAGTCATATTTTGTTTCTTTCTTGGTGTAAGTCCTGAAGTTTGGAAGTGCAGCCAGACTTAGAGCAGTGGCTGGGAACGCTGTCCTGCATTCAAGGGCACCTGGGTCTGAAGTTGGCTGAGTGACTGGGCAAGTTACTGTATACTCTTCAGCCTCAATTTTAACTCTGCTTCGAGTTTTACTTGAGACCTCAAGTATGGATGACTAGGTATGAGCCCTCAATTCATGGTAGCTCTCATACTGAAGCAGGACTAAGTAGATTCTTAGTAAATGTATCTGGTTCTGGGCTCCATTATCTTAAGACACGGGGGTGTGTTAGGGTTGCTGGTCTCTTGGGACCTTTACCTCTTGGTGAGACCTCTTGGTGGAGGCCTATCTCTTGGATGGGACAGCACATCATTCCAAGTCTGTACTCCTCTGGTCCCCCGGCCCTAGTCAGTTACTTTAGAACTCAGGGGCATTAGAGGATGGAGGCTGCTGGCGGTCCCAGCTCTGAGAACATGCAGTCGGTTCACCTTCCTCCAAGGGGTGTAGTCTGCCCAGTGAAGCAGAGACATGCGGCTGCTTAGGGGCTGGGGAGGCTCTGCCCAGCTGTGATGTGTGATAGGGCAGAGGTGAGACCAAGGATAACTCAGTCACTGGGCTGCTCAGCTTTGTTTTCGGGAGAGACTGTGGAGGCAGGTGGGAGGGAAGGACACTGTGCTTTCAGAATTATTTTAAAGGTGAGAACGCCAGCTGCCACTTCTAGTGCTGCCTTGGACTCATTGCACAGGGCATCAGGATAGCTCAAGGGGTGCATTCCCCCCCAGGTAAGCTTCCAGACAGGGTATGGGGTGGGTGGCTGAGGCCTTCCTTCTCCATGAGAAATCAAGAGTTCCAGCAGGGGGCAGTAATGTCTCTCCTAAGTAGTATATCATTACCAAAGAGTGTGTTTAGGAGCTCTGGATCAGCCTACAGCAATGCCTTTCAAATTTTTTCTTTGTTTGTTTGGTTTGGTTTTTACTATGACACACAGTAAGAAATGCCTTTTACATTATATCTCAGTATGCATATGCACAAATATACCTATAGTATCTGTTTGACAAAACACCATTTGTGCTTACAACATGAAATGCACTTTGATCTATTCTATTCATTTTTAAAAACATTCTATTCTAATTAAAAAATACCCAGCTTATGATCTGCTAAATTGATTTCTAGATTCACTAATCTGCAGTTTGAAAAGCACTGACCTGGAGGGCTCTGGCTTTTGTTCTTTCATATATATCATTTGATGGGACAACTTTATTGAGACCAGAGAATGTGTACATATCAAAACAAAAATAACGGTTGAGATTTTTGAATGAACGTTATGCACTAGCCCCTATGCAAAACCTTTCTGAGAACTCTCTCATGTAATCCAACAACATTTTGAGGAAGATACTATTGTTTTTATCTCCACTGAGGTTTAGAAAATGGAAATGGCTTGCTTAAGTCCACAGGTAGTAAGTGGTCGAGGTGAGAGTTGAACTCATGTCTCCCTGATGCTGGAACTAGGGTGCGAACCCATTACATTATACTGTGCGTCTATATCAGGTGACACATCACTGGGACAGGTACCATCACTAATGTGATCATGAGTAGAAGCAAGGTTAAAACTTGTTTCAGCAGCCTGGAATGTTAGGCTGAAATCAATATGGTGATTCTGGTGAGTCAAAAAATTAATTACTCTAGAACAGGATTGGAGAGAACTGATTTTCTAGGAGATCTTGAAAAAAATATGAAGGTTATCGCTGACCACAGACAGGTAACAGTCCAGAAGAAATGATAAACCGTCTTTCCCAAATGGAAAATGAAAGGAGGAATAGAAAGTTTATAATGTCACAATGGTGATAGATCAGAACAAATTATAAATTAGATTTTAAAGATTCCAGGTGAGGAGTGGGGTGAATTTGCAAGAGACCCCTAAGCCAATAGCAGAAGACTGTGGATACCTGAGCAAGTGAGGCAGCCAGGTGAATGGAGCTTTGTGGGGCTTGAATGGCAGCAGCAGAAGGGAGGTCACAGACGTGAGAGAATTACCTACTTTTGATATCATGGGAAAGCTGGTGGGGATACCATCATCCTCCAAATGTGTCTTGTGAAACAAATAACCAGGGAGAAGCCCATGCTCATGTTAAGATGTTTTAATTCTTATGCGTAAACTGTGTTAGGAACAGGTTTTTTAACTGACTCACAATATGTAGGAATGCTTATCTATTTTCTTAACCTTCTATTTTATTTTTATTTGGGATTGCAAATTTTTGCCTATGCAAATTTTTACCTATTGCAAATTCTTTATCTCTGGAAAGAAATTTTAAGTAGGTGATCTCTTCTGTCTTTGATTCTAACATATTAGATGTAGACTATGATATTTAAACCTAATGTATATGACTCTCAACTACTTTACCTTTCTTGCATGGGCCAAATATTATGTGTGAAGGTGACATTTTTGTTCTTGAACTTTCTTGTAAATTGAGAACTTTGATGTTTGTTCATCTGGGGATATTTTGGACATCTGCTTCATAGAGATGCTCATAGGAACGCCCCTGACGTCTGCACATTGCCCCAGACAGCAGTGACACTAGTTACATCTGCTTTCCTCCCCAGGGCAACTGCCAAGGGCCAGGCTGAAATAACAGCTGCATGGTAATCCCGGTGACCAAACAGCTACTTATTCATGAGATAAACAAAACAGACTTTTGTCTGTCCTAGAACATGTAGCTTTGGGACTCTAGTGGGTGGAGGGAAGGATAGCCAAACAGAGAGATGACTTGGAGGATCTGCATTTTTGGTTGTTTTAAAGTCCTAAGGGATTATTTAGATTTATAATCTGACCCTCTTCCAAGTCCTGTGGCATTCCTTTGTTTTCTTTCCAGTTAAAGTCTGTGTCTTTCTTTCTTCTTGTATCCTTAGATTAGACTCTCCCTCTTTCATGTGCTTGTAGATCCCTGTACTTTTGCATCAGGGCACTCATCACAGTTTATAATTATACTGTCTGTTTGGCTTTTTAAAAAAATTCCTGTGCACCACCTAGATTGGAAGCTCCATGAGAGCAGGGACCTTGCCTGTGTCACTCACCTCTATATTCCCAGAGTTGTTACCAGTGTCTGACACATGGTAGAAGCTCAATAAAGGTTTGATGAATGGGTTAATAAAAAATGAATGAATGAAACTTTTGATTCAGGTTGTGACCACTTCTCATCACTTATGAGAGGGAGAAGGTATTAAGACCACAATCTACCTGCTTTTTGCTCATGAGAGACATAGGGAATTAGGTGATAAGGCTGCTCACACTGCTAGCAGGTGCTCAGTAAAAGTTTATTGAGAATAATAAGCATAATTTTCATTTGTTGATGATGAATTGCTGTAGATGTGCTGGTCTCTTCCTAATTTTCAGTGAAGTACCAATTATGATAAAGGATAATCACAGTCTTTTACTGAGTCCCTGCCCTGTGCTAGGCATGGTGCTAAGTAATACACCTATAGTATTTGACTTGATCCTCCAAATGACCCTACAAAGAACGTGTTATTATCCCCACTTTCCAGATGAAAGAATCTAGGCTCAAAGTAGTTAAGACACTTGCAGAGATTCAAAATCAGTTCTATCTGATCTGAAAATCAGTGCTTTCAATAACTATGTAATTCTGGTTTCACATTTTCTTTTTAGAACTTAGGATCTTGAAGAGAACAATTTTCCTTGTGAACATTTGATGGTTCCCCTTTGTCTTAAGGAGGGGAATGACCAGGAAACTCGATTTATGCAAGCATTAATCCACCAAGCATTACAGGAAATCCCTTTAGTCCTGAAAGTTCTTTGGAAGTAAGGGCGCCAGGGGACAGGTGATAATTTTAGGATATTTTGGGACCTGAGTGGGCAGAGTGTTTTTTCAGAATCCCAAGGCTCCTTCCTTGGTGAATCATAAGTTGAGGCTGTGGTGAGATGTAGGACAAAAGACCTAGTCCCTGCCTTTGAGTATCTGTTGGTCTTCTTGGGGGAGACTGGATACACATGTGAGAAGCTCTAGGAAGGAGAGTCTGAGTCAGGGATAGCTCCTGTGGGACAATGGAAACAGAGCCATCCATCTATCTATCCATCCAACCAACCAACCAACCAACCAACCATCCAATATTCAACACCTCTTATGTGCTAGGTTCACACTCCAGTGAGCAAGGTAATCACGGTCCGTGACCTCAAGGAGTCTATGGGCTCTTGGGTGGGCCAGGGTCCCAGATGTGTGGTCCCATTATATCACTGACTCCTCTTAATGGTCTCACCCCACCCAGGAAGTAACTGCATAGTATAATTGTTCATATAGAACACATGAGGAAACAAGTTCAGAGAGGTTAAGTAAGAAATTAACTCTTACTCAAAGTCCTGCAGGTGGAAAGTGGCAGTCGGGATACCAATCTAAGCCTCATCTGTACTGCAAGTATTGCATAAAACTGAAGCTAGACGTTTGCTAAATTTCATGGAACTTCAGCTAGATTGATCTTGTTCACCTGAATATCCTGCCCAGGATTAATGGTGGTACCATTGAACAATTCCACTGCTTATCAAATGTGTGATCTCAGAGAAGCTTTTAAGCTCTTGGTAAAATGAAGGTGATGATAGTACTTCTCTTGTGGGATTCTTGTGAGGATTAAGTGAGTTAATATATGTAAGTGTTTAGACTAGTGCCTGGCTCATGTTATATAAGTGGTGGCTATGATTGTTGTGGTTCTCTTGACAGGTATTTGAGAAGAGTGTTTGTTTGTGTGAAGAAGATAATGAATTCAGCTTGGAACACGTAGAGCAAACACTTAGAGTTTTCATCCAACTGGATGTGAAACCAGTTTAATGTCCATATTGTCCACTTGACGTTATGCGCCATGAGGTCAGAGATTGTCTGGGTCACCCCTGTACCCACAGCATGAGAACAGTGCCTGACCCACAGAAGGTACTTGATATTGATTTATTGGATAAATGAATGAATGAATATGTGAATGCATGGTAGGCATTATTTAGGATATAAGTTATACATGGATAAAATAATGAAATAAATAAGTACCCCCTCTGCCCCCCGGCATGAAGGACACCAGCAGACATGAGATAGAGAGGTATGTGAGTGAGTGTGGTCTTCCTGCAGAGACTCCAAATGATGTATGGCCTCCAGGAAGAAGTAGGGTCATTCTCTTTCCAGTTCTTACACGAGCTGTCATTCCAGGGCCCTGAGATGTCCTGGGCCAGGGCTTCCTGTTGCCCTGGAGTTCTCTGCCAGCCAAACTATGTTGCCAATCCTCATGAAAGTAAAGGATCTTTCTTCTTGTCCTTTGACTTCAAACTGGGGTCAAAGGCCTTAGGCTGGTGTAAAAATAAATAAAGGCCCTGAGCAGACAAAGGCCATTCTGCAGACAGCCCTCACTGTAAACACTGGCCTTCCCTTCCTCTAGCCTGAAGCTTCCAGGTACTTCCCTGGGCCCATCATGACCTCACTTGGCATAACGGCCTGGTGGCTGCAGCAGGTCCTGGTGGTCTTGTGGTAAGAGAATGAGGGGCTTCTGAGGGAAGTCAGAGGTAAGTGACAACTCTGAAAATGTGTGTATATGCATACTCAAGGTTATCATACATTTTACTTTTATAAAGGATGTACAGTACCCAATTTACAAATAATAAAATATAAATGCTTTTATTGTAAATTTCATATAGCCAGTTGATTCTCAGAAAATGCATTCGTTGATTTATTCAGAACTCTTGTATCTAGAGTCAACCATGGTTGCAATTGGATAACAAGAACAGTTTTGACATGAATGTTCATTGAGATTTTCATTAACAAGTTAAGACGGAAGTGAAACAACAAAGAGGTTGGAAATCACTCATTTGTCAATAATGTGAATGACTTTTTTGCTGAATTTGAAAGAGTATTTGCCTCAGTTTTTTGTGCTCATCACCATGGAACAGATATAGACTTGACAGCTTTAAGTATAATCTGCATTATTAGCATTGCTTTCTTAAATCTAGACAATCAACAGATCCATAAATTAAGTCTTGATTTGTAGCATTTTCAAATTTCTGTGATATAAATACTCCTACCTTGGCTGATTTCAAGCTGCTAATGTGATGTTACTGAATATGGGGCTGGGAAAGATGTGCACACCACCATATAGTATCTACCATACACATATGATAGATGTGAACAGCCTTAGTAGCAAATTCTACTAAACTAATTAGGAAGTGATGAGTTTTGAGTATTTATTACCTCTTTTAAGGTGATATATTTGATCATAAGTTTATATTCTTTATATAATTTAACTTTTAATAAAGGCTATGTTTAACAACCAGCTCACCAAATTCCTGAAATTTAATAATTGGCTCTCAGGAGTGGGTTGAACCAGCTCTAGCATACCACTGACCCCAGCCTTGTCCAAGAAGATAAGGTCAACAGAGTGGGCGGGCATGAGGCCCAGAGGTCTGCCTAGCATTGGAGATGAGCTGGGACAAGTAACTCCTGGGACCACCAGAAAAGGACGACAAAGAGGAAAGAGACCCCCTCTTGTTCAGGAAGAAAAGTAAATTCTCCTGGAACCCCCTTGCAGGTTTGAGAAATTCTTCACTCACCCCACTCATAACATCTACTCCTTGGTGTTTCGCATCTTCATGGACCTGGTAGGGTTAAAGCATGCCTAGAATAATATAGTCTGTGCTAGTTGCTTGGCTTTTCAAGTGAGCTTTGCAAAGGCAGTGGTCATGTCAGTTTGTCTGCCTCATCAGAGCATTGCCTGCAAATGATTGCATCTTCACTTACAAAACACAGCTGTAGGAATTTTTGACCTCCCTATATTGGCACTTTCCTTTTGACCTGTGTTTAACGTGGCAGACATTTTGACCTCTGTCCTTTGGCACTGAAGATGCTTTGATTCCATGCTTATAACTACAAGCATTTAAAGCACCAACATGGTTGAATTTTTGTCAAGAAAGTATTTTTCTTAATTGTCTCATTAAGCCATTTTTTAAAAAAATTTTTTAATTTATTATTTATTTATTATTTTTATTTTTGGCTGTGTTGGGTCTTCGTTTCTGTGTGAGGGCTTTCTCCAGTCATTAAGCCATTTTAATTTCAATATCAATGTTCAATATAGTGCAGTGAAACCATTTCTACTTTTTGTCATTTCTTATTTTATCAAAATCAATTTTATAGGGATTCATTCCTTTATGTGAATTTTTACAAGGCAGGCTTTATTTATCAATTGTGATTTATCTGTATCAAATGTAATCATATCAAATTTTAGCTTCTGCCAGAGTGAATTTTCTATTGTGGCTTTATTTCTACTGAGTCCAGTTTTCCGGGTACACATTTGGTTGATCTGAACTTTGTCAGGACAATGTGATTCCTCTGCCAGTGTTCAGTCATTAACACATTTTGCTTTGTATAGTTTAGCTGTTGTCAGTTTTATTTTGAACTGATTATTTTAAACAAAATAATGAGATACAAATGCCCAGCCACTTTCAGTATCTGTGGAGGCCAGGAGTGGGGCCAGTATAGGCAGACTGGACTAGATATGAATGAAATGCCGTGAGCTAAGTTTTCATCCATAGCAGACAAGCAGACAGGCAGATCAATGGTAGTTATCAATGACAAGAACTTTAGAGAAATGGCGCAATGCCATTTTGCATTAAACATGAAGCACGACGATTTTCTAAAACTACCCAAAGCTTGTGAGCTGTGCGTATAATCCCCACTAAGGCATCTCGACCGTGGCAGGCACTTGGTGCATGTTGGAGGGAATCGAGTTGAATCGGCATGATGTAGCCGAAGAGCCTGGGCTCTGGGCCAGGTGATCTGGGGTCTGAACCCAGCTCTGTCACTCCTTGCTGTGTGTACTTGGGCAAGTCCATTTTCATCCCTAGGTGTCAGTTTTATCAACTATCAAAACATGGGCTGGTCTCTAAAGTTCATAGACCTTCTTGAAAATCTGAAGAAATCTATGACATCTGCCTTCAGAATTACACACACCCTCATTTTGCACATAACTTCAGAGAGTTCATGTACCCTTTAATGGCTGCCCAAGGATAATGAGTTAAGAAAACCCAGCCCAGGTTATCTGTCAGGACCTAGGATCCTGTCTGGGGTTGACATGCCAGGACCTAGGTAGGTGATGTATGTATACATCTGCCAGGTGATGCCTGAGAGCTGACACACACACTGTTGATGGAATAAAAATGTAGAAATCCTGAAAAGAAGGATCTGGAACCCTTAGTATACATGACTGGTTCATTAGTATTTTCATTAATATTATTAAAGATTAAGAGCATAGACCTGTGGGTTGAGCTGCTTGGGTTAAAATCTCAGCTCTGTGCAAGTTCTTGGGCAAAACACTTAACTAGTCTGGGCCTCAATTTCTGCATCTGTAATATGGGAATATTAATAACTTCATAGGACTGTTGTATATGAAACAGCTAGATATTAAATTGTTACTTCTTACTACGTCTTAAATGAACCAATGTTCAGAGAATTTTATATCATAACAAGTGGTAATTGTTACAGTCCGTGGGCTTCAGAGACCATCTAGTTCAACTCTTTCATTTTACCAAGGGAGGATCAGAAAAGGGAAGAGCCTTCCCCGAGGTCACCCAACTCACTGGAGTCAGTGTTGCTCCCTGAAACTACCCTTAGACACTGGGAAAATGTAAACTAACATGATGATCATCGGCACGCCACTTTTCAAGGCAAGAGGAGGCCCGTCTCCTCAGACCAGGTCCCATGTGATTCTGTGCTGTATTTGTAGAGTACTCTGATGCCAGCTGTTTCTGCTTGTGAGTGTAGAGTGATTCAGAACAGTTTGGACATCAGTGGGTATGATTTTTTTTTTTTAACATTTTTATTGGAGTATAATTGCTTTACAGTGGTGTGTTAGTCTCTGCTGTATAACAAAGTGAATCAGCTATACATATACATATATCCCCATATCTCCTCCCTCTTGCGTCTCCCTCCCACCCTCCCTATCCCACCCCTCTAGGTGGTCACAAAGCACCGAGCTGATCTCCCTGTGGTATGCAGCTGCTTCCCACTAGCTATCTGTTTTACATTTGGTAGTGTATATATGTCCATACCACTCTCTCACTTCGTCCCAGCTTACCCTTACCCTTCCCTGTGTCCTCAAGTCCATTCTCTACGTCTGCATCTTTATTCTTGCCCTGCCCCTAGGTTCTTCAGAACCTTTTTTTTTTTTTTAGATTCCATATATATGTGTTAGCATACAGTATTTGTTTTTCTCTTTCTGACTTACTTCACTCTGTATGACAGTCTCTAGGTCCATCCAACTTGCTACAAATAACTCAGTTTTGCTTCTTTTTATGGCTGAGTAATATTCCATTGTATATATGTGCCACATCTTCTTTATCCATTCATCTGTTGATGGACACTTAGGTTACTTCCATGTCCTGGCTATTGTAAATAGAGCTGCAATGAACATTGTGGTACATGACTCTATTTATTTATTTATTTATTTTTTTAAAAGTGGGACTCCTGATATTCATCCCACTTTTTTTTTTTTTAAATTTATTTATTTATTTATTTATTTATTTATTTATTTTTGGCTGTGTTGGGTCTTCGGTTCGTGCGAGGGCTTTCTCCAGTTGCGGCAAGCGGGGGCCACTCTTCATCGCGGTGCGGGGACCGCTCTTCATCGCGGTGCGCGGGCCTTTCTCTATCGCGGCCCCTCCCGTTGCAGGGCACAGGCTCCAGACGCGCAGGCTCAGCAATTGTGGCTCACGGGCCCAGCTGCTCCGTGGCATGTGGGATCTTCCCAGACCAGGGCTCGAACCCGTGTCCCCTGCATTAGCAGGCAGATTCTCAACCACTGCGCCACCAGGGAAGCCCCATGACTCTATTTAAATTATGGTTTTCTCAGGGTATATGCCCAGTAATGGGATAGCTGGGTCATATGGTAGTTCTATTTTTAGTTTTTTAAGGAACCTCCATACTACTGTTCTCCATAGTGGCTGTACCAATTTACATTCCCACCAACAGTGCAAGAGGGTTCTCTTTTCTCCACACCCTCTCCAGCGTGTATTGTTTGTAGATTCTTTGATGATGGCCATTCTGACTGGTGTGAGGTATGATGATACCTCCTTGTAGTTTTGATTTGCATTTCTCTAATGATTAGCGATGTTGTGCATCCTTTCATGTGTTTGTTAGCAATCTATGTATCTTCTTTGGAGAAATGTCTCTTTAGGTCGTATGCCCATTTTGGGATTGGGTTGTTTGTTTTTTTGATATTGAGCTGCATGAGCTGTTTGTATATTTTGGAGATTAATCCTTTGTCAGTTGCTTCATTTGCAAATATTTTCTCCCATTCTGAGGGTTGTCTTTTCGTCTTGTTTATGGTTTCCTTTGCTGTGCAAAAGCTTTGAAGTTTCATTAGGTCCCATTTGTTTATTTTTGTTTTTATTTCCATTTCTCTAGGAGGTGGGTCAAAAAGTATCTTGCTGTGATTTATGTCATAGAGTGTTCTGCCTATGTTTTCCTCTAAGAGTTTGATAGTGTCTGGCCTTACATTTAGGTCTTTAATCCATTTTGAGTTTATTTTTGTGTATGGTGTTAGGGAGTGTTCTAATTTCATTCTTTTACATGTAGCTGTCCAGTTTTCCCAGCACCACTTATTAAAGAGTCTGTCTTTTCTCCATTGTATATTCTTGCCTCCTTTATCAAAGATAAGGTGACCATATGTGTGTGGGTTTATCTCTGGGCTTTCTATCCTGTTCCATTGATCTATATTTCTGTTTTTGTGCCAGTACCATACTGTCTTGATTACTATAGCTTTGTAGTATAGTCTGAAGTCAGGGAGCCTGAGTCCTCCAGCTCTGTTTTTCTTTCTCAAGATTGCTTTGGCTATTCGGGGTCTTTTGTGTTTCCATACAAATTGTGCAATATTTTGCTCTCGTTCTGTGAAAAATGCCATTGGTAGTTTGATAGGGATTGCATTGAATCTGTAGATTGCTTTGGGTAGTATAGTCATTTTCACAATGTTGATTCTTCCAGTCCAGGAACATGGTATATCTCTCCATCTGCTTGTGTCATCTTTAATTTCTTTCATCAGTGTCTTATAGTTTTCTGCATACAGGTCTTTTGTCTCCTTAGGTAGGTTTATTCCTAGGTATTTTATTCTTTTTGTTGCAGTGGTAGATGGGAGTGTTTCTTAATTTCTCTTTCAGATTTTTCATCATTAGTGTATAGGAATGCAAGAGATTTCTGTGCATTAATTTTATATCTTGCTACTTTACCAAATTCATTGATTAAATCTAGTAGTTTTCTGGTAGCATCTTTGAGATTCTCTATGTATAGTATCATGTCATCTGCAAACAGTGACAGTTTTACTTCTTCTTTTCTGATTTGGATTCCTTTTATTTATTTTTCTTCTGTAACTGCTGTGGCTAAAACTTCCAAAACTATGTTGAATAATAGTGGTGAGAGTGGGCAACCTTGTCTTGTTCCTGATCGTAGTGGAAATGGTTTCAGTTTTTCACCACTGAGAACAATGTTGGCTGTGGGTTTGTCATATATGGACTTTATTATGTTGAGGTAAGTTCCCTCTATGCCTACTTTCTGGAGAGTTTTTATCATAACTGGATGTAGAATTTTGTCAAAAGCTTTTTCTGCACCTATTGAGATGGTCATATCGTTTTTCTCCTTCGATTTGTTAATATGGTTTATCACATTGATTGATTTGCGTATATTGAAAAATCCTTGCACTCCTGGGATAAACCCCACTTGATCAGGGTGTGTGATCCTTTTAATGTGCTGTTGGAATGTGTTTGTTAGTATTTTGTTGACGTTTTTTGCATCTATGTTCACCAGTGATATTGGTCTGTAGTTTTCCTTTTTTGTGACATCTTTGTCTGGTTTTGGTATCTGGGTGATGGTGGCCTCATAGAAGGAGTTTGGGAGTGTTCCTCCCTCTGCTACATTTTGGAAGAGTTTGAGAAGGTGTTAGCTCTTCTCTAAATGTTTGATAGAATTCACCTGTGAAGCCATCTGGTCCTGGGCTTTTGTTTGTTGGAAGATTTTTAGTCACGGTTTCAAACAGTGCTTGTGATTGGTCTGTTTATATTTTCTGTTTCTTCCTGGTTCAGTCTCAGAAGGTTGTGCTTTTCTAAGAATTTGTCCATTTCTTCCAGGTTGTCCATTTTATTGGCATAGAGTTGCTTGTAGTAATCTCTCTTGATCCTTTGTATCTCTGCAATGTCAGTTGTTACTTCTTTTTCGTTTCTAATTCTGTGGATTTGAGTCTTCTCCCTTTTTTTCTTGATGAGTCTGGCTAGTGGTTTATCAATTTTGTTTATCTTCTCAAAGAACCAGCTTTTAGTTTTATTGATCTTAGCTATTGTTTCCTTCATTTCTTTTTCATTTATTTCTGCTCTGATCTTTATGATTTCCTTCCTTCTGCTAACTTTGGGTTTTTTTGTTCTTCTTTCTCTAATTGCTTTAGGTGTAAGGTTAGGTTGTTTATTTGAGATGCTTCTTGTTTCTTGAAGTAGGATTGTATTCCTATAAACTTCCCTCTTAGATCTGCTTTTGCTGCAACCCATAGGTTTTGGGTCATTGTGTATTCATTGTCATTTGTTTCTAGGTATTTTTTGATTTCCTCCTTGATTTCTTCAGTGTTCTCTTGGTTATTTAGTAGTGTATTGTTTAGCCTCCACCTGTTTGTATTTTACACAGATTTTTCCTGTAATTGATATCTAGTCTCATAGCGTTGTGGTCAGAAAAGATACTTGATACGATTTCAATCTTCTTAAATTTACCAAGGCTTAATTTGTGGCCCAAGATATCATCTATCCTGGAGAATGTTCCATGAGCACTTGAGAAGAAAGTGTATTCTGTTGTTTTTGGATGGAATGTCCTATAAATATCAATTAAGTCCATCTTGTTTAATGTGTCATTTAAAGCTTGTGTTTCCTTATTTATTTTCATTTTGGTTGATCTGTCCATTGATGAAAGTGGTGTGTTAAAATCCCCTAATATGATTGTCTTACTGTCGATTTCCCCTTTTATGGCTGTTAGCATTTGCCTTATGTACTGAGGTGCTCCTATGTTGGGTGCATAAATATTTACAATTGTTATATCTTCTTCTTGGATTGGTCCCTTGGTCATTATGTAGTGTCCTTCTTTTTTTTTTTTTTTTTAAATTTTATTTATTTATTTATTTATGGCTGTGTTGGGTCTTCGTTGCTGTGAGAGGGCTTTCTCTAGTTGCGGCACGTGGGGGCCACTCTTCATCGTGGTGCACGGGCCTCTCACTATCGTGGCCTCTCTTGTTGCGGAGCACAGGCTCCAGACGCGCAGGCTCAGCAACTGTGGCTCATGGGCCTAGTCGCTCCGCGGCATGTGGGATCTTCCCAGACCAGGGCTCGAACCCGTGTCCCCTGCATTGGCAGGCAGATTCTCAACCACTGCACCACCAGGGAAGCCCTGTAGTGTCCTTCTTTGTCTCTTGTAATAGTCTTTATTTTAAAGTCTATTTTGTCTGATATGAGAATTGCTACTCCAGCTTTCTTTTGATTTCCATTTGCATGGAATATCTTTTTCCATCCCCTCACTTTCAGTCTGTATGTGTCCCTAGGTCTGAAGTGGATCTCTTGTAGACAGCATATATATGGGTCTTGTTTTTGTATCCATTCAACCAGTCTATGTCTTTTGGTTGGGGGATTTAATCCATTTACATTTAAGGTAGTTATTGATGTGTGTGTTCCTATTACCGTTTTCTTAATTGTTTTGGATTTGTTGTTGTAGGTCTTTTCCTTCTCTTGTGTTTCCTGCCTAGAGAAGTTCCTTTAGCATTTGTTGTAAAGCTGGTTTGGTGGTTCTGAATCCTCTTAGCTTTTGCTTGTCTGTAAAGGTTTTAATTTCTCTGTCGAATCTGAATGAGATCCTTGCTGGGTAGAGTAATCTTGGTTGTAGATTTTTCTGTTTCCTCACTTTAAATATGTCCTGCCACTCCCTTCTGGCTTGCACAGTTTCTGCTGAAAGATCAGCTGTTAACCTTATGAGGATTCCCTTGTATGTTATTTGTTGCTTTTCCCTTTCTGCTTTTAATATTTTTTTCTTTGTATTTATTTTTTGATGGTTTGATTAATATGTGTCTTGGCGTGTTTCTCCTTGGATTTATCCTGTATGGAACTCTCTGCGCTTCCTGGACTTGACTGACTATTTCCTTTCCTATATTAGGGAAGTTTTCAACTATAATGTCTTCAAATATTTCCTCAGTCCCTTTTTTTTTCTCTTCTTCTTCTGGGACCCCTATAATTCAAATGTTGGTGTGCTTAATGCTGTTCCAGAGGTCTCTGAGACTGTCCTCAATTCTTTTCATTCTTTTTTCTTTATTCTGCTCTGTGGTAGTTATTTCCACTATTTTATCTTCCAGGTCACTTATCCATTCTTCTACCTCACTTATTCTGCTACTGATTCCTTCTAGAGAATTTTTAATTTCATTTATTGTGTTGTTCATCATTGTTTGTTTGCTCTTTAGTTCTTTTTGGAATTTTATTTATTTTTTTATACAGCAGGTTCTTATTAGTTATCCATTTTATACATATTAGTGTATATATGTCAATCCCAATCTCCCAATTCATCCCCCCCCCCCGCCCCCTGCTGCTCTTTAGTTCTTCTAGTTCATTGTTAAACATTTCTTGTATTTTCTTCATTCTGTTTCCAAGATTTTGGATCATCTTTACTATCATTACTCTGAATTCTTTTTCAGGTAGACTGCCTATTTCCTCTTCACTTGTTTGGTCTGGTGGGTTTTTACCGTGCTCCTTCATCTGCTGTGTATTTCTGTGTCTTCTCATTTTGCTTAACTTACTGTATTTGGGGTCTCCTTTTCACAGGCTGCACGTTCATACTTCCCATTGTTTTTGGTGTCTGCCCTCAGTGGCTAAAGTTGGTTCAGTGGGTTGTGTAGGCTTCCTGGTGGAGGGGACTGGTGCCTGTGTTCTGGTGGATGGGGCCAGATCTTGTCTTTCTGGTGGGCAGGACCGCGTCCAGTGGTGTGTTTTGGGGTATCTGTGACCTTATTACAATTTTAGGCAGCCTCTCTGCTAATGGGTGAGGTTGTGTTCCTGTCTTGCTAGTTGTTTGGCATAGGGTGTCCAGCACTGTAGCTTGCTGGTCATTGAGTGGAGCTGGGTCTTTGCGTTGAGATGGAGATCTCTGAGAGAGCTTTTGCCGTTTGATATTACCTGGGGCCGGGAGGTCTCTGGTGGACCAAAGTCCTGAACTCAGCTCTCCCATCTCAGCGGCTCAGACCTGACACCTGGCCGGAGCACCAAGACCCTGTCAGCCACGTGGCTCAGAAGAAAAGGGAGAAAAGAAAGAAAGAAAAATAAAATAAAATAAAATGAAATAAAGTTATTAAAATAAAAAATATGTTGTTAAAAATTTTTTTAAAGGTAATAAAGAAAAGAAAGAAAGAAAGAAGAGGGCAACCAAACCAAAAAACAAATCCACCAATGATAAGAAGTGCTAAAAACTATACTAAAAAAAGAAAAATAATGGACAGACAGAACCCTAGGACAAATGGTAAAAGCAAAGCTATACCGACAAAATCACACAAAGAAGCATACACATACACACTCACAAAAGGAGCAAAATGAAAAAATTATATATATATATATATATATATATATATATATATATATATAAAGCGGAAGAGAGCAACCAAATCAATAAACAATCTACCAATGATAATAAGCTCTAAATACTAAACTAAGATAAACATAAAACCAGAAACAAATTAGATGCAGAAAGGAAACCTCAATACTACAGTTGCTCTGAAAGTCCACCGCCTCAGTTTTGGGATGATTTGTTGTCTATTCAGGTGTTCCACAGATGCAGGGTACATCAAGTTGATTGTGGAGATTTAATCCGCTGCTCCTGAGGCTGCTGGGAGAGATTTCCCTTTCTCTTCTTTGTTCGCACAGCTCCTGGGGTTCAGCTTTGGATTTGGCCCCACCTCTGCGTGTAGGTTACCTGAGGGCATCTGTTCCCCACCCCCAGACAGGACGGGCTTAAAGTAGCAGCTGATTGGGGGGCCCTGGCTCACTCAGGCCAGGGGGAGGGAGGGGTACGGAATGTGGGGCGAGACTGCGGTAGCTGAGGCCAGCGTGACGTTGCAACAGCCTGAGGCACGCCATGTACTCCCAGGGAAGTTGTCCCTGGATCACGGGACCCTGGGAGTGGCGGGCTGCACAGGCTCCTGGGAGGGGAGGTGTGGATAGTGACCTGTGCTTGCACACAGGCTTCTTGGTGGCTGCAGTAGCAGCCTTAGCATTTTATGCCCGTTTCTGGTGTCTACACTGATAGCCGTGGCTTGCGCCGTTCTCTGGAGCTCGTTTAAGTGGTGCTCTGAATCCCCTTTCCTCACGCATCCCGAGACAATGGTCTCTTGCCTCTTCGGCAGCTCCAGACTTTTTCCCGGACTCCCTCCCGGCTAACTGTGGCGCACTAGCCCCTTTAGGCTGTGTTCACGCAGCCAACCCCAGTCCTCTCCCTGGGATCCGACCTCCGAAGCCCGAGCCTCAGCTCCCAGCCCCCGCCCGCCCCAGCGGGTGAGCAGACAAGTCTCTTGGGCTGGTGAGTGCTGGTCAGCACCGATCCTCTGTGCGGGAATCTCTCCGTTTTGCCCTCCGCACCCCTGTTGCTGTGCTCTTCTCCATGGCTCCGACACTTCCCCCCGACTCACCCCCTGTCTCCGCCAGTGAAGGGGCTTCCTAGTGTGTGGAAACTTTTCCTCCTTCACAGCTCCCACCCAGAGGTGCAGGTCCCATCTCTATCCTTTTGTCTCTGTTTTTTCTTTTTTCTTTTATGCTACCCAGGTACGTGGGGAGTTTCTTGCCTTTTGGGAAGTCTGAGGTCTTCTGCCAGTGTTCAGTAGGTGTTCTGTAGGAACTGTTCCTCATGTAGATGTATTTTTGATGTATCTGTGGGGAGGAAGGTGATCTTCACGTCTTACTCCTCTGCCATCTTGAAGCTCCAGCCTGGGTATGATTTCTGCAAAAGCAATTTGTAAGAGCCTCTGATTCTACCTGGAAATTAGTCACCCCAATTCTAATTACAAGACTTTCATGACCCCGGCTTCTGTGACTGGCCGCCCCTCCTAGTGCAGGCATTTCAATCACCCATGTGCAACATCTGGGGGTTGCTTAATGTCACCACCACTCAAAGAACTGGAGCTTCTGTGGGAAACCTTTCTGATCTAATCACCTTAGTATCCAACTCAAGCCAAAAACTAAGGTGGAAGCCCACCCAAGACACTTCTTAGTTCTCCTGGGCACTGGGCAATACAGGATGATCCCATGAAGACCGGGGTTAGCTTTGCTATTGAAGGAACTGTGGATTATAGAACTGGTAATGGCTTGTGTTGCTACTCTCTCAAAAGAAGTGGACTCCTTCCTCAGAGCCCAGCAAGGGGTGTACATTACCCAGCCATAAGTACTTCACTGCCCTGCTGGTTTCAGCAGCTGGTAGGCGGTTGTAAGAACACTGGGCCCACCGCCAGCCCTTTGGGGTCAGGGCACCCGGCCTCTCCAAGCCTTGGTATCCTCGTCTCCTCTATGGTATAACTGTTTTGAGAATTGAATATTAACAATAATTATAGATAACATTTTGAACACTTAATAACCGCAGTATTATTAATAAGAGTATTTACCAAGGGCTTCCCATGTGTCTTGCACTGTGTCATGTGCTTCACAGGGATGACCTCATTTAATCTTCAGAACCTGCTCTGGGGAGAGGTGTGGCCTGTCACCTCTAAAGGTGATGAAACAGGCTCACAGAGGTTAAATGAGTTGCCCACAGCTGATGAAGGACAGACAGGGCGCTTGAACTCAGGGTAGTCCGACTCCTAACTCGGAGCATGTGTCCATCACGCTTTCTCACTGCCTCACATGTTCTCTGCCACGTTCACTCTGTGTCAAGCCTTGCAGCGTCTTAAAGGCACTTATAATAAATACATTTATCCTCACACCAAACACGGTATGTGAGTGTGAAAGCTCACAGGGAAGAAAGAGTCCTCTATAGGTGCTCATTTTTATCCCACGTGAAGTTATCTGGCTTTCACAGTGAATGCCCCTGGTGTTTTAAAGGGCCATAAAAGGAGGTTAGAGGGATTGAGGTCCTGAAAGGCCTATGGAAACTGTTGACAGATATTCACCAAGTAACTCTAATCTGGGTTTTAGAAAGTTAATTTTGTGTGAGACTTGGGTAGGAACTCAGGCTTGGAGTCAGACCAACTGTGATCTGATACTTGGTAACTTTGGGACCTTGCAAACATGACTTAACTTAGTTGCATCTCAGTTTTCTTATCTGGAAAAGGGGATATTCTAGAACGTGCCTTACAGGGTTGCTCTGAAGATTGAAAGAGATAGTGTATTTAAAATTGCCCATAGCCTCGTACATAGAAAATATTCAATAAATAATAGCTATTATAAATTTTACCCTGGGTACTGTATAATAAATAACAACAACTAATATTTACTGAGCACTTGCTGTGTATCAGGCATTGGGTTAAGCATTTGGCATGCATTGTCTCATTTCATGCTCAAAACAGCCTCGAGGGTAGGTACTATTAACATCTCCATTTTACTGATACGAAGCCAGGGCTTGGAGAATTTCAATAATTTGCTTAAGATCTCATACTTTGTGAGTCAGAGGGGTGGGATTTGGACTCAGCTGGTCTGACCTCAGAGCCCATGCGCTTTGCCACCAGGCTGTCCTGATTGCTTTTGCTCCTGACTTGTCTCTTTTGCAGTCTTGTCTACAGGTAAACCTAGTCATCCACTCACGTATCTTTTCAACTAATTGACAGTATGCCATAGTGTGTGTGTGTGTGTGTTTTGACAAAGGCCAACTCACCTGCGAGGAGAAGTATGACCATTTACTCATGAGGAAACTGAGGCTCAGTCACACATGTTTGCATTTCCAAAGAGGAACTGTTGATCATCTTAATATGAATATATTTTATTTACTTATTTTTTGAATATATTTTAAATGGCAGATGTCCTAGAGGGAAAGAGGGACTGCAAGTGTGACTAGAGATAGGAGTAAGTTAGAGAAAAAGAACAAACAGAGCAACCCACTCCACCCCTGCACATTCCACCATGAAATCTCTTTTGAGGCTGTCTCGGTTTCCCCAGGATGATTTGCCTATGAGAGAATGCAGAGAAAACTGGTTTGAAGGGGACACAGATGGAATGAGAGGAAAGGTTGTTTGGAAATGACTCATGGAGGAAAAGCAGCCCCCACCCTATTCAACATGCATGCGCGCACACACACACACACACACACGCACAAACGTGTGCACACATGTATACCACTCCCCTCCCCTCCAAAAACACATTCTTTCCTGTTTTGTATCCCATTCTCTCCCCAGTGCACATGGATTGAGCCATAGGGACAGTTCCTAAATATCCTGGTTGCTACTTGGTGCGTGCCAGATGCCTCTGAGTTTCAGACTGTTGAATCTCTTGGGTCTCTGTGACTGCCTGTTGTGTCCCTGCCCAAAGTCCCCTGAATGGATAATCCCCAGCATCCATGCCCTTGAAGGATGGGACAAAATCTTATCAGACAGGGAAACAACCAGTGCAATCTGGACAATATAGAATTCTGCCAACAACTGTACTAATATAAATAAGCAGTCTGAAAATGTCAACACTTTGCAATCTCCCAAACTCAGATTCAAGTCCTTCCCTCAGGGTGATCCCCAAGAATACATAATTCTTTTGGCCAAGCTATGGTTCCTGTTCAATGATTCAAAAACTGAGATGCGATTTCTGGATGTGTGGGAATTCAGAGAGGTTCCCAGCTATGTTTCTCTTGCTTGAGAGGTGGACCTAAGTTCAGATCTCAGCTCAGGGTACTTAGTGTCTGTGAAGCTTTAGCAAATCACTTAACTTTTCTGAGCCATGGTTCTTTCAACTGTAAAGTGGGGATAATAAATAACCTGTATCACAAGGTTCTGCAATTAATGAGTTAATGTGTCTAAAGCACTTAGCACAGTGCCTGGAATATAGGAGAAACTACATTATGGCTATGTTTAAGCCTATAACTTAAAAAAAGACTCATAAATGGAATTCAATGACTCCAAAAGGAACCCAGTGAAATTTAAAGAAAATAAGTTACAAAACAATGACAACAGCAAATTTTTCCATGACCCAAGGCATTTGTTTTCTGTGTGTTGTGTGTATTTCTATGAATGTGTGGTTAAAGTTGTTTATATTTCCATCATGTTTGGGTTCAGTAGGGCACAACTGGACCAGATAAATCAGCATCCCAAATCCAAAGAAGAAAGCAAAGTTACTACCCTTGAAAATGAGTTACAGGGATTATGTTTTTTGAACCGTAAGAGGGAAGACGTGACCTGACCTAGGGTTTTTATGCTCTTCTTTGGTGTGAGAGGCAGCTTGCAAGATGCAGATTTGATACAGTATTGTAACTTCCCCCAAATTCCTGTGATTTAATGGAAAGATTATTTGAAATTGGGATGATCTTGTAAAACATAATTATAAGAGCTATAGACCCATAATTGCAGACATGTATTTGGAGCCAAGTTTATAAAACTAGTTTTGTAATATATTTTTAAAACTCAACTTCATTGTTTCACATCCAGTGCAAACCTTTTCAAATTCAATAGGAAAAAAAAAATCCTAGCTTCAAAATTTAATTTTGAAGTATTTAAAATGAACTCAGCTATTTGTAAACTGCTAGGAAGGGGCAGAGTCTTGCATAAATGATCATCAATGACTTGTGAGAGCAACTCAGGGTCATAGATACTGGTAAAGGAATTTAAGGCAGTGTTTCAGTTACTTATTGTTGTATAACAAACCACACCAAAACTTTGTGACTTCAAACAACACCTTATTATTTCTCTTGGCCCAGTGGGTTTACTGGGTTCCCCTGGGAAGTTCTCTCTTGAGGTCTGTCATGTGGTTGCAGTCACATGGTGGCTGTGGCTGGAGGAATCCAAAGACCCGACTGGGCTGGGTATCCACGACGGCTGCCTTGCAAGCTGGTGGTGGATGCCCGATGTTAGCTGGGAGCTCAGCTGTAGCTGTGGTCAACTGGAGTGCTGAGACTTGGCCTTTCCTTGGGGCTTGGGCTTCTTACAGCATGGTGGCTGGGATCCAAAAGAGAGCATTCCAGGAACTAGCATTCCAGTAGACTAAAGTGGTAGCCACAAGACCTCTTATGACTTAGCTTTATAAGTTACACAGTGTCACTTCTGCTGCATTCTGTTGGTTGTATAGGTCTGGCTTAGATTTGGTATGGGACAGTACTACTCGCTGGCGTGAATACTGGGGTGTGTGGTTCATTGGCGGACATCTTTGAAGATGAGATACTAAAGGGGCTTTATGAGACCAGATGGCATTCCCATCTAGGGGAGGATTTTTGAAAATTACTTTCATTTCCATGGAAAAAAGTGAAAAATGCTTTGTTGCCTGCTTTTCATAAAATCCAGCCGATTTCCTTGAATCTTCCACCATGGAGCTCCTAGCACCCATGCACAGGTTTTTATTATCTAGTGAGGCTGGGAGAAATCAACCTTATCTCTAAGAGATGCAGAAATGATAATAGACAAGTCACCTTCTCTGCCCCCATATTGGGCAGGCATGACTCTGCCCCTGGCCAGAGGCAGGTTCAAAAGCAACTTCAGGCTTTTTTTGTGGGCATCTCGAGGAGTGGTGGAAGTGGAGATGGGTTCACCTGTAAGTGCACTCAGTATAAAGACTTACTTGGGCCACAGAGTGATTTTTAGATGAGAAAACCCATGTTCTAAAGAACCCCCTCAGTTTTGGGATGAGGTCTAGAATGAAGACGTGACTTGGTGACTCTTACATACTAGTTAAGTGGTATGGGAGTGACCAGGACTTTGTTCTAAGTCTTAATCTGATGATCCTCACTGAATCACTCCACCGCCTTCCTTGGAAGGTTTTCTTTTGTTTCTGTAGGGTTCCTGGGACCTAGCTTTTTTCAGAGTTTGTATGTAGTGAGGCTCTCAGAAAAGTACCATAAGTTAGCTTGAGTGGGAAACCCAGCCAAATACATGGGGTTCATATGAAATATGCCTGAGACCATGGATGTAAAGACCACACAGATTTCCTCTGGGGTGGTGCTGGGAGCTGGAGGTCCAGTCTTATCTCTCCTTCAAGCTATGGGAGGGTTTCAACTCGGGTAAATAACTCCAGGTTTATTCATGCACTCAGCAAATAGTTATTAGATTCCTTCTATGAGCCTAGCACCTTCCCAGGCTCTAGAAATAGACCAGTGAGCAAAATTCACAAAGTCCCTGACCTCCAGGGAGAATATTCCTGAACATTCCCAGTGGTGGCAAATGGAACCAATCTTTGTTCAGAACAAATATGGTTGGCAATTATGTATTTTTTTCCTCCACACAGATGAGTTACATCTTTTAAAAAGTTAGACTAGTAAGATGATTGTGGAATGGATATAAAATAAAGAATTTCAAATCTCAGAATTAAGCACAAAGAATTCCCATGAAAGAGATTAGTTACTGAGTTAAGTCTTCGTTTTCCAAAATCATTTCATAAACAATAGCTCCCTGGCATGGAACTGGAGTCTTTGAAAACTCTGCCTCTCCTCAGAATTCTTGATATGACCTCATCTTGTTGCATTGTTAAATAATCTCAACCCTTTTGGGTGTAACTGATTTAACAAGTTAACACTCGATGCTGTTTAGACAATGCGTCCCTTACAGGAGCAAGACGGAGCAGGACTGGGCAATGACGGCATGGGAATGGGATTTAGGCCCCTTGAGTCTGGTTGCCTGAGCAACTCTCGTTCTCCCATTTGGCTTGCGATGCCTACAAGTCACCCAAACAAATGGCTTAAAAAGTTGTCGGAGAAGATATCTGTCATTTCGTCAAACCTGTTGTGAGCATGAATGATCTGATTAATGTCCATTTTTCTAATCATCATCCAACAAACTTATTCAGGATCTACTATGTGCCGGGCAATGTAGCTAATAGAGGTTCCTACCGTGGCAGAATTTAACTTCCACTGGGGCAGAGAGAGAGTACAACAAATGGGTGAAGCTGGGAATTAGTACCAGGGGAAAGTAAGACATGTTATAGGGAGTGATTGGGGGTTAGCATAAGTTGGGTGGTTATTCCATTGCGGTGGGGACTAGCCTAAAAATTGGTTGTGTCTAATTGCTGTTCAAACCAGCCTTTAGAAGAAGGTTGTGCAGGATAATAAGGGCACTGGACACAGGGTCAGAAGTTCTGAATTCTCTAACTAGCTTTGCACTTAGTAACTTGGTGTGATCTCAGCTTTTTAGGGCCTCCGTTTCTTCACTGACTATCGTTGAGTTAGGACTTGGTGGAAGATCTCAAAGGTTCTTTTAATCCTAACCTTTAAAAATCACGTTATCTGTGCTAACATTTGATAATCATATGATCCATGCTAGTAAGTTTTAAGAATACCTGGGCTTGGTAAGATTGCCCATAGAAAGCTAAACTTACTAGCAATGTCTGTTTTCTTATTAATGCTTAGTGTTTAACTGCTTTCTGATTCCAGAGCTCTTTCCCATAAATTTTTCTCTTGATCCTCACAAAAACCCTTTAGAGATGAAGAAATGAGTTTAAAGTAGCTAACTATGCTATTTCACATGGGCAGTAAACATGAGGTCTACTGAACAGGGCCTAAATGAGAGACAGTTGATTATGATTGGCTCAAAACAGCCCTACTCAAATGACAAGATTTCCTTCTTTTATAAGGCTGGATAATATTCCATTGTGTGTTTACACATGTATAATCTCACATTTTCTCTATCTATTCAGTTGGTGACGGACACTTAGGTTGTTTCCATACCTTGGCTCTTGTGACTAATGCTGCAACGACATAAAGAAAATCCTGCCATTGTCACAATGTGGATGAACCTGGAGGGTGTTAAGTAAGATAAGCCAGACACAGAAAGACAAATACTGCATGATGTCGCTCATGTATGCAATCTAAAAATGTCAAACTCTTAGAGGCAGAGAGGACAGTGGTTACTAGGGGATGGAAGTGTGGGAAATGGGGAAATGTTGGTCAAAGTTTCATATATGCGGGATGGGTAAGTTCTGGAAATCTAATGTAGAGCATGGTGACTATAGTTAACAATGCTGTATTGTATACTTGAAATTTGCTAAGAGAATAGATCTTAATTGTCACCTTCCCCACACACACGTATACAAAGAAAACTATGTGAGGTGACTGATATGTTAATTAGCTTGATTGTAAATAGTTCACAATGTGTGTGTGTGTGTGTGTGTGTATATATATATATATACATATGATAATCATGTTGCACAAAATTGTACATAGAGTTTTTATTTGTCAATCATACCTCAAGAAAGCTAAAAAAAAAAAAAGGAACAAAAAAACTCAGCCCTACTCAAAGACGTTGAAGCAGTGACCTTTAATTTCCTTTCCGACATCAAGGTTCTGCATTTGTGTGTTTTTCTAAAACCACACTAGAGCTAAGACTCTGAGTCTCATGCCACAAAAATGATTGAGTGATATCTTTAGGTTACTCTGCTCTTACCAAGGACATGCAGTCCCTTAAGCCTTGATGGAGATATGACAATGTAGCTAAACCTAAATAAAATGACATTCCACTTAAAAAGGAAGGTGGCTACATTGCTGCTGGGAATGCAAAATGGAACGGCCACTTCGGAAAATGCTTTGACAGTTTCTTATAAGTTAAACATACACTTAACACACATTTCTACTCCAAGGTATTTGTACTAGAGAAATGAAAACTTGTGCGGACAAAAACGTGTGAAAAAAATGTTTATAGTGGCTTTATTCATAGTTGCCGAAACAGGAACACCCAAATATCCTTCCAGTGATGAATGGATAAACAAACTGTGGTACATAGACACAATGGAGTACTACTCAGTAATAAAAAGGAGCAGATTCCTGATAGACGCAACAACTTGGATGAATCTCAAAAGCATTATGCTAATTGAAGGGAGTCAGATTCCAAAGGCTACTTAGTGTATGACTGCATTGATACGACATTTTGGGAAACTATATGTCAGTTCGGAAAACAGATCTATGGTTGTAGGAGCTGGGAATGGGGGAAGGGATTGATTATCAAGAGGGACACAAGGGAATTGTTTGAAGTGATGGGACAGTTTAGTATCTTGATTGGGGTAGTGGTAACACAACTGAATGCATTTGTCCAAACTCATAGAACTACGTAACTAAAAAGGATGAATTTGATTGTATGTAAATTATGCCTTCAAAACCTGAATGCCTCAGAAAAGTAGCAATATGTATTTTGTGTGTTTTGATTTTAAAATGTTTTGAGTGAATAACTTTCTGTCAGAAAAGCACCCCATTCTTATGCAGTGTCTATTTTTTGAGGATGTCAAATGGGGTCAGAATTAATAAAAGTTCCATCAAGAAGAATCTCAGTTAAACATATCAGCTTCCCCAAGTTGGGGGAACCATGAAAGCCAGTTTAGAAATGATCAATGAGTAACCTTTCATTGCTTCAATCTCCAGACTCACTTCTTATCCTCTGTTTTGCAAACTTTTCAAATGCTACCTCTGTAATCCATTGTGCTTTTAGCATCATTGCTCATTTTGACCAGATACAGACTGCAAACTGTTTGAGGTCAGAGAAGTGAGTGGAGCACAAGGCATGCCAGGTCACGCAGGAAGAAGGTTTTCTCTTCAGAGTGTGTTTTGAGGACACGTACTAGGAAGAGATTTACTTATGGCACAAAGTACAGTTCTTTGAGGGCAGGAACACCCACTAAACCTCTAGGCAGATGTGGACATCTACCCTTCTGGGAACACATGCTGACAAATTCCTGCCCATATCCCAACCTGAAAGACCAAGGCTTGGGAAAAAAAAAAATGAAACACTGCCCAGTCCAGGGTGAGGCAGAGGACCGAGTCAGGGGTTTCATCTTAGTCAAAAGGATACACTGTTTCACACATCTCTTTCTTCTCTCTCTTCTGCCATACCTTCCTCATGAGTCATGAGCCCAAATAAGGCCCTCAAGGTTCTTCTCAATATAGTTCTTCAGGCAGTCACTATCAATCTGCTGGAGCTGGTGTTTATATATGCAGGTCCTTTTGACTGCAAGAAACAGAAGGTGAAGTAAACTGGCTTAAATTATTAAAAAAAAAAAAAAAGAAAGAAAGAAATGTATTTGTCCATGAGACTTAAAAACCAACCAGGTTCCAGGAGCAGGTTGACAGTACCTCAAAGCTGTTGCCATCTCTTATTTCTGCTTTCCTCTATTCCCAAGCATCATGCAATTTCATCGTGACCAGCAGCTCCACATCTTATATCCCTCCTCCCCAAGTTTTGATAGTAACAGCAAAGTAAAGCATCTTATTTCACAACGCTTTGGACAAAAGCCCTGGGTCTGATGGTCACTGTGGCAGGGTAGAATTCCACTGTTTGGCCATCTGGGGACACCTGGGCCTATGGATGAAGCACGTGGGAAGGGGCAGAAACCCCCCAAGTAGGAAAGTAGAGTATTGTTACTGGAAGGGGAAAGTTCAGTTTGGTGAGATGAAACCACTGTGTCTTACCTCATTTAAAATCTGATTACTTGGAGCACTTCGGCTCCCAGGTATGCAGAAGCAGGAAGAAGGGAGCTGCATTTTGTTTCCTAGAACATCCATCTGGGTAAACTGAGTCCCATGGTTCAGTATGCATTTGTGGGGCTGCTCCCACCCCACTGAATTTTTGGTTTCTTGGTGCTCCTTGCTCTCTGCCTCTTTCTGGGTCATCTTCTACTCAGGACCTGGCCTGTCCTGTCTACTGCCACATCTCAGGCCATAGTCATCTTCATGGCCAGGTAACCTTCGGCAGAGACAAGATGGGAGTTTCTCAAAAATCACTTTAGAAAGGCAATTAAAAAAAAAGGAAACCAGTGAAGCAAAGTGAAAGAAAACACAGTATTCAAAATGCCTTAATAGGACTTATTATATAGAGCATGTAGTTTAATTCAAATTAAGTAAAGCCTTGCCATCGAATAGATCCCAGAATGTCAGAGCAGTAAGGGACCTTTAAAAAGTTTCCAGTTTGGGACTTCCCTGGTGGTGCAGTGGTTACGAATCTGCCTGCCAATGCAGGGGACACGGGTTCAAGCCCTGGTCCAGGAAGATCCCACATGCTGTGGAGCACCTAAGCCCGTGCGCCACGCCTACTGAGCCTGTGCTATAGAGCCCGCGAGCCACAACTATTGAGCCCGTGCGCCACAACTGCTGAAGCCTGCATGCCTAGAGCCCATGCTCTGCAACAAGAGAAGCCACTGCAGTGGCCTTCGCATCTCAACGAAGAGCAGCCCCCGCTCGCCATAACTAGAGAAAGCCCGCTTCCAGCAACGAAAACACAAGGCAGCCAAAAAATAAATAAAGAAATAAAGAAATTTATTTTAAAAAAAAAAGTTTCCAGTTCACCCTCATTATCTTATAGATGGGGGTACTGAAGCCTTGGGAGGGAACAACTTCCCCAAAGTTAACATCAGCATCAATGTCAATGTCAATGTCAGAGCTGGCCCAGGACCCAACATCTTTTTCTGGTCCAGTTCTTTTTGCAGACATGATTCTTCTGCTGCTCCAACCTCCTAAAATGATCTTTCATAAGGCCCAGATATGTTGAAACAGCTCATTTTTTTTTTTAGCAATCTCTATGCTAGCAAATATTTTTAAAGCAATCTATATGAACATATAATACGTTCTCACGGTTCCCAAATAAAAAATTAACAGGGAATGGCATAAAAAGCCTCTCCCTTTCCCCTGCCCCTGTTTCCCCCTATCTATAGGCAATGCTTTTTATTAGTTCCTTGTGTATTCTTCCAGGAATATTTTGTGCATATATAAGCAAGTTAGTGACATACTCTCCATTTTTTTTGGCTGTGTTGGGTCTTCGTGGCTGCACGCGGGCTTTCTCTAGTTGTGGCGAGCGGGGGCTACTCTTCATTGCAGTGTGTGGGCTTCTCATTGCAGTGGCTTCTCTTGTTGTTGCGGAGCATGGGTTCTAGGCGCGCGGGCTTCAGTAGTTGTGGCACGTGGGCTCAGTAGTTGTGGCTCGCGGGTCCCTAGAGTGCAGGCTCAGTAGCTGTGGTGCACGAGCTTAGTTGCTCCGCAGCATGTAGGATCTTCCCGGACCAGTGATCGAACCTGTGTCCCCTGCATTGGCAGGCAGATTCTTATCCACTATGCCGCCAGGGAAGCCCAACTCTCCATTTTTTCTTTTTTTTTTTTTCCAACTCTCCATTTTTTAAACACAAATTATAGCATGCTATATACTCTGCTTTGATTTTGCTTTTTACACTCAAGTTTTTATCTTGGAAAACTTTCCATATGAGTATATAGAGAGCATCCTCATTCATCTTTACAGCTACAGAGTTTTCCATTGCACAATGGGGATCCTAGTTTATATAGCTTATTCGAACTAATGGTGTCAATTTTGATGGTTTTCACCATTTGACTATTATGAACAACAATGCAACAAATAACTTTTAACACATGTCATTTCATGTGTTTGTCATTATACATGTAAGATAAATTCCACAAAAATGAAATAGCAGAATCTTAAGGGTATATACGTTTGTTGTTTTGATAGATGTTGCCAAATTGCCCCCAATAATAGTATCCTATAATGTAGACTCTTATCATTTTTGAGAGTGCCTCTTTCTCCAGGTCCTCTCCAACACAGCCTGTTACCAAAATTTGTATCTTTGCATATTTGATAGTAGTAAGATGGTATCTCAACATTTTAAAAGTCAAGCTATAGAAATATAAACATTAATAACTGAATCTCCCTTTCTCATTTCTTCTGAATCCCTTTTCCAGGATACTTTCTCTGATCACTTTGATGATAGGATCTCATTAGGTAACTTTTTTTTTTTTACTCAAAATACATCATAAGTATTATTCAAAATGTACAGATCTGCCTCATTCATTCATACAACAGTTATTTCCTGAGCATTTATCAGGTTTTAGGCCCTGGAGATAAAGCCCTAAACAAGACAAATACATTCCCTGTCATGTGGGGCTTGTATTCTGGTTGGGAAGACATGTGAAAATGGATAAACAAATAGACTATTACTTAAGAGAATGTTAAGTGCCCTGAAGAATACACAGGGTGACTTGGTAGAGGGGCTAACGTGGGGACACAGCCTGACCCACCCTCTGCCCCTAATATCATTAAGAACAAATAAGAAAACAGCTACTGAAGGAGCGAAATGCCTCACAAACATATTACTGATAGTAGTGATTTCTTGTTTATTAGTTTTGGCCTGAACTGACCTGTTGCTTTTGTATTATGTAGACAGAACCTTTAGATCAGCATTAAGACTGCTCCGGAGGTGCTGAGCTAGAGACAGAAAAAGCCTTTCCAGTTCCCCTAATGGGCTGGTGCTAAAAACACAAAGGTCAGTCTAATTCCCAAGGACATGAGCCAGAACTCAGTTAAAAGAAAATGATCTTCCCTTTCACCGAACAATAAACAACTCATTGTCTACTGCAGGTTTAGAAAATCCCATTTGGATTTGGAGTCTAGCCCAGCGTTCATCACGTGGATTAGGTAGTGGAAAGAGCCCTGCTCAGAGGATCAGGTACAGGGAGCTGTGTTACTGATTCCTACCCCTTGCTGGACGTGTGACTTTGGACAAGCCTTAGCGGGAGACTTGAAGACTTCTGGGCAGGTAGCTTGATTCGAAGCAGAGTCGCTTGCTGCAGTTCTGACTCTGACCTTTGCCGTGAGTCATGGTTCCCCCTTCAGAAACCAGCCAGATCCCCACCTTGGACTTCAGTCTGGCATAAGTCTTGTCTGTATTTAAGTCCCAGCTTCTCCCAGGTGGGGACCTTGTTTAGCCCCCACTTCTCTCTCCCCGAGGCCCTGGCCCTGTGACCTGCTCTTAGACCTCCCAGAAAATTCTCTGGCCACTACCAGCTACCAGGCATGTAGTTCCATGTCCCTGAGAGCTGGGGAGTGCCTGTCTCCACCTCATCTTGCTGGACCTCTATCAGGTTGCTCTGTCCCTGGCTAGTCTCCATCTCTGCATTTTGTCACACACCGCCTTCCCAGAGTGTTTTCCCACCACCTTCAGCTACCCTCAACCTGAAAGCATGTCTGGTTTCTACCTTCTTCCCCTCTGGCTCATACCATGGCCAGAGTGAGACGTTGGACTAAAGTAGTGGCTTCCACCCAACTTTTTCATTAGCAGTAGAACTTACTTTACATATCAACTTTTATTTATTTAATTTTTCATGACCTAGCTACTGTGAATAGTGCTGCAGTGAACATTGGGGTGCATATGTCTTTTTGAATTATAGTTTTCTCTGGGTATATGCCCAGTAGTAGGATTGCTGGGTCATATGGTAATTCTATTTTTAGTTTTTAAGGAACCTCCATACTGTTCTCCATAGTGGCTGTATTACACATCAACTTTTAAGTGGAACCCCCAAACAGAAAACAAAACAAAACAAAAACTTGCTTAGGCTAATTAAATTTTCTTAAGAGAAGCACATCATTGTTTGCTGAACCCAGCAAGCACCAAAGGACCCTAGAATCCCTCAAAATTTAGCTCAAAATTCTGAACTAGGTGATCTAGTCTATCCCCTTCTACTTTGTAGGCAGCCTACAAAATTCAGTGGCTTGGTAGGGTCACACAGTGAGACCCACCAAATCCAGATTCTAGAATGTGTTGCCCCCAAACAGAATGTGAATTCTACGGTTGAGAGAGTAGAGACGTTTGCTGCCCTGTGTTACTCCTGCATCCTCTGTGTATAAGTGCAAATGCCTGGCTTGACTTGGGTACTTCATCAATAGTGGTGAAGGAATGAATGAGTCTTACCAGGGAGCTTTTATGTGCTCCCAACCCTTAGCTCTCAGAATAGAGCTGTGAATAAGGCTGACCAGCATGGTTCCTTCTCTTATGGAGCTCAGAGTTAAACAGGGACTTGAACCTGAAACCGATGATCACAGGGGGTTAATGAAATAATTGCAACTGTCTGGCCTTTACAGGCAAGAGGACAGAAGCCAGGCAGACCTCAGAATGGCCCACTGGAGTGAAGTGGGGAAGGGGGGTGAAGGTGGGTCCTGACCCCCAGGCCCACCTGTCTCTTTCTCATACCTTGTTTTGCCTCAGAGAGCTGGCCTTCATCATCTTGGCTAAGGGTGTGGCTGAGGCCTGCCTAAGGGAAGGCAGTGACCTCAGCTGCTCAGCTGCAGGAGCCCTGCCAAACCCTGTCACAACTACAGTGAGGGCTGTCTCTGCCTAGAGCCCTGAGCTGGGCAGATACTGAGTCTCCACCCATCAGCTGTACGCTCTGTTCCCGAAGCCCTCCCACACCATCTTCCCAAGCTGTTCTTTCTGCCTGGGGTGGCTGCTTCTACCCCTCATTGCCCATGAAAATCCTTTCCACACTTCAAGGTGAAGTTGAAATACCACCTCCTTCGGGGAGCCTGCCCTGATTACCACCCCCACTTCCTTACTCAGGAGGAAGTGATCACTCCCTCTTCTGGCCTCACATAGTGCCCAGTCTCTCTCTCTTGTTGCAGTGACAGAAGCAAATTATGGTGTGTATTAGATCATTTATCCATTTATTCCACAACTGTTTACTGAGCATCTACTATGGACTGGGGGTTGTAGACAAGGTCCCTGCTTTCATAAAGTTTGCTTTCTTATAGGAGAATCAGGACAAAAAAGTGAATAAACAAATGAAATATTTTCAGGTTGATAAGGGCTAAGAAAAAAATGCAGGACAGAGAGTTGGTGGTGGGGTGTGTGTATACTGGGTTAGACAGGTCAGTCAGGGACGGCCTTGCTGAGGAGGTGAAATTTGAGCTGAGCAATGAATGACAAGAAGCAGCCAGCTATGGAAAGAGCTGGAGGAAGGGCATTCCAGGTCGAGGGGAGAGCATGTGCCAAGACCCTGAGGCAGGCAAAAGCTTGGCGGGTTTGAAAGACAGGGAAAAGCCTAGTGTGGTGGCAATGAGTGGGATGAGAGAAGTAAGGAGGCGTCAGGGCAGGACCTGGGTCAGCTTGGGCCTCATGGGGTTTGTTAAATATAAGGAACCACTGGACAATGGTAAGCAGGGGAGAGGTGAGAACTGACTGGTGTCCATTCATTCATTCAGTGATGACAACTGCCTCCCTTGTGATGACACAGAAGGAGGTGCTGAGAACACAGGGACCAGAGATGCTGCCTGCCCTCTAGTTGTGCAGGCGGAACAGAGGGGCCTCCCCTGAGTCAAGTCACCTTAAGCTCAGGGTCTGGTTTTTGGTTTTCTGCTTTGCTGATTCAGATACTTGATCTGTCAGGTTCCCTCTTGTTCTTGTTATTGAGAGTATGGTACATGAGCCCCTGCTGCCATTACCCAGGAGTATGTTAGAAATACAGACTGCAGGGGCCCACCTAGACCCACTGACTCAGAATCTGTATCCCCCATCGATTTGTGCTTACATTAAAGTTTGAGGAGGACTCAATCCAATCAAGGTATGGAGTAACAGACTCTTACTAACCAAACTGAGAGGATGGTAATGAGTCAGACGCCAGCTTAACAATTCATAGCTACTAAACTCTTACATCAGTGCATCTCAAAACTTTAAAAGTGCATGCACATCACCTGGGAACCTTGTTAAAATGCAGATTCTGATTCGGTAGTTTTGGAATGGGACCCCACATCCTGTGTGTCTCTCAAGCTTTAAGGTGATGCTGATGGCTGTTGTTCTAAGGAGCACAGAGCTTCGCATGAAGCGAATGAAGGGCAGGGAGGCCAAAGCCGGGTGAGGAGGGCAAGAGTGCTGTGAGCCAAGCTGGAGAGGCAGACAGGGGCTAGATCATGCTGCCTCTCTCTACATCTCCCACAGTGTTTTGAGAGTAACTCTGTGAAGTCCTTTCCATGTTGGAGCATAATCCAGGCATCAGGGACCTGGTTTTTTTCACGTCTGTAGCCCCAGCACAGTGTCTGGTTCATAGTCAGGACGCACTAAACGTAGATTGAATGAGGGCTGATTTGAGATAGGATGGAAAGTCTGAGAAACTGAGTCTGGCTGATGCAGCACGTCCGATGCAATCTTTGCCGAATCGGCACCCTCAATACACTTTATTCCAACTAATTCCGGTAGCAACTGGGCATATGCCCCAAATTTGAAAACAGCTCCAGAAAAAGCCCTGGCTCTGGTTGAGATAAACATAAATCACCATCTCTCCCAGATGGAGGCAGAGCTGCACAGGAGGTGTTCTGCAGACCGAGATAAGTGGTTGGTCAAGACCTAATCAATTTCAAAATAGAAACTGGAACTGAGTGTAAATGACATGAGAAGAAGGACAGGGGCATGGCCTCCCCAGGAAATCAGATAGGCTGGCAGGACAGCAAGCATTAGCAAAGAGGGAATCTGGCAGCTGAGCCTGGTAACTGGAAAAAAGTCAGACCCAACCAGGATGAGCAGGCGCCCAGGAGTGAGGGTCTGAGTCACCACTAATGAAACATTAAGCCACACTCTGCTTTCCCTGCCCGCCTAGTGAAAACCATTTGCTCAAATCCTGTTCTATTTCAGGAAACATCAGCTGTATCATAGGAAGTCCTGCTCTTTCCACATTAGGAACAAGAGTCACTTCTCTTTGCTTTTGGATGCTCACACAACACTGGTCCTAGCGGGCACAAGGCTATTGTGCTGCTCACATAAAAGAGATAGGTACAGTCGGCCCTGGGAGGTTAGGCAGGCAAGGAAGAGCTGAACTTCAGAGTTGTCCCCAAAAAGCATGGATTTCAGTCTCTCTGAGGAGCCTTAAAATATTCCTGTGCCAGCTTCCAAGGAAAGAGAACTGTCATATCCCCCTTTCCCTCTCTCCTGTCCTGTGAGAGGTGCTTTGAAACCCTGGCCTCATCTTCCCAGAAGAGAGTAGGGATGCTGGAATGCACCCTCCTTGACAAGCAGATGGCTACTGTGTCTCTGACATTGATGATTTTCCCTGGGACCATTGCTGAGAGCTGCTCTTTGAGGTGGGTTGGGGGCAGGCAAATTGCAAGTGACCTTCTCAGTGGACGAGAGAGGATTTCCCCCTCCTCTATCTCCTAGACCTAATTTAAAGTGTTACGGTCAATATGTGGTGAGGGCTACTGAGTACAGGATGCGCACACTGAGAGTTTTATAGGACAAAATGTCCTTAAGGGGTGGGGCTGGGTATTTTTTCCCCACCGAATACCTTATCATAGCAGGTTATCTAAGGACGTAGGATGTTCAGAAGTTCCTACAAACTTTCTAGGTTTTATTTGGGATCTTGGTAGATATTTCTACTAAAAGAACTTCTATAACACATGGAAAATAAGTGCATGGAGAAAAAAGAAAAAGAAAAACTTGATTTTTGGTAACGAGAGGGATCACCATGTCTGCCAGTTTGAGATGGATTTTGGTTTCTTCCCATCCAAAAGTAAGGTGGATCAAGACTGGTCTTCAATCGTGATGAAGAGCAAATGTAAGAATTTATTTAGTTGTTTGGTGATCTGCAGCCCACTGTAGCAGAACATACCGGTCTGTGCAGAAACATAGGGAGTTGGGGTTTGGTATCAGCTCTGCCATTAAAGTGCTGTTTACCCTTGGTCTAGTCGCCACCCGTCTCTGGGCCCCAGCTCCCTCTGCAAAATAAGAGGGCTGGATTAGACATGATTTCCTAAATCCTGTGACTGATTATTATATTATTAAAAACAAATCACATAGTAGACAATTGTGCAGAATTTAATTCTCCTTTAATCCTCCTGATTAAGGAAAGGAGAACATCCCAGAGTAGTGTTAATATAGCTTTAACACCTTTTGAATACTTCCTGATCTTACTCTTTTACAAAGTGAGAGCTGACTTCAGGCTCAGAGTCTTCCTAAGACTGCATGTATGTGTCTAGAATCTAATCACATTGCTTTATTTTTGTTTCATTTATTTTTATGGTTACCTTTGTTTTTAAGACAAGTGATCCTGGTTTTCCATTTACAGCAATGATATATAGTTATCTCCTAAAATAAAAGTGTTTACGAAGATGAGAACATCTAAAGAAATCTATGAAGGTGATGTTGACATATGGCAAAAACCGTGAGGTTGGCTCTTGAATGATTGCACATGGGAAAACCCACCTAGATGGCCTCTAAGTGCCTTTCCAGCTCTTTGGGCCAGTGGATGTGAATGCCCCAGTTTCAGCACAGAGCGTACTTTGCTGGCCTCCAACTGTCTTAAATGTAAGCTTTGTGTGGTATGTGGCTTTTTGGCCACTGTATCCAAAACATCTATAACCACTGTATCCATTCCGTGGGTGGCACATGGTTGGACTTCACTAAATGATTCTGAAGGAATGAATGCATGTTTCAGGTGGAAAATACTGCACTGTGATATCTTTTCATGTTTAGAAGCAAAAGAGAAGGAACCCTCTGCATTTCAGACCCTGTGGAGTAGTGAAGAGTCACAGGTGGGCACACACACAAACATGCTTTATGCTTTGAATGTTAACCTAAGTTGAATTTTTGTGATATCATTGACATTTGCAGAACATAGGTAATGCTATTTTTGTTTTTTAAATCATTTGGCTCTTGACATCTTAGATCCTCTCTCAAAAAAGGCAAGGTTTAAATAATGAGTGAGTGAATAAGTAAATATATATATTTACCTTTTATTTTTGGTTTTCCTTGTTTTCAAATCTCATTGGCTGTCTGCTTGGAGTATTTTTAAATTGACTGGCTGGTTCAGATTATGCTTTAAAAAAGTTTTGGAGCGGGCTATAGACCTGGTGTGTTTGCTGGGTTAGCGTTTGGGCGTGCCACCAAGCTGCTTTGGCTGGATGACAGTTTAAACACAGCCAAACAGCTGGTCCTGCCAGGAGAGTCAATGGTGAGAAGATTCCACAGAAACATGCGTTGGCCTGGATATCCCTGCCCCTGCAGGGGCATCTGAGTGGTCCAAGGGAGACCACTGGATTCAGGGAAGCCATCACTTACCCTCATCCATCTCTCTTTTCTCTTTCCTTCTCCCCTTTGAGCTGTAGATGGTTCTGACTTTCAGTAGTTGTTGAGAACTACTGCCTCTTGAACCAGAGTTAGTGGAACAGAGAGCAGAGATTGGACTTTCTCATCAGCCCCACCTCATGTTTCAGGTGAAGACTTGTCCCTACACGGGGGAAGGAAAGGGGGTCTGAGATCATCTTTCAGATAGGGCCATCCCTGCTCTCTCAGCCCAGCTTCAGCCATCTGGTTTCATTTTTTAGCCTCTTCTGAGGACAAAGGAACATAAAGGGTGAGGTAAATGGAAGCAGAATTATTGAAATGTAATGAAAAACTTTCTAGTTACTTAAGCAGCACAAATAGTTATTACAAAAAGAACAAAGTGATATACTCCACAGGGCTGTTATGATGAATTGAAACGATGTGAATGAAGCATGGCAGCTGTGTCCCGCCCATTGGATGCACTCCATAAATAACAGTTATGATTATTATTTAACTTCTTCCACAGTAACTGGCTGCTAGTGGGTCTCAGTAGATGTTTGTTGAATCAACAAATGATGGAACTGGCTGCCTTAGAGGGAGGAAACTAGAGGTGTCCAAGCTGAAGATATATATTACCAAGTTATGGTATTGATACTTCCATCAAATATCAACATAGAAATGGAAGTGAGCTCCAGTGCTTTAGATCTGTCACCCATCAGCCCAGTTGATGTCCTTCAAGGCAAAGTGGCTTTGACTGGCCAGACAACTGCAGGATGACTTTCCATGTACTCTCCCCTTTCCGTATAACTGATGTTAACGTTAGCATGTGCCTCAAATTAAGCCAATATGTCTTCAGACACCAGAGTTTTGCAGCAGCCTTTTAAAAGGGCAGTAGTTGGGGGCAGTGAAGCAAGTGGGCATCCCCTTTCTGGCACGTGCTTTTAGAGTTTTTGAGGTTTGGTGTGAAGATCCAGGCTCCTGATTTAGTGGAATATTAAGGAGGAGATAAGGTCTCAGAGTCATGTCTTCTGGTAGGAGTTTCTGTTTCTCTTTTTCTGCCCTAACAGTGTGATGAAACTAAGCTGCCAGAACTCAACAGTTGACTCTGGTTGACTGGATTTGAGGGGGATGGCATGCAGGACATTACTGAAATAACAAAGAGAATAAAATCCATGTGAAAGTTTCTTTCTGAGCCACAGTTGGTCCCATACTAGATATTGTTGGACACCCAATGGTATGGGCTGTCCTTGTGGTCAGTAAAATCTTTTAAAGTTCCCAAGCCAAATGGTCTCCACATTCAAAAGTTTGCCCAGGAGCCATGATTCTGAAGGGAAAAAGGTCTCAGTTAGAGGCAGTTGTTCGATGGGCATGTTGTGGAGGGCCTCTAGCTCCACAAGAAGCATAAGTTACCATGAAAGACGCTAACGGTTAATGGACAGCTTACTGTGTGCCAGGCAACGTGCTCGGCCCTTTAAGTGGATCGTCGCTGTCAATCCTCTGAGCGGCCCTGAAGCAGGTATGTGATGGTAGATGCTCATTGTTTGTCGTCCAGGCAGCACGCCTACTGCCCAAGAGCCCTGATTTCCCTTTGGGAGTTAGTGTCAGTGTTTCTGGTCTTGTTGGAATGGTACATCAGCTATCTCCCTCTCTCACTATGGTGCCTGAGGTTTCTTCAAATCGCACTGTGAAGGCAGGGGAGAGTCCAGTTGGAATTTCTCTCTTCCAGAACTTGGAATCCTGAGTTTACCATTTGAGAGCAGAAGAAATCCTCAGGACTGGATTACAGCTCCAGTTCCTGGGCCAGATTACCAGGTAACTTCTGCTCCTATTCCGAGTTTGTCCTAAGCCTTCTCTTCTCTTCCCTCTTGTGAGCTGCCCCATGCCCTCCAGTGAATTTGAGTTGTCTTGAGTCCAGGTCTGTTTACCTCCAGAGCCCAGGAACTGAACCATTATACAATATTGGATGGAACCTCTCTGTTTCCTTGCGGGCCAGAAGCTCTAAGGGGCTCTGATTCTGAAAGTCTGAGAATGTACGATTCTAAAATGACATGGTTAATGCCTTTTCTGTGCTTTCAGAGCTGATCAGTGTTCATACCTGTAGGTCCTCCTCCCAAATTAGCTGTCGGTCTGAGCTGTCGGCTGAGTCAGCAGCAGGGTGGGTGTGTGAGGGCTTTTAGACTCTAGTTCAGCTGATAGAACACATCCCTTTACTCATGCCGGCCTCTCCAGCAGGCTCTCTATAGTCGGCCCTGCCTGCCTGGTCTGCTCACTTGTCCACAGACCAGGGGTTTACGATCCCTTAGGATAAATCTGCAGACCACACAGGAAAAATCTGAACTTGAGCAACAAGGGGAAGAAAGCAGGAGCTAGGATGCTTCTTTAAGAGTTTTTGCCCTGGTGGGATGAATTGGGAGATTGGCATTGACATATATACACCAATATGTATAAAATTGATAACTAACAAGAACCTGATATATAAGAAAAATAAAATAAAATTAAATTCAAATATTAAAAAAGTTTTTGCCCTGTTGACAATCCCCTGGGTGTCCCCAGGGGTGGTCTATCAACTAAGCAGTGTTGAGCAGGGCCTCACGGCAGCTTCGAGAAACACTTCACAATCTATTTGCGGAATGAAAGATTAGAAATGTTCTCCTGAATCACCACTAAGTAGATATTAACAGGTATTCATATTTAAGTGGCTACTCATTTCCTCAATGTATTCTTTATTCAACGAAGTAGACAATTTGAATTGTGTGAACAGATACATTTTTCCCATATGAGACTCAATAAATCTATTTTAATTTTGGACAAAAATTTAACCCAATTTTTCCTGAGTTGCCCTTTGCCAAAAAATATTGCTTACCTTAGGGTATCCTACAGGCTTCTTCAGTGTAGGAGCGTGCCTTCCTCCATCTGATCTAGGTGCAGTGGCTAGCATGGGAGTTTTCAGACTTTTTTTTGGAATGGAATATTTTTTTTCAGTCATAGTTTTATGCAGGATTGTAATATATGAAACAGATAAGATGGAGCTTCTCTCTTGAAGTGACCCCTGACCTGTTGGCATCCTCTTTACTTTTCCTACCTGGGTCCCTAAGGCAGCTCTGAAGAATCACAGGAGTTGAGGAAGCATTGGAAAACTACTGGCCCAGCACCTAATTTGAACTGAAGTGGGCACGGGGCTGAACAAGATCTGGGCTAGAAAGTTTGCATTGTTCTTTCTCTCTGTGTCTCTCTGTCTCTGTCTTGTCCTCCCTGTCTTCCTTTCCTCGTCCCAATAAGGCTGAGGGAATCAAGAGAGTGGTTTAGGGAGACTAGAAAGGCAGGCCAGTGTATCCTTTAAAGCTGAGGCTCCAGGCAGAAGGCGGGAAGATGGAGTGCTGAGCTGGGCAAGAGGAAGCTTCCGGCAAATACTCAGGATGCCGCAGGTTTACAGAAACTGGCGAGAAAGGCAAAGATGTTAAGAATAGGTGAGGGTAGCAGCTAAAAGACAGCCGAGGACAGGGTGTCACACGCTGAGCTGTCTGCAGCCTGGAGTATTTAGGTGATGCCCAGGCTTCCTCAGAGCAGGGTCAGACACAGCATAAGAACCTTTGTACCAGCAGGAAATGTGGCTGGTTTCTTTTGCTTTGCGTCTGTCCTGTTCGCCATGCTGTTAGGGGTTTTTGTCCTCTCTCTAAAGAATATACTCGTTATCGGAGCCTCTGAGTTAGTGTTTGGGGCAGTGAAAGTCAGAAACTGACCAAGCTGACGTATCTATGATTTTATGGTTTGCAAAGTACCTTTCTATACATGACCTCGTTGCTCCTCTGAGGTATGTAGGGAAGGTCTGTATGAGGAATGCTACACAGCACCTGATGTCACAGAATACTGCAGATGCCACCACCATGAGAAAGCAGAGCATTAATGAGCTAGGAAGAGGAATACAGTACAGACAGGCTAATTGCCATCTTTCCTGTGTGCGGCCTTCCACATAGGCTTGGCCAGTGGGCAGGATGGTAGTGGTTATACATTCCATTCCCAATAGGTCAGAATGGCTTTGGGCTAAGTTTCCTGGATCGTGTCACTCAAATGTGTCATGTGTACTTGGTTGTCATAGCACGTTGCTCAAGAAGGATGATCTTCTAAGCCAAAGGTCACACACTGACTCTCCCCAATCTGTGTTGGCCCCCAGATGGGTTTTGTTTGGTCTGCATCAGATTTAAATTTTTGAATTGGTTGGCAACACTAAAAAATTAGAAGATATAAATATTTCTGGTTTTCTTGAAAAACTGGAGGATCTGACTAAATTGGTTTTTACAACTGCCCTCTTTCCATGAGTCATGTGTTCTCCACACTTCCAGAGACCCCACCCAGCCTGCTTGCTTCTTTATGTGCCCCATGTAGCCCCATGCACATTCGAGTTTGAGACCCTTGGCCTAGGTTTTTGTCTTATGTAACTTGCAATGTAGAACAAGGGTTAGCAAACTATGGCCTGTGAGCCAAATCTGGCTCTCCACATGTTTTTATAAATAAAGTTTTATTGGGACATATTGGACACAGTACTCAGAGTGCAGCAGTTGCTAGAGAGACCATACTGTCTGCAAATCCTAAAACACTTTCTATCTGGCCCGACAGAAAACCTAGCTGAACCCTGATCTAGACCATGGTTGGAAGGTTGACTTTTCACTACAAAATGGCCCATCAAGTGTTTTCTAAACAAAAGTTTTCACCCCTCAGAGGAATTCTACCAGGGTTCTAAACTAACTTCATTTTCTTTCTTTCCAGACTTTATTTATAACCTACCAAACTGAGAGGGGAAATTGATGACCAATTGTTCCCTGGGTCTGGGTTATTAGGAGGTCATGCAATGTCAGTTTTAGTGGCTGGGCCATGAGGCAGTTGGCTTCCTTTCATTTTCCCCTCACCTGCCATGGCCATGGAAAAAGAACAGGACTACCTAGAATTACTGGCATCCTGCTTTTCTGTAGACTCTAAATAGCGTTGCTGTTGCCATTATTATTTATGAGAATGATAGCTTACACGTGTGTAGTGGAAGGGATTTAACTCTTCCACAGTATTCCTGCACTTTTTCTCACATTTACTTCTCAAGACTAACCTGCAAGGCAGGTCAGTTGCTCACTCAGCATCTCTTCTTCCTCTCATCCTCCTTGCTATAGAGCCCAGCCCTAGGTACTGACTGAAAATGCCAGAATCTTGATTTTCTAGCCTTCTACAGTGGCTGGGATGATCACACGATCCTATTCTGGCTAATGACAGATAAGGGAAGTCTTCCTAGAGGCATCTAGGGAACATTTTCCTTCCTCATAAGAAAGTGACATGTGCAAGAGAGATTTCCATGTCCCTTCCCTTCTGTTTCTGGGTGTGGCTTTGTGAAGATGTGATGCTTGGAGCTGCTGTAGCCATCTTGGGACATGAGGGGCAGCATCAGTGATATGTGGAGGGTGTTGGGAGGAAGAATGAGAAGATCCTGAGTTCCTGGGACATCCTCGAGCCTGGAATCATTGTCTTCCAGATGGTTCTCATTATAAGAGATAGTAATAAAACTTTCTTGTTAAAGCCACTTTGGGTCAGATATTCTGTTGTTATACAGCCCAAAGTATCTTAATTTGAATGATCAACTGTTACCTCCTGTTTACATAATTTTTAAAAACTAGCAAAAATGTATATAGTTATTACTATGTGTTATGTACTGTTTTGAGTTCTAAATCGTGGCTCATTTAATCCTTATAATGACACTAGAAAATAGGTATTATTATCCCAATTTTATAGAAGCAAAAAATGACCCTCAATAAATGCTAATACTGCATGAGGTCACATACCTGGTAAGAGGCAGAGCGGGGAATTAACCCAGTCTGGCTCTGGAGGCCATGGGCTTAATCACTATTCTGCTCTCTCTCTCTAGAGGAAAGGAAATGGTTTGTTCCATGTCACGTGACAAGTTATCTCACAGCATCTGGTGCAACCCTTAGCTTGGGACAGGCACTGGAACAGACCTTATACCCGTCTATCCTTATTACTCTCCAACTTCATCACCCATGAGCTTGTCACAGCCTGGATCTTAGTGGGTACTCAATCCTAGGACTGGATTTCAAGCCTCTTTGCTGATCACCTGCTGCTCTTTCTTCCCTCCTCTCAGCTGCAGGCATCAAACCATTGCCAGACCAGATAAATTCAGGAGGGTACCCTGTGCCCTATATCCTAATGAGCGACATTACATGGTGGCCATGGATACTGGGTTTGAAGTCAGGCAGAGTTAAGTTCAGTTATGGCTCTGCAACTTCTAGCTGTGTTACCATAGGAAAGTCCCTTCCCCTCTATGAGCCTCAGTGTCCTTTCTGTAAAATGGAGTAACAATGACCTATCCAATGAGGTTGTTTTGAGTATTAAAATGATAGGGGTAGGGCTTCCCTGGTGGCGCAGTGGTTGAGAATCCGCCTGCCAATGCAGGGGACACGGGTTCGAGCCCTGGTCTGGGAAGATCCCACATGCCGCGGAGCAGCTGGGCCCGTGAGCCACAACTACTGAGCCTGCGCGTCTGGAGCCTGTGCTCCGCAACAAGAGAGGCCGCGATAGTGAGAGGCCCGCGCACCGCGATGAAGAGTGGCCCCCGCTCTCTGCAACTAGAGAAAGCCCTCGCACAGAAACGAAGACCCAACACAGCCAAAAATAAATAAATAAATAGCGTTCCCTTTCAAAATAAATAAATAAATGTACCAATATTTAAAAAAAAAAAAAAAAAAAAAAATGATAGGGGTATAAAATGCTTAACAGGGGCTTCCCTGGTGGCGCAGTTGTTAAGAATCCGCCTGCCAATGCAGGGGACACAGGTTTGAGCCCTGGTCCGGGAAGATCCCACATGCTGCGGAGCAACTAAGCCCGTGTGCCACAACTACTGAAGACCTCGCGCCTAGAGCCCGGGCTCCGCAACAAGAGAAGCCACTGCAGTGAGAAGCCAGCGCACAGCAACGAAGAGTAGCCCTGGCTCGATGCAACTAGAGAAAGCCCGCGCGCAGCAACGAAAACCCAGCACAGCCAAAAATAAATAAATTAAAAAAAAAAATGTGTAACAAAATACCTGACACCAAGTAATTACCCAATTAATGGTAGATACTATTATTAGTAAGGTTGCTTTTTTATTCTTATTGTCATCATGTTTGAGGCCGTTTGTGGGCCAACGTGTCTGTATGAGGTGGGCCTGAAATCCTGGGAGTAAGGGAGGGGGCTCACTGTGGTGATGACGTAGAAGTCAGGAGAGCAGGATGCTAGCCCAGTATTGTGATCTCAGGGACTCCCTTTCCCTCTCTGGGTTTATGCTTCCCCACCTGTCAAATGCGTGTATTGACAGGGCCTTTCCCAGCTCAGACAGGGCACACTGTGAGATGCACCAAACACAAGGGCCTGCATTCTCTCCAAGACTCTGCACAGCTCAGGAGCAGTTACCGTCCCTGAGAGTCCTGATTCACTTTTCTTGAAAATCAGCCAAAGTTCCCTATGGGTTTCCAACCCATCAGCCACTAGCATGACCAGTGCCCAGTGCCTGGCACGAGGTACATGGTCAACACTTCTGAGTTGGATGAGTGAATGAACTCCATTGAGTGAGTGAGTGGCACCTGTGGCCCCTGAAGTTTGGGCCATTTGGTTTCTTGTAATATAAATATTTAGAATATGACCATTATTATGGTTTTTGGCAAGGGTTAATCACTTACTCATGGTCATGGCCTTGAACCGAACCAAACTGTGAGCCAGCACCAGAATAAACTGCATTCAACTGCCAGCCTCAGAGCCAAAGGGAAACTGACTTTCCATTGACCCATGATCCAGGTCTGATTTTGCAAAAAAAAATTTTACAAACAATCCAATATTGAGCAAACCCTGTCAAACCAGATGCTTCCTTGCATTTTCTTCTAAACCCCTAAACTGGAACAAAATTAGACACCCGAGAATCCTTGTTTATATTATTGCACAATATATTCAAATAATAATAATGTTAGCTAACAGTTGCAGGGCAATTTGTGCTAAGTGCATTATCTCATTTAGTCCTCAAACAAACCTATAAAGTAGGTACTATTTTTCTTCTTTTACAAGTGAGGAGAGTTCGACAGCTAAGTAACTTTTGCCAAGGTTGCATGGCTATTAGAAGGCATGGTGGACATTTGAACCCAGGTCCACTGGATTCCTCAGCATCATGACAGTACATTTAATGAGCATATGTTATGAGGCGGTCCCAGGGCCGAGCATTTTGCACGCATGTGCTCCATTAATCCCTACAGTAGTGCTGTCTGCAGTGTACCAGTATTAGCTCGGTTTTAGAGATGAGGAAGCAGAGCTTTTGAGAGATTATGTAACCTGCCTGTAATCTGTGTGTGGTGGAGCCAAGCTATCCCTATACAATGGCAGAGTTCAGGAAACTCTGGGGGAGAGACTTTACTAAAGTCACACCATGAGTCAGTGGTTGGCCTGGGACAGGGTTTCATTGAAGACTTTCCATTCACAGCTGGGAGGGTGTTGTTGCAGTAACAGTGGGAGGGGACCTGCCATATGGCCGATCCACCATGTCCCTTGCCTTAATGACAGGAAAGAGAGCTCAGTGGATTAGATCATATGCTTTGGAGTCAAACAGACCTATGTTCAAATCACAGCTCCCAAACTATCTTGCTGGGTGACCTCGGGAAAGACCCTTTCTCTCTCTGAGCCTCTGTTTCCTCTTCTGCAAAATGGAACAATAACCAGGCCTGCCTTCTGGGGTTGCTAGAGGAATAAATGAGAGAAGGCACCTAGAGTATCTGGCACAATGACCACCACACAGTTAACGTGGAGTAGCTGTTTTTATTGTCACTGAAATGATCCACAAGCTGAAAGAGGTTTGAGAACCGCTGTTCCACATGGAGAAGCCCTGAAATCTGCTTCACAATGATGACATTATGGTGGGAAGGAGGCCCAGAAGCTGAAGAGTGTCTGACTCTATAAGAGATACACATGCGGTTGGGACACACACACACATATGCACCTGCATACCTGCACATCTGGACACACATACCCTTGTAGCATATATGTGCACACACCTGTGTATGTGTGCATACACACACATCACACGTACACACAATCCCTCCCCTTCTTTACCTAGCTAACACCTACTCCTTTAGCTCTCAACCCAAAAGTCACAGCCTTGGGGCAGCTGCCCTGACCTCCCAGGTGAGGCCGGGCCGCTCAGGCTGTGCTCTCTGGGTACCATGCATTTTTCCTTTTCAGTTTGCGTCTTAATTGTCATTCAACAATTGTGTAATAAGTTGCTTAATTCTGGATTTCCTGCTAGAAGTTAGCTCTGCAGAGGGCAGGGACAAAGTCTGACTGTTCTCCACTGATGGAAGCTCCTAACACAGCCTGGCACATGGTAGGCTTTTGACAGATACATGCCATTGATTGAACGGAACCACCAGAGTCCCTTTTGCATGCAGGCCGGGGAGTAGCTGATTCATCGTGGGCCACCTTGTATGGATTTTTTGCCTTGGGTCTATGATGGTTTGTAGGCTCACCCAGAGAGATCCAAGCCTCAGAATGCTGTGGAAGCTGGTAAGAAAGAAAACTCAACTTTCAAATGCATTCCTAGTCAACAGGAAAACAAGTGTCAGTGGTGGATGGACTGTTAAGAAATCTGAAAGGCAGACGGCTCCTTGTTGCTTCTCTCTCTGTTTTCCCGTGGAAGGTGAGGGGACTCCAGCAGTTGCCACAAGTAATAACGTTGATGAATCACTGCTGGGGCTGGGACAGAACTGTTTTCTTTTTCTCAGGCCCGATGATAGCAGTAAGCAGGCCCCTTTATACATAAAGAGGGCAGAGGATGATGGACTGATGGAAATGAGAAATGCAGTGCTGGGAGGTTAGAGTAATTTATTTTCCTTTCTTTTTTGATTAAAGGAATAGTTCTAGGCACCTTCTAAGTGCCAGGCACTGTGCTAGCTGCTGGAGATACAGGAGAAAATGAGATGTATGTGGTTTTTGACCTCTGGGTACTCACGTCTGCTGGAGAGATGGACAAGGAAACAGGCAATCAAAATGCAGTGTGATCGGTGCTCTACTGGAGAAGTTCAGAAAAGGGGCTCCGGGGAGGATGGGGATGGCTTCTGAGAGGAAGATCTCTGAGCTAAGACCTAGAGAATCAGTACGGTTGGCTAGGCTAGGAGAAGGGGAAGGAGTGGTGTGAGTGGAGAGAAGTGTTTGTGGGCAGGCCCCAAAGGGAGAGAGGGCACAGTACACCAGGAGACAGGGCAGGAATTCAGTGTGGCAGTAGCCGGTGGGTCCTGGTGGGGGGGCCTGGGGGCAGGGTCCCATGGAATGCATAGTTTGTCCGTGTGGATTCTGAAGCCCCTGCCCCAGGGTGGTGGCAGATGGATCCTAGGACTGAGGTACTCATAGGCTGGGAGAGGACCGCTCTGGGGAGAAGTGGAGTCCATCAAAGGAGGCTGGAGCATCTGGGAGCAGTGAGCTCCGGCAGACCTTAGGATGCGGGATGTGGAAGAAGGAGCTTTGCCATTCACTGGCTACATGACCCTCTGTCCTCTGGGCCTGTTTCTCACCTGTCAAGTGGACAGGGAGGCCTAGGTGACCTTCAGGTACCTTCCAGAAGCTGCTACCTAAGCTCTCGTCAGGCTGGATGAGCTGCGTGCTGTCCCCCCTCCCATAGCCACTCTCTGCCTCACCTCCCATCCCCACAGCTCTTTCTATCCTTCGGTGTCCACCCTGGCCACCTGGACCTCGTTTCCTCTATCACTGCTCAGACGCTGTGTCATACCAGCAACTCATGTCACATCTCTGGGCCTCAGTTTCCACACTGATGGGGAAGTGATGGGGGTGATAATACCACCTGTTTTTCCTCCTCATCTTGTGCCCTTCAGGCACAGGCCACCTGGCCTTCTCTCTCCAGCTCACAGAGCTATTTCTTGCCTAGAATTCTTTGCCTCTTCCTCCCCTCCTTCCCCTCCTCACTTTTCATGCTAAGTCTTCCTTCTCTTTCATATCCAAGCTTAAACTTGATACCTTCAGAGAAGCCTTCCTCATGGGGTTCCATCGCTTGCTGTATTCCATATTAACACTCGGTATACTTCCTTCTTAACACTCATCATAGTGGTACTTCCCTCAGTTGTGTGTGATTGCTGCATACCCCACTCCCCTTCTAAGATATAAGGAGGGGCAGGGGATATATCTGACACCTGTCCTGGGTGTATATTAGGCCCTGGGTGATGAGTTGTTGAGTGGATAAATGAATATCTTAATGGATTTAATACATTTCATACATATGTAAGTTATTAATTACACTCAAGCCAGGAGTACAAACTTATTTAAACTCAGTTTTTCAGAAATCACCAAGTGTAGTGACATATTCTAGCCACTAGAGGGCGATGTGAAACCATAAAGCTGGGGTATGGGAGGGTTGGGGGGGCCCTCAGGGACCCCGGCCCCTTTATAAGTTGTTATAACATTCAGTCACTTTGTGTTCTATCCATACCCTGGACTCATTAAATAAAATTCAAAATATGTATCGACCATTATGAGTCGGAAGGCATGCCAGAGCCTGTTTGGTCCAATCCTGGACACTAAGGCCTGAGGGACATTGAGGTCCCCCTGCCTTCACTGGTCCTATGGCACAGATTTGTTCCTGGCTGTGGGCAAACCCCTCTCTTTTGCAATATTCCTATTTTCTATTATGTAGGAGAGACCATTGTAACTCCTGTCTGTCCAACCATCCAAGAAATATTTACTGACTTTCCACTATGTGCTGGGCACTGTGTTAGGTGCTAGAAATTCTGGTGTACAAAACAGGTCCCTGTCTCATGGAATCAATCCACTGTCAAGCTGGGAAGAGCAACACTGAGAAATCATATGTTGTTACAAACGGTGATTAGTGTGAAGGAGAAAGTCGGAGCCTGTTAGGGACACCCGATTGTTTCTTGAGCTCATTCTTGGAGGAAGGGCCATTTAGCAGAAACCCAGAGGTTGAGCGGCCACCGGCAGAGGGATCAGAAGACCAGGCTTTTGCCCATAGGCCCATCCAGGCTGCCAGGTGCTGTTGGGCAAGTCCTTTCCTCTCTCTGTCTTCTGTTCTCCCACCTGTATAATTACAGAAGCGTTTCAAGCCTATGCTTTTGATTAGGAGGGGCTTGTACCTTAGATATTTGGGGTGCTCGTGTGCACGGTTCTCAGTCCAGGAGCCTGGGGTCCAACTCTTGGGTGAAAAGGGGCGTCTGCATGGTGGCCTCCCATTGAGCAGTGGGCCAGGGGCTGAACAGCCAAGCTCTACAAGCTCTGGGGAAGCTTTGTTCAGGCATAGGAAGACTGCTGCCTTAAGACCTAGCACAGGGGCTCCCACTGTGGCTCAGACTGCCTGCTTCCAATCACCCGAGGAGCTGGCTACATCTCCAGATTCTTGGGCCTCACCCCCAGAGATGGTGATGAGGCAGGTGTAGAGGAAGGCCCCAGAATCTGCATGTTAATGAACTCTCCAGGTGATTCTGTCTGGGAATCATTACCCTGGATCTTTCTGTGGAAAGGATTTATGACACTCAGTCTTCCAATTGGCCTTGATTTATGTTCTATTATGTGTATTCCAGAAAAGTTGTGGCTAAACTGAATTTTTGTTGTTCAGATTATATCCTCAGTACACATAGGCATCTCACTTTAAAGAGTCAACCATCTGTGATGTGAATTTTCACTCCAATGGAGTCTTTCATGTGTGTTAATTTCTGTGAGGATCACACCTATTTATTGCTTCACAGACTAATTAAAAACACGAAGAATTTAGCTTTGTAGAAGATTTGCAGTCTTAATTTCCAAAAGGTGGGGAGGTGGGGAAGATTTGTAGCAGGAGGCAAAAATAATTAAATTTCAAAGCCTAGAGTTAAGCTCCTCCAGGTTAAAGCACTTATTTTTTTCAAATTTATAATCACTGCCCACCTGGGACAGGTGGGCCCTGGCCCGGGGTCCTCTGAATACAGCTAAGAACCCGATGCCCTTGAATTTGCTATCGCTGAGGAGGCTACAGTCCCATGGCTCCCGCCTAGAACAACCATCTGTGGGATTAGGGAATGCTCTGATCCTCTCGCTCTGGGCTGAAGAAGGGCTCATGCAGAGATGTCTTGCATCATGCAAATGTCTTGGTTCTTGATAAGGAATATTTTAATCAGAATCTTTATCTCTTTGACTTGTTGCTTCAGTTCCTGGCTTGTCCATCAGATTTCTGGAATTTGTGGGGCCGTTGCAGCAGGTGGCTAGGCTGGCTCTGAGCAGAGTTGAGGGCAGTGGTTCTCAGAGATGGGGCCACTCCCATGTGGCTGCCTCATCTGAGAGCTTGTGAGCATAGAGGATTAATAATGGAGATGGTGACCCAGTCAGTTTTGCCTGTCCCACAGTGGCCAGAGATCTCTAAGGAAGAGATAGGGAGGTGATGAGGGCCAAGACAATGTAAATGAGCACAAAGGGGGCAGGTCTGTTTAGGCTGGTGGCTACTCTAGGTCACGCTGAATCAGCGTCCCAGGATGTTGGATCAGAGACAGCAATCAATTGGATTTAGGGCCCAAAGACCTCCTATAATTTCCATTTATGCAGAGGGAGGAGATGGTATCTGGAGGGCCTGGGAAGACGAAATGAAAACAGCATGAATGGGAGTAGATTAATGGAAGCCAGGACCCATGGAAGGGAAGAAGGGAAAACAGATTGTTTCAAATGCTAGAGAGAGGCACTGCTTTTAATCATAATTCTTCACACGGGTTTGTTGACCTCTACACTTCATGCATACTTCGTGTGTACATGAATATTGTCCACTGTCCCTCCTTGGCTCCCCCACTAGTGCTGTAAGACAGGGTGGTCATTTCCATATTACTAATGAGGACACTGAGGCCTGGAGACAGATACTTAGTGGCCTGGCCAGAAGAAAGCCTGGGTCTTTGCACTCTTTGCCGAATGCCATTCTGTTAGTAGTTTCCCGAGTTGAGCCTTGATCAAATGATACAATGCAGGGAGCAATTTTGCAATAAGGATGAAGCTGACCCACTCTCTCAGATGCTCTCTCCTTGAGTTCCCACCATGGAACTCTGTTTAGAAGCCACCAGGTTCGCTGGTGCTTAGTGGCATAGGTCACCCAGAACCACTGGCGCTCCTTGGCGGGGGAGGGGCACTGGCGTCCCGTTACACAATGAGGGCCGCGTACTTTAATCTGGTGATGCTCGAAGGAAGGATCAGAAAGGGAAAGATAGGAAGAGGGATGGCTCAGAAGTAAATTGACAGTTGCAAAAGAGATAAGACACGTGCTGCAGTGTCTTATCGGGAATTCACATTCAGTTGGTCATGGGATGAGCAGCAGAGTCTGTGGAGGGGAGTAGGTGGTCAGCTCGGGGCCTGAAGGAGGGGTGACCATGGTGCCTAGTTCAAGAACCTTGCCACCGGGGATGAGAGCATAGGCCCTGGAGTCAGACAGACTCAAGTTCAATCCCTGCTCTGCCACTTTCTAGTTGTGTCCTTGGACCACACACATAATCTCTCTGACCCTTAATTTCTTCATTTGTAAAGTGGGAATAATAATGGTTGTGGAGATTAGATGAAATCATGCTTAAGAAGCACTTAACACAATAGTAACCGCTAAATAAAGGTCAGTTGTGGTCATAATAGCTGTAATGAATAATGTGAATGGAGTGAATTATGTTGAATAATGTAGATTATATTGAATAACGTAAACATGCTTCTATCTCCTCCAGTTGATAGACTCTTCCCTTGATTTCAACCCTTCTGGGCTACCTTCTTAAGTCTCTTCTGCCTTTCTCACCCGGATTATTTTTAACTTTTTTTTTTCAGATTCCATTCACTGAAGAAAAAATTAACCTCCTTCTGTGGATGAAGAAGCTGAGTCTTGGAGACATAAGGTAACACTGTTAAGTAAGGTGACCAAGCTGTTACACGTAGCAGTGTGCACTACCAATACCCTCAGCCATTGCCTCTTAGCAGGGAAGATGGACTTTCCTGTGAATGACAGAGAGGCACAATCAGTGCCTCGACAGGGATGTGCAGAGGGAACTAGCCTAATGCAGGGGATCAGGAAGTCTTCCCTGGGAGTTAGAAGTGCCGCAAGGGATCAAGGTTTTTCACTGGCGGAATGCCAGCGCTGGAGGCCAGCGATTCCCAGAGGTAGTATGAGGAATGCTTTCAGGGATCTGGAATGTGAGAATTTAAAAAATTGTAATAATTATGTATTCACTATAAATTATTGATGCGAGGCTCTGTTTTTACACTTATGAAGTGATAGCGGATTTCCTTTTGAAATACATAAATATGTGTAAAGAACAATACTAGGTAAATATTAGCTGTGGTGCTAATATGGCAAAAATCATGATCCCAATAGTCTAACGTCTGAAGTTTGGGAAACTAATTTTGTATCACCTTGTTTTTTTTAGAAGAGAAAAACTGAGACTCAGAGATACTAAACAACTTGCTTAATGTCACAGAGCGAGTTGGTGACTGAGCTTAGTGATATGAAAATGTGCTTCATTTCCCCCAAATCCTAAAATAATAGGAAAAGTGATAGATCAAGTTTGAGATTCAGGAGACATTTGACAAACGATTCTCAGTTCTCCGGGCAGCCGATGCTCTGATTAGAATCTGGCGGATGCTTTCCCTATTGTTGTTGTTGTTATTTTTCAAATTAAATTCTTTTTCCAGTCTTTATCTCCTGGATCCTCTGCAGTGATGAGCGGGCCTTGGCTTTCAAAGGAGGATTTGTGATCGAATCAATTTGCTCTTCTGGCCCCTGAATCATTAGGTTAAGTTCTGACTCTCAGCTGACCTTATCTGGAGATGGGGAGGGACAGACCCGGGATTTCAGGCCTGGATGGGGCTGCAGCCAAGCTAGACCTCTACCTTGGGGTGTGGCCATGAGCTTAACCTCTTCCTCCCTGGGCTGCCTACCTCATGGGGCTGTTAGGAAGAGAACATGAGACCAAGTATTTGGAGCTGAAATGCCTGCCACTGAAGGGGCAGTTATGACCATTCGTGCCCTCCCTGTCAGCAAAAGCAATGAGGCACGTGAACAGGGACCATCAACCATTCTGGCCAGCTGACTCCAGAGCACGGGCTGACCCAGGGCTGACCCTGCTCTGACGTGCTTGCATTTACTCAACAGTCAGACTGCTTTCTGAGAGGGAAAACCTGCTGCTCATAAAATAGTGTCACAAACAAGATTTCAGGTTGATTTTTACAGTCACCCTCAGAGTAATCATTATCATGACTGTTTTGGTAAGGAGGACACTAAAGCCGGGACCTGTGAAAGAGATCTGTCCCAGGGTGACAAGGCTGGTGATTGGTGACCTTGGGACCAGCCCACGGAATTTCTGGCTGCCAGACAGGGGCTCTTTCCTCAGTACCTCCACTGCCACCACCCATTCTGCACTGAGCTGGGAGGGTGGCAAAGGCAGAACCTGACCTTCAGCGGACTTGCCCATTTGTTTCTGCAGTTGTCATGAAGTGTCACACGGTCCTCATTTTATGGATGGGAAACAGGCCTAGAGGGAGGAGAGAATGAGAAAAACTACCATTAATCTCTAATTGATTTCTAACCAAATTAGGAAAATCAGCTTTTCACATAAGTGGAGATGATTGTGACAGTTGTAGGCTGTATTCTTCATTAGGAGCTAGATTTCTAGAAGAATTTGGGCAGTTTGAATTCTTTGCCTCTAATATAGACCTTTCCAGCTTTTATCTGCTCATCTAATTATTGTCATTATTATATATATCTCTAGTAGTCAAGCTTCTCCAGAGAAATGGAAGCAGTAGGATGTGTGTGTAATATATATATGATGGGTATATATATGTATAGAGAGAATGTGTATATGTATAGATTGATTGATTGATTGATTGATTGATTTTAAGGAATTAGCTCATGTGATTGTGGAGGTTGCCAAGTCCAAAATCTGCAGGACAGTTCAGCAGGATGAAGACCCAGGGAAGAGTTGATGTTGCAGCTTGAATCCCAAGGCTGTCTGGAGGTAGAATTCTCTCTTCCTTGGGGGAGGACGGTCTTTTTCTGTTAAGATCTTCAAGTGATTAGATGAGGCCCACCACATTATGGGGCATAATTTGCTTTATTCAAAGTCAACTGATTAAAATGTTAATTTAATCTAAAAATTACCTTCACGGCAATATCCAGCTGTGTCTGGCCAAATATCTGGGCACTGTGGCTTAGCCAAGTTGACACATAAAATTAACCATCAGAGTATATAAACATATAATATGTGGGATAACATAAGCTAATATTTACTAACCATTTATTATGAGCCAGGCAACATTATCTCATTGAATAATTCCTCCTAATGATTATAGTACAGTACCTTACACGTAGATAGAAATAAATGGTGGTTTTAAAAATCAGAAGGCAATTCAGAGTAGAGGTTAAGAAGGAGGGTTTTGGCACTGGGCAGACCTGAGTTCAAGTTCTAATTCTGCCAGCATCTAACTTGGGCAAATTACTTAATCTTTCCAAGTCTCTTTTTCCTCATCTGTAAAAGAGAATTAAAAATAGTACTTACTTGGGATCTCCCTGGTGGTGCAGTGGTTAAGAATCTTCCTGCCAATGCAGGCGACATGGGTTCGAGCCCTGGTCCAGGAAGATCCCACATGCCGCGGAGCAACTAAGCCTGTGCACCACAACTACTGAGCCCGTGTGCCACAACTACTGAAGCCCACGTGCCTAGAGTCCATGCTCCGCAACAAGAGAAGCCACCGCAATGAGAAGCCCGTGCATGGTAACGAAGAGTAGCCCCTGCTCGCCGCAACTAGAGAAAAGCCTGCCCGCGGCCAAAAATAAATAAATAAATAAATGTATTTAAAAAAAAAAAGTACTTCATCAACATAGCAGGGACTTGATAAACAGTTATCGACAAAATGAAGGTTGAAATAACCTCCAGGGTTATTATGAGAATTAAAGGAGATAATTTATCTAAAGCTCTTCATGTAGTACCTGGCACATGGTGAGAACACAATGAATTTAGCTTCCTTATACTATGATTATTTTTCCTCTTGACTTCTGCATACACAGAGTCATGGCTGGCAGCTGTTGGGATACACCTAACAGGACTCATAAGTTGTGGGTCCAGGAAGGTCTTGCCGCTAAAGGCCAGGCCAGAACAGAACAGAAATCTCCCTCGCCTGACTCAGAGGCTGGTTTCTCTTACTTGGCATAGTCCTTGGGGTCGGTCAGTTCTCCGCTGCTCCCAGAACTCCTTTCTTGGAGCTCTGGCTGTGACTGGGTTTGGCAGGGAGTGTTCTCCAGGCGATGTGGTCTGGAGCCGGATGAGCTTCCCACATCTCTGCCAGCACACCCAGCTCCTTGTTTGTAGCCCGGCCATCAGCCCTGTCACACAAAGCTCGATTTACTGCCTCTCAATGGAAAATAGCTGCCTTCTCCTCCTAACGGCTATGACCTCCCTGCAGACACTCACTCTATCGATTAGGCTAATCGTTCTCATTTATTCTAAGGCAAATTGCACTATTTGCACTTGGAGTATAAGGACATCAGGGATACCACAAACCAGCATTGTGTTAACTAATGCATTCATCATTCAATAAAATATTGTAGTGCACTAAAGACTGGAATCCCAGCTCTGATATTTACCAGCTGTGTGATCTTAGTAAAATTTCTTAATCTCTCTTATGTCTCAGTTTCTTCATCTGTAAAATGAGGACAATATGAATGCC